>NC_083897.1:114125276-114750276 GCF_032452875.1 Bos javanicus
GGGTTGCACAGAGTCGGACACGACTGAAGCGACTTAGCAGCAGCATCTGTGATCTGGTTCCTGTCTCAGGCCCTATACAAAACACTTCCAGAGAGAAAAGATTGATAAATTTTGAATTGTACATCAGAGTATACCCGGAAATTGATTAAGCTATCTTAAATTTCTAATACATTGTTGAAATTGAGGGAAAGTAGCTTCTTCAATGTTGCTCACACTATATTTTGGCCCACTGATTAATTCCAAAGGAATAAGGAGGAATGCAACCTCAATAGCAAAATTAGTATCCTGAATAAATTAGATTGTCACATTTGTTGGTACATTTGAAAAGAGAGATAATCTGAGTATCCCTAATTCTTAGAAAAGAAAACACTTTGTATATATAGCAACCCTTTCTGTTGCTATAATTTGAATTGAGTTTTACATGTATTTTTTAACCTTTCTACTTTGGTGTCCAAAGATTATGAAAGTTTATTTTGATGTTTTTATTTTGCCTAGTGTTATCTGCCTGCCATTTTTGATAATATGCAAAACATATAAATGTATACATATATACATATGTATTAAATTTCCATAAAATGTTGATTAATTCATCAAATCTTTATTAAACACCATTAGATGTCTAGCATGGAGTTAGGACTAGCATTACAAATATAATTAGAGAGATGTTTTTCAAGCATAGTTCAAAGAACTAGGTTATATAATCAATTTAATGAGTATCAATTCACATTTTTTAACAGAAAGGAATAAAATTAGTAGAATAGAAAAATAACAAGAGTCTATCCCTCTTAAATAAGAGCCAGTATTATTTTGTGAAACTTCGGTTTCAACTATTTGTATATGCATGTGTATGTATTTGTGTACGTACTGGACTAGTGTGTAGCACATATTCAGAAACCTCTGTATTGGAGTATGATTTCTGCCTTTGGGATGCTTACATTTCAGAGGTGAGGATAGTTACACTAAGATAAAATTCTGGTAGTGTGATGAGTGTTACAGTAGAGGGCTAGACAGGGTCTAATAAAAACAGAAGATGATTAAGTTAAGCTTGCCAGAGTCTCCAGGGAATTCACCTGGAACACTGTTTTTCAGTCTTGGAAGAGGTTTTTAAAATGCTAATTTCTGGGTTCTAGCCCTAGAAAGTCAAACTGCATTGATCACAGCATGTCCAGTCTATGCTTCTCCTGTCCAGCCAAGGTTGAGAACTTCTGTTTAGAGAAAGTTAGAAGAATGTGTCAAAAGTGAGCTAGATGCACAGAGTTAACAAGGGATTTCTGGCATAGGAAACAGCATATTGAAAGTCCTGGACAGTTGGGTAGTTTGAGAATCAAAAGGTACTTCTTTATGGCTGGGGTGGCTGGGGTATGATTATTCTAAGAAATGTGATTGGAAAGATCACCTGAGGCTAAATCATGTAGAAAGGCAGCATGATAGAGTAGATAGAGTATGAACCTTGTAGGTAGAAAGATCACTTATTTTACCACTTGTTGTCTAACCTCTAAGTCTCAATTATATCCTTCTGTACAAAGAAAATAATGCTTCACAGAATTTTGTGAGAAATAAATGATAGGATACATGTAAAATGCCCACCAGAGGGGCAGAGCGTTGCACTCAAATTGCTCGGTATGTTAGCTGTCTTTTCCCTCCTTGTTTCCACCTATGTTTAAGAGTTTGGACTATTTTTACTCTATGAGAAGTCACAGCATATTTTTAAGCAAGGAAATGAAATAACCTGACTTATGCTTATGTTTTTGAAAGATTGCTCTGGTAGCTATAAGGAGAATGAACTGGAAGGATACAAGATCTGTCCAGGAATAAAAGTTAGAAAATTATTTCTGTAATATTCCAACCAATAAATGACCATTAAGATGTTGAGGCTAAGCAAAGGAAACATATATGTGAGCTATTTGGAGGTAAAAGCTAACACTGTGATGCACTGGGTTGGCCAAACATGCAGGTTATTCTGTAACATCTTACAGAAACACTCAAATGAACTTTTTGGACAACCCAATAGATTATGGGAGGAAGAGGTGAGGGGGAAATGTGAGGTACAGCAAGAAGTCACTGACTGCTTACCATTTGAGATGACCAGGTGCCAACACAGAGTTGCAGAATTAAAGAGGAGAAATTGTTATAGGAAGAGAAAGCAGCCGGTTTTTCTTTCTCAAGATTACTCCAGCTATTCGCGGTCTTTTATGTCTCCATACAAATTTTAAGATTTGTGAAATCTTAGTTCTGTGAAAAATGCCATTGGTGATTTGATACAGATTGCATTGAATCTGTAATTTTCTTTGGGTAGTATAGTCATTTTCAGAATACTGATTCTTCTAATCCAAGAACATGGTATATCTTTCCATCTGTTTGTGTCACCTTCAATTTCTTTCATCAGCATCTTACAGTTTTTGGAGTATAGGTATTTTGTCTCTTTAGGTAGGTTTATTCCTAATTATGTTACTCTTTTTGATGTGATGATAAATGGAATTGTTCCTTAATTTCTCTTTTTGATCTTTCATTGTTAGTATGTAGAAATGCAACAGATTTCTGTGTATTAATTTTGTACCTGAAACTTTATCAAATTCATTGATGAGCTCTAGCAGTTTTCTGGTAACATCTTTAGGATTTTCTATGTATAGTATCATTTCATGCAAAGACGGGCTCGATAAAGGACAGAAATGGTATGGACCTAACAAAAGCAGAAGATATTAAGAAGAGATGGCAAGAATACACAGAAGAACTGTACAAAAAAGATCTGCATGACCCAGATAATCATGATGGTGTGATCACTCACCTAGAGCCAGACATCCTGGAATGTGAAGTCAAGTGGGCCTTAGAAAGCATCACTACAAACAAAGCTAGTGGAGGTGATGGAATCCCAGTTGAGCTATTCCAAATCCTGAAAGATGATGCTGTGAAAGTGCTGCACTCAATATGCCAGCAAATGTGGAAAACTCAGCAGTGGCCACAGGACTGGAAAAGGTCAGTTTTCATTCCAATCCCAAAGAAAGGCAATTCCAAAGAATGCTCAAACTACCGCACAATTGCACTCATCTCACACACTAGTAAAGTAATGCTCAAAATTCTCCAAGCCAGGCTTCAGCAATATGTGAATCGTGAACTTCCTGATGTTCAAGCTGGTGTCAGAAAAGGCAGAGGAACCAGAGATCAAATTGCCAACATCTGTTGGATCATGGAAAAGGCAAGAGAGTTCCAGAAAAGCATCTATTTCTGCTTTATTGATTATGCCAAAGCCTTTGACTGTGTGGATCACAATAAACTGTGGAAAATTCTGAAAGAGATGGGAATACCAGACCACCTGATCTGCCTCTTGAGAAATCTGTATGCAGGTCAAGAAGCAACAGTTAGAACTGGACATGGAACAACAGACTGGTTCCAAATAGGAAAAGGAGTACGTCAAGGCTGTATATTGTCACCCTGTTTATTTAACTTATATGCAGAGTACATCATGAGAAACGCTGGACTGGAAGAAACAAAAGCTGGAATCAAGATTGCTGGGAGAAATATCAATAACCTCAGATATGCAGATGACACCACCCTTATGGCAGAAAGTGAAGAGGAACTCAAAAGCCTCTTGATGAAAGTGAAAGAGGAGAGTGAAAAATTTGGCTTAAAGCTCAACATTCAGAAAACAAAGATCATGGCATCTGGTCCCATCACTTCATGGGAAATAGATGGGGAAACAGTGGAAATGGTGTCAGACTTTATTTTTCTGGGCTCCAAAATCACTGCAGATGGTGACTACAGCTATGAAATTAAAAGACGCTTACTCCTTGGAAGGAAAGTTATGACCAACCTAGATAGCATATTCAAAAGCAGAGACATTACTTTGCCAACAAAGGTTCGTCTAGTCAAGGCTATGGTTTTTCCTGTGGTCATGTATGGATGTGAGAGTTGGACTGTGAAGAAAAGCTGAGCACTGAAGAATTGATGCTTTTGAACTGTGGTGTTGGAGAAGACTCTTGCGAGTCCCTTGGACTGCAAGGAGATCCAACCAGTCCATTCTGAAGGAGATCAGCCCTGGGATTTCTTTGGAAGGAATGATGCTGAAGCTGAAACTCCAGTACTTTGGCCACCTCATAAGAAGAGTTGACTCATTCGAAAAGACTCTGATGCTGGGAGGGATTGGGAGCAAGAGGAGAAGGGGGCGACAGAAGATGAGATGGCTGGATGGCATCACTGACTCGATGGACGTGAGTCTCAGTGAACCCTTGGAGTTGGTGATGGACAGGGAGGCCTGGCATGCTGCGATTCATGGGGGTCACAAAGAGTCAGACACGATTGAGCGACTGATCTGATCTGATCTGATCTGATGTATAAGTATCATGTCATCTGCAAATGGTGACAGTTTTATTTTGTCTTTTCCACTTTGTATTCCTTTTATTTTTCTTCTCTGATTGCCATAACTAGGACTTCCAAAACTATGTTGAATAAAATTGGCAAGGGTGGACATCCTGATCTTGAAGGAAATGTCTTCAGCTTTTCACCATTGAGTATAATGTTAGTGGTAGGTTTCTTGTGTATGGCCTTTATTATGTTGAGACATGTCCCCTCCGTGCCCACATTCTGGAGAGTTTTTTCATAAATGGGTTGTGAAATTTGTCAAAAGCATTTTTTGCATCCAATGAGTTAATCATATGGTTTTTATTCTTCAATTATACAATGGAATATTACTCAGCCATTAAAAAGAACAAAATAATGCCATTTGCAGCACCATGGATAGACCTGGAGATTGTCACACTGAGTGAAGTCAGATGGAGAAAAAGAACTTTTGTTTGATATTGCTTATATGCAGAATCTAAAAAGAAATGATATGAATGAACTTATTTATGAAATAGAAACAGACTCACAGACTTAGAGAATAAATTTAGTTACCAGGGGGGAAGGCTGGGGGGAAAGGATAGTTAGGGAATTTGGAATGGACATGTACACACTGATATATTTAAAATGGATAACCAACAAGGACCTATTGTATAGCACAGGGAACTCTGTTCAATATTATGTAATAACCTAAATGGGAAAATAATTTGAAAAAGAATAGATACATGTATAACTGAATCACTTTGCTATACACCTGAAACTATCACAACATTGTCAGTCAAGTAAACTCTAATATAAATGAAAAGTAAAAAATAAAATAAAATAATTAAATGGATAACAAAAAAAGAATGCAGCTGGTTTTGAGGTATCTGTGAATAATAAAGGTGAAAATAACACCTCCCTTGAGGCACTTTTGAATGTGGATCTAATTTGGAGAAAGATATAGGTCAAAGATATAAAATTGAAGGACATCAACATGGACCCCATTAAAAATACATAATATTACACAGAAATCAGTGTCATTGTTACTTGAATTTCTCCATTCAGAAATATATCTAGAAGTCACTAAAATATTACTTGCTGTAGCACAGAATTGGTCTTAAATGATGCCATCTTGTGCTATTTAAAAAGACAGCTCTGAAGACTCTTGTAAATGTTTTAACCATGAAAAAAAGGCAAAGAACTAGCAAAGCTTTGGTGTAAAATTCTTACTGTGGAGAATGCAAAAGTATTTGGGTAATATATCCAAGATCAAGAAAAACTCTTTCCAGTTAGGGCAGTTAATTTCTTCTCTTATATAAAAGTGGAACGTTTTGATTTACTTCTTGTTCTACAGGAAGAAGTTTATACACATTCACAATACTATGGATGGTAGTACTCAGGAATAGATTCAAGAGCCACGGGCTTTTTATTTTACTATAGTCAATAATTTATTATGTTCCATGGGTTTCTCGAGGCAAGAATGTTAGTGGTTTGCCATTCCCTTCTCTGGTGGACCATGTTTGCCTGGCGTGCTGCAGTCCATGGGGTTGCAAAGAGTCGCACAGGACTTAGTGACTGAACAACAACAATTATGTTCCAAGTTTGGACCCTGAAGTCCTCGTAGATGACAAAGAAAACCCAAAAAAGAAACAGTGAAAATAATTAAAAGTTTAGAAATAAAGTCAATGAGGACAGGGATTGGTGTTCAAGATTGGTGTTTTAGTGCCTACAATATAGAAAGTAATCCATTTATTGTTAACCAGTGATGGAAAACAGTCACCTCAATATAATACAATGAGTCTAACCACTTGATTATAGGAGTTATGACACTCTGAATTATCTTACCATGGTCTCTTTCATATATGAACCTGTTAATTCAGTGTATGGAAACTTCAGGACCTACTTTTTTGGTATTACCATTAAGTTTGCTATTATTAACATCTGGAATGATACAGGGAAGCACTAATTTGAATAACTTTGTAACTCAGTTATTGGATTCTGTAATTTTATACATACTAACTAAAAGAAAGGCCCATATAGGTAAGAAGACAGTATGCCTACTGAAAACTGAATTTTGATAGACCCTAATAACCATTGTTTTTTATTCCCCACAGAACTTTTGTGAGGCTCTTATAAATAAAAATATTAAAGCACTTTGAAAAAGCTTCTTCAAGTGAAAGATTCTTATTAATGTTATGAATTACCATTAGAGAAAAGCCAAACTAAAGATGTAGACTTAATATCATATGCTTTAAAATCAACCAACTAAAATTATATTAATAAGGATAATAATAACTAAATTGTTCCATGTTTATAATTGGCAAATCATTTTTACTTTCATTCTCTGATTCGATTCTCACTGAAAAGCTCTAGTATTGGTACTATTATTTCCATATTCAGATAAGGAGGGTAAAATTATGACAGTTCAGTAATTTAGCTATTATTACTTCTTTGAAAATCAACTGTCCACCATTCATCACACTACCATCTTTTCAGTCAGAGAAATTTCAAACCAAATAGTCATTTCTATCTACATTGCCTTCTTACTTGCCATACTTTCTAGTTCGCGTTCAAGTTCTATCAGTTTTACATCTCTAATCTTTTACACCTGTTCATTTCTCTCCAGTCCACTTACCCACCACTCTGATTTTTACTCATTACCTTTTACTTTCCCTCACTCTTTCCTGCATTGCTCCAATCCACCCTGCAGATTGCCATTTTCAATTAAGCTTTGTAAAATAGTTTTTATTGTAACTACCTGATAAATTCCATGAGAGCAGGTATTTTATCCACTTTATTCTCTTATATATTCCTATTGCTTGAGACAGTGCCCAGCACATAATGTATGTGTGTGTGTGCGTGCACACACACACGTGCTCAGTCATGTCCAAATTTTTGCGACGCCATGGACTATAGCCTGCTGAGCTCTTCTGGCCATAGGATTTCCCAGGCAAGAATACTGGAGTGGGTTGCTATTTCCTCCTCCAGGGGATCTTCCCCATCCAGCGATCAAACCCACGTATCTTGTTATCTCCTTTATTGGCAGACCGATTTTTTGTGATTACTGCCACCTGGGAAGCCTTCAGCACATAACAGGTACCAATAAATATTCATCAAGTGAATGAAAGAATATATGACTCCCCTGTTCAAACAACTTTTATGACTTCTCAAAGACCTCAGAATATTCTACAAACTCCTTTACCTGACCCACTAGGATTGGCCCTCAAACTCAATTTCCTATCTTGTTTCTTCTTTTTCCTCTCCATGCACCCTTTATTGTTGTCATTGTTGCTCAGTCACTGAGTCATGTCCAACTCTTTGAGACTCCATGGACTATGGCCTGCCAGGCTGCTCTGTCCATGGGATTTCCCAGGCAAGAATACTAGAGTGAGTTTCCATTTCCTTCTCCAGGGGATCTTCCTGACCCAAACATGGGACCTGAGTCTCCTGCACTGGCAGGTGGATCCTTTACCACTGAGCAGCCTGGGAAGTCCCTGTGCACCCTTAACTCCTACTAAATTGCACAGCTAGCCTGTATACTTTTGTGTCTTTGATGACTTCTTTCTTTTCTTGGGACTCCTTTTCCTCATCTCAGTTTACCCAGATGCAACCTGATTTTCAAGGAAAGTCATATTCACATTCTTCCCTTTTCCCTGAGTCCTAGAGCTAGAAGACATCTTGTCTCCTTCTCAATTCCCAGAGGCATTTCTTTGCACTTTAAATAACACAATGCTTTCTATGTTGTTTTAGAGGGGCTGGAGAAGATAGCATTTAGTAGTGTGGGCTTTGAAGCTTGACTGCCTGGGTTTGACTCATGATTCTGATACTTACTGACCATGTACACATTTCTTAATTGCCATCAATTTAAGCAGCTATAAATCAAGAGAAATTATAACATTTATGCCATTAGGCTATTGTGAGGGTGATATGAATTGATATATGTGAAGTTTATAAAATGATATTTGATACATAATAAGCAACCAGTAAACATAGCTAGTATTATGTTATTACTATTATCAGATATATTAATATAAAATATACATTTTTATAAGTAAATTTTTGTAATGTGTCTTTCACTCTAGAGTGCTTAAGAGCTCAATCCTCATATGGGTTGAGAAACTCCTTAATAAGAAATGAATGAATTAATGAAACCATGCCAGAAATATTGGCTACCATGAGTGTTGAAACTCTGATTTTTAAAAAGCTTCATCTTTTCTAACCAAGAAAAAATTAATAATCTTTAGTAGATTTTAGTTCTTAAATGTCAATATTGACTCATGTTTGAAAAGCTCTTCAAAGTCTTCAGGTACAAACAAACCTTAATACTCCCATTCTTGAGAATAAACACTCTACACTGAAAATGGAAAAGAGACCTCTTGCCTTTTATAATGACCTCCTTGGGGAAATCAATTGGCTTGCGACCCTTCTCTTTCAGTCAGACACCAGACATTGAAATTCCCTGAAATACACTTCGGTAACAGTAGTTTATTTTTCTCAAATGGTCTGACCAACATTTGAAAGTCACATCAATGGCTTATAGATATGTTAATAAAATTAATAAAGTTATTTTTAATTCATTCTTTGAGGGAGTAGTGGTGAAGATAGCCAGAAGTATGAGACTATTCACTCGCTTTCTTTAAACTCCAGCAGAGCCTGGACAACATCTATATAATTTCAGGCTTTCTTCTCCAAACAAGAATAGAGAAGGTCAGAAAAAGTTTGATCACAGAAAGTCAGAAAATTTCACATCACTTTCTCTTCCTCTATTCAAAGATTTCTTGATGGTTAGGGGTCTTTGAAAGCAGAGTCTCTAGGCAAAATAAATAAATAAATACAGATATTCCTTTACATGATGGGTAGCAGTCCCCTCTTCTTGTTGGAAAATTTTGAAATTGTGGATTGGAGGGATCAAATAAAAAACTCTCCAGTCTTTTATTTACAAATTATTTTTTTAAATGAACTTCACGAGAGTCTCTCTAGTGCCTTTCATAATTCTGCTAAGAAAGATTTCCAGGTATTAATGAAAGATTAATAGTATTCAAAATAGTTTAGATTATCAGCATGTGATTTTCATTCCACATGAGGTCCATTTGCAGTTTACATGGTTTTCTAAATTACATTAAAATAAAATGTCAAAAAGTTTCACATTTTTTTTTTCATTTTTCACAACATCAATCTTTGAAGAAAGGTTATTGAACAAATGTCTATGCATAAATCAGCCATTCCCCGTAGAGGTAAAAGAAGCCATTACACCTGGTTGTGAAAGAGAGTGTCATGAAAGTGGAAGAAATAAATCAATCCCCACTGGAGATCATATCAGTCTAGATGGAAGAATGTCTATAGCCTAATAGTGAGAAAGCAACAAATTACTTTTGTTTGTTCTTTCATCCGTTACTGTCCTTGAGAGGTCTATTAACAGTTAACCATTCAATATTATTAGTAGTATAAATGTAATCTCAAATTCTCTGAAGGTTTCAGTTTTTTTGCTCTAATTTGTATTCATCTCCAACACCTTTTGCAATATATTATTCCTTAGGAGTTATAGAAAAAGTTATTCTCATCAGAAAGCAGCATTTCATTTGCTCTCAGGAACCAACCACATTTCACCTCTATTATTTGCTCCCAATTCAACAATTCAACATTGGATTTGATTCAAGGAGGCAACCCCAAATAGAATGAGACTTCAATAATTTACTTCATAAATTCTGTTTTTACAGTATTTTCACAAATGATTGGGAAACTGTTGTACATTGCAGTTTTAAAAACTGAAATGAATGTAGATAACATTTTTACCTCCTATGGGCAAGTGTTGACATTTTCTGTTTTGGAGTAGAAAACAGTGGTCATTATTGGAAGGAAACCATTGGAGTGATCAGACAACTCTAAATTCATTTCTTATCAATAGCTTAAAAGAAATTGAGGCCAGTAACTATATAGAATAAAAGTAAATCTCAAGTGTAATAAAGTGTCTCTCAAATGGCAGTATAGACACATACATTTTACTACCCTATTTGCTTTTCTTTCTGTACTGTTTGCCCCAAGGTCTCATCTACACCAGTGTGTACCAATTAATTTCTACAATATACATGTCAATAACCTCATTTGCATTTCTCTACTCACTATTCTGGGCACAAGGTTGTCTTAAGGACATTTTAGTTTTTCTCAGTTTAATCCATCTCTCCTATCATTTTCTTAGTGTATCTGTCTGTCTCTCTCTTTGCCTATCACTTGCTTACTCTCTCATGTTTCTCATTTCTGTTTCTTTTCGAATGACTTTCAACTAGGCAGAAGGTACATCTCATGTCTCTGTGCCTGCCTCCAAGCTCGAATTCTTTCACTCACCCAGGACTCTCCTTGCTGAATTCTTTCTCTCATTTAGCGGCTATCATTGATGTTGGACAAATGATAGAACCTTATTTCTTAAAGGACCAGAACATCCCCTTGAGCAAGTAATTAAAAGGATTCAGCAAAACAAAATATGAGCTATGTGGATGGATCCTGAAAACATTTTGCTAAGAGAAATCAGCCAAACACAAAGGATATAATTATTGTGTGTGTGTGTGTGTGTGTGTGTGTGTGTGTGTATAATATAATTCCACTTGTATGTGGTACTTAAAATAATCAAATTCATAGAGATAGAAAACCAGGAGGTAGAGGTGAGGAGTTAGGGGACTATTTGTTTAATGATACCTGAGTTTTGGTTTGAGAAGATGAAAAAGTTCTAGAGGGAGATAATGGTGATGGTTCCTGACAGTGTGAATGTACTTAATGAGACTGAACTGTACATTTTAAAATGGTTGAAATAGTAAATTTTGTGTTGTGAATATTTTGTCACAGTTCAAAAAGAGCAATATGAGTCAACAGAGCTGTTGAGGGACCTTTTGTGGAAGTAGTATGGTAGCAGAGAGTGTGGGTATCTTATTTTATAGGTCAAGAAATTTGCATTCCGATTCTGACCACTGACTTGTGTGATCCTGGAGAAATCGGTTGCATTGTGAAGCCCAGGTTTATCTTCTGGAAAATAATGGAGCTAGATAAAAGAAAGTTGCATGTTTCTCTAAGTTCTCATGCAATCTATACTCTCTTTACTTGGGAAGTTTATTAAAAATGCAGTGTCAGAAGCTGACTCTCTAGGGATGGGCCAGGGAATCTGCATATTTAAAGAGCCCCCAGGTGTTTCTTGTGCCCATTCAAATATGAGAATCACTGGGCCAGATGCTTGCATAACGCCATTTTAGCTCTTGAAATTTGACAAATTTTGATTCTGTAAGGCAGATTCTCAGTGCTTATGCAAGAGAAAGAAATGAAGAAAATATTAGACTTTCTGCTTGTGTTAGAGAATTTTTCACTTGATATCCTCATCTCTGATGCCTAGCCAATCAAGAATGGTATTGTTTATTCCTCCCACTGTTTTGGAGAGGCATGGGGAAAAAAATAAGCCAGATGGTACTGAGGGAGATTTAACATTACCATATTCTTTCTTTTTCCCTTTGCATATTGTGTAAAACTGCCCATGCCTCCATCTGAGTCATGATCATTCATTTAATGTTATGATTTAATGGCTCATGACATTAAATTATAATGTAGCCTAACATGATCAAATTATAGGATCAGAAGGAAAGTTTCTTTTCTCGGGGTGATTTGTATTCCTTAAGCAAATTGTATTATTGGCTAAAGTTTTCATAATTATTTCTAAGCCTTGATTTAGGGAATCTTCTCTCTTCCCTAGAAATGCATTTTGTAAAACAGAATCTAGATTATAATCAATGTCTCAAAAGTAAAATTAAGAAAGGGAAAAAAAGTTTTATTTTGCTTTGCTTTTATTTTGTGTGTGTGCATGTGTGTTTAGAGTACTGAAATTCTGTCTGAGACTATATGTGAGATTAAAAGTGAAGCAGAATAATCAGATAATTATTACATACTCACTTGAGTGGCTTATCCTAAGAAAAGCATAACCCCTGCAACAATATTTTACCAACCAATCAGTGAGGTCCTAATCACTTTTATTTTGAATAAATAGTTTTACATCTGTAATATTATGTTTGTTTTCCTTTTGTATATGGGCTCAAGCAATAAAATATATCATCCTTGGTTACTTCAAGCAAAGAAGATTTTATTCTGAACCAATTTTTGTTGTTTTCCTTATTTGAACTTTGCTCACATCTCTACATTTCTTAGCATATAAAATATTTTGTGTTATGAATGTGATTAAAATAGAAAATAATTCGTTAATTTACAAGAGGGAAAGAGAGAGAGAGAGAAAGGGTAAGAGAACACCACAAATCACAACGTGCTTTTCTATTCTGTGAAGTCTGTCAGGGCAACAGAGAAAGGCCTACCCAGGCCTAGTAACAAAAAGGAAAAAGAAATATGGTGGGAGTTTCTCCTGCTGCTTTACCAAGTCTGAGACGAGTTGTGTCAGAGTTTAGATTCTGTAAAACACAGACAATTTACCTGTCTTGTGAGAATCTCAAAATGAGTTTAGATAGGAGAGGCATAGGAGTTGAAATCCAATAATACATGCAACAATGATCATGCCAGAGGTGCACATAGAAAGCAAATTAGTCCCCTAAAAGAGGAACCAAATTGAAATTCCTTCTCTGAGCAAGATTTCAAACACCTTATTCTTTTACTTTTCTGTTTATGAAAATGGAATACCACCAGAAAAGCAAGAATTTGGAAGACAAGATGAAAAAAATAAAATTGGAATTGTAAGGAAGAGACAACCCACACAAACACACACATGCAATGAGAGAGCATTTTACCTACATGTTGTATCTGATTGAGAACTCCCTTTGCTGCAGGGTTCCTCGCAGAAAGTGACTAACTCTCATGATGTGATTTATTTTCTTTTATATGGCACTGGAAAAAGAAAATGTATCTAAACTCCTTAAGGGCAGTGTTGTATTGTTATTCTTATATGTTTGTGCTTAGTTGCTCAGTCGTGTCCAACTCTTCGCAACGTCATGGACTGCAGCCTGCCAGGCTCCTCTTTCCAGGATTCTCCAGGCAAGAATACTGGAGGGGGTTGCCATGCCCTCCTCTATTCCTATGTAGTATATTCTAAAAAGTAACTCTAGACATAAGATAGGACTTGTGACTCAAATAGCATATTCCACTCCCTGTCATAAAAATTACATCAGTCTGCCTGTATTCAAGGGACACTGCTACAAGATGACTCCAAATAAAATATATGTTTGAATTCTGTATAGGAAAAAAAAAAGAGTAGGTTATTTATTTATTAAATCTAGTAGCCAACCATGGATGATGTTAATAAAAGCACAGAGCAGTCATCAAGCACAGACCAACATGTGGCAGAAATTATACCCTGAAGAAGTAAGAGATATAACTAAGTACATGTCATTTCAGGTTCTGCAGTATAGTATCTGCTTTACAGACACTGTTCTATAGTTGCAGTAGATAAAATGATTAACTCTAATTTTCCTCCCTTTCTGCAGCCACAACCTTACCACCACCTCCTTAGGAATAAAATGTATCTCCTATCCCCTGGCCTTAAGGGTTGAATCATGTGATTTGCTTGAGCAAACAAGCGAGCAAAATTAACTGTACTAGTTTGAAGCTTAGGCCTTCAAACAGTGTATTAGTTTGAAGAAACCGGCTTGCATTTTCCAGTTTCTGCTTCTTGACCCTATGCGCAAGCAGAGCGTGTTCCATCTAGGCTGGTGGTGTCAGAAAGAGGATGACAGACATGTGCAGGAGGGCTGTGCTAGTCACGCACACCCAGGAGAATAAATGGTTGTGTTTTGAAACCGTAGTGCATTTTTCTGTGTTACTGTGGCAGTAGCTAATTAAAACAGCAAATATGTTTTTGTCTTTCCTGACTGCCTATTGAAAATTAATAATATCAGCCATTTTGTGGTTAAAAAAAAAAAAAGCCTGTATTTTAAATTTAACGGTTCGCTGCTAAACAAAGTTTTTCAAAATAATTAGCTCTTCCCTTGTTGGGTGATGTCATTATTTTAAGCTTATATGTCATAAATACATTGTTTATGTCTGTTAATTTATTTATAAATAACATCTGTCATGGTTGGAAACACCACCAGTCTTGAGAGAATGCACACAGTTCCATGTCACAGATTTTAAAACTCTCCTTACATCAAAGTATTGCATAATAATATGTTTCGTTTTAATACATCACACACTCCCAGGAGAAAGTAAGTGATACTTATTTGGTTTTGTGAGAGAGAGAAAAATAATGAACATTACTATCTGGTTTAACCCTCGTGGTGATATGGAATCATAGCTGTGTTAATTACCCTTGTGATTTGTCTTCACAGAGATAATTATATGTGAACTTTCTTTCCAATTTGTTATGTAATATTAGAAATACTTCTAAAATTGACATGGATTCATTATGTTACCATCTTTATTATAATCATTAATCTATTTAATTGAGTGTTTTAAAACTATAGTATTCAAAATGTGTGTGCTGAGTCACTTCAGTTGTGTCTGACTCTGCTACCCCATGGACTGTAGCCCACCATGCTCCTCTGTCCATGCAATTCTCCAGACAAGAATACTGGAGTGGGTTGCCATTTCCTTTCCAGGCGATCTTCCCAGGGATTGAACCCCCATCTCTTATGTCTCCTGCATTGGCAGGTGAATTCTTTACCACTAGTGCCACCTGAGAAGCCCAGCATTCAGAAAAAAATAAGACTTATTAAAAATAGATTTTTGAAATAATACTTTTTTCATGCCTTTTGAATAATTGGATTATTCAGTATTTCTTCATACTGAATCTAAGTCATACTGTCTGTGTAAAAATAGATGTCAGCTGAAGACAACCAGGCAATGGATTTGTCTTGACAACAATCTTTTTATATATCCAGACTTCATTTATTATTAGGCATGTCTGTTTTTAAAATTGATACTTCTTTACCTTTCTGTATTTAGGGAAATGACACAAGAGAATAGCATTAATTTCCTCTGTCATATGGGCTGAATTACATTTGAAACTTTCAAGAGAGATTGTGTAATCAATTTAAAGAGACATTTGAAAAGATTGCTGTTAATATATCTCTAAAATGAATTAGTGGCATAAACTGTAGCTAGGTGATTTAGGTACAGTTGTAATCGTTAGTAATCCCAGGAGAAGATACAATGCATGCTGTAGTCTCTCAACCAGTGTAACTGCTGAAAATTCTGGGAGACTGGTCCTCTGCAAGGCTTCCCGATATTATTGCTCCTAGGGGAATTTTATTCCAATACTGTATTTACAACAGCAGCAGCCATTAACTATTTCTGTATTACTCCAGTCATAGCTATTACTGAATTATTCACCTACTATTTTGTGGTTTAAAGAATAAGTGGACTTCATATTCTAGGGACAGTGTTAGTCACTCAGTTGTGTCCAACTCTTTGTGATTCCAAGGACTGTAGCCCACCAGGCTCTTCAGTCCATGGAATTTTCCAGACAAGAATATTGGAGCAGGTTGCCATTTCCTTCTGCAGGGCGTCTTCCTTATCCAGGGACTGAACCCATGTCTCCTGCATTAGCAGGTGGATTCTTTACCCCTGAGCCACCTAGGAAGCCCCAGGTTCTCAGGGCTAGCTCAGTAATGTCCTAAAGAAGGAAGGTCAGGTGACATGTCTTGCTGCTCCCTCTTCCATGTGTTGTGAGTGTTATTCCTGTAGAAGAGGAGTCAAGAGTGGGAAGAAAATGAAACCTGTCAATACTGTGAATATATAAATAATAAAAGTGGCAGGAGTACCGATTAATTCTGAATCATTCTTTATAAAATGACTAGAGCCGTGAAAATGCTCAGTCTGCACAGCTGATTTGGAAAAATATGCAATCTGTTGATCAGAATTCATTTGCAAATGCTCTCTTCCAGAACTTTCTGTACTGGAGTTCTTAAGATTTTTGTCCCCCCCAAAATGAAAAACTACCTTAGGAGATGGTGATTTAAAACAGAAGAAAGCATTTGTCCACCTTAATAGCAATTTTCAAACAAACAGTTGATACAAATGAGTCAAAATACAGTTTCCTTTCAAAGAAAAGTTTCAGAATACTTTCAGTCCCTATATACGTTTTGTTTGGTAGGAAAATAAAAAAGCTAAATTCTTGTATCTTTAAGTAGAAATTTCAGCATAAATAAATGAAAGCTATAGATCTAGTTCAGTGATCCTATAAAGAGGAATATCTTCATCACTGGTCTTTTAATTTCAGGTGGTGTATACATATTATTTTATTTTTATAAGTAAAGCAATTGTGTTATTACATATATTGTTATAACAGTAGAAGTCCTCTCAGTTAAATTCAGTAATAATCAATGTACATTGTTTATTTTATTTCTTTCTGATTTTTAACCAAAACTGTGACAGAAACTTAATTGGTAGGATCAACTTACCACATTTACAAAATTATTACTTTTGTTCACGTGTTCTTCCTTGAACATTTTTTATGTTCCTTAAACCAAGCTACATACTTTGTTTTTTGTTTTGTTTAATTTTGATTTAAAACTTTGTTTCCTAAAATTTCTTCTTCATAAAGCCACATCTCCAACATGCATTCTTTGCTACTCCATTGAACTAGTAAAATACCTAATCTGTTTTCAAGGATTTGTTTCTTAACTATAGTGGTTTTAGCTAAGAATAATGTATTAATATTTTATAAATAATATTAGAATGCCTAAATTGCCTATGCCTGATATTACCATATTTACTGCTCATTTTAAGGTCTCATGATACATTCAATTCAGATAAATTTTTTAATTATTTATTTAGAGGAAGAAATAGAGATATTTTAATGTACTAGGTTATTGATAAAGCCTAGCAAACAATTCTGGGTTTTTTAGTCTCACAAAATATCATCCATCCACGTCCAAAAACTTAAAATGAATTTATTGTGCTTTCTCTTTTATCTTGAAAAAATATTTCATTGTAAAGACCAACTAAGATACGAATTTAAAGACTAAAAAACTGTAAACTATCTTCCTCTTAGTATTTACTTTAGAAGTCTAGCAATAGTTTTTCTTAAGTCATCAATACACTTCTTTGTTTTCTTTAAATTCAGACTGCGTATTTAAGTTCAGATGGTAATTTGAGCTTGTTAGGATCTCACAGTAATGAGCATGGTGAAGTTTACAACAGCTCTTGTACAACATACTTACAGAACCACGGTGAACTGAAGGACAAGGGCCTAGTAGAGCACAGTCAGAGAAAGACTCAAAGCGTGGGCAGCCAAGCCTCCCCTAGGCCTGCAAGCTGGTAGTCAGCTTTCAACTTTTCCAAACCTGCACAAAAGGGGCCTACAGCCCTTGGCTGAGGGGGGCATCCTAACCACTGCCTTCAGTTTTGGTTGCCCACGTTTGTACTTTTACTCATTTCTGATGACAAAGTATTCATTCTGCTTTACCTTTTTTACTAACCTTAACGTCACTATATACCCAGAATAACTTAAGAAGTTATAAAAAACTGTTTTAGTCTTCTCACATAAATGCTTCCTTTAAAAGCAACCTTTTGGAAAGCCCCTAAACAGCAGTTTTTATTAATGACTACATAGTAGCCCCACCTACAGGCACCAGAGGCTGAGGGGAACCAGATTTGATGATGCCCAGTGGGCCCCCATTTTTCAACACATTCTTTTTCCCTATTTATTTTTAATTGTATTGTTTACCACTATTTAAAGCTATGATTGATGAACTACTCAAACTTTCAAACTTTAGAGAAAAAAAATCTATCATCAAAACTTTCTTTTTAATCTTTAGTATTTAAAATGTATATACCTGTTTGGTACTTAAAGGGAAAATATGGTGAGGAGCATTCTGGTTGTGGGAATGTATACAATATACATTTCATCCTATTGAAATAACTCCAGACTTGGTCATAAATATGATGGTAGCTGCTAGACTTACAGTCTCTTTTCAACTTTAATTATATGTGTTTTTCTCTTGAAGCTTGGAACTATGGTATCCATAAATTAGAGACTCAGAGGGCTGAAGGTGAAATCTTATAAATTGTTGGATCAACTTATCAGATGGGGAACATTAAACCCCTGGAGATAGCTGTTTTAAAGCATATCCATCTACATCTTTGCAGTACTGGGAGTTCTAGGACTATGGTAGATCCCTTCATTTTTTTAGATTTATCTAAGTGTCTTCAGACAAAATATAAGACTTTCATGTGTAAAGACTTTGCACATAAGTGCTTTTCTTTTAAGGCATTTAATATTTTTAGTACTTCTATTATCATGCAATAATCTGCACAATACATAAACAATTTGATAAGTATAATGTATATATACACCCTGAAACTATCACTACAATCAAGATAATATACATACCCATCACCTCCCAGAAAAAACAAAAACGGAATCATAGAACAGACCCATCTAATCACCTTCCAATATAAAACAAAGAGTTAGGTTTAAAAAATTTTTATGTTAAGAACTTATAGAGCCCTCCATTGGTCTCCTATACTGCTCCCATATTACTGCTAGGAAACTGTCATTCAATTTCAGATATTATATAACAATCAGAGGAAACAGTTGCAGACGGGAATGAAATTAGAACTGTATCTGCAGAACCTTTTCTCTTAAATTCTCAAATTAGCTCTGGTGGCTGGAGGTGAAACGTATCTTCTACCTATTAGCAATAATCATATCAGTACATAAGAAGGACTCTGTAAATTGTAAACAGGAGAGAGCGAATTTCACTGCTCTTTCTACACATAATTAATAGAAATGCAAAAAGGCACCATATCACTTGCTTGTCCCCTTCTAGAAAAGAAGACTTATTCCCTTTCTGTAGAAGAATATGTATTTGAGAATCCAATTTTATTTTAGACTTGAGCCTAGCACTTTGGAGATATTCCGGAGACCATAGAATTCATAGTCAGTCATTAGTATATCATATTAGGCTTCTTTTAGGTACTGCCATCTACAACAGTCTGCTTGAAAAACCTGAAAATATGACCTAGTAAAGTCAAATTTGACTAGTGTTTTTTTTTCTATTTCTAATCCTTGCCTGTAGCAAATTATTGCTATCTATTCCTGATAGGTGGCATGAATATGAAATTTCTTAAGAGAATTTGATAACTTTCTAATCATTTGGTCTTTTCTTCTTTTACTTGATGGATTCAGCAGAACTTTCCTGGTTGTATTGCTTATAAACCAAATCTCAGTTCATAATATGTATCAGTCAATTTTGCTACCTAGTAAACAACCCAAACATTTCAATGGCTAATAATAACAAAACAAGCTATTTATTTACTCAGGTGTCAAGGGGTGCACTTAAGTGGGGCTTTCCAGGTGGCGCTAGTGGTAAAGAACTCACTGCCAATGCAGGAGACGTAAGAGATGTGAGTTCAATACCTAGGTTGGGAAAATCCCCTGGAGGAGGGCATGGAAACCCACTCCAGTATTCTTGCCTGGAGAGTCCCATGGACAGAAGATCCTGGCAGGCTGTAGTCCATAGGGTCACACAGAGTCAGACATGACTGAAGCAACTTAGCATGCACGCATGTGCATTTATGTAAGGTTAAGCTGTCCGTGGGGTCGCAAAGAGTCAGACATGACTAAGCGACTTCACTTTCACTTTTCACTTTCATGCACTGGAGAAGGAAATGGCAACTCACTCCAGTGTTCTTGCCTGGAGAATCCCAGGGATGGAGGAGCCTGGTGGGCTGCTGTCTATGGAGTCGCACTGAAGCGACTTAGCAGCAGCAGCTGCAGCTTGACTCTGCTTTCCTCCAAACAGTAGGTCCAGGTTAGTTCTGCCTCCGGTATCTTATTTTGAAACTCAGGCTGAAGAAGCGGTAGCTTCCCAGGACAGTGACAGAGCACAACCAATGTATTTCAAGTTTCAGCCCTTGTCTTGGTCAAAGAATGTAATATAGCTAAGCCCAAAGTCAAGGGATGGGAAAATACTCTCTACCTACATTGAGGTCATGGCAGGGTGTGGATGTGTACTACTCTTAGGGATGTACAAGTGTTGATGCCAATAATTTAATCTGTTCCACAGTCTATTGGAGATAATCTCAGCAAATTAGACAAATGGAAGCCTGAGTGATACTTATGAACATTGCAACCCCTAGAAAAGAAAGTAGGATCTCTCTGACTGTGCCTGAATTTCCTACTCTAATCTTTCAAGGTATAATGAAGCCTCGAAACATCCATTGGACAGGAATAAATTTCTCATCCTTTGGGATTCAACATATTAAATAGGCAACATCTCATTATAGTGATAACTGCAAAAGCCATTTTCTTCAGTTTAGGAATACAAATGTGAATGTGTTAATTTTCAATTGAGAGTTCCAAACTTATTATCTGCTTGGCAGCCCTTCTGTGTGACAATCCTTCCATCTGACTATTAATGTTGGCTTTTGACCTAAATTTGAAAGAAACACCTAAACTTCAAGGGCCACAACAGTAATTTTTCCAACCTGTTTTTCTCTGGTTAAGGAAACAAATATTATACAACTCTTCTTAATTTGACCAATGCAAGCATGTAATGAAAAAGACTCCCTGTGATGAGTAGAAATAATGGAAGCTTTGAAAGTACTTTTTAAAAACAGGGATATTGGAGCCAGTGAATTGACCTCAAACAAAACAAAAACAAATACAGCACTAGTCAGCATTTCCTAGGAAGGATGATAGCTAGAAATGGCAGAGATTATGGAAGCACACTGCATTATGGGGCATGAATGTGAAGATCAGGAATACAGCCTTCCTTAATGAAATAGTGTTAACTGTTGTTGGCAAGGCATTGTTAAAAGAAGCCACCAAAAGTGAAACAATCCATGATGAAGTTAAAAGCGAGTGTGTAAACCTCATGTAAGGCAACTCAGGCCATCCCAACAAAATAATGTAGTACTTTTCTTTATATATGGAGCCAGAGTATATTAAAATAAGTTTATTTATGCCCATTGACAACTACTTTGAAGATTTGTATAGGAAAAAAGGTCCCCTGAAGCATCATTCCATACTTATTTGATGGTTTTTCTTTTTATAAGGCTTTGTCAGTCCCAGTAGGAAGAAGTCAATGTTATTTTATCAATATGAAATGCTGAAATGCTTCCCAAAATATGTTTGCAATAAAAGTGTCACTTCTAAAATATGAGGGGTTTTCCTGAGTTGGTAAAGAATCTGCCTGCAATGCAGGAGACCCTGGTTCGATTCCTGGGTTGGGAAGATCCCCTGGAGAAGGGAAAGGCTACCCACTCCAGTTTTCTAGCCTGGAGAATTCCATGGACTGTATAGTCCATGGGGTCGCAAAGAGTCAGACCCGACTGGGCAACTTTCACTTTCTAAAATATGACATATTATAGCACATTTATTTAATATTACCCTTTCATTTTTTGCCCCCCAAATATTTACTTGTTTTTAAAGCATATTCTGAGTGTCAGTACAATTGTTGTGATAAAACCATCTCACAGGGAATTTCCTGCAAGCTCTCCTGAGCTTGAAGAGACCCAGGAAAAGATGTGTAACTGTCGATCAGCCCCAATCAGAGTGAGTGACTGCAGGGCTCACTATATACTGATAACTCAGGAAAGGTTGTGTTCCCTGGTTCCTTTCCAGAGCTTAGTCAATTGAACTCTGCTTAGTCATTTCCAGAGCAGGGAAACCTACAGGTGGCCAGTGATCTTGGTCAGAGGGATGATGGAATATTGAGACCCTGTCTGTGGTCAGCCGTATAAACACTGGCTATGTCTGATAAGTCAGTGTAATTGCCTCCCTCTCACTGCAATATGTTAACACTTTGAATATGTATTTACAATGTAATTATTCTACAACTGAGGCAGCATGGCCACATCAGTCCTCTTGTCACCTTAGCCCATGTCCACTGGTTTTGCGGTGGGAAACCTGTACAGACACAATCTGAAATTTCCAATCTGAAATTTACTGTTCATGCTAAACAGTAATAGCCACCTGCTATATAACATTTAGGAGTTCACTGACCGCTTTCACATCCGCTAGCACACGTACTGAAATAACTGTGTGAAGTGTTGAATCCTTGTTCCGTTCTCTGGTTGGTCTTATTTGCTGCCCCTTTGCCTTGGTGTCTCAGTCAGGGTCCCAACAGAAAATAGCACCTTCAAAGGAGGGTAATTTGAGTATTGATTTACACGCACTACATACACCAGGACTTCCCTGGTGGCTCAGACGGTAAAGAATCTTCTGCCAATGCAGGAGACCTGGGCTCGATCCCTGGGTTGAGAAGATCCCCTAGAGGAGGGCATGGCTTCCCCCTCTAGTATTCTTGCCTGGAAAATTCCATGCACAGAGGAGCCTGGTGCGCTACAGTCCATGGGGTCGCAAAGAGGCAGATACAACTGAGGGACTAACAGTTTACACACCCAGAGGTGGGCTGGGTATAGGGAAATCACAGAAGATAGCAAAAGATCCCTGGCCTAGCAGCAGAGCTGTCACCTCTCCTAGGTCTGAAGGGATTAGAAAGGGAAGAGAGTTTTCCAAGAACCCAGAGAAAGAAAGATCTTACTGCCTTAGGTAAAATAATGGCCTTCTTTCAAGGGATAAAATAGCCTTAAACCCAGGGAAGGAGACCAAGGGAATCAATACCCTGACCTCAGTCTCTTCGTTTCCTCTTCTCTCTTACTAGTTCTCTCCATTAGTCAAATCCAACCAGAAAACCAGAAGGCGTAGGAGCCCATAGATATAATCCTATCAGTCAGCCCCTTGGAAGGTAGAGAAAGGACAGGAGGGTGGGTCTATAGGGACAAAGAAAATAGAGCTGGCATGGCTGGTTTTGTGATTTGTTTTTTCCTGCATGATACAAAATCTGGAGAAATAGAATCAGATATCTCTTTTGTTAACAATCTTAGCAACCTAATAATACTCTTTATTTAAATATTTAATTCTCCTCAACTGCTTCAGAAATATAACTCTGCTGCTGTGATTTCTATTAATACTCATTAGTAGTATCCACCATTTGCTAGTTAGTTCCTGCACTACTTTGTATGGTATCACTCACTCAGTCACTCAGTGGCTTAGTCATGTCTGACTCCTTGCGACCCCATGGACTGTAGCCTGCCAAGCTCCTCTGTCCATGGGATTTCCCAGGCAAGAATACTTGAGTGGGTTGCCATTCCCTTCTCCAGTTGTATGGTATGGAACAGGCTTAATTTCAAGGACTTAACATTCTAGTGCTTAAAAAAAAAAAAAAAAAGACCATGTTTAATTGTGAGAATTTTAGAAATACACCACTTAAGAAATACGAATGAGTTAGATCATTCACAAATTGTTTATTTTGAGTCCACAGTAGTTTCAGTACTGCACGGAACAAAGACTATTGTCCTTAAACAAGTTAAAATCAGAATGAAATCACCTACAAAACAACCTACCATTATACTTTAAGCTTCTCTTGAATGATTCTGTTGTTTTAAAAATATCTTGAGTGTTTCACAGTGTCAAAGCAATGTATACTCAATAATAGCTTGTTAAATTGAATCAAACAATACTAAAATAGATTTGATCAAAACCATAGTTTATGCAATTGACTTTCTAACCATGTCTTCCCTATAAATAAGGAAGAAATGTTTCTCTTAGGAGTTTAAAAATCTTCTATCTAAGTAATTCCTGTTACTTCCTCCTTAAGTAATATTCAAAAATATTTATTATGTATCTAATAACTACTTAACACTGTGCCAGGTGCTGTGAAAGATGCCAAGGTACTAGAATGAACTCCTAATGCTTTAGAGTCCCAATTAAATAACCTAAAGTTAAACCAATTTGAAGAGGGAACATTATTCCTTGGAGACTCTAGTTTTCTCTTGATTAGAAAGTATTAAACATTTCAAGTAACTAAACAGATTAAGGAGAATTCAAGGATGCCTCTCACTAGTAAATTTAGATTAGTCTGCCAAATTTAAGACCTTAAATGGAACTTTTTAATAATTAGAAGTAGGGAGAGAAAATTATAATTACAACGTTTGTAGAATTTATATTTATCACCCAACCTTCTTAATCATTTCCTAAGTGTATCTGGTGATCAGGATTTTATAACTCAAGAAAATATTTCTGTACATTCCGTGAAATCTCTTCTTTGAAAAAGCTCTTCAATTTTGTATTTTGTTAAAAGTTAAAAGCTTCCATGAAAATGAGACAAAAATCAGTGAAAGACTGTAGCTATAAAAATCAGATATGATTTTTCTCTTGAATAACATCTGCTTTTTTATAATCCTTTCATGTTAAACTTTATAAGAATTAATTATAAAAAAGCTTTATTGACAGTTAAATCCTATTTTGGAAAGACTTTCTGCACCACATGCCCCCCGCCCTGGCCACCAGTGGTAATAATTTTTGTAGTGTTCAGTAGTTACAGATAATCCTTAGGTACATTTCACAGTATGTAAAGTGTGATTTCTCATCACCTGCATATGGCTTATAGTTCCAGAGATGCAATTTGCTTAATATCAATACCATGTAATGACATTAGTATAAAGGCATTTCCCTATTCCACTGTATTATTTTCAGTTTTATTCTGTAGTTATTAAATAGGATCATTAGGTATCTTTATTAGTCTTAATTACTATTTAATTAGGTAGGTTTGGGATCTTTATTTGGTAAAGCATTGTACTCTCTAAAGCAAGCAATTGAAACCAATTATTGAATAGCTATACCAATGGAGTTTAATATTAAAGGGGTTTAATATTAAATATGAAAAATATACATATTTCAGTACCTTCAGTTCAGTTCAGTCGCTCAGTCACGTCCGACTCTTTGTGACCCCATAAACTGCAGCACTCCAGGCCTCCCTGTCCATCACCAACTCCCGGAGTCCACCCAAACCCATGTCCATTGAGCCGATGATGCCATCCAACTATCTCATCCTCTGTCGTCCCCTTCTCATCCTGCCTTCAATCTTTCCCAGCATCAGGGTCTCTTCCAATGAGTCAACTCTTCGCATGAGGTGGCCAAAGTATTGGAGTTTCAGCCTCAGCATCAGTCCTTCCAATGAATGTTCACTGATTTCCTTCAGGACAAACTGGTTTGATCTCCTTGCAGTCCAAGGGACTCTCAAGGTGAAGCTACTCTGTCCTCGATCTAGTCTCATCACATCCATTAACAATGAGGAAACTGAGATTCAGAGACTCTGAGTCTCTTGACAAGATCCCACAACCCAGGTATCAGTTCATGCACAGATTTCAGCATCTGAATAAAAATTTCCTGAAATATGCTGAAGTGGCTTCTGTGAAATTTGAGTGTCCGTAATACGCTAAACAGAGAACTTCATTCCAATAACACAAACTTTCCTCATGCCTTATTCATCATTCCTTGAAGTTTCTCCCAAGTAAGTTTATACTAGTAGAAGTTAAATTGCATCAGAGCCTTCTTTATATAAATCTAGAGTAGCTTACTAACATTCATCGCAGTTTTTGTTGTTTAGGTGATTTTAATTATATATGTTTTCTTTCAGCAATGCATCTTTTCTAATTCATCAGTATTATGTTATGTTAGCAGTTAAGTACAAAATAATTGAGAACAAACTATGACAAATTGAACTAAGCCAAAAAAAAAAAAAAAAAAAGGAAGCAAATACCCTTGTGATTTAAGCTTTTTTTTTCAGTCCTTGAAACTTTGAGAATATCTGTCTTTATTAACTTTTGCTTTTTGCTGATGGTTTCTCTCATTTTATTATAGCTCATAGCATTGTAAATTAATTTAACATGAAAGGATAAAAATGTTTCTCTTGAAATGTTTCTCATTAAATTATGGAAAAATATTACAATAAATAAAGGAAAGGAATGCCTCTAGTACCAGCTTCTGTTTGCTCAATTATTGCAGTACCAAAAGTGAAATATTGCACAGTTAACTCAGAGGTAATATTATAGCCATTATGTTATAAAACAGATGAGTTGCAATCTCCCCCCCACCAAAAGGTACAGCATAGGTCCTTTGAAAGTGAAATACCTTTTTTTCTTGCGCTTCATTTAAATGCATACTAACCCCAATTTTTTGAAAGTTCTTGCTAATGATGGGCCCAACTTTATATTAAGAACTGCAAAGTAAATCTTATCCAATTACTTTATTCAGGGGAGTCATTAAATGGAAGTACCTCTGGAATTTTGGAAGACATGTACTGCCAATTAGCTGAAGGCACTACTCAGTGTCCTGTCTAGTGTATTTTTAATTGAAGACAACCTCTGCAGATAAGGTGAGAAGTTGTTACTTAGTGGTACTTGTTAGGATGGGATCAAGGGTAGGAAAGACATTTATCTATATCCTTTCTCCCCTTACAAAGAATGGTGCTTAATATATCCAAAGCACATAGGCAGAGATTAAAGATGTACTTATCATGAGCCAAAAGAATTGTTCAAGAGTAAAAAATGGAAGCAGATTGAGGCTCCTTAAGTAGACAGGCTTTTTTTTTTTTTCCATATGGAATTAAGTGCATTAATGTTTATAATCCTATGGAATATACCTCTATGAGCATATGTCTAAGTATTCTACAATACATAAGTTTTTAACGAGGCAAGTTTTTGAATAATTTATCTCCCCCACCTGGTGGCTCAGATGGTAAAGCATCTGCCTACAATGCGGGAGACCCAGGTTTAATCCCTGGGTCAGGAAGATCTCCTGGAGAACTAAATGGCAACCCACTCCAGTATTCTTGCCTGGAAAATCCCATGGACAGAGGAGCCTGGGGGGCTACAGTTCATGGGGTCACAAAGAGTCGGACACAACTGAGCGACTTCACTTACTGCATAAATCATTAAAGGTCTAAAAGACACAATCACCTATTAAGTGCAAGGCTCTCTGATATGCCCTGAAGAGTATGGCAGTTAACCCAACCCAAATCCTACTTTACAAGAACTTTTTTGATAAGGCACAAATAAATAGTTACAATGCCCTGGAGAAGGGCTTCTCAAGAAAGAGTCGGACATGACTGAAGCAACTTAGCACGCAATGCCATGGAGAAAAGTACCTCCCACCAAAGAATAGCTGATGAAAGTATTATGACAATTCTTAGTTTGGAAATGTATTGGAAGATTTTCAGATTCATTAAGATGCTTAGTTAATAAGCTATCAAAACTGTCATGTGATTTAAATGATCAATTTTCAAGAGTTTTAGGATACTCTCTTAGAAAACACATTAAGCATTCAAACAGTATTTTTTAATGATTCAGAAAGAATTACAGGATTCTTGCCTCAGAATAACTTATATGCATATTAATTAACCCTGTGTATAAAGTCTTGATTCTTCCAAGTTAGAAGTCAGAAGCATTGTCTCCAGATTGTTTAGGCTGAGTTGGTTAGAGATGGTATAACTGAGCTAGTTTGTCTAATGCAGTGACTCTTACTGTGCTTAGTCACTCAGTCATGTCTGACTCTTTGTGACCCCATGGACTGTAGCCCACCAGGCTCCTCTGTCCATGGGTATTCTCCAGGCAAAACTGGAGTGGATTGCCATGCCCTCCTCCAGGGGATCTTCCCAACCCAGGGATCGAACGAAACTCTCCCAAATTCCAGGTGGATTTACCATCTGAGCCACAGGGAGAGGCAGTTTTCCCCTCCAGGAGACATTTGGCAATGTCTGCAGGTACTTTTAATCGTCACAGCTGAATTCTAGAAGGTTAAGGCCAGGTATGCTACTAAATATCTTACAATGCACAGGGTAGTTCTCCTTTACATAACAAAGAATTATCTGGTCCAAAATGTCCATAGTTCTGGGATTAAAAATCCCTGGTCTAATATAGTGTTTAGTCCCCTTTCCCGAACTTCTACCCTCTTTCATAGTAATCTAAAATGCCTAAGAAATTAAAAAGTCATTTATTCATTTTTACATGCTGTAAAATAATGAAGTGGTTTTAATTAGTATACTTATTATATCATAAAACATTGATAAAATAAATATTGTTTACTTATTCAAGCTTTATTATAGCTTATATTACTATATTATTTAAGAGTTCATAACATTCATTTAATATACTTTATAATAGTATTCTTTATAGAAGACAGATGTTTTACTCTTTGCATTTTCACGACAACTTTTAACTCTACCCAAGAAAAAGTATAAATTATCAATTAATATGTTTTTAAATGACATGCTGAGTTTGAGAATGAAATATCCATGAAACTGTAGACTAACATTTGACTGTTTTATAAAGTCAAAGAAAAAAACTGCTTTTATGACCAGATATTTGAAATTTTTTACCTTTTAACTTCACTAAAAACTTAGCTGATTTTTCTTTTTCTTTTGGTCTCTAAACCATGAGATAAGAGAGATTGAAGATGACATTTTCAAGCACATTTTGCAAATTACATTTTGAGCAACAGTTGAGCACAGTTTCTTTTTTTTTAATTATTTGCTATTTTTGGCTGCACTGGGTGTTTGTTGCTGCCTGCAGACTTCTCGTTCCAGTGGCTTCTCTTGTTGCAGAGAGCAGGCTCTAGGTGCACGGGCTTCAGTAGTTGTGTTGCATGGGCTTAGTTGCTAGGCAGCATGTGGAATCTTCCTGGACGAGGGATCAAACCTGTGTCCTCTGCATTGGCAGGAGGATTCTTATCCACTGCACCACCAGGAAAGTCCTGAGCAAGTTTCACTCTGAGATTTTTATTTAATTCATAGATGGTAAAGAGTTGGAGGACGACCCAGGCTGTCTAGTTCGAGTCTTCCAGTTAGGATACTACACAAAAACAGGTTCTCCAAGTTTGCTGCACATTTGATTTACCTGAGCAGCTTTTAAGAATTCAGATGCCCAGTGTGAATTCAGCCTTTTTATCAGGAAACTCATACTCTAGCTGGGGAGAGAGAGGAGAAAGTTAGTAAGAGATGTGTGTATAAGACTTACGATACAGCAGCAGCAGAAGTTTGATAACTGTCAAGTGGGATCAGGCAAGGCTTCTTAAAGGAGGCAACACATGAACTGGGTTTCAAAGGCTGAGTGGAAATTCACTGGTTGAAATAAACTCCTTAAGAGGAATTATTTCAATAGAACTGGCCATAAGACCAGAAATAAGTGCTGTGTAAAATCAATACTATCTGTCAATTTACTTGGTGTACTTTGCTCTCACCTTCGGGAAACAAAATCAGAAATACAGTAAAAAAAATTTTTGAATCTATTTTTTAATCTCTTAAAATGACTTATTTCAAGGAGGAAATTTAATATAATAAAGAAGAATTCCACCCCCGCCCCTGCCAAAAGTATATTATGTATAAACTTGATGATTAAAAATTTGGATTTCTGTATTGGTGATGTCATTTATTTTTTAAGATATTAATCATAAAATGTCCTTCCTGTTGACTTTAACAAACTTAAATGAATAAAACACAAAAGTAGTTTTTATCATACTAGGCTCAGATGGTAAACAATCTGCCTGCAATGGGAGAGACTGGGGTTCAATCCCTGGGTTGGGAAGTTCCCCTGGAGAAGCAAAAGGCAACCCACTCCAGTATTCTTACCTGGAGAATTCCATGAACATAGAAGCCTGGTGGGCTACAGCCCATGGGATTGCAGCCCATGGGACACAACTGAGCGACTAACACTTTCAGTTTCACTTGCATACCGTAGTGAGTTTATTGAACTAAAACAGAACAATGGTCAGTGAAAAATAAGTCCTTGATTCCAAATGCCTTGAGCAGAGGCTCTCTCTCTCTGATTGTACCATCAAATCAGAGAAAATTTTCTAATTAATTGTTGACTTTTAAAATGAATATCTGTGGGGCCATCTTTGTTCTCTTCATTTTTCTAGAGCAGCTCTGTCCAAAAGACATGTGAATTACATATGTCATTTAAAATTTTCTGGTAGCTACACTAAAAGTAAACATAAAGAGGAGAAATTAATCTTTAGTAATGCTTTATGTAACCCCATATACTTAAAACATTATCATTTTAACATGCAATCATTATAAAAGTTATTAATGAAATATTCTTTTTTTTCCGTATTAAGTATTTAAAATCTGGGAGTGGTGGTTCAGATGGTAGAGTGAGTCTGCCTGCAATGCAGGACACCCGGGTTCAATCCCTGGGTCAGGAAGATCCCCTGAAGAAGGGAATGGCAACCCATTCCGGTATTCTTGCCTGGAGAATTCCATGGACAGAAGATCCTGGCAGGCTACAGTCCATAATGTCGCAAGAGTCGAACACGACTGAGTGACTAATACACACACAGAAAGTCTGGGATGTTTTACTCTGATAGCACACTCAGACCAGCCATATATCAAAAGTGTTTGGTAGCCATATGTGACCAGTGGTTACCAGACTACAAAGTACAGTTCCAGTTCAGTTCAGTTCAGTTGCTCAGTCGTGTCTGACTCTTTGGGACCCCATGAATCACAGCACGCCAGGCCTCCCTGTCCATCACCAACTCCCGGAGTTCACCCAAACCCACGTCCATGGAGTCGGTGATGCCATCCAGCCATCTCATCCTCTGTTGTCCCCTTCTCCTCCTGCCCCTAATCCCTCCCAGCATCAGGGTAGTTCCAGAGATCCCCATCAATCCCCAAAGAAAAGAACTTCTAGTCTTTCACGGCTAAGTAATTCTTCACTGCTAACCTTGGGCGCATTTCCAAAGGTAGCCTACAGATTTTAAACGTTCTATCTTAGCATCTCTGAGGGCTTCAGTTTAATGCCATAGTATTCGTAAAGAATGTCAGACATTCTTTTTTACAGAATACCCTGAAAGAGCAATTAGAAGTTTATGATGCACATAATGGAGAATACAGGTCATTTTCCAAGCCTGTTTTAGAAGCACAAAAACCTTAGTCATTTATCACTTCTGAGAATACTGCCTTGAGGATGTCTTTGCTTGGGAATTGGTGATATGGTGAGAACTTCATGATAAGAAAACAGTCTTTAAGGACAAGATTAAGAACAAGATACCAGACTAAAATTGATAACAGGAATGAAAGATTTTTTAAAAATGGAAACCTGACTTAGATCATCCATAGGGGTACATTCAGGAAACACTAGTCTGAAAAGAAATCCCACATTTGCTAATTTACTGAAAGTTACTTGACTCCTAGCAACTTAACTAGAGATGTCCCTTGTGGCTGGACTCTGTCTTGATTTTCAGGTAAACCTATCTACCTTTGCAAAGCCACTGGGATCTTTTTGCCACAGGAGAATCATTTAGAGCCATTCAAATTAAAATTAGTTTCAACACTTTGGAAAAGACTATTAATGAGCAATCAGACACCAGACCTCAAGATTACTTGTGAATTGTGAATCAGCAAATAAACTCAAATGTTCATTTGCTAAAGGGAATGGCTATGCACTCCCATATTCTTGCCTCCAGAATTCCATGGACAGAGGAGCCTGGGGGGCTACAGTCCATGGGGTCACAGAGTCGCACGTGGCCTGTCAATTATCAGGTGTCTTCTAATTCATAAGTAGTCTTCCCCCACGCCCCCGAAGTTAGTTTATAATTCAGATGTTTGGAATTTGAAATGAATTTTCCATAGGGGGAATATTATAAATAATAATAAGTTTTATAAGCTATCTAATTTTTAATCTGCATGTATGCATCACTTAACTGTCATTTATATTAGTTTTTCCCCAAGTGTGCACTTGCCACTAGAATAACAAAAGTGGAACATTGTTACATGGCACATGGTACATGATTTGATACTTTTAAAATGTTAATGGTTAAGTATTTATTTAATCTGCTTTAGAAAATGTGGCTAGTTCCAGAAACAGTTGATTTTAAGATCTCATTGCTTAGAATGAGACTAAGTAAAACAAAATGTGCCAGTGCAAGTCAACTTACAGGAAAATGTCCAGTAAAGAAGTGGACAAACATGGCAGTAGTTCTGAAGGCAATTTGTGAAACTGATTACAGTTGTTTCACTCATGGCAAATGCCTGCAGAGCTTCAGTTAAGAATGCCAGGAGCTTATTTCTCTCCTATGATGTCTATTGCCTCCTTCCTTCCCACTCCCAGTTCCTTCTTCCTCTCACTTCTATCCTCTTTCTTTTTCTGATTTAAAAGGAATAGGAACTCCAGAAAGGTGGGAAGATGGCAGGAAGGAAATGGGATGAGATAGGTCTTGGAATGATAAAATAGCTAAGCCTTGAGGGTTAGAGAAGTCTTCCATGATATCTTCCATGAGGCCTAAAAGATGAGTTTCTCAGGTGGGGGTAAGGCAGTGTGAAGAGCATTCTGAGCTGGGCAACATACCATACACAGCTCTAAAATCATGAGAAAGTGATTTTGAGATAATCACGCCTTGATAAGGCCTTCCCCTTGTGGCTCAGCTGGTAAAGAATCCACCTGCAATGTTGGAGACCTGGGTTCCATCTCTGGGTTGGGAAGATCCCCTGGAGAAGGGAAAAGCTACCCATAAGGGCTTTCAGCTTTGGTCTGGAAGCTGGGCAAGCAGAAGCGCCTTGATAAAACTGAAGTTTGGATTGGGAGAGATGAAGCTGGAAAGTTAGCAAGAGTCAGAAAGGGTTTTTTAGTTGGGTAATAGTGGTAAACAACTTAAGTTTCCTTGTTTGTTAAGCAGAGGAGTGTCTTTATATTGAACAAAAATTGGCTTGAGGTGGGAGGATGCATGGCCAGGCCACTCAAGATGGCTGTTGTCTTGCTGTCTGTCCACTCACTCCTGCCCAACAGTGCCTGCCTCACCAGTATCTAACACACAGTTCTGAACTTCCCACACACTTGCTCTAGGCCCTGGTTGACAGCTGTTCTCATCAAAGGAGCTGTGAGGGGTGTGCCCTCTACTGGTTTCCCTGGTAACTAATGAGCCCTGCTACTGCTGCTAAGTCACTTCAGTCGTGTCGGACTCTATGCGACCCCATAGATGGCAGTCCACCAGGCTCCCCCGTCCCTGGGATTCTCCAGGCAAGAACACTGGAGTGGGTTGCCATTTCCTTCTCCAATGCATCAAAGTGGAAAGTGAAAGCAAAGTCGCTCAGTTGTGTCCGACCTTTAGCATGTACTGCAGCCTACCAAACTGTTCTGTCCATGGGATTTTCCAGGCAAGAGTACTCGAGTGGGGTACCATTGCCTTCTCCAACTAATGAGCCCATCTGAGGTAATTCCCTTATAACTGGTAATCTCCCCTCCCCCACCCCTGGGCGCAAAGACTGCCACCATGGTCTGCCCACAGTTCTGCCTGCTGCACACACTGGGATGTGGCTCCAGGACCTCCTTTCTGACAGGTAAGCTTCCCCCCTCCATTATTAAACCAGTGATGTCTCTGTTGCTGACTCCAGGCCCTTTCTTTGGTCTGGAAGCTGGGCAAGTACAAGCCTTGGAGGCTGGCCAGGTGCAACCCAACAGAAGAACATGAGGTCTAAGACAAAAATATCCTTCACTAGAGTATTAATGCAGAGAAGGCAATGGCACCCCACTCCAGTGTTCTTGCCTGGAAAATCCCATGGATAGAGGAGCCTAGTGAGCTGCAGTCCATGGGGTCGCTAAGAGTCAGACACGACTGAGCGACTTCACTTTCACTTTTCACTTTCATGCATTGGAGAAGGAAATGGCAACCCACTCCAGTGTTCTTGCCTGGAGAATCCCAGGGACAGGGGAGCCTGGTGGGCTGCCGTCTATGGTGTCGCACAGAGTCGGACACGACTGAAGTGACTTAGCAGCAGCAGAGTATTAATGAAATCTAGACAGGACACAGTGGTGTGTACTTGTGGTAGAGAGAGGTGAACTTATCCCAGAGTTGGTGTGTTGTTGTTTTTGAATCTAGACTTGGCCATATTTTGCAATGGATTAAGTGGGATGTTAAGGGGAAGGTAGAAGCAAGTGTTTCTGGTTTGGACAGCTAGAAATGTTTACTAAAGTGAGGAACCCATGGCTGAGAGTATGTTGAAAGGGGCAGAGTGTTTTAGTTGTACCCAGGATTTACTTTATAGAGGTGACTGACAACAAAAGAAGTTTTATTACTCGCAGTTCCCAAAGAACACATAACACAATGTGGGGCTTCAAGGGGAAGGATCAAAGTCATTCAGGGGGCAGAAGGAGCAAAGGAGAAAGTTTGGTTTCTCTTGTAATGTGGTTTCTCTGAAAAGGAATGGGTGAGGCAGGTTATGCAAGTTTAAGCAAGTTGTTTAGGATTGGATAGCTTGAGTAATTTCAGCAGGCTCTAGGATATGGAGGTGGTCTCCAGTTATACAATACCTGGTTCTGGAAATATTGGCTTGGTGTGTGAAAGTTAGATAAAAGAGGTGATTTGGGACATGGGCTTTGGGTTGGTTGGTTTGCATATAAAAGGCAGCCTCAAAGGGGAGTCATTTGCTTCTCTTGGAGTTAGCTAGTCTTGGGAGAGGCAGTCTCTCCCTGGCCAGTGAAGCCCCCAAAATGTCAAAGTGTCATAAATATAGAAAATTTTAAAACATGACTAATACAAGGCTCAACTGGAATTCCATCACCTCCATTAGCTTTGTTTGTAGTGATGCTTCCTAAGGCCCACTTGATTTCACATTCCAGGATGTCTGGCTCTAGGTGAGTGATCACACCATCGTGATTATCTGGGTCATGAAGATCTTTTTTGTACAGTTCTTCTGTGTATTCTTGCCACCTCTTCTTAATATCTTCTGCTTCTGTTAGGTCCATACCATTTCTGTCCTTTTTTGAGCCCATATTTGCATGAAATGTTCCCTCGGTATCTCTAATTTTCTTGAAGAGATCTCTAGTCTTTCCCATTGTTTTTCTCTATTTGTTTGCACTGATCAATGAGGAAGGCAGAGACATTACTTTGCCAACAAAGATGCGTCTAGTCTATGGTTTTTCCAGTGGTCCTGTATGGATGTGAGAGTTGGACTGTGAAGAAAGCTGAGCACCGAAGAATTGATACTTTTGAACTGTGGTGTTGGAGAAGACTCTTGAGAGTCCCTTGGACTGCAAGGAGATCCAACCAGTCCATCCTAAAGGAGACCAGTCCTGGGTGTTCATTGGAAGGACTGATGTTGAAGCTGAAACTCCAATACTTTGGCCACCTGATGCAAAGAGCTGACTCATTTGAAAAGACCCTGATGCTGGGAAAGATTGAAGGCAGGAGGAGGAGAAGGGGACGACAGAGGATGAGATGGTTGGATGGCATCACCGACTCAATGGACATGAGTTTGAGTAAACTCCAGGGGTTGGTGATGGACAGGGAGGCCTGGCATGCTGTGGTTCATGGGGTAGCAAAGAGTTGGACACAACTGAGCACACACACACACACACCAGCATGAATTAACTGCTCCATAATTATTTCTATTAATTAAAGGCATGTTTTAATGAACAACTGAAGTAATGCAGCTGATTTTTTAATAAAAAAGTTAAATGTGTTCATTATATTTTAAAATAGTCACCTTCAGCTATGGAATTATTCCTGGCATTTTGTTGCCATTTAAACAGTTTTGATACTCTTTTGATGGGGAGGGGGCATCATTTTCAGTAGTGTGGTTTCTTCTTTTTTAATGTCCTCGGAGGTATCAAATTTTTATATTTTGAACATGGGTTTGATTTTTTGGTATTAAAAGCCTGTTATGGTTTATAAGTTAAAGAAATGATAAACCCAGCAATCAATTTTGAAAATAAAAATGTAGATACCTACTAAAATTTCTTACATTATTGGAAACTGTCTTTGAAGACAGTTTCAACAAAAGAGGAGTTTAATTCTTAAGGTATAACGTTACTTAGTACATTAATAGACAATGTTCATTTGAATGACTGTGTTCTTGGTCAGTTTTCAAAGTCTTCTTTCCTTATAGTCATCTCATAAATGCATGTACGGATAGAAATTTCTCAGAATGGCTCTGAGAAATATCTTGACTTAAGCTTCATTGATTCTGAGATTCATGGTACGTGAAGACTGTCTGATGACAACCTTGTTAGCCTGTTTTTGGAGGAACTCTGAACCCCATTCAAAAGATTTCCCCAGACTATTCTGTGATCAAGGCTGTAGACAGGAAATGTCAGGGGAAGATTTTCCAAGGATAACATTTTCCTATAAAGCATTTTCCTCCTGTTGGAAATTAGATTATTGAATGCAAGGTGTTACTTTCTCTTTATAAGTAGCCTTTCATATTAATATAATTGCCTATGGCAGTTGTGTCAGAAAGGAATTGTCCTTCAAACTAGCACATGGAAAGAAGAGTTCTGAGATGTGGCATATAGTTTTTAAAAATGTACTGTTTCAAATATGATATGCTATTTCAGGTCCTTTTCAGTCATTTTCAGGAACTTTTTAACTTCTGATTCCTTTGTATATGTATTTTATCTAATCCATGTCCTGAGATTCCTTTAGCTCTGGAATTCTACCTTTTTTTATGAACAGAAAACTTGGTTTTATTTATTCCCCTGACATAGCTGTGTTTCAGGTATATCAATTATAGGCTATACATCCATTATTTTAGGGTAAACTTATAGATGCATCAAAACTACTTGAAGGCCTGTTAAAACATAGATTGAAGGGTCCCATTGCCAGAAATGTTCTTTATTGACTTATGCCTCTAAAGACATTTCAGTGGAGAAACAGAAAAGCTGTAATTGATTAGATCTCCGTAGAGCCTGAAGATTTCTAACCAATTCCCAGGGAATGTCATTGTTCCTGGTGGAGAACCACACTTGGTAAACCACTAATTGAAATACCATTTTAGCATTTAGGCCGGTAAAGTCTCCTACATGATGAGACTTAAGAAGTTATTTTTGTTTAACTTGGTCAGTAGTGTCTCATAGGCTAAATTAGGTTCAGTTTGTGTTCCTAGCATTTGTGAGGGGTACTCTGGAAATAGCTGAGGTTGATTTTAGAGATGGGGATGAGAAGGGAGAAAGAAAAAAATTTCTTAAGCCAAGCATTCAGTTGTTCAATGGGAGAAAGGGAGGAACTAGAAATTTCTTAGACTGGTTCAGCAAGGCAGGTCCCTTAGTCACAAAGGAGAGACTTACAAACGGCTTACCAGGGTGATTGCCTCGAATGGCACCCAGGAGCCTAGAAGGATTCACGACTTCCCCTTCAAACATGATTCATGTCTTCTTTCACTCACGTCACTTCTCTTTGAGGATCTAGGTTCTCTGAGCCCTGTGCTTGGCTGACCAGGGTCTTGTCCTCTGGCATGGACATTCTCATTGGGAAAAGAGCTGATAAATTTGTGATTTATATTCTTTTTAAATTCTTTTTTATTTTTTTTATTTTTACAATGTGTTGGTTTCTGCCATACAATAACGTGAAACTGAAAGTCACTCAGTCGTGTCCAACTCTTTTTGACCCATGGACTATACAGTCCATGGAATTCTCCAGGCCAGAATACTGGAGTCGGTAGCCGCTCCCTTCTCCAGGGGATCTTCCCAACCCAGGGATCGAACCCATGTCTCCTGCATTGTAGGCGGATTCTTTACCAGCTGAGCCACAAGGGAAGCCCTACAGTAACGTGAGTCAGCCATGATTATACATGCATCACCTCTCTCCCCTCCCCCCATATGTTTGTTCTTAGAAAATCACTCTAGCTGCCATGAGGATAATAAAGTATAGAAGGTACAGGAATATAGTTAATGCCCTGCTTTGCATTCAATCCCCTCAGCCCTTTGTTCTGTCAGAAATCCCCTTCTTCCGTGACTTTTGAGTGCCCTTCCTTCTGATCCTTTGTTGTCAGTTTACCGTTTGCTACCCTTCATGTTAATAAAAACACCCACACACCTAGCAGCCTCACCCCCATTCCTCTCCAATCCCCTTCCAGTCTTTCCTCCCCTCTCTCCTTCATTTCATGGCCAATCTTTGTGAAAGAGTAGCACAGCTGGCCAACTCCTTTTGGTTACCCACAATTCACTTTTCAACCCACACTCTCAGGCTATTACTTCTGTATGCCAGACAAACTGCTTTCCTTAAGAAAACCAATGTCCTACCCTTTGCCAGATTGCCTGAGTCAGCTGCTCTGTGTAATGCTTTTCTTCTTTAGTTCTTTGGCATCCTCTTACCCAGGTTTCTATTCTGACCTGTCTGCCTGTCTTTCTACCAGGTGAGACTTATGGAAAAAGTCTCTGTCTTTTCCGTAAGTATGGAGGCTCCCCGTATCCCATCCTTAGCCCTTCTTCACTTTCCAACCCCCATCCCTTCCCTGATCTCATCTTCATCCAAAGCTCCATTTAGGGCCTATAAGTAGACAACTCCCAAATCATCATCTGCTTCCTGTAGCTTTCTCTTGGCCATCTCATATTTATTTCTGCAACTTCTCTGTGAACTTTTATGTTTATGCCACAGGACTAATAAGCACAGGTAGGGTGTACTTGGTCATGTCTGTTCTGAATTCTTGGGCTTTTGCTACAGCAGATGTTAAATATTTTTGAGCCTTAACCCCGGTCCACAGTCATTTCAAAATTAGTATGCCCCAAACTGAAATTCCCAACAAATCTGGACATTTGCTTCTATTCCCTGTTTCAGAAAATGGCAACACTGTTTACCCAATTTTCTGAGCCAGAAGTCTCCGGATTCAGTCAGATTTCTCTCTTCAGTACACACATCTATATTGACATGAAATTTTACTAATTCTACCTCCTAAAAACTCTTGTAAAACAGACTTTTCTCTATGACTATCCCTCATTTCAGATCATTATCACTGTGAAGTCAAGTGCATGCCTGATTCATATTCTGTAGCCTTAGGCAAATGTCTTAATCTCTTCTAGCCTCAGTTTCCTCATAAAGTTTCTACTTTGGCTTTCTGAGAAGATGAAATGAGATGATTCGTTTGTCAATTTTTGCTTCTGTTACTGATGCTTTTAGTGTCATATCCATGGAATCAGTGCCAAAACCAGTGTCATGAAGCTTTTCTCCATGTTTTATTTTAGGAGCTTTACAGTTTCAGGTCTTACATTTACATCTTTAATCCATTTTGAATCTCTCTTTTTTTTTTTTTTTTTTGTAGTTCTAGAAAAGGGTCCAATTTCATTCTTCTACATGTGGATATCCAGTTTTCCCATCACCAATTATTAAAGACACTATCCTTTTCCCACTGAGTATTTTTGGCACCCTTGTGGAAGAAACATATGGATTTATTTCTGGACTCTCTGTTATGTTCCCTTGGCCTATATGTCTGTTTTTATGCCAGTGCGTGTTGTTTCATATGAATTTTAGAATTTTTCCAATTGTAAGAAGTGCAACCAGAGTTTTGATAGGGATTACATTGAATCTGTTGATTTCTTAGGGCAGTATGGACATCTTAATGATATCAAAGTCTTCCAGTACATGAGCACGGCATGTTTTTTAATTTGTGTATTCTTTATTTTCTTTCATTAATGTTTTGAGTGTACAAGCCCTTCACCTCCTTAGTCAAGTTATGCCTAAGTGTTTTATTCTTTTGGTGGCTATCACAAATGGAATTGTTTTTCCATATTTCCTTTTTAGATAGTTTATTAGTGTATAGGGACACAACTGATTTTTGTGTGTCAATTTTGTATTCTACAATTTTGCTGAGATTACCCCACAGAAAGTCAGGGACATAAAATGCAGTCAGTGAAGATTAGTCAGTACGATTTGTTGTCAGCAGTTTTATTGCTATTAGTCTCACCTAGAAAACCTCAATGGCCTCTTAACTGGTCTTTCTGCATCTAATTCAGTTCCCCAGTAAGAATCATCTAACATGAAGGCTGACCCTGTTCAGTACATACCCATGTTTGAAACTCTTCTGTACCCTCAAGATAAACCCCCACATTCTTGGAGTAGCATTCAAGGACATTCATAATCTAGTTTCTCCATGGCCACATTTCCTTGACTCCCCATAAAGGAGATACATAGCCAAAAAAATCAAAGCTACCTAGTCATTACTCACCGTCTGTCTCCAGACTTCCATCTGCTGGGAAGACCTTCCACCTACACCTCACCTCCTCGGCCCAGATGTTGTTGTTGTTCTTTCAGTCGCTCAGTCATGTCCAACCCTTTGCAACTCCATGGACTACAGCACACCAGGCTTCCCTGTCCTTTGCTATCTCCAGGAGTTTGCTCAGATTCATGTCCATTGAGTCAGAGATGCTACCAGCCCAAATAATTCTTATTTATTCTTTGAAATAATCTCAAGCTCCAGAGTAGACTTCTCATCCACAGGGGATCCCAAATCTCTCAATCAGTACGTTATACAGGATAAGCATGCCCCACACACAAACTGTTAAGTAAATATTTCAAAGTTAAATGGTTAATAATCATATTTACAGGAAGAGAACATGGCAACAAAGTGGTGGCACTTGTATAAAAATACAAAAGGACATAAGATTTTCAACTCAGTATTATTTTTTCTAACATTTTAATATTCAAATGTTTGATAATGCAGCAAAATTGAAAGAATTTTACAGTGAACATTTGTATAGCCACCACTTATATTTTGCAATTAACATTTTACTGTGCTTGCTTTATAGTATATCCATCCATCTATCCATCCCTCTTTATATGAGTAAGTTTTGGTTTTGTAAGTTGTCTTTCAAAAAACTAACATGGTATTTTTTTGTTTCTAACATGGTAGAGCAAAATAAAATTGTTAAAACAATATAAGTTATAGTGTTTTCTGATTCAGTCCGTTAAAGTGTCCATTAAAAATAGTACTAGGGATTATAAAGCATGTTTTATTAATACTCTATTATACATGATTAGATGTGGACCATTAACAAGAATTGTTATAATTAAGGGGACTGGGTTTGTGAATATAGGAAAAGCCTAAAGTTTGCTATTCCAGTGGAATGTTTTGTGAGGATTAGTTCTTGTACAAAATTTAATTTTGACCTATGTTTTGTTAATGCACCATGGGTTAAGCTCCACCATGACACATGCTACATAGATATGGCAGTTTTGAAATTGGATTATTGTAATTCCTTTCATATTAAATTCCCATAATACTTGAATTTGTATCCATTACCATTTTAAAGAAAATTCTCAGACTAGAAGATGACAACTGAGAAGAAAAATCAACATGGCAAGCCCCCTTCAAGCCAATCAACATATAGTCAATGTGTCCTTGTAAATTAGTAAAGTGCAGCTTTCCACAGTCACAGCACGACTTTATATGGTGCCATAGTATTCCTAAAATGGGAATATATCTTCCATGTAAAAGGTTGCTTTAAGTTTCCATGACACTTACTTAGTGCACTGTAATGACCATATTATTCAGTTACAGAATTAGTAGCACACCACTGCGGATGGTTCAATTCACATTGTGATTACTCATTCCACAACAGTCTTGAGGGTTTACCACATGAAAATCATTATAGGTAGGTAGTGTATGGCAGAAGTTTGCCAGAAGATGATCTGTGAGGATTTCCTTAATCAGCAGATAAATATAGTGAGTGAAAGGGGGAAGGAGAAAACAGAGAACTAATGTAAGCTTGTTACCTTCCTTTCTTAGGAAAGCTTGCCCTTTATTTTGAAATTATGGCCATCTGACTTTATTTTGTTAAAATGTCCCTTCCTTTAAAATATGATGGTAACAGTATATTCTGGGATTTGTGTTAATAGTTTACCTGGCAAAATTATCATTTGGTAACTGTGTTAGTTATCTATTAGCCACAATAAAGCTGTGTATCAGACAAAGGTCAGTAGCCTAAAACACTAAGTATTTATTTTTAAAATTTTTCATTGAAGTATAGTTGATTTACAATACTGTGTTAGTTTCAGGTGTAACAGCACAGTGATTCAGTTATATATATATATATATATAGTGCTAAAGAATCCGCCTCCCAATTCAGGAGATGCAGGAAACGTGGGTTCGATCCCTGGGTTGGAAAATGGCAACTCACTCTAGTATTCTTTCTTGGAGAATCCCATGGACAGAGGAACCTGGCGGGCTATAGTCCATGGAGTTGCAAAGTGTCAGACGTGATTGAAGTAACTGAACATGCATGCATATATATACTACTAATTCTGGAACTGAATAACACGGTTATTATAGTGTATGTTAATCTTTTCCTATCCCAATAGTGTGTGTATGTTAATTCCAACTCCTAATTTAACCCTTCCCCAACCCCTATTTCCCCTTTGGTAACTATAAGCTTGTTTTCTATGTCTGTGAGTCTCTTTCTGTTTTGTAAATAGGTTCATTTGTATCATTTTTTAAGACTCCACATATAAGCAGTGTTCACACAGTCAGTCGTGTCTGACTTTTTGCGACCCCATGAACTGCAGCATGCCAGGCTTCCCTGTCATACTTGTGTTTCTTTGGGCTTACTTCACTTAGTATGATAATCCCTGGGCCCATCCTTGTTGCTGCAAATTTGTTTTTATGGATGAGTGGTATTCCATTATATATATATATATATATATATATATATAGTGAAGTGAAGTCACTCTGTCATGTCCGACTCTTTGTGACCCCATGGACTGTAACCTATTAGGCTCCTCCGTCCATGGGATTTTCCAGGCAAGAGTACTGGAGTGGATTGATCCTTCTCCAGAGTACTGGAAGATCCTTCTCCAGAGGATCTTCCTGATCCAGGGATCGAGCCCAGGTTTCCTGCATTGTAGGCAGACGCTTTACCATCTGAAGCACCAGGGAAGTTGAGTATATATATAGTATTACTATATAAATATATATTTATATATGTTACATCTTCTTTATCCATTCATTGGTTGATGGACATTTAGGATGCTTCCATGCCTTGGCTATTGTAAATAGTGCTGTTATGAACATTGGGGCACATGTATCTCTTCGAATTATGGTCTTCTCTGAATATGTGCCCAGGAGTGGAATTGCTGGATCATATTTTAACTCTGTTTTTAGTTTATAAGGAAACCCCATATTATTCTCCATAGTGACTATACCAATTAATATTCCCACCGACAGTGTAGGACAGTTCCTTTTTCTCCACACCTTCTCTAACATTTATTGTTCATAGCTGATGACCATTCTGACCAGTGTGAGGTAATACCTCATTGTAGTGTTGATTTGCATTTTTTTATAATTAGCAATATTGATCATCATTCCATGTGTCTCTTGATCATCTGTATGTCTTCTTTCAAGAAGTATCTATTTAGATCTTTCCCATTTTTTTTAACTGAATTGTGTGCAATTTTGATATTGAGCTGTATTAGCTGTTTGCATATTTTGGAGATTAATCCCTTGTCAGTCACATCCTTTGCAAATATTTTCTCCCATTCTGTATGTTGTGTTTTCATTTTGTTTATGGTTTCCTTTGCTGTGCAAAACCTTATAAGTTTAATTAGGTCCCAATAAATATTTCTTTAGTTCACTAGTTAGTGGCTTGATTTAAGTCGAATACTTCATCTGCTCTGGCTGGGCTAGTTAGAGTGTTGTTGAGAACTCATGTGTCTAAAGGTGAGTGGATTAACATGGCTCTGTTGCTCAAGCTGAAGCATGTCCTCTTGGCAGAAGGAGAGGGTGGAAGAGCAAGAGAGGAGAAGGAGCTTTTTAAGCCTCCATTTCCATCAAGCCTGCTAATATCCCATTGACCAAAGCAAGTTTTATTTCCCACTCCCCACTCCCCACCTCACCCACCCACCATGGTAAGCAGAATAATGGCCCCCTAAAGATGTTCACAGTGGTAAAAAATCTGCCTGCCAAGGCGGGAGACACAGGAGCCGTGGGTTCGATCTCTGAGTCGGGAAGATCCCCGGGAGGAGGAAATGGCAACCCACTCCAGAATTCCTGCCTGGAAAATCCCATGGACAGAGGACCTTGGCGGGCTACAGTCCATGGGGTCGCAAAGAGTAGGACACAGCTGAACACTGATGTATGTATGTGTGTAAAGATGTTCACATCCAAATCCCCAGAACCTGTGAATACATTATGCTTCCTGACAAGGGGGAATTAAGATTGCAAATAGAATTAAGGTTGTTAATCAGGTGACCTTGAGATAGGAAGATAATACTGCATTATCTGCATGGGTACAATATAATCACTGGATCCTTAGATGTGAAAGAGGATACCAGGAGAGTAGGAGTCAGAGACAGAGAGGGATACGAAGATGCTGTGCTGCTGGCTTAGAAGACAGAGAAAGGGGCCATCAGCCAACAAGTGTGGGTGGCCTCTAATAGCTGGAAAAGGCAAGAAAACAAATTTTCCTCTAGTTTCTCCAGATGAAACACAGTCCTACCAATACTTTGATTTTAGCCCATGAGATCCATTTCAGATTTCTGACCTCTAGGACTGTAAGAGAGTAAATCTGTGTTGTTCTAAGCCAATTGGTTTGTGGTGATTTGTTACAGTGATACATGGAAACTAATATACCCTCCATGTTCATTCTTTTCAGTAGCATCAATATTATTATTCACTTTAAAAAAAATCAGTTCTTCTTTGTTCTTTGCTTTTAATCTTAAAAATACCAGTCAAACTATAGTCTGATGTAATGTGTTCTTTTTTTCATAACAGATGTGAAAATAAATGAAAGAGTTTAAACTGTTTATGTGTGTAATGCCACAAATCACCTCCCTATAGGCAACTCACATTTGGGGAAACATGGATCTAGGTGGTCTAAAGGAGCAAGAGATTGTACAAAAATGAGAATTTCCCAGAGAAAGATGCATTTGGCTGTTGGGTAAAACTTTGAGCAGCAGACAAAGGTAGAAGAGAAAGACAAATGACCCAATATGACTCTAGCCTACTATTTGCATTTGTATCAAGGAATCTGAAGCTTGCTAATCTTGATATGTCTGTTAATGCTGTTGGCTTCTTCTTTTCCTTGACTGGAATGTTCACCAGGACCCACCTGTCTTCTGGGTTCAGCTAGATATATCACCCTCCTTGGAAAAATCTTCTGAGCCCCAGTTCTCCACCAGCTAAGATTCACACTCCCTCCTTTCTGTAAAAAAGCATGAACTTCTTTGTAGAGTCATTTTGATACCATGATAAAGAAGATGACACTTGGCTGGTGGCTCCACCCTGTCCCATATCCCAATTCCCTGAGGGGAACAAATATCAGGGGATACCTATAACCCAGTCATATGGATTTTGGTATATCCATTGGGAAGTCCTGTTTCAGAGCATTTATCAACTGTGAATTTCTTGAGGGCAGTGATTTTTATTCTGGTCTTCCTTCTCTTCATAATTCATAATAAGATACATGGCAGGTGTCAGTAATTGTTGTTTGAAATCAAATGAAAAGAACAGCAAATGACTTGTCCCAAGGTCAGACACTTAGCTTTATTTCCCTTCCCTTTGCTACCCTCTGGCTCCAGTTGTATTTACTGATAGGTTACATCTGTAGGCCAGACCCATCTTAGTTTCCAGATTAATCTTAGTGGCTCTAATAAGCACAACAGAAGTCTAAGCTTGCTATCTGGTGGGATTTGTACTTAGAATTCTGTAGCTTACAGACTTGGTAGGAATAAACCTGGGGTCCCCAAATGGTTTGCAAGTCCCAGCATTCCTGATTTCTTAATTTCCTTCCTTCTCTCCTCCACTGGCCTCCCTATCTATTATTTTAATTATTTGGATACTGTTAAACCCTTAGCAAATTTCTTATATACATTCTCTAGAAGTGGCTTCCCCAGTGGCTTAGACAGTAAAGAATCTGCCTGCAATGCAGGAGACACAGGTTCAATCCCTGGATTGAGAAGATCCCTGGAGAAGGGAATGGGAACCCACTCCAGTATTCTTGCTGGGAGAATCCCCATGGACAGAGGAGCCTGGCAGGCTACAGTCCATGGGGTTGCAAAGACTTGGACATGACTGAGTGACTCAGAGAAGGCAATGGCACCCCACTCCAGTACTCTTGCCTGGAAAATCCCATGGATGGAGGAGCCTGGTAGGCTGCAGTCCATGGGGTCGCTGAGGGTCGGACATGACTGAGGGACTTCACTTTCACTTTTCACTTTCATGCATTGGAGAAGGAAATGGCAACCCACTCCAGTGTTCTTGCCTGGAGAATCCCAGGGATGGGGGAGCCTGGTGGGCTGCCGTCTATGGGGTCGCACAGAGTCGGACACGACTGAAGTGACTTACCAGCAGCAGCAGCAGATCAACTAACACACTTTCTCTAGAAACTCATGAGTGGAGGAAGGATATCACTGGGCTGTAGTGGAAAGAACAGAAAACTAAAAGTTAGAAGCCCTGAGTTCCAGTAAAAGCTCTGTAGTGGGACTTAGGGCAAAGCTCTCAACTTGTCTCAGCATCAATATCCTCGTCTATGAAATAAGATTAATGATACCTCTCTTGCCTATACTTCAAGGTCATTTTGAGTTATATATGCATGCCCCCATATAGACTAAACCTCAGATGCATATAGAAAACCTATAATGTTCTATAGTAACCTTTGTATTTCCAGGACTTTAAAAATCAATGACCAACATTGATCCTATCTAACATAATAATAATGTGCTGTGTCAATATGCATGGGAGTCTCTCTGCTTATTGATGTTAATGAAAGTGTGTATAGTTAAAGCAGGACAGAACTATAATATTAATGTCACCCATTATGTTTGTAGCAGGTTTATTTTTTCTGTATAAAGATAATTTTCACTCCAAATTAGGTAGACAACTTTAATTCATTTACAAGTGAAATTTATGGCAACATCAGAAGAGCTGCTTCTTTTAAATATAAGTTCTCTAACATTGAAACTAATGTCTCTTTTAGGAGAGGGAAACCATGTGGTTTGCAAATTCATTGGCATTATGGAGCTGAAGTGGTGGCTTCTGAAATCTCTCAGTTTCATTGTTCTTTGTTTTATAAATGGAGTAGTGGTATTTCTGGGTATATATGAAGCATACTGATTTTTTTTTAAAGTAACATAGTTTGTAAACCCCTCATTTCACCATTATTCTCTTTTCTAGCCACATAGAAACCTTTCCTCTTTTTTCCTAGGTTGATTTCCTTTCTTTAACCTTTTCAGTTCTAAGCCCAGAAAAATAGCTATGCTTCTTTGAGGGGCCACACAAAATAAGTATTGTCCAATGCTAACACTTTGAATTATGATACTGTAATTACCTACCAAGTGAACGTTAATCACTACTTGATTAGAATGGAATTACCTGTTATATTCACATTAATAGCAAATGAGCTTTCTCTGATTGATGTTGTTATAATGAATACAAAAAGAATTAATAATGATCTGGCACTCACCAAAAGTGGCGTAATCATTAAGGGCATACCATCAAAAGGCCAGTAATACTTTACAATAAGTGAGTATTAATTAAAGTAAAATCACAATGAACTCCTGTTGAATTGCTTAGATCCATATTACTAAGATATTAGACTATTGGGATTAATGTGATTGCAATATACTTTATAAAAATTAATAATGACAACCATTTAAAATGTTTAGGAAGCAAGGACTTGTTTGTTCGATAAACAGCTATGCTAGCTATTTAGCTTTCTAGAGCGACTTATTAGTATAGGGACAGCAATGAATAATATCAAACATTATATATATGTATTAATTTATATCATTTTTTCTGAAAGTATGCATTTTATTTTCAGTGTTTATGTTCATTTCCAATAGACTATTCTAAAGGGCCTCTAAATTATAGATGTAACATTGACTCATTTCCATTAAAAAAAAATCCTTGAAAGCTGAACTGCAGTGAATATTGAACCAGATGTTAAGGAAACACCCTAGTCAGAACTGAGGCTTGGGAGCACAGAAGCAGAACTAAACTGTTCATATACAGTTTCTAAAGAGTAATCGTGCATACACCTATCATAGGGGATAAAAAGTCAGGCACTCTCAGTCAAGGTGCTTTTACTTTCTTTTCCCTTTTTTTAAAAAATTTTTTAGTAATTTTTGAAATTTCCTTTGGTACCCAATCCATAGCAGAAAGCCAAGAGTGTTGTGTTAGCTAATTGATCAGAATATCATTCTTATAATTTTGCTATATAAAATATTTTTAGAGAAATTTAGAATGATACTAAAATAGCTATAATGCACGTTGTCTAATGTGACAGTTAGGATTTAAACTAGATTAAAATAATTATGTCTTAAAAAAGAGTATAGGTAAAAACTGATCAACTCTAAATGAGATCTGTATTGGAACTAATAGCCTTGTACCAGCATCAGTTTCCTGGCTTTGATAATGTACTATGGTTACCATACTATCATTGGCAAAACCTTAATGAAGGATACATGGGGACTTTCTATACCATATTTGCACTTTCTTGTGAGTCTTAAACCATTTCCAAGTAAAACTTGTTTTTAAAAAAACAAAATAAGTATTTTAAGGAAGTATTCTCTGTATGCTGCTGCTGCTGCTGCTAAGTAGCTTCAGTCGTGTCCGACTCTGTGCGACCCCATAGACGGCAGCCCACCAGGCTCCCCGTCCCTGGGATTCTCCCGGCAAGAACACTGGAGTGGGTTGCCATTTCCTTCTCCAATGCATGAAAGTGAAAAGTGAAAGTGAAGTCGCTCAGTCATGTCCGACTCTTAGCGACCCCATGGACTGCAGCCTACCAGGCTCCTCCATCCATGGGATTTTCCAGGCAAGAGTACTGGAGTGGGGCACCATTGCTTTCTCCATTCTCTGTATAACCAGTGGCTAATCATTTACTCTAAAAAGAATATATAGAAGTTGTTGGGAACTGCTTAATTAATTGCATTTCTGATCTGGAATTAAGAGATGACTCAAATTAGAAAGGGAATATGTGTGCCAGCATATGTTATGGAACATATAAATATATAAGATAAAATAATAGAAGCTAATTATTTTTTGGCGTGTTGCAATAGGTCCATTTGACACTGTTTATATAGGAAGCCACTGTAATTATAAAAATGAACACAGCCAAAGAACCAAGTCAATTAACTGAAGTTGAAAGGTGTACTTGAAATTTTAAAGGCCTTACAATGAGTTTTGCATTTATTTTCACATGAGGCAGACACATTTTGTTTTGATTTCAGTCAACATTGGATGGTACAGTATCAAAGAAAAACTGTAAAATATGCAGTCAGTATCCTGATGTGCTTGCCCTTCCAAAAAAGGGGCACCATGGTAATACAGCCTTCAGAGTTAATAACTTCTAAGAACAGACCCAGCAGTCATGCCAGCATGATTTAGCTCCTGCTGTGACAATTATTATTTTTATTTTATTAATTTTACAATTAAATTGCAGAGTTAAACTCAGACATGTTTCAAGCTGTGGCTTTGTTCAACTATCTCAGTACTTCAAATAGATACCTTCAAATGCTCATGAACAGTGAAAGCAGACAGCCTGGGTATTATTTTTGTAGCACTAGTTTTGTGTGAAACAACTAAAAAAACCCCACTAATTCTCATAGAAGTTTCACAAAGTAGTTTTGTTATATCTAAAAAATAAAACAGGTTAAAAGAGAAGAGCATACTCTAAAAATAGCCACATCAAGAGCCAAATCCACTACATTATCATCAGGAAGTTACTAAAGAGCCCTGTGTATATAGCACCACCGGGCATTTGACAAGAGGGGGCAGATGAAGAGGAAATTTCTCTAGCTCTCAGGAATCTTTCATTTTAATAGTGTAAATTTAGCAACTTTGGACAGACTTGTTAACATATATCTTATATACATTCAGCATCAAGATAAATGTTGCAGTTGTATAGGAACTATGAAATAATTCACACCTCATTTCAACAGGAAATTCTTTTTTTTTTCTTTTTATTTCATATTGGAGTATAGTCAGTTAACAATGCTGTGATGGTTTCAGGTGGAAAGCAAAGGGGCTCAGTCATACACATACATGTATTCATTCTCCCCAAGATGTCCCTCCCATCCAGGCTGCCACATAACACTGAGCAGAGTTCCCTGTGATATAGAGTAGGTCCTATCTACAGGGAATTCTTATAGAGAAATTGACCTTTCTAAAAGATTCAGAGAGATGCACCATTGCTAATAAAATCATAGTTTTCTTTTGTCTCCTGGAAATGAATTGGAGTTAATTTGCTAAAGACAAAAAAGAGGAGAGAGATTCAATAGAAGATTGTTAACTAACAGACCACTTGATGATTAAAAGAAGAAAAAACTACAGTTGCTAAATTCCCAAAGAAGCCATTCCCCTTTGTCTTGGTGCATCTCAACCTTGGTAAGTCAACTGCTAGCCATCTGGACACCTTTCCTGGCTCTGTTCCCATGTAGCTGGGTATTCACAGACAACCTAGCTTTGCAGAATGTTAGATTCCTTCCTGATAGACAGGATTTCGAAGTTCCCTTTTGGGTCTGCATTTGTATGTTTCACTCAAAGACCATCCTTTGCACTGGAATTGTCCTGCAGTGGAGCATAGTGATGAAAGTGTCATTCTGTGACTGGACACTGGTTTTGGTACTGTCAGAAAATCACAGTGTAATCTTCCTATAAGCCTCTTAACTTCTCTAGGCCTAGTTTCTAAAATGGGGATAGGAATAGAGGTTAATATTATGAAGATTAAATGAGATAACTTACATAAAACACACAGCACTGTTCCCTGCATGTTGTGAAGGCTTTGTATGTGTTCAGTTCAGTCGCTCAGTCATGTCCGACTCTTTGCGACCCCATGAATCACAGCACGCCAGGCCTCCCTGTCCATCACCAACTCCCAGAGTTCACTCAAACTCATGTCCATCGAGTCAGTGATGCCATCCAGCCATCTCATCCTCTGTTATCCCCTTCTCCTCCTGCCCCCAATCCCTCCCAGCATCAGGGTCTTTTCCAATAAGTCAACTCTTCACATGAGGTGGCCAAAGTATTGGAGTTTCAGCTTCAGCCTCAGTCCTTTCAAAGAAATCCCAGGGCTGATCTCCTTTAAGATGGACTGGTTGGATCTCCTTGCAGTCCAAGGGACTCTCAAGAGTCTTCTCCAACACCACAGTTCAAAAGCATCAATTCTTCGGCACTCAGCTTTCTTCACAGTCCAACTCTCACATCCATACATGACCACTGGAAAAACCATAGCCTTGACTAGACGGACCTTTGTTGGCAAAGTAATGTCTCTGCTTTTGAATATGCTATCTAGGTTGGTCATAACTTTCCTTCCAAGGAGTAAGCGTCTTTTAATTTCATTGTATGTGTTAGTAACTTTATTTATTATTATCATTATTGTTATTAATAATAATGAATCCTAGTTGTTAGGGGAGTTGATTCTGTCCACTTCTCTCATAGTCAGAATAGGTTAAAGGGCCTTATTTCTGGTGATGTGTTGTAAATACATACACTAATATGCCTCATTTGTATATGGTCCTTTGTAGCTTACAAAGCTGTCACTTATGTTCTTACTACAGTTTCAAAAGTGAGTGTTAAAAAGCCAAAATTTACAAGAGTTCAACTCAGAGACAACGTAAATATTAAATATTTTGCTCAGTGAATTTTTTTGGTTTAGCTGACTTAGATCTTCTCACGTCTGATATCATGTTTTGTGATGAACAGAACACTGACCAGACTACAACCTTGTATGTACATATTCATTCAGCCTGAGAAAGATCCAGCGGTACAGAAATTGGGATAATCCAGATCCCCCAATGAAAGTTAGGAAAATTTTCAGAAGGTCCTTAAGCAGTATATTAAAATATTAGCTTGAAGCATATCATATTGCCAATATTTGAATGTTTTAGACAAAATTAAGATTTTAGGGGGCAAGTTTCAGCCTAGTAGTTAAAAGAAATTTATGTAATTTAAAGTTACAAATTGTTTCCAAATATTTTCCTGCCAAAAGTAGTGAGGAAATTAGATATTGCTAGTAAATTACACCTGGGAAATTCAAGATCATAAAAAAAAATTTCTAACACAAATGTAGAGTAGTGCTGGTTTCATCCTCCAGTGTCCAAATTCAAAAGATCATAAATGCCACCCTCTCCTTCACTTCACCCCCTGACCCATGTAGTTGGCCAAGTGTCTTGTTAGTATATTTTTTTTTCATGGATCACTTACAGGGGTATCTGATTAAAAATGGTGGACCATGAAACTTCCCTAAAATGAGAATAGAGCAATTAAAAGGATGTTTACCTACCAGGAGAAAGAATATGAGAATAGAAACAATCAAATATGAGAGATTACAGATTTTTTAATACGTAGAGGGAATGGGGGAATTAATATCTCTGGGGAAACAAGATACTAAGTATGTAGAACTTAGAAAATCCTAGAAATTAAAGGTTCCAGGTAGTACAGAAGTCAGGGATGAGCACAGGGCTGAAAGTAAGGGGATTTATCAAAAGTGTGTCTCAGAAGCAGTTAGATCCCCAAGGCTCTCAGCCGTTTCCATGGAATCAAAAGTACTGCTGCTCCCCTGCCCAACCAGGAGACTGGAGGTTTGTTCTCTAAAGAAATTACACTAAAACAGCTCAGTACCTGGGGATACCAGGTAGAGAAGTCAGGGAAGAATTCCCACAATGAAAATAATATTCTGGCTGTGATCCAATAGTCTACAAGCAATAAATGCTGGAGAGGATGTGGAGAAAAGGGAACCCTCTTACACTGTTGGTGGGAATGCAAAATACTACAGCCACTATGGAGAACAGTGTGGAGATTCCTTAAAAAACTGGAAATAGAACTACCATATGACCCAGGAATCCCACTGCTGGGTATACACACCAAGGAAACCAGAATTGAGAGAGACACATGTACCCCAATGTTCATCACAGCGCTGTTTATAATAGCCAGGACATGGAAGCAACCTAGATGTCCATCAGCAGATGAATGGATAAGAAAGCTGTGGTACATATACACAATGGAGAACTACTCAGCCATTAAAAAGAATACATTTGAATCAGTTCTAATGAGGTGGATGAAACTGGAGCCGATTATACAGAGTGAAGTAAGCCAGAAAGAAAAACACCAATACAGTATGCTGCTGCTGCTGCTGCTGCTGCTAAGTCGCTTCAGTCGTGTTCGACTCTGTGCGACCCCATAGACGGAAGCCCACCAGGCTCCTCTGTCCCTGGGATTCTCCAGGCAAGAACACTGGAGTGTGTTGCCATTGCCTTCTCCGCCAATACAGTATACTAACACATGTATTTGGAATTTAGAAAGATGGTAACGATAACCCTGTATGGGAGACAGCAAAAGAGACAGAGATGTATAGAACAGTCTTTTGGACCCCGTTGGTGGGGAGTGGGGATGATTTGGAAGAATGGCATTGAAACATGTATAATATCATATAAGAAACAAATCGCCAGTCCAGGTTCCAGGCAGGATACAGGAAGCTTGGGGCTGGTGCACTGGGATGACCCAGAGGAATGGTATGGGGAGGGAGGTGGGAGGGGGGTTCAGGATTGGGAACACGTGTACACCCATGGCGGATTCATGTTGATGTATGGCAAAACCAATACAATATTGTAAAGTAATTAGCCTCTAATTAAAATAAATAAATTTAATTTAAAAAAAGAAAATAATATGCTAAATAAGGTCACCCGTTTTCACCTAAATTCAGATTCTGATTGGCTCTAGGAATACCACCAGCAAATATATACTCCCAGACAGAAGATTTGATTTTTTTTTCCTCCAGAGAAACGGTGTCTTAGAGAAAAGACCTGTTGATCTCTTACTTGGGGATCTCTGCCGTGCACACAGGATGAAATTCACCTGTCAAGAAGCCTTTATAAACAAAGCTTATGATTAATTTTACTGCCTATATCTTAAATATGAATATAAAACAAAGGACCAGATAACATTTGAGGAAATGAGACCAAAATACAAAAACAGGAAGAGAAAGAACTCATGGAAAAATAAATACCAAAAATTAATACCCCTAGAGAGATAAGAGAAAATACTGTATCCATGAAACAAAAAGAAGCTTTTATTAAAAAGAAAAATTAAGGATGTGCTTCTGGAACATAAAATTACAGTAGCCAAGATATAAAATTAAATGGAAAATGGGAAGTAAATCTCTAAGAGCACTAATAAAATAAAGACTAAGAAAGGAATAATGAAAAAGAGAAGATGTTAAGATTAAAGGATCAACCTAAGAAATCCAACATCTGATGAAAGGAGTTCTGGAGAAAATATAGGGAAGAATTTATCAAAAAATATGTATAAGAACATATTCCACAAATGAAGGGCATGAGTTTTAACATTGAAAGTGTCCTTCAAGTTCTCCACATAAAAAAAAAAAAAAAAAAAAAACTCATATCAAAGCATATCAGAATAGCAATAAGTTTCTAAAACCTTATAGAGAGGGCTGGGAGGTAGAGAGAGATTGAATGAGTGAGAAAAAGAGAATTGACTAACCGTATCATTAATTAAGGACTGAAAATCAGAATGTCATCAGACTTCTTAACAGCAACACTTGGAAGACAGAAGCTAAAGAATCCGTATCTTTACAACTCTGAGAAAACACAATGTTCAATTTAGAATTAATATAGTCAAGCATTCAGGGTGTCAAAACTTACTTTCCAAGTACCCTTCCTCAAGAAGCTATTAGAAGACAAGCTCCATCAAAATTCAAGAATTAAATAAGAGGAAGCATGGAATCTAGAATTCAAGACAGAAGAGAGATGATGGGAAGGTTTAGGAGAACAGTTGTGCTGCAGGTCTAGAGAACATTCTATTTCTATTTGTCTCTATTGGTATTAGAGACAAAACTTCTTATATAAATCAGTAAGATGCTGGATGAAGTATAACACATACCCATTTAAAGCTGAGCTCAATAAAACATACACAGGAATTCATAAAAGTAGAGCCAAAATCTCACCCAGGTGAATTTTGCTGATAAATAAGAAACTCAGGTTCTAAAGCCTGTCAGGCATAGGAGGAAGACAAGGCTTGGCCGAGTTATAACTGAGATCCCAATAAGAGATCAAAAATCCTTTAAAAGCTCTACCCTCAGTGAAAGAACAACCTGGGAAAAATCCATCTCTTAGCAAGAGGAGATAGCAAGGAATCTTGCCCAGCTCCACCTAAGCTCTGAGTAGGGAAAATGGCTAAGCTAAGTCGCTTCAGTTGTGTCCAACTCTGTGCAACCCCATAGACGGCAGCCCACCAGGCTTCCCCGTCCCTGGGGTTCTCCAGGCAAGAATACTGGAGTGGGTTGCCATTTCCTTCTCCAATGCATGAAAGAGAAAAGTGAAAGTGAAGTCGCTCAGTCATGTCCGACTCTTAGCGACCCCATGGACTGCAGCCTACCAGGCTCCTCCGTCCATGGGATTTTCCAGGCAAGAGTACTGGAGTGGGGTGTCATTGCCTTCTCCGAGGGAAAATGGCTACTTGGAGAAATTTGAAAAATCAAAACTTCCTCTCACATATTTGGTATCTGAATTAATACTACCTTTGTGGTTCTACAAAATCTCAGATTCAGAAGTGTTCTTAAGTTATTAGCGCCCTGAGAATCAAACACTTTCTGGAGGGACGTACCTTCAACTAAGGCCATGCAGGGTTTCCATAATTAATACCATATCAAACATGTACTCACAATCTCAAATTGTAAAACATGCATGGAAATGTCATGAACAAGAATCATCTGGGGGAGGGGACTAGATTGTCCTCCAATATTTGGAGGAAATAGAATGATGAAAATAAAAAATGAGCATGTTTAAAAAGCTTAAAGATAACAAACGTCAAAAACTTGAGAAACCAACAAGATGTTATTAAAAAAAACAGATAAAATTTTTAAAGTACCTAATTTGCCTTCTATATATTAAATACATGGACTTTCCTGGTGGCCCAGACAGTAAATAATCTGCCTGCAGTGCGGGAGACCAGGGTTCCATCCCTGGATTGGGAAGATCCCCTGGAGGAGGGCATGGCAATCCACTCCAGTATTCTTGCCTGGAGAATTTCCATGGACAGAGGAGTCTGGCAGGCTACAGTCCATGGGGTCTCAAAGAGTTGGACATGACTGAGCGACTAAGCACACAGCACATATTAAATACATAATCAATGTAATAAAAAAGTCAATGGACATTTTAAACAAAACCTTAAGAAAAATCTGAAAAGAATTAGTAAACTGTAAGATGATCCAAAGGAATTACTTGGAACACTGAATTGAGAGAGGAGATATTAAAGAAAACTTAAAACATATGAAAGATAGCATATGTATAGCATATATTTAATGAGAATTTTGAAAGAATAAACTGATAAATTATATTCAAATAATTAAGGGTGAAAATTTTCCAGAAATGCGGAAAGACATGAATCCTCAAATTTTAGAAGCCAAGCTATCCCAATTAGAATAAATTTAAAGAAAATTCCTCCTAGACACATTGCAATGAAATTGCCAAACATTAAGGACAAGTGAGATCTTTAAAACACCCAGGGTAAGAAAAGATTACTTACAAAGGAAAAATTGCATGCTTGTCAACAGTGGCAAAAAAAGTCAAAAGAACATGACTCAAATGTCTACATAGAATATTATACCTTACTGAATTATTATTTAATACCTGGGATAAAATTAAGCCATTAAAAAAAAACAGCCAGTCAGAATATTAGCATAAGGTTAGAGGGCTCTCAAAAGAATTTCTTGATGGAGGCTAGGGGAATGGACGGAGAAGGCAATGGCAACCCACTCCAATACTCTTGCCTGGAAAATCCCATGGACGGAGGAGTCTGGTGGGCTGCAGTCCATGGGGTCTCGAAGAGTCGGACATGACTGAGTGACTTCACTTTCAATTTTCACTTTCATGCATTGGAGAAGGAAATGGCAACCCACTCCAGTGTTCTTGCCTGGAGAATCCCAGGGACGGGGAGCCTGGTGGGCTGCCGTCTATGGGGTCGCACAGAGTCGGACACGACTGAAGTGACTTAGCAGCAGCAGCAGCAGGGGAATGGAGGGGAGAAAGGAACAAATAGAGTAATTGCTGTGTTTGTGAATGAAAAAGCACCATTAGAGTAACTTTAAATTATGTAGAATTGGTTGGAAAGACATACATAGGTGAACATTTAAAACTAAGCAAACAAAAAAGTTGTTCCAGATAGAACAAAAAGTTTTACAAAAAAGGAAATATAATAATTGTAGAAAATATTTGACTTAACCATGAAACATATTAGTCACAATAATATAAACCCTAAATATTGATTTCTTAATACTTTTTTTAAAAAATAAAAATTCACAGGAAGCAAGAATAGTATAGAGTTCCTCTGTACCCTTCACCTTCACCCACTTCCCTCCCCTAACAGTGGCTGCATTTTACTTATGCTGTCAAAAACCAGGAAATCGGCATTGGTACTATATGTGTGTTTATTACATTATATCATGTGTAAATTTGTGTGACCAGCACCATAATTAATGTATAGAACTGTTTCATTCCTACAAGTATCTCCCTCATGCTACCCATCCTCTTTGCTCCCATCGTCTTCCTGGCAATCACTAATCTGTTTCCATCTCTTTATTTTTGTCTTTTTTTGAATATTGCACAAAGGAAATCATAGAATTCATGACCTTTTGGGATTATTTTTTTCATTAAGCATGAAGCTCTTGAGATCCATCCAAGTTGATGTGTATATCAGTGTTTCATTGCTTTTTATTGTTCTGTAGTATTCCATTGAGTGGATTACCAAATTCTGTTTAAACATTCACCTATTGAGAGGCATTATGGTTGTTTCCAGGCTTTGGCTATTACAGATCATCCTGCTATGAACATATGTATATAGATTTCTATGTGGATGTAAGTTTTCATTTCTCTGGGATAAGTGCCCAGGAGTAAAATTGCTGAGCCATATGGTAAATGTGTATTTAGCTTTTGAAGAAACTGCTACTTTCCAGGTGGCTCTATCATTTTATATTCCCAATGGCAATGAATCAATGATTCCGTTTCTCTGCATCTTTGTCAGCATTTGATACTATCACTATTTTTTAATTTTAGTTGGTTATTGATATCTCATGATGGTCTTAATTTGCATTATGCTAATGACTATTGATGTTGAATTTTTAAAATATTGGCTTATTTACTATCCAGGTATCATCTTCAGGGTACTGTTTCTTCATGTATTTTGCCCATGTGTTATTATATTTAACTGTTAAGATTACATACAATGTACACAGATGAGAAAGTAGGAATATTGGTGGGTTAAACAGTGCTAGATTCTTATTTTTCATAATTGTAATTCAATAGATAATGACTAAAATTTATAAATCAAAAACCTGGAATATAAGCATAATATTTAGGAACATGGATGTAAATAACAGGAAAGAGTTTGGAAAAAAGGAAAACTCAGGTAGAAAGGGTATGCAGTTTTCCATTTTAAGTCTATAGTGTTATTTCATGTTTTGTAACTATATACATGCAATACTTAGATAAGCTATGAAAATAAATTCTACTGCTGCTGCTACTGCTGCTGCTGCTAAGTTGCTTCAGTTGTGTCCGACTCTGTGCGACCTCGTAGATGGCAGCCCACCAGGTTCCCCCATCCCTGGGATTCTCCAGGCAAGAACACTGGAGTGGGTTGCCATTTCCCCTCCAATGCATGAACGTGAAAAGTGAAAGTGAAGTCGCTCAGTCGTGTCCGACTCTTCATGACCCCATGGACTGCAGCCTACCAGGCTCCTCTGTCCATGGGATTTTAGGTATGGTTTATTATTAAACCAAATTCTAGACTCCAAATTCAGGATCAGAAAGTAGAGTTTGTATATTGTGCCAAGTCACCTCAGTCATGTCTTACTCTTTGCAGACACGACTATGGACTGTAGTCTGCCAGGCTCCTCTGTCCATGAGATTCTCTAGTCAAGAATACTGGAATTGATTGCCATGCCCTCCTCCAGGAGATCTTCACGACCCAGATATTGAACCTGCATTTCTTATGTCTCCTGCATTGGCATTCAGGTTCTTTACCACTTGATTTCTTATTAATAGCATTGTACCACCTGTAAAATTTATAGATCTAATTGTTGAGGCATTTTAGTTGCTGACAGTTATTTTATCTCCACTGTCAATATCAGACATCTCTACTTAAAAGATTCCATCTTTATGAATCTTCTTAGTAGCACTTCCCCCCCCCAACCCCCGCCGCTAGAACACGTTTTATTTCACTGGAAAAATCTATATAAAGAACCAAATCTGGTTCCCATGAGAAAAACATTTACCACAGCTTAAATAAAGGTTAAGGGAAATGGGAGGGTAAGAGTGCCCTGCCTTGTGTGAGCTCTGTCACTGCCTCACTCTTGAACTCAGGCCCTGTGTGATGGAAACCACAGGTGTCCTGAAGAATTCTCTGCCTGGCCCTCTGATTCCACCTTGAGAGTAGCTGTGAGGTCTGCTCTCTGGCCTCAAGAGCTGAAATCCTGGGGAGCTGCATGGTAGGTAGTTATCAAGGATGTGTGCATAAACAATGCAGAAGGAACTGCACTGATGTTCTCAGCTAGTCACACACACACTTCAACTAGGAAGGGAAATACATAATTTTATCAAAAACCAGTTCTAATATATAGAAATATTATTATAAGTGCTATATATATATTTATATATTCTATATATTATCTATTTAATAATAAATTAAATAATATCTAATAATAATGTTTTCTCATACTTTCATACTTCAAACTTTAAGATATGAAGGCTAGAGCAGGCTTTGAGTTTGTGAGTTAGGACACAACCACATCAGCACTAGACAAGCGTCATCTTTATCAAAACATCCCCATATAAACAGATCCTAATGAAATTTCTTCGAGTCTTCTAAGTGTTTGTGTTAAAGCAGGAAGTAAAAGTAAGAGGTTAGGATACTGTTAGCTAATGAAATCACTGTCTTATGATTTTTGATGAGAAAAGATTTTTTTTGAACCAAGGAATTTTCAGAACAGCTTACCATCTAAATGCTAGTTAAAAGAGCCATCTTATGCCTCACTCACCTCAACTAGGACCTCTAAATTGGAAGAATGTTCCTACCTGCTGAAGACTAATTATTAGGTTGTTTGAAAATTATCCATGGGCATCTTGTCTTTGTGGAGAAAGCTCAAAAAGCAGTCAAAAGTAATGTAGAGTGAGGAACATGCAACTCTACTGGAAGTTCCCCTGGATGGTTAATGATCCAAGGAGCAATGCCAAGACCTGTTATGACCTTTGTGCCCACCACTGTAAACACGGTGGCGCTTCATCGGACCTTCGTGCAAAAGCCTGAAGGGCAATAGGACAGGGACGTTGCTCGATAAACTTCTGTTTTTAAATCTGAGAATACTCTGTCTTTCTTACTCTTAAATCATCAGTCTTGCTATCTTTCACTCTCTCTCTGCAATTCTTTGTGATTCTTTGCCCCCTTTCTCTGTGCAAAAGTTATGTATGAATGTCTTTTTTTTAAACCACCTTTAAATAGATAATACCCTTCTGAGTATATGTAGATGTTTGTGAATTGCTTCTTTTTCTTCTCTGTTTTTCTATTTGTTTTTCTTGATATTTCTTTCAACTGTGGTTTCTGTGTATAAGACTCCGTCATTACCCTCCTTCCATTTTTCCTTCTAAAAATTTCTTTCCCGTAACTTATTATAATATAGAAAAACTAAATACATTATTATTTTATTAAAAAGATAAACATACCATTTATATTATTTACTGATAAACATTAAATTCAGTCTTTACTGACATAATCTTCCCTCAACATGGGTTTCTATGCATTTGGGTACATATGAAAATCAGTGACTATTAATAAAATAGAAATCCCCACCTCTCTTGTCAAAACAAGAAACATCAGTCTTTTCCACCTGACCTCTTAAAAAACTATCCTGTAGAATCCATGAGACATGAAGGGACTGAATACACATGTGTCTGTGTGTGTGTGTGTGACTGTGGTGACATGAGAAATGGATTCACTGTCTGTCTTTTTAGCAGATCTCCATAAATACTATTGGACCTTAGCTTTAGAAGGGACTGTGTTGTAGACAGTGTGAAGTTGTAGAGAATTCTCTAGCAAAAACATGTACTACGATTACTCCATGCTGTTGAAAAAGAGCAGATCCAAATATTTTGACAAGGCACAGTAAAGCTCAAAGTCCATTTTTTAAAAATAAAAGGAAGGGTAAATATTCAAGACCTTGGATTTGCAATGAATTCTTAAATGTGATAACAAAAGCATAAGTAGCAAAGAAAAAAAATAGAGTTTCATCAAAATTTAAAACTTTTGTATGTGATTTAAGAAATCAAGGAAATAAAGAGACAACTTACACAATGGGCAAAAATATTTGTAAATAATGTGCTTCATAAGTAGTATCCAGATTATTAAAAAAAAAAAACAAAAAAAACTCTTGCAACTTAAAAAAACAACAGACAAGGTAGAAAACCAAACAACCCAATTTAAAAATGGGCAAAGAATTTGAATAGACATTTCTCTAAAAACGATATACTAATGACCAACAGACACATGAAAAGACACTCAACAACATTAGTCCTTAGGGAAATGCAAGGCAAAATGGCAGTGAGATACGAAACTAAATGCAAGGTAAGTGTTGGTGAGTACGTGGGGGAATTGGAACCCTTATACGTCGCTACTAGAAATGTAACATGGTTCAGCCACTGTGAGAAACAGTTTAGCAGTGTCACAGAAAGTTAAATATAGATTTAATTTAATCCAACAATTCCATCAGTTCAGTTCAGTTCAGTCGCTCAGTCGTGTCTGACTCTTTGTGACTCCATGAATCGCAGCATGCCAGGCCTCCCTGTCCATCACCAACTCCCAGAGTTCACTCAGACTCACGTCCCCAGGTATATACCCAAAAGAATTGAAAACAGGTGCTCAAATAAATCCTTGTATGTTAATCCTTATAGCAACTTTATTTGTAACAGACAAAAAGTATAAACAACTCAGTTCATGGATAAAGAAACTGTTGTACATACAGTTGACTCTTGAACAAAGCAGGCATTAAGGGTGCCAAATCTACACGCTGTTGAAAATCTGAGTATGTATAATTTTACAGTCAACCCTCTGTGTCCACAGTTCTGAATTCACGGATTCCACTAATAACAGATCATGTAGTAGTGTATTATGTATTTAGCGAAACAAATTTACATATAAGTGGACCCATGCACTTCAAACCCACAGTGCTCAAGGGGCCACCATACACACAATGGTATGAGATTCAGCCATAAACAGAATGCAGTACTGATATACAGATGGACTTTGAGACCATGATGCTGACCAAAAGAAGACAAACACTAAAGGACATATATTCAGTTTTTATCAAGTATTCTTAGTAGGCAGCTTCACAAATCCAAAATGTAAAGTTGTTGTTGCCAGGGGCACAGTGAGGGTGAAGTGAGAAGTAAATGCTGAACGAGTAAGGGGTTTTATTTTGGAATGATGGAATTAGATAGAGATGGTAGTTACACAATGTTGTGAATGTACTGTCACTTGAATTGTTTGCCTTGAAATTGTTAATTTTATATAATGCAAACTTCACCTGAATTTAAAAAAAAAAAGAGAGACTATTTTAAAAATAAAAGAGCACCCGACCTAGTTTTAGCATATTTATTTGTTCTAATTACAAGACAGTACCTGTGCTGCCTAATCTAGCATACAGTAAGGGGCTTATTAATTCTGAAGAAATAGTTATTGAATTAACTAATGAGTATGTTTTAGTCTAGAGTCCCCAGGAGCAGACCTAGAGTTAAGAATCGAATTCAAACCGAGTCAAAGCAGACACTGAGAAAAGGATTAATCTCAGAGGGGAATGAATGATACATGTGGATACAGAGAAAAGAAGTGAGACAAGGAAGAGAAGGCACTCAATAAATGATGTATTTTCCAGCATCCTACCATTGGGTTAAGTTCTCGTGGGGCTACTCTGAAAAGTGAAAGTGAAAGTGTCAGTTGCTCAGTTGTGTCAGACACTTTGCGACCCCATGGACTGTACCCTTCCAGGCTCCTCTGTCCATGGGATTCTTCAGGCAAGAATAATGGAGTAGGTTGCCATTCCCTTCTCCAGAGGATATTCCCGACCCAAGGATCAAACCTGGGTCTCCCATACTCCAGGCAGATTTTTTACTGTCGGAAACACCAGAAACACATGCTTCAGTTATCCGACCCAATGACAAGGGAGCTGGGGTATTTATATACCAACTCTTCATAGACAATGATTCAGGACTGCTTTCAAGGGGAAACTGCTCCAGTATTTTTGGCATGCCACCTTGGCGAGAAAAACATTTTTTGGCAGGAGAAAGCCATCAGACCAAAATAACGTGGGTCCTCACAGTTGGAACCAGGCCAGCGTGCACTAAACTGGTGAATATGTCTTAAATACAGAGATCTAAGGTAGAGCCCTAGGATGGTTGCTTCATAGGCAAGAGTTTTATTTTGATAGCCCAAGGTATCTTGGTTAGGAAAATTAGGGAAAGGTTGCTTATTTGTGACTGTAGCACAATTCTACTCTAATACATTTTTGTTTTATTAAATAGCATCACTCTATGAAATGTGATGAAACATTTAAGTTATGTGTGGATCTTTACTTAAAATATTTAATTAATTCATTTGTTTTCATCAAGTCTTAGTTGTAGCATGTGGTATCTAGTTCCCTGACGAGGGATAGAACCCAGACCCCCTACCTTCGGAGTGTGGACGCTTAGCCACTGGACCACCAGGGAAGTCCCTGGACCCTTTTTTAAATACAACAACTTTCAGCAGTCTCTGGGAGTAAGTCTTAGCAACTTAAGGGCAGGACTCTAGTTCAAGAAGCATTTCTGTAACTTGGGAATTCTCAACCAGAGGCAATTTTATCCTTGAAAGGCATATAAGAATGACTCAAGACACTTTTGGTTGTCGCTTTGGCGTGGGGAGGGGGAAGGCGCTACTAGGATCTGTTCAAATTCTACAATGCACAAGACAGCTCCGCACAGCAAATAATTATTTCATCCAATATGTCAGTAGTGCCAAGGCTGAGAAACTTGCTCTAAACCAGTGCTTTCCAATAGAATTCTATGGGATGATGAAAATATTTTCTATCAGGGCTACCTAATACTGGCGTTACTAGTCAACACATGGCTGTTGAGCGCTTGAAATGTGGCCACTGTAGGTGTGTGCCAGTTATGATGCAGTGTCCTGAGGAAATAAATATGACTATAGGCAATGGCACCCCATTCCAGTACTCTTGCCTGAAAAATCCCATGGATGGAGGAGCCTGGTAGGCTGCAGTCCATGGGGTCGCCAAGAGTCAGACACGACTGAGCGACTTCACTTTCACTTTTCACTTTGATGCATTGGAGAAGGAAATGGCAACCCACTCCAGTGTTCTTGCCTGGAGAATCCCAGGGACGGGGAGCCTGGTGGGCTGCCATCTATGGGGTCGCACAGAGTCAGACATGACTGAAGTGACTTAGCAGCAGCAGCAGCAGCAGCATATCTTTACAAATTTTGAAGTCAGAGCTCATGGTCTAGTAGCAAAGACAGATGCTTAAAAATAACTTATTGTAAAAGAATGTGGTAAGTGTTATAACAGAGGATGAATAACAGGCTAAATTTGAGGCGTCAGGACTCAGACAAACAATTAACACATCTCTAAGGCACATTTCCACTCCTCGCTCAGAACATTGTAACATGTAAAAACTGTATTCTTTGGGGAAAAAAAATTGTTGTAATCTTTTGTCATGTAACTCATTGCTTTATCTTATTTTACCCTTTTGTCAGAAAATACATATAAAAGACTAGAATCTGATGGGGAGTTCTGTTTTATTTAACAATCCTATTGAATGTCTCAAAATAATTTGCCAAGGAAGTCTATTAAAGTATTGATTTTTTTATAAAGGATAATACAAATGGCATGATGGTTTCTTTAACATTTTAATTGAGCTTAAAATTAGTCTTGCATTTGAAGCAATCTTGCCCAGAAAAACTGTTGGAGAACTTAAGGGGAAAAGGGTAATATAAAAAAATTGATGGGCCACCTAGGCAGTGAGAACATTAAAATCTGAATCAAAAATATGCTTAGCCATTGTCACATCTTTCTTTGAAGCTTAAGTAACTCAATACTCCCAGTAGGATACCCAGTGATTCAAAGTGACACTTATGCTGTCAGCTCATTTCCCTTCCCAGTGTGTGGGTGCAATTTGTATCCACAGAAATATGTGGAAAAACTTAATAGTCTTGAGTTCCAGAACCCTACCAAAAAATATCTTTGTCACCTAAACAAATTAATGATAACATAAGAAAAACAAACATTACTTGACACGGGCCAAAAGCCAGTTTGTGAATTTAGAAAGGGGAAAAAGTGAGATTGGCCTCACAGCAAACAGTCAGATAATAATGTTTTCTCTGTTCACTGAAGAGTCATTTTTGAGGAAGAAATCTTCCTTATAGAAAAATTCCAAAAAATATATAAATACCACCTTTATAAGAAATGGGGTTTAATTCTCCCTCCCTACTTGAGTGTGACCCAGACTTGGTGACTTGTTTTCAAAAATTAGAGCACAGAAAAGGAGAAATACAGTAGACTCTTGAACATCATGGGTTTGAACAGTACAGGTCCACTCTTTTTTTTTTTCACTAAATATGTGCTATAGTACAACAATACGTGAATCATGAACTTCCAGATTTTCAAGCTGGTTTTAGAATAGGCAGAGGAACCAGGGATCAAATTGCCAACCATCCACTAGATCATCAAAAAAGCAAGAGAGTTCCAGAAAAACATCTATTTTTGCTTTATTGACTATGCCAAAGCCTTTGACTGTGTGGATCACGAAAAACTGTGGAAAATTCTGAAAGAGATGAGAATACCAGACCACCTGACCTGCCTCCTGAGAAATCTGTATGCAGGTCAGGAAGCAACAATGAGAACTGGACATGGAAAAACAGACTGGTTTCAAACAGGAAAAGGAGCCCGTCAAGACTGTATATTGTCACCCTGCTTATTTAACTTATATGCAGAGTATATCATGAGAAACACTGGGCTGGATGAAGCACAAGCTGGAATCAAGATTGCTGGGAGGAATATCAATAACCTCAGATATGCAGATAACCCCACCCTTATGGCAGAAAGAGAAGAAGAACTAAAGAGCCTCTTGATGAAAGTGAAAGAGGGGAGTGAAAAAGTTGGCATAAAACTCAACATTCAGAAAACTAAGATCATGGCATCCAGTCCCATCACTTCATGGCAAATAGATGGGGAAACAGTGACATACTTTATTTTGGGGAGCTTCAAAATCACTGCAGATGGTGACTGCAGCCATGAAATTAAAAGATGCTTACTCCTTGAATGAAAAGCTATGACCAACCTAGACAGTATATTAAAAAGCAGAGACATTACTTTGCCAACAAAGGTCCATCGAGTCAAAGCTATGATTTTTCCAGTGGTCATGTATGTATGTGAAAGTTGGACTATAAAGATAGCTGAGTGCCGAAGAATTGATGCTTTTGAACTGTGGTGTTGGAGAAGACTCTTGAGAATCCCTTGGACTGCAAGGAGATCCTATCAGTCCATCCTAAAGGAGATCATTCCTGAGTGTTCATTGGAAGGACTGATGTTGAAGCTGAAACTCCAATACTTTGGCCACCTGATGTGAAGAGCTGACTAATTTGAAAAGCCCCTGATGCTGGGAAAGATTGAGGGCAGGAGGAGAAGGGGACAACAGAGGATGAGATGGTTGGATGGCATCACCGACTCAATGGACATGAGTTTGGATAGACTCTGGGAGTTGGTGATGGACAGGGAGGCCTGGCATGCTATGGTTCATGGTGTCACAAAGAGTCGGACACGACTGAGCAACTGAACTGAACTGAACACAGTCAGTTGAATCCACAGATGTGGAGTTATGCATATAGAGATCTGACTGTAAAGTTATATGCCCATGTTTAAACTATATGAATGGCACCTCCTAACCCCACCATTGTTCACAGGTGAACTGTAATAGCTACAACAGAGAAGAAACCTGGGAGGCACCTCCTTAACTAAGTGGTCAAGTTTAACATCGCCATTGATAATCTTGTTGATACCATGTTCCTCCCTGATAGAATGTGATGAAAAGGGCAGTTCTTATAACCTCAGTGTAATCATGAGAAACTGAAGTCACAACTTAAGAGACATTCTGCAATATTCCTGATTAGTCCTCTTCAAAATTGTCAAAGTCATGAGAAACAAAAGAAAAGTGAGAAGCTGTCCAACTTGAAGAGATCAAAAAGACATTATGACTAAATGTGATAGGAGATCCTAGACTGGGTCCCAAAACAGAAAAAAGATGTTAGTGGAAAAACTGGTGAAATCCAAATGCTATAGTTTTATTATTAATTTCTTTGTTAGATTCCAGTCTTTTATATGTATTTTCTGACAAAAGGATAAAATAATAGTGTTAATAGTGTTATACCAATGTTTGTGTAAACGTTTAGATAAATGTACCATGGATATATGACATTATCATTAGAAATTGTGTATTAGGCACCTGGCAAGATGTCCATTACATAGGAACCTTTTTTAAGCAGTATAATGAATGACCAATAGAATTTATGTGTGTGTCTTATTAAAGGCTAATTTTCAAAAATGTTCAAATCATGACTCTTATAGATATATAAAATGAATTAAGTGTCAAATATTTTATTAAAAGATTAATGAGAGAATCGGTAAAATGTTACAGTTGGTTTGAAAGAGTCTGAGGAACAGACATAAACAATGAGGAATACTGATAAAAATGTGATAATAGATGCAATACTGGTGACAGTCTACACAGAGGAATCAGTTGCACACCAAGAGACAAAAACATTTGCCCTTCTATGAACAAGAATCATTTGCATTATTACCAGCCCCCTTCAAACTGACTTCTAACTCTATAGTTGCAGAATAGCCCAACTAACCACTAAGGTGCTTACCCTAAATAATCAGATAACTCCTAAACATTTTCTTAGATAGGAGATAGTATTCCATGGAAAAATCACACAGTCATCTTGTAATGGGCTTCCCTCATGGCTCAGTTGGTAAAGAATCTGCCTGCAATGGAGGAGAACCAGGTTCAACCCCTGGGTTGAGAAGATCCCCTGAAGAAGGAAATGGCAACCCACTGCAGTATTCTTGCCTGGAGAATACAATGGACAGAGGAGCCTGGCAGGCTACAGTCCATGGGGTCACAAAGAGTAAGACATGACTTAGAGACTAAATCACCAATCTTGTAATAATTTCAGAGTCTTTTATCGTGTCTTACAACAGTGTATATCAGGAACTTGAAACAAACTAAACCAAAAATCAAAATATAAGACAGTGGATATTTATTTGCATAAACTCAAACTAAATTTTATTAAACTGTAAACCAGATCATATTTAGTTTTTGTTTTGTTTTCTTCTTTCACAGTAGTGTGAACCAGAAAAACTATGGTTTTAAATGCTTCAGGAATTATAAAATGAAAGCAAAATCATAATGTCAAAATATTTACCAAGTCTAAATAGAATCTATATTCTTTCAAATTGTACCCCTGGTTTACTTTTTAAATTTTTTATTAGAGTACAGTTGCTTAACAATGCTGTTAGTTTCTGCTGTATAGCAAAGTGAGTCAGCTATACATATATTCTCTCTCTTTTGGATTTCCTTCCTATTTGAATCAGCACAGAGCACTGAGTAGAATTCCCTGTGAGTAGGTTCTTATCGGTTGTCTATTTTATATATAGTAGTGTATATATGTCTGTCTCAATCTCCCAGTTCATCTCACCCCTCACTTCCCCCGCCTTGGTGTCCATACTTTTGTTCTCTATGTCTATTCTCTATTTCTGCTTAACAAATAGGTTCATCTGTGCCAGTTTTCTAGATTCCACAGAAATGTGTTAATACATGATATTTGTTTTTCTCTTTATGACTTATTTCACTGTATGACTGTTCTTACTTTGTTCATGATGTCTGAGCTGTGTCACTAAATGGTATCCCCCTATTACCTGAGTTTTGAACTTGCATTCTAATTTTAATTAGCCAAGGATTAAAGAAATTAAAATTCAACTGAGTAAATTTTAAAGATCTTACTGGCTTTACTCAATGATTCATTAATTGGGTAGCATCCTACCTGGCAGATAAAAAGGAGCTCAGAGGAGCCATACAAAATGAAAAACTGTTATAGGCAGAAGGGAGCAGGGACAAGCAAGTTATACTAGCAAAAGGCAGACTGGTTGTGGCAAGATCCCTTCTCTATAAGAGATGATAGGAGTCTATATGACAGATTACCTCATTAGTACTGCCCAGGTGATTTCTGATTGACTGGTTTGAAATTCCATTTCTGGTAGAGCCAAAACCATAATCAAGTTAAGTCTCAGTTTGGTGATGTGGGGCTTAGCATTAAGTGACTCCATTTTGAGCCTACTGTCTTTTTTTTAACACAAGTAGCTGTGAAAAAGTTTATAACATCTTTGTGCCTTAGTTTCCACATACATAAACCAGGGATGAAAATAAAGATCCTATTTCATATGGTGGAATGAAAGAAAATATTTGCAAACCATATATACAACAAAAGACCAGTATCTACTACAACATTATTCTGAGTGAAATAAGCTAATTACAGATAAATATCACATAATTCCACTTATATGAAATATCTAAACTAGTCAAATTTATAGAATCAAGAGTAGAATGGTAGTTGTCAGAGGCTGAGGGTAGGAGGAAATGGGGAGTTATTGACAGACATAAAGTTTGTTAAGCAAGATGAATAAGGTCTAGAGATCTCTTGTGTAAAATTGTACTTATAGTTAGCAATACTATATTGTACACTAAGAAATTAAGAGGGTAAATCTAAAGTTGTGTTCTTATGATAAAATAAAATTTCTTTTAAAATACTAGTATTTAGAATATATAAAGAATTTCAAAACTCAACAATAAAATAGTTCAATTAGAAAATGAACAAAAGACATGAAGAGACATGTTACCTAAGAGAATATGTGTGTATGCGTGTGTGTGTGTGCATGCTCAGTTGTGCCCGATTCTTTGTGACACCATTGTCTGCAGCCCACCAGGCTCCTCTGTCCATGGAATTTTCCAGGTAAGAATAATGGAGCAGGTTGCCATTTTCTACTCCAGGGGATCTTCCCGACCCAGGGATCGAGCCCGTATCTCCTGTGTCTCCTGCATTGACTAGAGTTTACCACTGAGCCATACAGATGGCAGATAAGCTTGTAAAAAGATTGTCAACAGCGTTAGTCATTAGGGAAATGCAAATTAAAATCATAATGAAATATCTGCGCCTATCTATCAGAATAGCTAAAACAGTGACAACACCAAATGTTGGCAAAGATGCAGAGAAAATGGACCATTCATACATTGCTGCTGGAAATGTGGAATAGTACAACCACTCTAGAAAACAGTTTGCCAGTTACCTATAACACTCAAGATGGAACTACTATTCAACTAAGTAATTGTACTGTTGGGCATTTATCCCAAGACCTATACAAAAATGTTCATATCAGCTTTATTCATAACAGCCCCAAACTGGAAACAGCCCTGATGGTTTTTAACAATGAATGGTTATACGAACTACAGTACATCCATACCATGCAATACTATTCAGAATTGAAGAGAAATGCAACACTGATAAATGCAACACCTTGGGTGAATCTCCAGAAAATTATGCTGAGTAAAATAATAATAATAATCTTTAAAGGTTACATGCTGCATGATTCCATTTATATAACATTGTTGAAATGGCAGAATTATAGAGAACAGATTAGTGGCTGCCAGGAGGCAGGAACAGCTGGGAGAGAGGAGAGAGGTGGGTGTGGCTATTAAAGGGCTATATAGGAAGAATCCTGTGGTGTTGGAACTATTCTTTATCTTGATCATCAGCATCATGGTTATGATATTGTAGTATAGTTTTGCAAGATGTTACCTTTGGGGAAACTGGCTCAGAGAGATACATTGGCTCTCTCTGCATTATTTCCCACAATGGCATGTGAATTGGCAATTATCTCAAAAGTCTAACTTTAAAAAGCAAATAAAACCAACTAAATAGAATCCGTGAATTTTGGAACTTCAGAATTGCTCTCATGATTTTTTAAATTTTCTCCTACACTCCGTTATGAGCTTTTTATAAAAAAAGAAACTATGTTTTGTATTCCTTTGCTTGCTAAATCACTTCAGTCCTGTCTGACTCTGTGTGACCCCATAGACGGCAGCCCACCAGGCTCCACCGTCCCTGGGATTCTCCAGGCAAGAACACTGCAGTGGGTTGCCATTTCATTCTCCAATGCATGAAAGTGAAAAGTGAAAGTGAAGTCACTCAGTCGTGTCTGACTCCTCTCGACCTCATGGACTGCAGCCCACCAGGCTCCTCCGTCCATGGGATTTTCCAGGCAAGAGTACTGGAGTGGGGTGCCATCGCCTTCTCCGTTTGTATTCCTTTAACCCCGTATTATTCAAGTAATGATAAGCATACATTAACAATGCAAAATTTGTCGTCTGAGTAAGTAGAAAATATATTTGCTTGTATATGTAAACATTGTACACTATTAACATGTTTCACTCTGATATAAATCTGCACATAGAAAGTATAAAAAATAGATCCTTTCAAAATTATAGTTGACTCTCGAACAACCCTGGGGGTAAGGGGTGCTGACCCCTCACACAGTTGAAAATCTGCAGTAACTTTACAATTGTCCCTCCATATCTGCAGTTCCCTCGTGGTTCAGATGGTAAAGAATCTGCCTGCAATTCGGGAGATCTGGGTTCGATCCCTGGGTCTGGAAGATCCCCTAGAGAAGGGAATGGCTACACACTCCAGTTAATTCTTGCCTGGAAAATTCCATGGATGGAGTAGCCTGGCTTGCCCCAGCCCATGGGGTCACAAAGACTCAGGCACCACTGAGTGACTTTTACTTTCACCTCCAGTTCTACATACACAGATTCAACCAACTGCAGATCCTGTAGTACTTTAGTATGAATTTAGTGAAAGAAAGCTGCATATAAATGGATGTGAGCACTTCAAACCTGTGTGGAGTCACCTGTTTTTGAATCAAGACAGTTTTTGTAAGGGTGATCATTTATGGAGTTTTCTTTTTTACATTACTCATTTTAATATCTCCAGGACTCTTGCCTAGAAAATCCTAGGAATGAAGGAGCCTGGTGGGCTGCAGTCCATGGGGTCGTGAAGAGTCAGACACAACTGAGCGACTTCACTTTCACTTTTCACTTTCATGCATTGGAGAAGGAAATGGCAACCCACTCCACTGTTCTTGCCTGGAGAATCCGAGGGACGGGGGAGCCTGGTGGGCTGCCGTCTATGGGGTTGCACAGAGTTAGACACGACTGAAGCTACTTAGCAGCAGCAGCAGCAGCATTTTAATATAGGTAATCATCTTCATGGTTCAGAAATCCAAAGTTACAAAAAGATGTACAGCCAGAATTCTTTTCTCTCTCTCCGTGCACTGTCTACTTTGTTCCCCTCCCCAGGAGGCAGCCCAAGTTATCAGTTTCTTGTGTATCATTCAGGATATATTTATGAGTTTTTAAGCAAATATGTATATGTTTCCTTGTGTATATATTTTTATATCAATGGTAGCATATTATACATGCTTGTTCCATATCTTGCTTTTCTTCTTCATTAATATCTCTTGGACATTGTCTTGTACCAGTACATAAAGAATATTAGTTTGCAATGGCTACTGTAATAAGATACCACAAACTGTGTGGCTTTAACAACAGAAAAGTATTGTCTCACAGTTGTGCAAGCTTGAAGTCTGAGATCAAGGTGTTTGTAGAGTTTGTTCCTTCTGAAGGCAATGAGAATCTGTTTGATGCTTTTCCCCTAGCTTCTAGTTGTTTGCTGGCAATCTTTGGCATTCCTTGGCTTGTAGATCTCTGCCTTCATCTTCACATGATGTTCTTGCTGTTTGCGTGTCTGTCTCCAAGTTTCCCCTTATAAGGACATCAGTCACATTGGATTAGGGCCCAACCTAATGACCTCATTTTAACTTGATTTCCTCAGTAAAGACTCTCTCTCCAAATAAGGTCACATTCTGAAGTACTGAGGGTTAGGACTTTAGCATTCAAGTTTTAGAGGGGGACACAGTTCAGTCCCTAACAAAAGGCATAGCCATTCTTTTAATGACTACGTAGTGCTCCATTATGATGATGTATCATCATTTATTTAGGCAGTCCCCTGGATATTTTATTTTTATCAATGCAGTTTTTCTCCTAGTAATAGCCTAAGTTTCATAAAATATCTGAGACTTACTGAGATATTATTTAAACAGTGATAACCCCTGTAAACTTCAAGTGCCTTGAAGGCAGTGTTAATATATTAAGGGAGGAGGGGAGACTTTTACAGACCATACAAAAAATAAATACTTGAGAACAGCCTGAGGATGTATGAAAAAGTCTAAACATCTCTGCACTGGAGATCAGAGAGGGGCTTGCCTTATCTAATGTGCAACTCTCCATAAAGCTTCTGTAATCCATATCACATAGTGTTAGCACACACACAACAAAAACGAGACAAACAGATCACTCAAACAAAATTTCAAGTCCAGAAGGAGATCAGATTGTTTGGAGAAGCACAATGAAACAAAAGTGTTACTCTAATTCAGTGGGGGAAAAAAGATGTTTTATTCTATAAAAGCTGCCAGCCCTCTTTGCCATCCCTCTTGGAGAACACAGTTTATCTCCTAGCTCATGCAATATAAAAATAAATTTCAAGTACATTTAAGTTTTAAATATAAAAAGAAGTCCTTGGGATGAGAAACATCTTTTCTAAACAAGATAGGAAACTCAGAAGTGAAAAGGAAAAGTTAGACCTGTTTACTACATAAAAATAACAGAAAACATAGTCAAAAGATAAATGATTAAGTGGGTATAGTTTGCAACATATATGATATAAAAGGATGCATACCCCTAATACACAAATACTTCCTGCAAATTAATTTATAAGGAGACAAACAATCCAATAGAAAACCAGTCAAATATAGGTGTATGCAATTCACAGAAAAGGATATCCAGTTAGCTGAAACACAGAACTGTGAAAAGATACTCAACCTAAAATAGTCAGGAAAAGAAAAAAAAAAAAAAAGGACAATAGTTTCCATTCATCATATGGACAAGAATTAAGAATTATAACTTCTGATGGTGGAAAAAGATTACTCAGTCATTGCTGGTAGGGACATAAATTGCTGTGGTGTTTGAGGAAAGAAATGTGGTATTATGTCTTAAAATTTTAAAGTGCACATACCTTTTGATCTGTTACTCCATTTCTGAGAATCGATTCTACAGAGATAAAAGTACCCATATGAAAGGCTATATATGTAGAGAATGTTTATTGCAGCATTGTTGATAGTGGTAAAAAAATAGAAATAAAGCAAATATCCATCAATGGGGAATTTTCTTGAATAAATTGTGTTATGGAATTACTAGAGTGAATTATTTTTCAATTAGATCTGTAGCTGCTTTCCTGAAGGGTTAACCATGCTACCTTCTTAACAAACAAAATAAGTTTTAATAAACATGTGAACCCATTTTAAAAATGAAAGAGACAAGATCAATCTTCTAGGATTACCTGAGCATGGTGGAGGAATGAAAGGATACATACCAAGTTAGTAGTTTTTGTTATCCTGAATTTTCAAAGGAGAGAGTCAAAGAATAATGAGAAATAGAATGTATCAAATTGCATAAAAAGTGAAAAATTGGGATAGAAATTATAACACAAGTATATAACCATTGAACATTTGCATGGACAAGGATATAAATTAACATGGAAGACTTAATATATTAATTTATTATTAGATGATTGAATTAAGGACTTGGTTTTCCTTTGAATGTTTTAATATTATGTTTTATTCTATAAAGAAATATGGGTAGAGGGGAAGCCCTGACAAGCATAGTATCTGCCATGTAGGCACTTAATAAACAGTAGCTTCTGATCTCCGATTTATTATCATTAGAATGATAATACAGCACTACACATCTTGATATGTTTAGATAGCACCTGGCAGCACTGAGCCTATAATTTAAGGACAAATTACATCAGCATTACCAAACAAATTGTAAACAAATTGTAAAATTGTAGCCCTGGTGAAGGAGGACCATGGAGTAATATGGTCTATATTGACCTGGGGCTGGAAGGTTGGTGCTTAAAGCAAGTCAGATTCTCACTTTAGACAGGCTGTCCTAGGACCTTTCCACGAGTCCTTCCCTTACTGTTTCTCTACCCCTTGCCCCGTTTTTGCATATTCAGCTCTAACCCAGAGGGGAAGGAAGTATGAAAAGGACTCCCCACTCATCAGTCACTGAGATCAATGGGAAGTTTTGCGACAGTTTAGCAGCTGTACATTTGCCTTCCTGCAGATGGTTTCCTTGCCCTGTCCTGGATAAAGTGCTGAGGCTCTGACTGCTGGAGCTTGTGAAGTAGGAACTTTGACCGCTTACCCCTAAAGTTACTATAATTAGCAGGCAACTTGTTAAACAGTATATGACTCATAAAAGGACTGTTAAAATTCCTGCTGGGCTATGTGTAAGCACAGGGCAAAGGGAAGCCTCTGGAAAGTGCCGTATTTTTGAATCATTTTCTTCCTAACCTCAGTTCCTAACTGGCCCACTAGTCACCCAGTTATACAGTGAGCCCACGGAAAAGAAGTAGTTTGTGGTCAATATACTGATACCACAGGTACTTGAAAATATTCACTAAGCTGTATTTTTAAGAAATTATCTTCCCTATACTAGGGAAGCGCTATACTGTGAGAGTCAGGCGATGTGCATTCTGCTGCTAGTTTTGCTGTTAACTAGCTGTATCGCTTCTAGTAAATCCTGTGAACATTCTGTTCCCTCATAAGTAAATTAAGAGGCTTAGCTATATGATCTCTAAGGCCCCTCTAGCTCGTGATTTCATAGTTTAGTACCTTTATTTAAATAGCATCAAACTGGTAGTTTTTCATTATAAATGCTGGGTCTAGCCAATGACTATAAGGTTGAAGTGTGCATATATTTTCAAACCCTCACACAGCAAGGCACTGTCTCTTTCAATAGCCTATTTTAGGTCCTTTTCAGTGATACAATTGAAAACACGTTTGTGGGTTCACAGCATCCTACCACCCTGATTACTGTGAAGCTCATTCAGCTTTGTCATAAGCTTATCTTTCTGCCACTTAAGACAGTATAGTATTGAAGATTTGATAATTCAGAATTTTCTTTCATACTCATTCTTTTTTCAGTTCTCAGACTCAGCTGTCATAATGAGAGAGCTGTGTGTCCTATATGTTAATTCCTTCAGTCTCTTAAAACCGAATCACCTTGCCATGCAAAGCATGGTTCACGAACCTCAAGCCTCTGCAACACTTGGGAACTTGTTAGAAATGTGGAATCTCGGGCTCTGTTTCAGAGCTGTGGAATCAGAATCTTCACTGTAACAAGGTCCTCCAGGAATGGGCATGTACGTTAACACTTGAGAAATGCCCCTGTATAACACACATGCACACATCCGATCATATTCACTGCCAAGGAGAGACGGGAGACCAGATGTTCTCAGATGAAGATGAGTAACAACTACATGTCCTTTGATGTCCTCATCTGTATAAAATGACCCCTAAACAATATTCCACACTGTTTTTATTCTGGAGTGTCTGAGACTGCTTTCAAAAAGAAGATACCCAAGATTCTCTCACCTAAGATATTTAAGAACTTTCCACTTATGCAAGAGTAGGGGTGTGATTTCCCAGGCATAATCTCTCACAGAAAACAGCATTGTAAAGAAGAAAGTACTAGGGCTCCTGTGGGCACGAAGAGGGAGTAGCCAGGAAACACAAAGCCAAGAACGAAAAAAAGTGAGTAGGCAGCTGAGCAAGGGAAAAACTTAAAGATAGAGGAGGGGTTCACACTGCCAGGGACTCTTTGGATGCTTACGCGGCTTGATGTGAACACTCCCCCATGGAGTCTGAGCAGATAAGAGGTTCATGATGATGTAATCAAAAAATTTACAGTGGAACCAGAGCAAGCACTCTGACTGTGGTGAGTTGAAGATTAGGAAAGTGGAGGTAAGGGATGAAGAGGAAGACATGGAAGGAGTCTGAAAAATGCAGCAATAGAGAGGAACATAAGAATACACATAGCACCCCAGCAATGGAAAGACTGTGAGTCTGAATTCATTAACAAATGATCTAATTAAAACTCACAATGTCAGAGGAACTTATGGACTCACTGAATAATAGCTGAGATACATTTTTTTTTTTTTTTGCATCTTTGAAAGAGCAAAGATATCATTGCATATCAAAGTCATCTTTTAGTAGTGAGGTGTTCTGCTGTGCCATCTTGTTGTTCTTATTTTTCTTAGTTTGAATTCTTTCTCTTATCTTGAAGATGAAATGGTAATTTTACTTCTGTAACTTACTTTAAAGATTGGTACAAACTCCCTGGGCAGGTTTTCCATTAAGTATGTCCTGATAACTTCACTGAGACTTGCATTAAATGTTATTAACTCAGACCAGTCACCAACTATGGTTAGATAGCCCATAGGCATGCTCCTTTCTTTTCCCCTTTCAAGTAGATCTGAACATGCAATTGTAGGGAAAGAAGGAAGAAAGAAATTCAAGAAGCAGCAAAATGAAAGAAAATTTGGCTTACGGAAGAAAGATCTTTCTATTACAGTAATTAAATGCCAATTATATATAATATATACAATGCCAATTATACACACACACACGCATATATATATATATGTCTTCCAAGTATATACATGTAGAGCAAAGGAAGGCAAACTCTACCTTCCAACAGTGTTTTAATAAAATTCTACTCAGTTACATATTTCCCTAAAGAGAAAAGTCAGTCTCTATATAATAAGTATTATTCATAGATTGCTACTCTTCAGAGCTCTTCATTCCACCTTAATACCATCTTTCTTATATGATTCACAAGACACTTTGTTATCTTCCAGTATTTCCTGTCATTTTTATAAGCAAAATTATTCCAGCTGTATTCAAGGGAGTGAATCAAACACTGTGCCTATCTCCTCCCAATTCTGCAGTGTTTTAATTCTGGAGTGTCAAAGGCAGCTTTGAAAGAGAAGTGAAGTCACCTTAGGACAGTTAGGGGGTCTGTGTATCAGGGAGAGATGGAAACCCCACCTCTTTGAGCCCAACTGATTTTTTTTCTAATTTGTATTTATATGTGACTAACATGTGTGTGCTGATTTTATGTGTTGATGAATATGAAACTCAGATCTGTTCTTTGTGCGAGTTAGAAAAATCTTTTCTCTCTCTTACACTCTTTCTCCTTCCTCTCCTTCCTCATCTGAAACATTATTAATAAGCTGATTGGGGCAATCATTCTGAGATACTGTTGTTTGAGAGATTCATTCATTCATTAAGCAGTAATTATCACTGACTAGGTGTTAAACCCTGTACTCACTGTTTGGCTTAAGAATGAACGTGATAAAACCCTTGGCCTCAAGGAGCCTGGAGTATACAGTAGTTGGAGAGACAAATGGGGGGCAAGTCAGTCACAGGGCAATGTGTTCCGTGTTCAAAGGTTTGTGCCAAAGTCTATATACTCTGAGCTGGAGATGTCTCTGAGACTGCCCAGGGAAACCTCATAGTCAATTAGATTACGGTGTGTGGACTAAGAGAATACTGCAAAAATCTGCTACTACCAGAGCAATTACCCACAGATTTTTGGATATCTTCAGGGTCTACATGAGCCATTGTCTTACCTTTTTATAAGGAAGAATCTAAGTTCTGCATCATGTAATTCTCTGAATCTTCTTGACCTTCCCCCTGCCCTTTGCCTACCAGTAGCTTAATCATCCTTGAGGGACTATCTCCCACAGCTCCTCAGTCACACTTCTGGATTCTCCAACCAATTACGTTTCTCCCTTCTTCAAACCTCTAAAGCTTTTTATTTGTACTTTATTTGAACAAAATCGTGTCTAGTTTTTGGAGAGCATTCTCTATCATTATGATATCCTGTAAACTCTGTAAAAACAGTTTTCATCCCTATAGACCCCTGCAGTATCTAGTGAAGTGCCTTAAATAAATGGGCAGCCAAAAAATCCCAACAAATGTTAAGTTAAACTGCTCCAAATTGTGTATTTAATTTTATACTGGCATTCATCGATAATATACATTGAAATAAACTCCCAAGACCTAATTCTGTTTTTGATTACTTATTTAAAAACTAACATTTTAATCCAATTGAGTTATGACCTTCACTGATACTTTAGATCCAAATTTATTTTTACATTGTGTTAAATGTCGTCAAGTGATTCATATCAGTTTTTTTTTCATTTTTTTCATATCAGTTTTTAAAATATATTCTTTGAGTGGATCAAGGAAAGTAAGCAAGCATCATCAGAATATGGTGCCTCTTTTAAATTCAATATTTCTTTGATGAAATATTTATTTGTGGACTTTTCCTCCTGTGGTTCTTTTCTATTCATAGATCTAGGGTCTCAAATCATTTCAGAAGTCCATCCATTTTAAAATGTTTTCGTTTTGTGCTTTTTTCACTTCATAGAAAATCAACTTTATGTCTTAAAAATTCAGCAAATGATTAAGCAAATTAGAGGAGTTATCATTATTAACTCCCAAGTTTCTTTCTTCCTGAGAAATTGAAATTATGTTTTTAAATTTCACATACCTCCTCTATCACACGGGCAATGAACATGATGCATTTGTGACCAGCACGTACAGGTCAGCCTATCTGAGAAATCATGGAAAATAAAGGCTCCTAGACCAAAGTAAAACACTCACATCACACAGTTTATTAAAGTCAGTGAAAACACACAGTGAGAAACAAGTGGGAGAGATGTGGGTAAGTTAATACCCTTCAGCCTGAGTGTAAGTAGGCTGGAGGGTCACGTTACTTGAATACTGGGATACGTATTGTTTTTATGTCCTGTCTCTACTGCATCAGGCTTTCCCACTAATGGTGTGCTTACAAGGACCCCAGTTGATTTTCCCGCACTGGAGCCAGCACTGTGTGGTGACTGGGTCAGTGGCACACACTTTATCAGAAACAAAGACAAGAATGCACAACCACAGCGGTAGCTTGCCAATTAGCCTGATACATAGCTGTGTCATTCTTAGACAACTTAGAGGTCTAGAATGGGTGTCACCAATGGGTGGCTGAATTAAGACCTTGTGAATATTAAGTGCACATGAATATTTATGTTATCCTGAATATTTAGCTCTTCTTGTATATTTAGTGTCTCTTTTATATTTGATCTCATATATATTTAGTATATTATGAATATTTAGTGCCCAGGTGCCTCGTGAATATTAGGTATCTTTGGTCCTTCCAGTCCTATCTATGTTTAACACAAACGTGCTCAACCTGTTAACCACTTATCTTCTACTTAACTCATTCTAAGAATTATGTCTATGTCTAACAAACTTTTCTCCTAGGTGATTGCACCTAAAACATCTTAAAAGGTAATCAGCCATAAGTATACATATGTCCCCTTCCTCTTGAGCCTCCCTCCCACCTCATCCCTCTCCATCCCACCGCTCCAGGTTGTTACAGGGTTTGAGTTCCCTGAGTCACAGAGCAAATTCTCATCAACTGTTTTATATTTGGTAGTGTATATGTTTTCATGCCACTCTCTTGAAATCAGCCACAGTGGGAGTATTTACACCACAGAAGTTGGCAAATGCTACAATTAGAGTTCCCCCAGCCCCCACTTACAGACCAGTTACTTAACATTTACCACCATTCCACTGCTTACAAGGCCCTTCATGCTCTCTCTTTATGTAACTTGCTAAACCTTATCCCTCTTTACTGAACTCTACAATCAAATGAAGTATTTTTATTTCTTGTTTCTGTCCCTTCTTGCATATAGCTCCTTCTCTTAGGAACAGCCTGTCCCTCCTGTCTCACCTTTGCTTGGCTAGTTTATAAATCCCTTTCAGAGAGCAGCTCATACAGACATTCCTAAATATCCCAAACTGTTTCTCATGCATCTTTAATGTGTTCCTGCAATGCATTTATCTTGTCCTTTGTCATATGGTATTTTAATTGTTATGGATTTGTAATCCCCTCTAGGCTATATGCTTCTTTAGGTCTTTTCAAACTTTTTCATACATATATATGTATAATATATATGTATATGTATATTCCACATAATAGATGTTTACTTAATGCCTGAGTGAATAAATGACAGAATGGAATCAGTGAATAGATACTCAATACTGGTTTAATTTGTATCAAAATGGTAGCATTTTATATTTTACTTGGTATGATGTTATGATCTTACTCTTTGTGTCCCTTCCAAATTCATATGTTGAAATCCTCATGTCTGATGTGATTATGTTTAGTTGGTAGGTCCTTTGGGATGTCTTAAGCCATGAGAGGTAGAGCCCTCATAAATGGAATTAAAGCCTTATAAAAGAGGTTCCAAAGAGCTCCTTCACCCTCATGTGGTCCTTCCACCACATGAGAACATAGCAAGAAGGCATTGCACATGACCATGCTGGTGCCATGATCTTAGACTTTCCATCCTCCAGAACTTTGAGAAATACACTTCTAATGTTTGTAAGCCACCTAGTCACTGGTATTTTGTTAGAGTATCCCAAACAAAGACACTTGGGAAAAAGAACACAAGGCCACTGCCTGGCCTGACTCTTTTAAGAAAATCCTAACATAGAAACCAACATCTGCCTGGGCTAAAGGACCAAGAACCCAACATTAGCATTTCTTCCCACCAGCTACCAGCTAGTACAGAATGTGTGTGTGTGCTCAATTGCTTCAGTCATGTCCAACTCTTGCGAGCCCATGAACTGTAGCCCGCCAGGCTCCTCTGTTCATGGGATTTCCCAGGCCAGAATGCTGGAGTGGGTTGCTGTGCACTCCTCCAGAGAATCTTCCCAACCCAGGAATCAAATCCATGTCTCCTATGTCTCCTGCACTGACAGGCAGATTCTTTACCACTAACGTCACCTGGGAAGTCCTAGTACGTAGTCATATTTAAATAATGGGAAGTGATGAGATTAGAGGAGATCTCCAGGGCAATGGCTCTGATGACCATTAGAATCAACTAGGAAGCTTTAAAAATGCCCAGGCTGTACACCAGACCAATGATACCAGACTCTTTGGGGGAAACCCACATATCAGGGTTCTAAAAAAATTATTATTCCTAGTGATTCCAGTGCAGCCAAAGTTGAGTCCCAGCTATGGTCTTCTTTTAGCAGAAGTGAGAATTAAGGCAAGAGTTTTAACAGCCAGCTTTTCCACACTCTTTCTTAGACATGGATATTGTTTCATTGGTAATTTGTGAATAGTTGCATATGTTAGCAAAGCTTGACTGCAAAAAATTTCTGCTCCCACACATTCTGATCCCATCTCGACACTGCATAACTGTTGGCGAAGGCAATTTCAACAATGAAGAAGTGGGAGAAATGACTACATTTTATGTAAATATGTATGCGTTTCAAAGCAAAAGGACATATGTTGTAGTACCATTTAAGAGTTTTAAATGAAGGACAATACTTAAGATTCCTCTGTAATCAAATTTCTCAGCAGTAGAAAGCATTGTCTTTTCGTTACAGCTATTAAACATATGGCTGAGAAAATGTTACTCTACAAGCCTTAAGATTTGAAATCTAACTTTATATTAATGCATGCACTTTATTACACAATCATGTCTGCTTTCTAATTATATTTGAAAAGTAGCTATCACTCTCTTTTTAAACTTAAAGGTAATGGCCGTGAAATGTCAATACTATGATACTCTGATAGACCTGATTATATGATGATTGTTAGCATCATAAAGTTCTTATCTATTTCTTACATACTAATATACTTAACACAGAGACTAAAACTCAAAATGGTCTGAGAAATTCTTTCTAGTTAGTCTTTCTGGGTTTGGACAGAGGGCAAACAGTCCCTTAAAGCTGTGATCTACTTCCATCTTTAAAAGGCCCTACACATGGACTGGCCTTCCCAGGTGGCACTAGTGGTAAAGAACCCACCTGCCACTGCAGGAGACAGAAGAGATGCAGGTCAGTCCCTGAGTCAGGAAGATCCCCTGGAGGAAGGCACAGCAACCCACTCCAGTATTCTTGCCTGGAGAATCCCATGGACAGAGGAACCTGGTGGGCTATAGTCCATGGTGTCACAAAGAGTCAGGCACAGCCAAGGCAACTTATCATGCACACACACGAACTAGATGGTGCATATGTGACAAATGTAAATGAAAATTTCAAATGATGAGAATGCCCAGAAGAGGACCAGTGATGAGGGAGGGGATGTTAGTGTTTAAGAACTAAACTCAACTCGGCCATTACCCTTCTTGTTATGCATCTAGAGCAGTGTCTCTCAAAAGTTGAACATGCACCAGAATCCCCTGGAGGGCTGGTTAACACAGAGACTGGTGGACCCCCACCCATAGATTTTCTTATTCCTTTAGTCTGGAGTTCAGCCTGATACTTTGCATCTCCAACAAGTTCTTAAGTGGTATTGCTGGTCGAGGGGCCATCATTTGAAAACCACTGCTCTGGAGAAAGAGAAAGCAGCCTCTGCTTGCTAGATTTCCCTAAGCCTTGTTCCAGTTTCCCATGGACCTTCTGTGCTTGCTTCCTTCCATAATAACCATCATCATAGCAGCAGCTACTAATTCTTCAGTACTCAATACTAAGCACTGTGTATTACATCACAGCAATCCTTTGGGAAAGGTACTATTATCAACTCCACTTCGCAGATAAGGAAACAAAGGAAATCTGCCAAGGGTCACAGAGTTGTGATTAGACTCATGCCTAGGTCTGGTTGACTCCAGAGGTCAGAATCTGAGTCTGTCCCACAGAAGTTCATTTTGTGTTCTGACTTTTCACAACCAACGCTTTCTAGCATGAGGCTGAGGGCAGCAGCTGGACTGTGGGGAATGGGGCCATTGAGCAGGCACTGTGGTGGAGGGTGGCAGTGAGGGGACCTGAGCATCCTACCTAACACAAGGAAACGGTGGTTGTCTCTTCCTCCAGTGCCATCTTGGCTGCCACACTGCCCTCTTCCTGCCCAGCATCCATCTGAGAGGTAACCGATCTCTTTGTCAAGAGGATCCAGAAGCTTTCAGATGCAGGACAATGTTGGGGCATTTGTTCCTGGGGATAAATCTGAGATGCTTGCAAGGCACATTCAGATGCTATTTACAGTCTTCTAGGAATCATATAAGTGTCATGTCAAGAAGGCCTTTATCATGTGAATCGTGGAAGGACTTTAGACCTTAAATTATATGTCAGTGATGGTTTTTCCTGTCCTTTATTATTAGGTGACAGATACTTACATTAACATTTTATTGGTACTTTTATTGAGGGAAATTTCTCTTTTTTTTTTTTTTTGAGTTCACACATTATATGAGAGTTATTCATTTGCAACTTTTGCCCCTGAATACAGAGCATCCAGTTATGAAAATGCCCTGAAGCTTGAGAGTTGCTATTTTGGCTTTAAGAACTCTGACCAGCCCATGAAACTAAAATAGCTTTATATGTATATAGTCAGAATTGAACCCAAAGCATTGTCTTTTAAAACTCTGAGGACTTTATGTGCTGCAGTTTTCTAACTGTAGGAAAATTTTACTTTAAAATTGGAGGGATGAATGTAGTTTATATAAAATGTAGGAAGTTTTGCAAACCCAATTAAATCTGGTGTATGCAGTGTGTCTGCATCTGTTTACTTCGCTGACATTTGGAGTACAAAATCCCACGTACTGTTCTGCAGATTGGAGGTAACATCTTAGATCATGTAGAAGAGATGCTGTGGATATCCTGTCCATATCCCCTTAGCTTTGGGGTGGTAAAGAGACACATGGGTCTTGACCAAAAGTGCCAGTAAGAAGTAAGGAATGAGAGTGTTGTTCAGTCGCTCAGTCGTATCCGACTCTTTGTGACCCTGTGGACTGCAGCACGCCAGGCTTCCCTGTCCTTCACCATCTCCCAGAGTTTGTTCAAGTTCATGTCCATTGAGTTGGTGATGCTATCTCACCATCTCATCTTCTGTCACCCCCTTCTCCTTTTTCCTTCAATCTTTCCCAGCATCAGGGTCTTTTTCAATGAGCCAGCTCTTACCTTCACATCAGGTAGCCAAAGTATTGGAGCTTCAACAACAGTCCTTCCAGTGAATATTCAGATCTTCCAATGAGTATTTATAGAAGTTGGTGAAAACCTCAGCTTTCTCCCCCCTCACTGGGATAATTTTGAAGCATGAACCACAAGTTCTCAGAGGGTATCCAGGAGTGGGGAACCCCCATTCCAGTTGCCCACATTAGTAATCTGCTCAACAAAGCATTTGTGATCATTTCTTCCCCTTCCTGTCTCACTTTCCTATTTCCCACAGTGTTTTCTAGGATCACCTCCTAAATAAACTGCTTGTACCCAAATTTACTGAGACTGCATGATAGGCATGGAGATTGTTACTCTGGGGCTTTAGTGGAGATGCTGGCAATATTATGCTACGTATGCATATATAATCTGCGTAATGTTGGGACATGCTTTTTGAGTATTATTTCCTGACCAAGATTGCCAATCTGTATGGAAATAGTTAAAAATAAAATAGTTAAATTGAGCCAAATGCTTTCACATCCGATTGTATAATTAAACGAGTAAAAGGGAAAGGAAATTATTAGCAACTCTATCTTTAAAGGCAACTAATGGCCAAGGAAGTCATGAAGAAAACTCTTTGTGTTGATAAACCAAAGGCCTGTTCTAGCAGACTTCTGTGTTTATTGTTCTGCTTCTGACCATTTTATTCCAAACAAATGGACGGACTTGTAATGATACCCCACCCTTCCCAAGCACAGGGCCCCCATTCTTTGAAACAGTAGTGAATTCAGTTGCAAGGAGAACATGAAGAGGGAGGGTGCATATAAAAGGACTGAAATGAAAAGTGTGACCATCTCCATTGTGGACGCCATGCCAGTGGAGAGTTGATGGTGGAGCATGGTGGGAGAGCTGAAGCAGCAACTGACTCTGTCTCCAGGGGATTGTCGAGGGTCAGATGTCACCATGGAGAGTGGCAAATGTTCTTTCTCATCTTCCTTGATTTATCACTTAGGTGACTCAAAGCTGAGGGCTGATGAGCTGTAAGTGGGCTGCATGGCTGGTTTTTGCCTGCTAAGCAGTTTAAAGATTTCAAAATCATTTCAAACATCAGTTTTGGTGTAGTGTATGTGTTAAGCCAAGTACTGCAGCTTCTTGTTGAAAAACTGTATAACCCTCCACAATCTCTTATTCAGAGGTAATGTTGTCAAAGATTTATGAGGTCAGCAACCTGTAGTAATTTTTTTAAAATATCTAGTGGACCTGGTGCTGTGATAAGTCATAATTTCAGAGATGTGAATTTATGTACATGTTTTGGGGTCTGCAAATTTCATTTTGATTGTTTTTAAAAATCCTGCATTTGAGGCTAAATTAGGAGAAATATGTCTTTTGTGGCAACATACAGTGTGTAGGGTAACATAAAAACTAGGTGATATGTTTTATGAAAGAAGGCATAGTCAGAGTATACCAGGCATAAGAACTCTGAATTCTATTTATTTTTCGTGGCTTCAGAAAAGATTGTTCTGGGAATAGAGAATTCCATTTGGGAAACCTAGCACATACATAGTTCTCACAGTAGCAGAGTTAAAATACGTCGAGGGTTCATTTGAAAAAGCCTCCAGAATTTTTGCATGTTGGGAATAGCTTTATATTCTTAGACAGTGCACTCAGGATTTCTATTCAAAGCAAAAATAACTTTGCATAGACCTTGGTTATTCTTTCACATTGTAAAATTATTCCTTGAGGGTAGTTACTCTCACTCTTGATTTCGTGATACTTCAGATCATCTTTAATTTACTCCAAAGATTTTTAGAAGAGTCAGCAAATCATTTACTTTAACTTAAAACATCAGTGAGTGAAATGCAGATTTTTTTTTTTTTTTAAAGAGGAACAGATAAGGAGGGAATCAGGGGGTTGTGTTTAATTGCCCTTCTCTTTGCATTTATGAAAATGCTGTTTCTGCATCATTTTCTTGACTCTTTTAAATTATTTATTTATTTGGCTATACCAGGTCTTAGTTGCAGCATGCAAGCTTTTCGCTGCAGGGATCTAGTTCCCTGACCAGGAATCATACCCAAGCCCACTGCATTGGGAGTGCAGAGTCTTAGCCACTGCACCACCAGGGAAGTCCCTGGCCATTTTCTTATATCACACAATTTCAGTACCTTATGCCCTCTTCATTTTCATGTGCCTTCATGATGCAAAAGAAGTTACCAGAGATAACGTTGAAATAGTGTCTTTCTTAAGTGGTTCATATATCATTTTTTCCCCTTTGTTTTTATTTTTTTCTTTGTTTTTTTTTAATATATTTATTTTAATTGGAGGCTAATTACTTTACAATATTGTATTGGTTCTGCCACACATCAACATGAATCCGCCATGGACATACACGTGTTCCCCATCCTGAACCCCCTCCCACCTCCCTCCCTGTACCATCCCTCTGGGTCGTCCCATTGTACCAGCCCAAGCATCCCGTATTGTGCATCGAACCTGGACTGGCGGCTCATTTCATATATGATATTATACATATTTCAATGCCATTCTCCCTAATCATCCCACCCTCTCCCTCTCCCACAGAGTCCAAAAGACTGTTCTATACATCTGTGTCTCTTTTGCTGTCTCTCTTACAGGGTTATTGTTACCGTCTTTCTAAATTCCATATATATGTGTTAGTATACTGTATTGATGTTTTTCTTTCTGGCTTACTTCACTCTGTATAATAGGCTCCAGTTTCATCCACCTCATTAGAAATGATTCAAATGTATTCTTTTTAATGGCTGAGTAATACTCCATTGTGTATATGTACCACAGCTTTCTTATCCATTCATCTGCTGATGGGCATCTAGGTTGCTTCCATGTCCTGGCTATTATAAACAGTGCTGTGATGAACATTGGGGTGCACGTGTCTCTTTATTTGTGAAAATCATATCAGCATCTCTTTTGTAAAGTAATAGACATACTTCTTATTCAAGCTCAGTACTCATGTATCCATGTGTGTACATGCAGTGTCCTGTTTGCCACATGGCTGCATGTGCCCTAGCCCTCCTATTTAAACATTAAATCATGTAATAAACATTGTCACAAACATGAAGACATTTCATTCAAAAATGATTTTCTAGTTTACCCATTAAAAAATAGTTGAACAAGAAGGAAGAATAGTAAAATGTATTAGTCCTTTTCATAATGTCGCCATTAATCAAAAATACGTACATTCTAAAATGCCTTAAATGGGCCTGAGGTAATCAAGTAATAGCTCTGGAGTAGTTTTTCCCACTTTTCCTCCCCTGACTTATTTTTTTCTTCATGACAATGTTTTCACTCCCACTAATGTAAGCATCCACTACTTTTGTTTTTCTTAGGACTGTGCTGGGTCTTCATTCCTACAGTTGCCGTGAGTGGGGCTACTACCTAGTTATGATGTGTGGGCTTCTCACTGCAGTGGCTTCTCTTGTGGAGCACTGGCTCTAGGACGCTCAGGCTCACTATCTGTGGCACTCAGGCTTAGTTGCTCCATGGCATGTTGATCCCTGGTCTGGGATCTCCCCAGACCAGGAATCGAACCTGCGTCTCCTGCATTGGCAGATGGATTTTTAACCACTGGACCACCAGGGAAGTCCCCATCCACTACTTTTGGAGGAGAGGGAGGACCAGAAGGAAAGACCAAGCAGGAGGGGCATTCAAGTATCAGGATGCTTAATAGTCACCTGAAGAGCTTGTCAAGAGGCAGATTTCTAGGTGCCACCCCAGAGATTCTGATAGAGCAGGTCTTTTGCAAGGCCTGAGACTCCATTTCTAACAGGCTACCCGGTGATACTCAGGCTGCCCATCACAGACCATTGAATAGCCCTGTTACTGGAGACAGGGCAGTGAGAAAGTGAGGTCCAAGTCACCAAGATCTGGTGCTGTGAAAACATCTCTGTTTTGTTTGTTTGTTTGTTTTCTATCACTCTACCAGTTCACTCATCTACATGATTTTATTGAAGTCCCTTAAATTCTAATTTTTTTAATGTTTTTGCTTTTCCATTGAATTTATTAATTAACTTAAGGAAAATCTCTATAATGCATATGTTTTTATCTTTATTTTTTTATTTTTCAAATGATAAAAATATGATAACACATTTACAGGAGACTTGGAAAATACAGAACAAAGTTACATGTAGTTCCACTATGTACTACAATTGTTTAAGTAGATACATTAAGATTTTTAGTTGGAGTTTCAATATCAAAGTCAGAAATTAATAGAGTCAATGTACAGACATCTCTGTAATATTAATTGCTTTTATCTAAGAATATGGTACCTCTTTCCAGTTGTTATGGCTGAGTACTTTATTTTTTTGTTTTTAATTGAGACATCATTGTTTCACAGTGTTGCATTAGTTTCTGCTGTACAACAGCATAAATAAGCTATGTATATATATACTCACTGGAAAAGACTCTGCTGCTGGGAGGGATTGGGGGCAGGAGGAGAAGGGGACGACAGAGGATGAGATGGCTGGATGGCATCACTGACTCGATGGACGTGAGTCTGAGTGAACCCCGGGAGTTGGTGATGGACAGGGAGGCCTGGCGTGCTGCGACTCATGAGGTCGCAAAGAGCCGGACACAAATGAGCGACCGAACTGAACTGATATATACACCTATATCCCCTCCTTCTTGAGCCTACCTCCCCCCACCCACCCGTCTAGGTCATCACAGAGCACCGAGCTGAGCTCCGTGTGTTATACAGCAGCTTCCCTCTAGCTGTCTGTTTTACACATGCTAGTGTTATATGTCAGCACTACTCTCTCAATTTGTACCCCCCTCCTTCCCCTGCTGTGTCCACAAGTCCCTTCTCAGTTATAACAACTGAAAATAAGAGAGTGGGCCCACATCAGGTGGCTTTCAAACTATGCTTCAAGGAGTTTTACAAGTACTACAGGGTGTCTCAGGGGCCAAAGGGGGACATGGGATGCAGGGGTCATATGAGCTCTTTTCAAGGCTCCCAACCCCCTACTTAAACACTTTTATCTTTGATCTCTTTCATATATTCCACTTCAGAGTATGATTTCATGAAAAAAAGATTTTATAACACATTGGAAAGAAATAAAAAATCCCAAGTCTGCGAATGACTCATTGCTTTAAAAATGTACAGAACTGAAAACTTCTGATCTAGAATGCAGTTCTAGAAATTCTCTGGTCCTTCCACAACATCCAGAATGTGCTACAAGAGCAGGCAACCAGTGCCTTCTTTCTGCTTACAAATGTAACACTTCAGCCCATGTACCAGAAAGCCCTTTATCTGATGGGTTTTTAGCTAAACAGACTGCTCAGATTAGAGGACAACATCAAGCATTTCTGCAGAATCACGTCTGATTCATTAAACTCCAGCATTCCCCAAATAGATATTAATTACCTTCTGTTACAGAGTTTTTTAGAACATAATTCTTAATTATATCTCTAACTATTGTGTGATTTGACCATTTTGAAACTAAAAAACCATCCTGTGGAATTCCACTCAAAGGAGTTTACTCCAGCTATTTTCATGCTGTTGGTTTGTCTAATTTATACACCAGGCTAATTTTTGCATGGTGGTAGCATTTCATTATAATCAGCCTTCATTTTTAATAAGACAAAGTATATATCAAATTGTAGATTTCAGTCTTTGGATGAATTGAAAGCTATTAATCTTTCAGGGTGAGTTTATGTTAACCGGGTTGTAATGTTCTTCTTTTCATTATGTTCTTTAAATCCCCTTCACCTCATACTATACCAATGCATTTTTACTGTCTTGAAATCAATTAATTCCAGTTCAGTGATCAAAATTTTTGCCATAAAAATATAACCTACAGTGTAAAATTTTCTTTCAGATTATCAACTAGAACTGGTAAGTTTTATTCTAACTAGTAATTTGACTTATCTACTTGATTTTTAAGAGCGGGATGGGAAAATGAAGATTGATCCCTTTCAATATTCAAAATTCATTCCACAAATGTGTATTGGGGATGCTCTGTGTGCAAGGCACTGGAGAACAGTTAGAGATGTGAAGATAAGACCAGGTCCCTGCCTGCAGGCATTTCATAGTCTGTGCCAAAGTTAGGAAATTGTTCTGTCAGTAGACAAGTTGTGACCCACATTGGCTCTGACAAGAGACCTGATGGCTTCAATAGCTAACTGGTAGAGAGAGGCCAGAGGAACTGTCCTGGCTGTTGGCATGGCACATCCCCAAGGAAAGGGACCAGCTATCCCAATGACAGGCTTTCCTGACAGGGGTCTCAAAGATTACAGGTACAACCGAACAACTAACACACACACATCCCAGTGACAGTAGCCAAAGGAAGTGGTAGACTTAGGTCTCCCTTCTCCAGGGGATCTTCCTGACCCAGGAATCAAACCTGGGTCTCCTGCATTGCAGGCAGATACTTTACCATCTGAGCCACCAGGGAAGCCCCAGTAACTAAAATAGGAATCACTAAAAGTGGGGATCTGGTAGAAGGGGAAGAGGGTGTCAGCAGTTTGGTTTGGGAAGGGAGAGCGAGGCAGATTTTATGCAGAGAGAAGCAGTTGCTAGATAACAATGAGAGTCTAGTTCCTTAGAGAAAATTGGCAAAATGGAGTCAGCTACCAGCCTTCGCCCAATGACTCAGCAGTAAAGAATCCACTTGCCAACTCAGGAGATGTGGATTGATCCCTGGGTTGGGAAGATCCCCTGGAGAAGGGCATGGCAACACACTGCAGTGTTCTTGCCTGGAGAATCCCCACAGACAGAGCGGCCTGGCAGGCCACAGTCCATGGGCTCATGAAAGAGTCAGACATGACTTAGTGACTATACAACAAGTCAGGTACCCAGGGTTCAAAGTCAAGTTCCAACTTCACCTGAGGGAAGCCCCTGAGGTATAAACCACCACCAGAGCAGTCCAGCCTAAATGACTGAGGACCTAAGTGGTTGTCAGTGGAAGAGGCTGCAGCCCAAGGAAGCTCAGCTCAGACCCACTGGCTACCGGGATTGAGTTGATGTAATACAGGAAAAGTACCTGATATAGTGTATGGCATGGCACAAGTAGGTGCTCAACAAATGGTGACAGTGCTTCTGTCACTGCTGTTTTTGTTGTCACAAGACTTAGGGAAATAGGGACTTTCCTGATGGTCCAATGGCTAAGACTCCGAGGCCCTAATGCACGGGGCCTGGGTTCAATCCTTGGTTGAGGACCTAGATCCCACATGCCACAACTAAGACCTGGCACAGCCAAATAATTTTTTTTTAAAGAAGACTTAGGGAAATAACCGAATACTGGAGATAATCTGCTTATGGGCCTAGAGCATCTCATGTTTGACTGACCAATTTTTATTTACCCAAGATTAGACATGATCATTGAACTTCCCAGATGGCTCAGATGGTAAAGTGTCTGCCTGCAATGCAAGAGACCTGGGTTCGATCCCTGAGTCGGGAAGATCTCCTGGAGAAGGAAATGGCAACCCACTCTAGTACTCTTGCCCGGAAAATTCCATGGATGGAGGAGCCTAATAGGCTACAGTCCATGGGGTCACAAAGAGTCACACATGACCGAGTGACTTCATTTTCACTTTCACCAGACATGATCATTAATTCAGGAACAGCAACTATGAAGAATCCAGGACAGACAAAGAGTGATAACTTGCTATATCTTGACTGCCACTGACTTGCCATAGGACCTCTCTAAACTTTGGTCTCCTTCCATGTACAATGGAAATAATAGTAGCAACTTCATGGAGTTGTTATGAGAATTATGTGAATTACCGCACTGGACTCATTTAGGACAGTGAGTGCTCTTGACAGATAGTGAGTGCTCAAGTTCATCTCAGACCGTCTGATATTGGGCACCCAGGTCCTGAAACATTCTGGAGTAGGTTGCAGAAGTTTATTGATTTAGAGGTAGGAAAGGCTGATCTTTCACCCTGTAGATCTTTAGCATTTGGGGCTGGTAAAGTCTGGAGCAGCCAGAGGCTAACAAAGACTTGTCAGAAACCATAAATGCCCATTTTCACAACTTGTACTACATTTGTCATTTTCCCCCTAGAATAGTTTTTCTAAGGCAAGAAAAAGGGTAATTACTACAGATAGCACACAGGATTTTTTTTTTTTCACAAGATATTTTCCAAAATTGCAATGAGGAAAATGTATCACTTCTGTGAAGAAACACCGTAAGGAAAATGATTTGAGAAATCTGCTGGAAAGAAATATAGCTCTTTACCGGAAACAAGTGTCAGAAGGAAGTCACAGAAGGCAGGCAGAAGGAATTAGAGTAATCATGAGGAAATCGAGAGCCCACACCAGTTACCAGAAGCACACCAGCGACATTCATCTCACATCTCTTTCATGCTGGTCACGAGTGAGCTTCTTCTGAATTGCCTGGCGGGTTAGAATTGATTCGGGCATGAAAGGCAACAGGGCTGTGGGCCGAAGGCTCTTGGCCTTCGACCTTGGGCTTGGATTTGATTCCCTGGAACTACCATATTTGGCAAAATCCCTTGGAGATGTATCCCTTTTCCCGTGATATGGAGCAGGAGTCCTTAGAGCCTGGGGAAGTCTTAGCTTCCCCGAATGGAAGTCTTCCATCCAAAGAGTAAGCCATATCTAGATTTCTAGAGATGAAGAGACACCAGGCTCTGACCTTCTTCTGGAGGCCCTTGCTTATTTACTAGCCTATTGTCTTGGAATCAGTATTCCATTTTCATAGTTTGGGTATATCAGAACTATTCTTGCTAACCCTCTGTTCTCTGGGAACCCAAAACCTGCTTGTCTGGAATTTTAGATTCTACTTGACTCTTAACCACCTTAACCAGCTGACTTCCCTCAGTATTCTTCTTGTGTAGACTTATGAGGGTCAGTCAGATTTCCCAGTTTCCTTTGAAACTTGACCTCTTTTCTTTAAAGTATATGCTTCATTTCTTTATAATCAAAACTTTAGTTCCGTTCCTGCCTCACTGCTTTCATGACTGGGGTAAAATAGGTTTCAGCAAGGTCCTGGAGAAAATACTTGTTGGTTCCCAGTTTATATTTGCACTCAAGATAACATTTAAGACTGTGCAACTCAAAGAATTTGGTGACAGCTTTCTTCATCACTCCCATATCTCATCAGTCATCAGGGCTTTCTACTTCATAAAAATGCTTTTTGCTCTTTACTTTCCATGTCTCTATTAGTTAGGATGGGCTAACTGCTTTGCCAAACATTCCTCCAAAGGTATGACTGTAAAATGGCTTGAAACCAGAAACCTAATCCTTTCTCACGGAAGCAGTCCGAGGTGATTCCATGTTAGTCAGTGTTAGGTGTGGGGTGGGGGCGGGGAGTGAGCTCATACAGGCCAGGCTCTTACATCTTCAATACCCACTGTCCAAGATGGCCCTTCTGAAGACATTCTGGAGGCAAAAGGTGACAGTCACACGAGGTGGCCCATATCACCCACACTCACCTTCCGTTGACCTGAAGTTTGTGCTGTGACCACAGGGAAAAGCAGAGAGGCTGGGAAGAGGTGTAATTGGGCAGGCAACTGCAGAGAAAAGTGAGGGTGTCCCTAGTGGCACAGTGGTCAAGAATCTGCCTGCAGTGCAGGAGACCCAGGTTTGATCCCTGGATCTGGAAGACCCCCCAGAGAAGGGAATGGCTACCCACTCCAGTATTCTCACCTGGGAAATCCTGTGGACAGAGAAGCCCAGCGGGCTCCAGTCCATGAGGTTGCAAAAGGCAGACATGCTTAGTGACTAAATAGCAACAAAAGAAGGAGTGAAGTTTTCAAGAGCAGTTAGCCACTGCCACAGTATGCATGTCCTGCCCAGGCTCCTGCATCACTTTTCAACTAGGTTGCTGCACTGGTCTCTTACCTCTTACCTAGATCCTTAGCCATGCTCCCCCGCCCGCCAATAAAAAACTCTGTGCTACCTTCAACTTTAAGGATTAAAGGTCAAGCTGCTTACAGTGATAACAGCAAACACTGATGCAGCATTGAACATAGTTCTGACCGTTATTTCATCATCTCATTCATCTCACAATAAACTAATGAGGTAAGCCAAAGTCTTATTCCCATTTCGCAGAGGAAGAAACAGACACAGAGAGGGTAAATGACTTGGTTGAAATCCTACAGTTAGCAGCTCAGCTTGAGTATGACCCAAAGAGTGGCAATTCTGATTTCTTCATCACTGTATTATACTGCTTATCCTAATGTTATTGCATAGGCCATTCCATCTTCCTTAAATGCCCTTTTTCATGACATCTCCTACTCAAATTTCAAGACGTTCTTTCAGGAAGCCATCTTGAACCTCACCTCATCTTTGTCTCCTAGCATCCTGGACATTTCTCTGTCTCTTCCTGCTATAGCAGTGGATTCATCACCCTTCTAGACAGTCCTTAAGCTGATGTTCAGATTTGTATTCCCTATGTCCCTACAATATCTAAAACAGTTCTGATAGAAATATAATGCAAGCCACACATGTTATCTTAAATTTTCTAGTAGCCACACACTATTTGATCTAGTGTATCATTATTACATGCCATCAGTGAAAAAGTATTGAAGTCTTTTGCACTGTTTTCCATTCCAAGTCATTGAAATCTGGAATGCATTTTATGAGTACAGATCATCTCAATTCAGACACTGTGTTTTCACTGGAAATATTTTATCTGTATTCAGATTTCATAAAATGTACAGTTGACAAAAAGTGAACTCAGGTACTCATGTTGTTCTAAGCATATTGAAGTTTTTTCAGTAACTGAACAAAGTATCAGTTTATAAATTTATATTTAAACTAAAAATTTAAAACTTCAGTCAGTCTCACTAGCACCATTCAAGTGCTCATAGCTACGTCCAACTCATGGCCACTGTATTAGGCAGAGCTGCACAGCTCTAAAACAAGGTAGGTTCTAAATCAATGCTTATTTGAATACACTAATCAATGACAATGTAGAAAATTGTCAGTGGTTATATCAAAATGGATAGATTGTCAGCCATCGCATACCCTAGCCTCCAGAGAGCCAAGTTGTATATCACTGAATGATGTCTTTCTTCTTCCTTTCTGGGCAGAAAGTTTTAGAAATTAAAATCATTTTCCAATTTTCCAGGATCAGTATTTTAGTTCTGTTGTAATTTACACTAACACCTTTCTCTTGTTTCTTAATATGTAAACATTGTTACAAATGGTATTTTGTAGGTCATGTAATATTGCCCAAGAAGAGTTTAAATTATATGGGATTAAAAGAATTATTTGGTTTCCTTCTGCTTTTCAGAGTGGAAAATCCTCAGAGCAATTTTCATCTACAAGTGCTGCATTTGGGATATTTCACAATTCCCCAGCCCTGAGTCAAATATAGGTTGGTGCGTGAGCAGCAGTGTCTCTTGGCTAATCAAGAGCATCTCCTTTCGCTATGCTCAGTGTTAGAGAAATGGGGAAAGTCAGCTGGGTTTAGAGATTAGGTAAGAGACTCTGAGGCATACCTTTTGATCAGTCATAAATCATTTCCTATTTATGAAAGCGTACATTAATACACCTATAAAATCTCCAGATAAGTGGTGTTTTACTTTGCCTTCAGAATCTCAGTGAGGAAAGATGCTTCTAGTTTTCTGAGTGAATAAAAATAATGAATCCTGATTACTAGGTATGTTAAAACTGATTTGCAAAGCCAGTGGAAAAACATCTAGTGCATAGTGATAAGCATCTTTTAGACATCAGAGGACATGCTGACTTAAAGGTCTGTATTTTTTTCTGTAACAGTGTATTTTGAGATGGAAGTGGTTATTATTCAATTTGTTTTTTTTTTTAATTTTATTTTATTTTTAAACTTTACATAATTGTATTAGTTTTGCCAAATATCAAAATGAATTGGTCTTCTTTATTTGTATTCACTTATTTAAAAATACTGGTTTGGAAATATTAAATTTGTAAACTTTCCATAGCAATCTAGTATCTATTTTGGCCATCCCATTTGGATACAGAATGGCTATAGACACTGATCACAAACTGATCTCTATAGTCTGTCTTGGAGTAGCAATTGGCAAAATGTTGTGATTATTGAGTTACCCACGCCCTCATCAATAAGTTTCTTGGACTTCCTGTTTTGAAATGCTCACATCATTGTTCATTGCCTGACTTCTCCACTTACACATAATAAACACAAATACACGGATCCCGTCTCTTCTCTTTACCACTATTTCTCCCATGCCTAGCACCCTGTCAAAGACATTAATAGATGTTTAACTCCATTCTTTACCTGTTCACGCTGGGACAAAAGTCTTTGCAAGGGTTCTGCCCCCATTTGTGAAGATTCAGGCCAAATATGGCTCATAATGATATTATAGATGATTTTTCTGTTTTCCTACTCATGAGTCCTCCTCTTCCTATAATGCTTAACCTGACTGACAGTGGCCTCTACTACTTACAACATTGGCCTTTTAGGGGGTGCCCTTGGCACCATATTTTATGTGATAGTTTTATGATGTTGAAGACTATTTCCTGTGATCATGCTGTGTTCTCAGATAGCAACCCTAGATTTATTTATGCTTGCGACCCAAGGCAGGAAGTTAACCTTGAAAATAAGTTAAAATTTGAAAGGTAGTAAATCCTAGGACTCAGATTCATAATTTATCTCAGTAAAGAATCTAGAGACCAGGTGTCAAAGAAGGGACATAGACTAGAAGTTTTAAAAAAAGTGGGTTCTGCTCTAGCACTGAGGTTAATTCTGAGCAAGCTGCCTTACTTTTTTGGACCTTAATTTTCTCATCTGGAAGATAAAAGGATTAACTAGATCAAGAAAGTAGACTTAGTGGTACCTTTACCTGGCCCTCATTTGCCCGTGAGAGACATCACTAATCAGTGCTGTATCAGAATATTACTCAAGACGATGCTACATGCAGCTACCAACCACTCACATAGTCAGCACATAAGTGAAACCTCTGCTGCTGCTGCTGCTGCTGCTAAGTCACTTCAGTCGTGTCCGACTCTGTGCGACCCCATAGACGGCAGCCCACCAGGCTCCGCTGTCCCTGGGATTCTCCAGGCAAGAACACTGGAGTGGGTTGACATTTCCTTCTACAATGCATGAAAGTGAAAATTCAAAGTGAAGTCGCTCAGTCGTGTCCGACTCTTGGCGACCCCATGGACTGCAGCCCACCAGGCTCCTCCGTCCATGGGGTTTTCCAGGCAAGAGTACTGGAGTGGGGTGCCATTGCCTTCTCTGAAGTGAAACCTCTACATGACCTTTAAGATATTGTCTGGCTTTAAAATTTTAACAGCTCTATTAAATAGATTGAAAAGCAAGAGTACCATAATAACCATTCTTCACCATCAGGAGGCATTAAAAAATAAAACAAATAACCCTTCTCTTTTGCTTCTACTGCAAGTCACCATGAAGAATTGTTCAGGCCGTAAAGCATACAGTTCACCATGTGGATGGTATGTCTTTGTTTGTTCAGTGCACAAACTGCACAACTATTCATGGCCTTGTGCTTCCACAAATTTATTTCTAAATAGCTGTACCTCAGTTTTTTTACTTCTAGCTTGTATAATTTTGTATATTATTTTGGGAAGATTTATGATATATGAAAAATACCACCATAAGGGGAATTTTTTCATCCCGTGCTATTCATTAATAGGATTATATATATATATATATATATATATATATAATTATGAGTCATTGACATTGTTTTAGGCAGAAACCACATTGTAAAGCAGTTATCCTCCAATTAAACAATAAAAAAATTAAACAAACACATATGTACTGAGAATTAATAAGACATTAGCCCTTCCATTTAAAATAATAAAAACAAAAAAATATCAATGATTAAAAGAGAGTATGATGGAATAGCATACATTTCTTTATACATTTATTTCATGAATATTTTTGATGTTCCAGACACTAGAGATGCAACATAAATGAAGAAGACAGGTTTTGATCTCTGTCTTCTTTGATCTGTAACAGTCTAATGGAGGAGGAAGGAAATTATACAAGCATCTCCTATATGTTAATAGCAATGTGGTGATAGTGCTATGAGTGTATGTAAAGATAACTCCATTCTGGTTTGTGGGGGAGGAAGGGGTGAGGAGAAACAGGAGTTAGCCAGGTCAGGTGGGAGATTTGGAAAATTTCTAGCAATGGGAATAGTATACATAAAGGCCTGGAATTGGGAAATTTCATGACAATCCAAGGAACCAAAAGAAGCGCAGGAGACTGGAGACAAGGAGGCAGTTTCAGGACACTAATGAAGTTATCTTGGTGAGTTATCCAGATGATAATAATGATACAGACCAAGTTGTGGTGGAGATGAAGAGCAATAGGAAGGCCACAGACATGATAGCTATTTAAAGGGCAGAGTCAATGCTACTATGACTGCTAGATAATGGTAGGTGAGAGAAGACATCTAACTTCAACACTCAAATGGTGATACCTTTCTTCTAAACCCTTTACAAAAGAAATGGAGTGTGTTTGAAGACGAAAAGTGCTGAAACAGGAGGGGTGATGCTGAGTTCAGTCTTGCATGTGACGAGTTCAAGTTGCCCATGGAACATACAAATGGATATGGCCAGGTAGCTGGCCATGTGAGCTGTACCTATGGAAAAAAATTTGAACTAGAGCTATTTGATTGAATTTTGTCAATTGGTAAGGAATTAAATTGGAGAAGGAAATGGCAACCCACTCCAGTGTTCTTGCCTGGAGAATCCCAGGGACGGGGAAGCCTGGTGGGCTGCCGTCTATGAGGTCGCACAGAGTCGGACACGACTGAAGTGACTTAGCAGCAGCAGCAGCAAGGAATTAAAACCTTGCAAGGATTTGAAATGGTTTAGGGAAAAGTTTGTAGATAGAAGAGAAGGCCCAGGAGTGAACCTAGCAAAACCCAAGCATTTCCGGGATAAGCAGAGGGGGAAAAAAAAAAAAAAAAAACAAAACCTTGTAAGCAAGACAGGGAAAGTAGCAATTCAGTAGGTAGGAGACAAACCAGGTGCCTGATGTCACAGAATCCAAGGGAAGAGAGGATGTCAAGAAAAAGTAGCATTCAGGGATGTCAAGTGCTGTAAAAGAGACATAAAAGATAAGCACCAGAAATAGTCCATTAATTTAGCAATGCGTTGCATACTGATAACTTTGATGTGAGTAATTTCACTGTTGATTTTGGAGAATCCAGTAATTACTCAGCTGTAAATAGAGAACCAAGATTGCAAGGGGTTGAGACATCACTAGGAATTGAGAAAATCAAGGAGCTAATGTAAAGCAGTCCTTTCAAGACTTGCAGCTGTGATGGGAAAAGATAAAGACCATAGCAACAGAAGATGAATGTAGAGGCAGGAAGAACATGGTCTTGAGTCTTGAGCATCTGTAAATGCCAGTGGGAAGCAGACAGGAGAGAGGGGGAGGTTGAAGATGCAGAAGAGCTGACAGATAACCAGTAGCTTCATAGCTCAGTTGGTAAAGAATCTGCCTGCAATGTGGGAGATCTGGGTTCAATCCCTGAGTTGGGAAGATCTCCTGGAGAAGGAAAAGGCTACCCACTCCAGTATTCTGGCCTGGAGAATTCCACGGACTGTATAGTCCATGGGGTCGCAAAGAGTCGGACACAACTGAGTGACTTTCACTTTCAGACAGGACTGAAGGCACATTTTCTAATGCAGTTGCAGGAGAGATGGGAAGAATAGATGTAGTTGCTGGTACTTTTGTAACTTTGGTGAAAGGTTAAGATAAGGTCCTTCTATGGATTTTATGCTTCTTGTTGAAGCAGAAACAGTAAATGTGGAGTGCTGGAATGGTGTTAGGGTCTGAGATTCAAGGAAGAGTGGCAATTTGAAATCGCTGCTCTGGGATATTAGAAGTGTTGACTACAGAATCAGTGAACAATGAAATCCTTTTCGTTTGCAGTTTCAAGTCTATTTCATTGCTTCTGAGTTTACAAAAACTGTTTCAGAATCTTCCTTGCACTTTTTTCCATCTCTTTTCCTTCTTTGTTTCTCACCTCCCCGATTTAAAGCTTCCAATTTTGAGAAAAAATTTTGATATATACTGCTAAGCTGCTAAGTCACTTCAGTCGTGTCCAACTCTGTGAGACCCCATAGATGGAAGCCCACCAGGCTCCTCCGTCCATGGGATTTTCCAGGCAAGAGTACTGGAGTGGGGTGCCATTGCCTTCTCCATCAATATATACTAGGGGCCATGAAATCTGATAAAAGATACTACAAAGTAAATGTTGATTTCTGGTTTCTTGGCTTGTTTGTTATTATTCATCTTAGGCCACAAATCTACCTTGCATCTGATGAGGGGTTCTAGTAAAGAATAGTTTTTAATTATCTCATTAATTTAGGACCATGTGGCTAGTCCAAACAGATAAACAGGCCAAGAAAAGTCTACCTTGAGTTTTTTAACTCCCAGGATTGGTTTTCTACCTAATCAAAAGAACCCAGTAATTACTCAATCTCATTTTAAATGGTGTTGTTTTCTATGCAAACAGTTTTACCCTTTAGCTGATTTTCTAAGTATTAAATTGAAAAAGATTCTCTCAGAAGGCTTGGCCGTCATGTCCTCGAATATCCACTGCGTTAGAGTTGTCCAGTTTTCACAGTGCTTTGTGTTCAGGGGACGTGATCTAAGCCATGATATTATTCCATTAAAAGAGAAACACCTTAGCCCAGGCCAGGATTGGGTCTGTCAAGTTCATCTCCCGGCACCTGGTGAGTGCTCTGTAAGTGTTTATTGAATGAATGAATCAGTGGACGGATGGATGGACAATGGCAAATGATAATCCTACCACCATACCAGAAGAAGTGCGGACAACTGCTGTGATTTGGAAAACTGGAGGGAAAAAATTGTTAAAACAATCACGCAGTAAACTGGACTGCTCAGAAGAGAAGCTGGTGATCCATTATTTACATGCCAAGGTTACCTACTATCTATGACTTACCAAGGTGATCAACTCCTTGACTCTCATTATCACCCTTCTTTGTTCTGCAGTTACTTGACTTCTTACATAACTGATCCCTTCATTCATTTATCTGATGGCTTGTTTGACAACTCTGTTGAAAACCGAAGCTGCAGCATGCCAACTCCCAACCTGGAAGCAGGAGATACAGCAGTGATTCAGGCAGATCTGGTTCCTGATCTCAGGAGCAACCAGATTAGCACGAGGTTTCCATTGCATGGTCTTCTCTCTGCTTTTCTTCAAGAATAAAAGGCTTATGTGTATAATTTGCTATATCTGCTTGAAGTTCTGTGATTAGTGATTTGGGATTAAAACCAATTCTTGATCCATGACTTAGGAATCAAAATCCTGAATTTTGTTGTTCATTTTCTTGGTTTTTGTTTTCTTTTTGTTTTACCTCCTTGTTCTCCTTAGACATAAACAGAATGTCCTGGAAGAAACCTTTGATTGGCAGTGGAGCCCCACAAAGCCATTTTTGTAAACATAAATTTGGTATTACATGTCTAGTATGACCTATGTACGGAATGAATTATTTCTCCATAAAGGAGAATTCAAAGGAAATTTCAAGAAAGTGAGTTCTTTCCATTTTGTATTGCCAACAAATGCAGAAACCCTGATGTTCATTTGTGGAGAGGAATATGGCAGATGATACACAATAGATGTTGTAGCAACGTTCCCTTATATTCCCCTTTTAAAAAATATATAAAAGATCTTTCTTTCAAGAAGCTATTCTAGGATCTTTCTCTTGACAGTGTCCTAGTTCTTATCTCTGCTGTGCACAGGCTCACAAAATGTTTTCTTTGAAGGGCATTTTGTTATTGGCTCTCCTCTTATTTTCCTTCCCGTAGTAAACAGTAAACTGAAGGTGTTTACTCCCCATAGTGAGGAGGCACCTGCGTGCACACACAGTGGCCTGAATGTCCGGCTTTTCTCTGCCTGTCATTCCCTGACTGTGAGCAACAGGCACGGTGAGTATTCTCCACCCTCAGTGAACCCCAGGCAGAAAGGAAGCTGTCACATACCTTTTGTGACTTGGAGAGAATGAGTAGGAAGAAAGGCTGCCTCAGCTGATAGTGACAAAACATTAGGACTCAGTGAGAATGTTTTTCCTGCTTTACTGATGGCTGTGCATTCCCTCATCCTAATTTGCCCAGGAGAGTCCCACTTTATGCCTGTTACTCTCGTGTCATTATTAAGAGCGCCCCTGGACTTCCCTGGTGGTTCCTTGAAAAAGAATCTGCCTGCTGATGCCAATGCAGGAAACACAAGTTCAATCCCTGGTCCGGGAAGATGCCACATGCCATGGAGCAACTAAACCCATGAGCCGCAACTACTGAGCCTGTGCTTTAGAACCCATGCTCTGCAACAAGAGAAGACCAAGCACCACAACGAGAAGCTCATGTGTTGCAATGAGAGAAAAGCCTGTTTAGCAACAAAGACCCAGCACAGCCAAAAATGAATAAAAGTATATTAAAAATCGTACCCCCCTATACTCTCAAAAGTGGTCTTGTTTGGACAATAGAGTCACCCTTTTACATCGACACGAGTAGAAAACCTTAACCACCAGAGTTGCTCCTAGCTTACCATGTCTCCTGATGTGAGAAGTGGGTACCTTTAGGAAATGAAATTATGCATGAGATACATGCAGAGTAGGTGAATGCAGCGAGATGAGTACAAGATTGAGTTCAGTCGATTGAGCACCTACTGTGTGCTTAGCACCTTGCAAGGTGCCGACAGCACAGAAGTCAGTTCTGCCCCAGAGCCAACCTTATATGTGCAAGCCAGACCCGACGGCTCACTGTCTTTCCTTGCTATCTCTTCATTTTTCCCCGTGACTTAAATATGAAACACATTTGTGATATTCCACTTCTGGGCTTTTTTGGGAGGTTTAATGTCAGTGTTGTTGTTCAGTCACTTAGTTGTGTCCAACTCTTTGCAACCCCATGGGCTGCAGCACATCAGGCTTCCCTGTCTTTCACTATCTCCCAGGGTTTGCTCAAACTCATATCCATTGAGTCACTATGCCATCCAACCATCTCACCCTCTGTCGACCCCTTTTCCTGCCCTCAATCTTTCCCATCATCAGGGTTTTTCCAATGAGTTGGGTCAAAGTATTAGAGTTTCAGCATTAGTCCTTCAGTGAATATTCAGGGTTGATTTCTTTTAAGATTGACTGGTTTGATCTCCTTGCTGTCCTAGAGACTCTCAAGAGTCTTCTCCAGCACTACAGTTCAAAAGCATCAATTCTTCACCACTCAGCCTTCTTTATGGTCCAACTGTCACATCCATACATGACTACTAATGTCAGTGTATCATGTTTTAATTAATTTATAGAACATCATATCATGAAACTGTTGAATCACATCTTTTCCCTAGGCATCAAATATATTCTCAGTGTAAATCTGACACCTAGATATGAAGAACAAAAGTAATCAGAAAAATAATTGCAAGATAATTGTAAAGAACGATGATGTAATGTGTGGCCATTTTAATGTGTTGCTACAACCTACAGTATCTTGTGTTTTCCTTAAAAAGAAGACCTCAATCCGGAGATTCAAATCCCTCAGCCTGCCTCACTTCCTATCGCCCTTTGATGGGAGACCACATGGCTGTGACAAAGAGCCATGTTGAGGAAACCATGGCACTGTATTGTTTGTAGATTTTCAAGTCTACAAACTCCCTTTGACTACAGGAAGTTACTGCCAGTACTAGAAACAATTAGAGAAGCTAACTCCGAGGGTCAATATAGCACAGGTCACTTCAGAAAAGAGAAGCAACTCCAGCTATGATAATCAGAGAATGATTTAGTCCAGAGGATTAGATGCATACTAAATCTTTGGAAAGGCCAAAGGAGCAGATTTTCAAGCTCCCAGCACAGAATTCTGAAGCCAGATAGAACCAGTCCACAAGGGAACTACCATCTCTGAGATACCGCTGAAGTCCTAAATTCAAGAGCATCATCTGTAACTGTGAACTAAGACTCAGGAAGTGGAAATGTAGATGCTACCACGTGTAGCTCCTGTTAGCACCTGCCTTGCTTCAACCAGGAAGCTGGAGAATCCACTTTGGAAAGATGATATGGGAGATCTCATGCTTCCGTAACTAAACTTGCCAACAGAAGCAGCCAAAGGGGCAGGGAGGTGGCCACTACTCTACTACCAACTTCTGAGTCATCACAGATAGATTTCCTTGATGGACAGTTGCCAGATGTAGCAAACACAAATAATGCATTCGACATCCTTACACTGGGGAAAAAAGATCCATTGTTTATCCGAAATTCACATTTAACTGGCACCCTGTATTTCATCTGACAACCCTAGCTTTTTAAAACCTACTTCATATCCAGAACCCTAGAAGCATAGACATCTGGCCAATGTGATTTTTAACTCCCAACCTGTTAAATGGAGGGTAGTGTTGAGGTTTCAGTGAGTCAGTCTGTTATATTAGCCAGTGTAGATTTCCTAGCAAGATTGGCTGAAGCCTTTCTGCCCCCAGACACTTTTGCTGCCATCTGAATCTTTCACTTCACACTCTTATACTCACTTATCTCTACCAGTTTGAGATCCATTTGGTTTAACTCAGCGTCCTCTTTTTAAAAGGTAAAATCTCCTAAATGTGAACGTGGTCAGACTATGCTCTGGGAATATGAGTCAGGTAGGAAAGAATGTTTATTGGGGATCTGAGGAAATGCAGGGGGCTGGGGGTAGAAATGACTGCACACCAGTAGGCAGAGTGACAGGCACATGCTAATCTCATTCATGCCCATCTCAGTTGTCTTTTTAAACACATTGATTTATTTATTTTTGGATGCGCTGAGTCTTCATTGCTGTGCAGGCTTTTCTCTAGTTGGGGCAAGCTGGAGCTACTCTTTGTTGTGGTACGTGGGCTTCTCATCATAGTAGCTTCTTCTGTTGTGGCACATGGGCTTCGCTGTGCCACAGCATGTGAAATCTCCCCAGACCAGGGATGGAACCCGTGTCCTCTGCACTAGCAGGCAAATTCTTATCCGCTGCACCACTAGAGAAGTCCTCAGGTGTCTCTTGCTTACTGTTTTGCATTGGCCAGACTCAGGATTCAAAGCGACATTCATTCCCTTTTGTACCCCAAAAGATGTATGCGTCTCAAATCAGAAAACCCACAGCAGTGTTATCACAATGACTTAGACCATCCATGTTTGAGATCCAACAGCTGTGACTATCCTGGCCCAGAACATATACAGCTGTTTGTTTCCATGGAAATTGGAATTTGGGGGTCTGGACCATTGACTTGCAAATGACTTTTGGTTACAGAACTCTTTGTAAGTTGGGAACTGCTTTGACTCATTTCCTGAGTAAAGATGTCATAAGGAAGAACGCCAGATTTGTGCCATGCTCATCAACTATTTAGTGAGAAGAAATGTCAGCCTAGAGCATGAAAAGAAATACTGCCTCTCTGAGAAGTCAAAACTGATGAAAAACAAGCACACAAGCACGATGCCACTCTTCAGAACCGCAGAAGCTCCTTTTTTGCTGTTCCCTATCTTGCCTAGGATTTTCTCATCTGCCTTTAAAACAGTAGGATAGTTCTAAGTTTCAAGGCAACTGATTATAACAGAAAATCAGTAGTAATTGGAAGCTGTGGGATGTTTGGAGAAGTAATGAAGGTAGCTGCTCTCCACGTTATCCTGTAGGACTTGCCATGGCAATGAAATCAGGCAGTGGAAGCTTGGCTGAACAAGTACAAGCAAACAGTCCTACAGAGAATGATGCCATGTCTTCAATCCTTTTATCTCTGGTGGTGAGTGGGAAATCGGGAAATTCTTTGGCAGAAAACTTTAGGGGTTAGCAAGGGTTCTTTGGCTAAAAGAGGTTATTGTTAAAGTGAAATCAAACTTTCCATGAGTTGTTTGCTATTAAAACAAATTGAAAATAGGCCTTGCATCTTTGATAAGGGAGGTGAACCTCGTAAATTAGCTGGTGAGCTGTTTTTTTTTTTAAATAAACTTATAAATTGCTTTTTTTTCCCCAAAGATGCAGTAACCATTTTTCTCTCCAAAAAGGTTTGTTATTTTTCGTAGTATCTTACTCTTGTCTATGAAAACATTATTGCACGTAAAAGCATGATAGATCTTTGACAAGAATTTGTCATCATCCTTAAATCCAAAACCCTCAAATTATGTTTACTAATTATAACTTAATTTCATACATTTAGTGATACTTTAAAACACGAGTTATTTTGTAACTCCCAACATCACAAAGATAAATTTAATCCCATAGACTAAGTGTTGTGCCTAAAAGAGTATTTCAGTTAGGCAAAGAGAGATGCATAGAAAGCAATTAGAGAAATTCTCAGTGCTGTATATAACTCAGACATTATATGGAAATTCTTTTTCTGTGAATATCATCATAAGATGTTGAAAAGAGAAGGATATGAACATATGGTGTTTAAAAGGTTCAGATCCTCTTCTAAGTGCTTCAGACCTATTATTTAACTGTGATCTTAGATCAGAAGTCTGATTGTTTGAAAGTTTTGTTTTGCCCTGAATGTTAAAAAAAAAAAAAAAAATGACTTCTATATCATATGATTGGCTATGAGAATGTAAACCAGAAGCCCAGTGAAGAATCATTTTATATCATTTGGTAAATACCATGATTAAGGATACTTATGATCGAGGATCTGGGTAGCCCAGATACGTGAGGGTTTGGGAAATTCCAAAGCTTAAAATCATATAGATTTTACAATGAAGAAGCATCTCAGTTACCTTTGAGGCTTCAAAAATGGACTGGCCAAGGGATATTTTCTTGCTTTCTCAGGCTCCAGGCAGTTTTCCAGATGTAAGCATTCATGCATTCAGGGAACTATAACCTGTAGTTTCCACTTTTCTTGCAATTGCACTTAAAACCATGAGTACAGGCCCTAGGATTTACGGAGATCCCCTTCTTGGGGCAAGCAGATCCTTCAAGCTTTCATCTGTCAGTTTGTCAGCGTTCACTTCCGTATCTGTGAAGTTTCCTGCAACCTGTGAAGTCTAAGATACAGAATGAATGGAGAGGGGTACAAAAATCTGACTCATATTCATAGACTTATCTCTCCAACAGAGAGGCTGTTTTGTCTTTTTTTTTTTTTTTTTTAATTTTCCCTAATCAAGCCATTAGCATGAAACAAGGACATGTAATCTTACCAGGGCAAAATTGGGGTCATGCCATAGGCTAGCTGAATGAGCACTCTGTGGCGTGATGATGTATGGCCACTGCACAACAACGCCTTCCCCCCATCAAATCTGCCCTTTAATTACATTTTAAATCTCATTTGAAGAGATTTTATCATTATAGAAATTGCTTTGTAAATGTGCCCATGATGAGACCCAATAAAACTTGGCTTAGAAGAATCGAAGACAGAGGAGATGAATCAGCAGCTAAAACCCTAACAGCAGACCAGCATTTGCTTGGCTTTAGGTAAACCAGTCCATGCAATAACAGAAATCTTCATTGACCCAAAGGTGTATTTTCCCTGGATTATTACAGGGAGCTGTGCCCAGTAGCACTATCACTTCTTCTGTAAGCTGAAGGGAGAGAGATCTGTTCTCCGACTCAGCTAGCTTTAGTTTCCCCAGCCTCAGAGCCATCACTTGAATTTATCACTGCCCAGATGAATAATACAATATTTGCCTCATGTTCCTGACTTCATGCTTGTAGGCACTTCAGGCCTATGGTTCTTTAAAGGAGCAAAGTCTTTCTTTCTTTTTTAAACATTAGCTTTATTTCCTTATATAATTCCGTGATTCTTTTCTAAAAATGTTATGTTTATTACTCCTGATTATTTATCTATTATTTTGGTACTGTGTCTTCGTTGCTGCACACGGGCTTTCTCCAGTTGTGGCAAGCAGGGGCTACTCTCTAGTTGTGGAGCACGGTCTTCTCATTGCGGTGGTTTCTCTTGCTGTGGAGCATGGACCCTAGGGTACCCACGGGCTCCAGTAGTTACAGTGACTGGACTCAGTAGTTGCAATGACCAGACTCTAGTGCACAGGCTTAATAGTTGTGGCGCACAGGGTTGTTCTGTGTCATGAGAGATCTTCCCGACCCTCTGATCAAACCCATGTCTCCTGCACTGGCAGGCGGATTCTTTACTATTGACCCAAAAGGGAAGCCCTGTGATGGCTTTCTCTGCATGAAATAAAGAACACCTCTGCTTTCTTTTAAGGGTCATTAAAAAATATCTATACTGCTGGATTACACAAGGCATGTGAGGAAGATTCTTAGGGTAAATTCAAAATGTTCTGTCTCTCCAACAGGGATTGTCTCATATCTTTGTGTAGCATATCTGATCTGAAATTTCCTTTTAACTGTATTCTTAATTATCTCTTTCTTCGATCTTGAACTGGTTCGCCGAGCTACTGGGCAGATATCCTAGAGCCATAGCTACACTTTCCTAGGGGCACCAACTTCTATGTCTTTCCCCAGGCCCCTTTTCCTTCACGTTCCCCACCAACCCATCTTTTATTTGGTATTGTTTTCCCAAGCAGATGGCAGGTCAAAACCAGAAAGGGCCACATTGCTTGAATGTGGTGAGAGTGACAAGAATTTCCCAGTAGCATTCAAGGACTGCCTTTGGCTATGCCCCCGTCCTCAAATCTTGTCATATTTTTTGCTTATGAATATTTGTGCAGGTTTCTCAGGAGAGGATCCATCATTTTCTCAAAGGCATTTATGACCTCCAGGAGATGAAGGACCCTTATGCTACACCAATGGCTCACTCTCACAGGGTGGTCCCTGACATAGCAGTATTAGTCTCATCTGGGAGCTTGTTACAATGCAGATTCTTGAGCTCTCTCCCAGACCTATAGAATCAGGAACTCCAGAATTGGGACCCAGCAGCCTATGCTTTAATAAGCCCTCCAGGTGGTTCCCAGGCTCACTCAAGTTTGAGAACCATCTGCTAGACAAACCACCAATACATGCTGAAAACTCATATTTACAGGCCTGGGAGAGAGCAAGCTCCAGGAGTTAGTGATGGACAGGGAAGCCTGGTGTGCTGCAGTCCATGAGGTTGCAAAGAGTTGGACATGACTAAGCGACTGAACTGATGTAGATGACATGCAGAAAACAGACCCCTCTCTCCTTCCTCCCATGGACCTTCCTCTCTGGCCACGAGAATGACTCAGTGCTGACTTGTATTCTTATCTTCAACTCATGCTTTTGCCTCTGCTTCGGATTTCATCCTCCTACTTCTTTCTTGGTCAGAGCCTACTCATCCCTCAAGACCCTACTCACATATCATCATTTGTCTGATGGCCTCCATTATCTTGGCAGTAAGGCTAATTGCTCTGTGTTCTCATAGAGCTATATCCACTTTAGCAGTATATCCGCTCTAACAATATTCCGTGTTATTTGGGTTTTGTGTTTTCTTCAAACTTGTTCAGGAGACTGTGGACCCCTTGAAGTAAGAAACTTGCATCTTGATTTTATGAGTATTTTCAGATAGAGTTGAGGGAAGGACACCCCCCCCAATATTTCTGTCAGTCCACAAAAGGGAAAAATCAGAAGCAGGCAAAAGGCTTTTTTAGCAAGTCTCTTTATTTTCTAATCAGTTCAGTTACTCAGTCGTGTCTGACTCTTTGCAACCCCATGGACTGGAGCAGGCCAGGCTTCCCTATCCATCATCAACTCCCAGAGCTTGCTCAAACTCATGTCCATCAAGTCACTGATGCCATCCAACCATCTCATCTGTTTTCTACTCAAGATTACATCAATTATTAGCTTTTACCCACATTCCCTTCTCGGTCCCCTATTGGTGAGATTGGGTTTTCTTTTTCCTGTTAAACTCTGAACTCTATCAGAAATGTGAGCAGAAACATACTACGACTATGCAGTTCCTTTGTCGCTTTCTGAGAAGGGTAGACCAATAACGTTTGTCCATTGTAAAGTACTATGGACATGGCCTATTTACCATGTCTCTTTCTTGGGGTAATGAGACTTCTTCATCTGTAATCAAGAGCAGTGACAATGATGAAATCCAACTGAAAAGTTTCAAAGCACTGTGAGGCAGGTTTCTACTGTTCTGTAACAGATACTACCATGTAGCTCCCATGTAAAAATTTGTATGTCAGATAATCTATAAAAACATCCTTTTCTCTGTTCTAGTTCTTTATTGGAAAAACTTACATAATTTATCTTATGGGCATGGAAACACATAAGCCTTCCCAAACCTTACTCTTCTGGTGATAATTTTTTATTTCTCCATGTTTTCAGATGAAGGAAGCATTGTCTCATGGCCAAAGGCCTAGAATACCCTAGGATTGCTTCAGTAAGATGTTCTGAACTGAACAGAGTGCTTTGGGAAGGATTAGTAGGTATATTAAAAAAAAAAAAAAAAAACTCATGAATGAGTTTCTGGCCTCAGCAAAATAGGTTCTGGCAGTGAAAAAATATCTAAGATATTTTACCAGATACTTTTTAAAATTTAGTTTTCTCATCTATGTCATGTTTCCTTTGGCAGATATGCTCATGTTACCTACCTTTATATTAATATCCACATGCATATCCCTTTCTATTTCCTTTTCCTCATGTACTGAGGAAAAGTGCTCTAAAAAGAGTCATTGTTCTCTCCCCATCACCATCTGTCCTCTTCCATGAGAGAAGAAAGCTAAATAGGATGAAGTAACTCCCTAAGCACAGAAAAACCATTATACTCTCCAAAAGTAGTAATGTACTCTACTTGGTAGTAGATATAAATTAACTTATGAAAGAACTTCACCAGGGAATCAGACCCAATTATATCAGCAGGGCGTTAGTTAACATCATGGTTTTAGAAACTTCTTTAACATTCAAATGTTATGGATACCTATAATTCACGTTAAAGGTATATTTCTAAGCTTTAGGCTGAAAAGTACCCACCAATGAATATAATTGTGTCCAAAGTGTGTTTGTAAATTACTTGGAAATTGTCCTATTTAAAGTGAAAGAAAATATAGAAATGTCTTAGATTTATTGCATCATTAACCTTTTCTAAACAATTGCCTCAGTGTAGGGGTGTTTTGTGATTGTGTCAGGATATTATGAGGATTTTAGGGGGAGTGGGAAATGGAATAAAGTTGTTTTTCTCCATTTACAACATCTATAATTAAAACAAGCTAGAGGAAATTAGCTACATGGCTGTTATGATTTCTAGCATATTATCAAAAATAATTATGGCACTTGGCCATATGTTCTTGCCTTCTTCTTACAGATTGCTATTGGGATAAGATGAGATTTGACATCAACTAATTGCTTATTTGTAATATACAATCTTCAACTACAGTGTTTCTGTAGAGGAAAAAAAATAGCTCTGTGACAAAGAGATTCAGGAAATAAGCACTTTTCTAACTTTCAACTCTATACATAATATAGATAAATTGTACAGATCAATATAACCAGATGTGTCTTGGTTCATGGGAAAATAGTTGTCTATTTTAAGAATGAGAATATATTCCATTCATTTAGAGCCATTCACAATGATCAGAGGTATTAGTTTGGAGTTGATTGAGGAAACATAAATAATTTAATAGCTACCTAGAAAATCATTCCATTGCCTAGCCAATCCATTCAGAGCATCACGATGTTTCTCAATCCAAATATCTCATGTTTGCCTTTAATGAGTTAATTATTGTATTGGATTACATGTAGCCCAAGTCAGAATTCACTTGCTTTCTAGTTGAGAAGTGGAGGAAAAGTGGGGGTGGGGACAGTAAATATAAGAACATAAATTCAGACAGATCTCTAATCCAATCCTGCTGCCATACGAGAGCTGTGGAACTTGGTCAAGTTACTTCATTTGTGCAAATTAGTTTCCTCAATTAGGGAGCAAGAAGACTTTCTTTGTAGAGTTGATGTAAAAGATGTTTAAGGGATGCTAACTCTTAGTTTCCTGCCCCATTCCATCCATCTACTCCACCCTCACCCCCAGCCCTCATCATGGCTCTGCAGTAATAAATGTTTCAGTGTCCAAAAGGCCCATCTGGTCTTTCTCAGATAAGGGTGGTTATCTTCAAACAGGCTGATTCCTACACGTAAAACGTAATACCAAATGGAAAGTACCTTCAACATTGTAGACTGTGCATATGTGGTTGTCTCTATGAAAGAAATACAGGATCTAGAATTTTGTGTCAAAGTCTTTCAAGACTACCATTGACAGTGATCTCCTGAAAGATATCTGTCTCATGTAGCAAAATGCTCACCCAGTTATGAGCAATTAATCTTTATAGCAATATCTGAAAAAAAATAGTGCAATATGGTATGGAGTTTTTTGAGGAATTTTAGATATACTAGTAATAAAGAAAACTCAGTCTGTCTAAGGATTTGTCTTCCATCACCAACATTATGAAGGCATGCCATTCTTTTTTGTAACTCAAGTACTGAGCCAAATGGATACCAACATTAGTTCCCTGCTGGGTCCATGGCATCTTAATTTGAGAAACATCCAATGCAATATTACTCTACCTGTCCTTTCTCAGGATTTTGTGTCCCTTAAAACTTACTCTTGCATATTTTGGGAGTGCCTAATAGGATATATTTTATATAGAAGTCTCCTGGTCCTCTACGCAGCTTTGGTGTCAATGTCATTGCTTTGTCATTGTAAGTGACCTGACACCAAGGAGTGAGTGTGTGTGTGTGTGTGTGTGCAGTACAGCATATATAATGTTTGTCTTACTCCTTATGAAACCTAAAATAACATGTCTATCTTTCAAATGCTTTTGTGAGTAGTTATCACTTGGCCTAATTCTACCTTCCAAAGGTAGAGCAAGAGAAGCATGAAGTTGAGTCACACATGCAGCTATTTCAATAATTTATGAGCACTTGAAGAACACAGAATCTCTCTTCCTAAGTCCTCTCTTTCCAGAGGCACAGCTTTATTGGTTCATGAATAGCTGGGGCTGCCCATCAGCCAAACTTCCTGTCTCCATTCTCTCCCTGCTGTCATTTACCCTGAAAACTGCTCCCTAAACAATTATTTTCAAATTCTTTTTTTGACTATGTTAGGCTTGCAGTGGAAGCTCCAGGGGAATCTTATCATTATAGGATCAGTTATAATGTCCAGGCTGCTATCAAAGCTCTCAATGTTCACTCTGTACCCTTCGCATCCAGTTGTTGACCTTTCGCAACACCACTCTTAGATCCTGCTCACGTTTCTGGCTCTCCTCTCTGTGCATTTGGTATTCATTTTCCTAGAAAAGACTTCATGTCTTCTTTGCTCTCAAGCTTGGAGTCATGGAAGAAGAGGAGAGGAGTCCAGATGGATATCGGACATTAAGTTAGCGTTTAGGTGCTTTACTCACATCACCTCATCTAATCTTTGCCAAAACCTTATAAGGTAGGTGTTATTAGCCCTATTTGTGGATGAAAAAAACAAGTTTTGAAGTATTTTATAATTTGCCCCAAATCACAAAGCTAGCAAGTGAGGTAATTAGAATCTTAACAGATCTTATGACACTAAAGACTAGGCCTTGCCCATGGTGCCGTACTTTGTCTCACTCTATGTTAATCACCCCCATCCATTCCAGACTTTAAGACATACTCATGTCTTTATGTACTCTTTAGTTACATGGATCTTTGTAACTCTTCCTTGACTGCTTGAAATCAGATTCCCCACCTCAAGTATAAGCTCTCAATATAAACATAAAAAAAAATATCATCCCCTAAACGCTGTTGATCCTTCATCCCTCTTCAGGTACTATCTTATTTCTCATCTAAATGTCATAGTCAAACTTTTCGATAGTTCTGTCTGTTCCATTAACCTTCTAAAGTCTTTTTCTTATATCTATTTCTTTCTCTCCTCCGAAACAGTTGTTGCCAAGGTAACCAATGAGTTTCTTTGTTGCCAAATCCAGTAGACAGTGTTCTGTCCTAATGTAACAAACCTCTTCTTCTTCCTTTTTTTTTTTTTTTTGGCTGTACCATGGGCATATGGGATCTTAGTTCCCTGACCAGGGATTGAACCCATGCCCCCTGCACTGGGAATAAGTCTTAACCACTGAATAAGCAGGGAAGTTCCTAACCAATCTCTTAACACTGTTTGACACTGTTGCCTGCTCCTTCCATTTTGAAACCCTATTTCCTCTCTTGGTTAGCATGACACCAATTCCTTAGTTTTTCTCCTACTGATTTGGTACTTCCTTTTCTGTCTCCTTTGCTAGGTTTTCTACCCCACCTAACCTCTGAATGTTACTGGTTTCAGGACATGCTCTGAGGGCCCTTATTCCTTTCTCTTTTCTTTTCCCCTCAATATGCTTCAGTTCAGTTCAGTCACTCAGTCATGTCCAACTCATTGCGACCCCATGGACTGCAGCACGCCAGGCATCCCTATCCATCACCAACTCCCAGAGCTTACTCAAACTCATGTTCATCATATCAGTGATGCCATCCAACCATCTCATCCTCTGTCGTCCCCTTCTCCTCCTGCCTTCAATCTTTCCCAGCATCAGGGTCTTTTCAAATGAGTCAGTTCTTCGCATTAGGTGGTCAAAGTATTGGAGTTTCAGCTTCAGCATCAGTCCTTCCAATGAATATTCAGGACTGATTTCCTTTAAGATTGACTGGATCTCCTTGCTGTCCAAGGGACTCTCAAGAGTCTTCTCCAACACCACAGTTCAAAAGCATCAATTCTTTGGTGCTCAGCTTACTTTATGGTCCAACTCTCACATCCATACATGACTACTGGAAAAATCATAGCTTTGACTAGATAGACCTTTGTTGGTAAAGTAATGTCTCTGTTTTTTAATATGCTGTCTAGGTTGGTCATAACTTTCCTTCCAAGGAGCAAGTGTCTTTTAATTTCATGCCTGCAGTCACTATCTGCAGTAATTTTGGAGCCGCAAAAAATAAAGTCTCTCACTGTTTCCATTGTTTCCCCATCTATTTGCCATGAAGTGATGGGACCAGTTGCCATGATCTTCATTTTCTGAATGCTGAGTTTCAAGCCAACTTTTTCACTCTCCTCTTTCACTTTCATCAAGATGCTCTTTAGTTCTTCTTCACTCTCTGCCATAAGGGTGGTGTCATCTGCATATCTGAGGTTATTGATATTTCTCCCAGCAATCTTGATTCTAGCTTGTGCTTCTTCCAGCCCAGCATTTCACATGATGTACTCTGCATATAAGTTAAATAAGCAGGGTGACCATATACAGCCTTGATGTACTCCTTTTCCTATTTGGAACCAGTCTGTTGATCCATGTCCAGTTCTAACTGTTGCTTCTTGATCTGCATACAGGTTTCTCAAGAGGCAGATCAGGTAGTCTGGTATTCCTATCACAGTTTGTTGTGATCCATACAGTCAAAGGCTTTGGTATAATCAATAAAGCAAAAGTAGATGTTTTTCTGGAACTCTCTTGCTTTTTCAGTGATCTAATGAATGTTGGCAATTTGATCTCTGGTTCCTGTGCCTTTTCTAAATCTAGCTTGAACATCTGGAAGTTCATGGTTCACATACTGTTGACACCTAGCTTGGAGAATTTTGAGCATTACTTTGCTACTGTGTGAGATGAGTGCAATTGTGCGGTAGTTTGGACATTCTTTGGGATTGGAATGAAAACTGACCTTTTCTGGTCCTGTGGCCACGGCTGAGTTTCCCAGATTTGCTGGCATATTGAGTGCAGCACTTTCACAGCATCATCTTTTTGGATTTGAAATAGTTCAACTGGAATTCCATCACCTCCACTATTCTTAGTATCAAATAATCCCACATTCTTAAAGCCAGCCCAGACTCCCAACTCTGAGTTTCATGTATGTATTTGAAATCTCCACTTCACAGTCATTTTGAAGCATAACATGAACACAAAATTGACTTTCCCCTAGTTTTCACCATGTCAGTTAATGACACATCTATCTGTTGCTTGAGTTAAGAATTTGGAGTCATCATTGAGATACCCCTCTCCTTTACCCTCATCATCCAATCCCTGAGTATGTATAAGAAATCCAACATCCAGATTATATCTCACATCAGTCCACTTCTCTCCTTCTACAATCACCCCAGTCCAGGCCACCATTATCTCATCTGGATTAGAGCCCCTGGCCTCTCACTGGTCTTTTGTTTCCTCTCCTGCCTTCTTTAATCTCCACAGAGCAATGTAGTGATTTGTTTCAAGCCTAGATCACACCATGTCACCACTCTGCATTAAAAGCCTCAACTGTTTTCCATTGTACGTGAAATAAAATTCAAACTCCTGACCATGGGACTGCAAGGCTCCACACTATCTCAAGCCTCTCTGACCTCCTAACCAGCCACTTTTGTTTCTTAGGAAAGGTCTTGTCTAGAATGTACTATCACAGAGCTGCTACAAAGGTCTGCCCTTTTACTTGAGAGGAATTTGGTGCCCTTAGGTTTTCCCGTGACTAGAGTCTTCTCATCTTGTAAGTCCCAGCTGACACTGAACCTTCTCACTTAGGTGTTCCTTGACCACGATAATCACAGAGCACCCCATCATCGCCATTATCACCACATCCATGCTGTTATTCTCATTGTAGCACCCTCATGTGTTACCTTCAGAGCCCCTTCTTCTTTTATTGAACATTTATCTGTTTACCAGATTTCTCCCTGGTTTATCTTGTTTCTCTTTCTTGTTATCCTTCTATGCTGTGAACGTCAAAAAGGCAGAGATACAGGGTTTTTTCATCACCGCAGACCTAGGTGCTTATATATTAAATATTAGTGGGAGGAAGGAAGGACAGAGAAAAAGAGAGGGGAGGAGGAAGGAAGAAGGGATAAAGGAAGGAACTAGGCCTGGGGACTACACCTTTCTTACATCATATAGATTCCCACTGCTCACCATGAAATCTTGGACTTAAAATAGGCACTTAACGCATGTTTGTGGGATGAATAATTAGGCAGACTGTTTTGCACTGTGACAGAACAAAGAGAAACCAGGAAAAACAAGATGCAGAAGCAAAAAGATAACATCCCATCTTATATCCAGCCTAGTATATCTGAAATGAACCATTCAACTTTAGAAAGTCATTTTCAGAATAGAGTAAACCAGAGGGTCAGACAAGGAGAGAAAGCATCATGTGTTTCCAGCATTTGGGATTGCTTAGGGCAGTCTGACAAATGGGATTTTTCTCCATTTCCTCTGGGGTAATCCACCCTAGGCCAGGTATTTTTAAAGATTAGATTTTGAAATAAAGGTTTGCACCTGGGAATGTACTGCATCAGGAGAACAGATCCCTTCTCACCAGTGTTTGAGTGCTTAAGTGTGAGAATTTTTGAACACGATATGAAAGTGAAGACAACAAAACCCGCAGGATATAGTCTCTGAGGACCTTAATAACAGCCATTTTTAAAGCAAAGCCTGTGGGCACCTAAATCCATAGCTGCTCCTTTAAGATGCATTGCAATGCAGTGGACCTGAAAACACACTCCTTATCTACCTAGAGCACCCAGGCTGTGAGCCAAACGGCACTCCTCAAATTAACTCTTGTTTCTCTGAGGATGACAGTTCTCCTGCTTTAAAAAAAAAAAAATTGTAATAACCACGTAGAGAAGAGAAACAAGGAGTCAGAGTCGTACCCACTGTGAATGCGTAGCTGTGCATTTCCTGTGTGAGTTAGGAACCTCCAGCAGGTAGATTAGAATCCCTATAAGGTCACGATTGTGGGTCCAATTCCTTTCTATGGATGCTTCTCAAAAATCCATTAGGAAGGATAATTCTGTTTTGTGTTGCCAGTTTTAATTTCAGTCCATAACAGACAGATAGTTCTGTAACATGCAATAAAAATAAATGACTTTAAGAAAATTACAAAAACCAGACACACAAAATGCAAGCCCATGCTTTTTTATTTTTAGATTGGTATACATGTTTCTGAAGATTGACTCAATTTCTGTTCTCATAACGAAATGTTTGTGTGTGTGTGTGTGTGTTTAACAAATCATTTTGGATAACCAAGCTAAGGGAGCTTTATTTTGGCATGTTTGTTTTTGTTTTATTTAACTTCTTTAAAGCATCAACACCTTTTCAGAATAACTGTGTTGGAGAAATTCATTCAAAGAGTTTTACATATACTACTTTATTCTTACATAGAGTTTATTGAACATGAATCTGCCTGTTTCTGGCTCATTCAGGATCATTGTCATTAACACTAATTGTTTTGCTTTGCTTTAAAGTTAGGTAATGCCTGCAAGGGCAAATAATATATAGGGCTGTTAGTTTCCACACGTTGTGACCCTGGTCACCTCTGAGTGCCCGCGGCTCCTTCTACACCTTTCAGGTTCTCTGTCAGGAGTCACTTCCTGCTGCTCTCAGTTTAGCCCTTAAGGATAACTTCTCTCCTATTTTGGATCTTCTGATTCTGACCTTTTAAGTTCTTGGAAATCAGATCATCACCCTTTCTTTTCCTATCAAGCTTATTTGAATTAGGCAAAAATTACTGGTAAAGAGAACTAATGACCTTATCATTATTCGCATACTAATTGCTTTCAGAAAAGATTAGAGATGGTGTGTCTGCAATGAATTTTTTAGGGAGATTTGGTTACTTACTCTTCCTATATCTTTTTATTGTTTTTGTTTTATTGCTTCTCAGTTATATTCAAGATAAGGAGATTATCATTTGCTGAGTTCTTTTTTAGACACAAACAATACCATATACATAGGAAAGAGAATATGTGGAATCTATTACCTGGTGTTTTGGAATAGTATCATAACCATTTGTTTGAATAATAAACAGAAGGGTGTAGCAGTAACTAATTCTTGGCATCGCCCTTCTTTATTTTTCTTCTAATAAAACTTTTATAACTTTTCATATTCTTCCCTAGTTGTCTTACTACTTAAGATCACCCTGGATCATTCTACTTGTTGAACAAAATCATACAAATTTAATGTTTAATAATCTCATCTTTGTCCTTTATTTTCTTTATGAAACTCTATTCTTACTGCCTTCTTGAAAGAATGCCTTTATCTTACTTAGTTTAAGGACCTTGACCCATTCCACCTGGTTCTTCTCAGCACTCATTGTCTGTTACAATCAGGTCATGGAATTTGTTGTACTCGCTCATAACCCAAACTCCTTCCCACATTTCTGCCCTTTCCAGGCTTTTGTCCCTTAAAATACCCTCTTCCTCTTCCCTTCACCCCTCTCTTCCCTTCTCCATCCTTCAAGGCTCAAACAAAGTTCCATGATTTTGTAAAGTCTATTTCCATACCCTTTCCCCCCACATTGATTCTCATAAGAAATCCTTACGTCATCCTTATTAAATTAAAGGCTTATGGAGTAGTAAATGGCAGCCCACTCCAGTGTTTTTGCCTGGAGAATCCCATGGACAGAGGAGTCTGGCGGGCTCCAGTCCATGGGATTGCAAAGAGTTGGACACGACTGAGCAACTGAGCACACAGCACACATTAAAGGCTTATCGGGTTCTGGACGATGTTCAAAGTATATTACCAAATTATTCCATATAATACTCAAAACAACCCAGCAGGTAAGGTATTGCTATTTAATAGTTGTTGAAGCCAGGGAGGTAAAAGAGTCTTTAAACTTATGCAACTGTTAATGAAAAGAGGAGAAAGAGACTAAAGCTGTGTCTGTGTACCTGCACTTTCCCATCAGTTTTCCCTGGAGGCTCAGAAAGGCGACTTATGACAGAAGGAGGCTAGATGCTCAGAAAAGAAGGAGCAGTGAGATTTGAAAATGCTCCCAGGAAACACAGTACTCCCTACTCCTGAAACTGCTCTCCAGTAAGCAGTATTCTTGCCTGGAGAATCACAGGGACGGCAGAACCTGGTGGGCTGCTGTCTATGGGGTTGTACAGAGTCGGAAACGACTGAAGCAACTTAGCAGCTTAGCAGCAAGCATATTACTTGTCTCATATCCAAACTTCCTTGATATTCACAGTTGAAATTTGCTCCATAATTATACATAACTTTAAAGGTCTCTTTCTAAGGGGAGGGGCTACATATTCTTTTTGCAGTGGCACCCATCTTCTCAGTTATTTTATGCTCTCTCTTGTTGAATTGGCTATATCTGTCCACTGCCTCAGATGTGTTTAACAGTCTCCATATTAATGAGACTGTAAAATCACTCTTGGAATACAGAAAACAACGTTAGTCTACCTTGTCTAATGGCAGTGCTGGAGTTGCTGTAATTTGGGCAGGAGTATTATTACTAGGAAAAATTAATAGGAAACATTTTTAATTAATAGGGAAAAAGTTAGAAGTGATAGAGCCTAGTGGGTATGAGTCCAGTCCCTGGAGTCTGACGGCCAGGGTTTGAAAAACCTCTGCATGGTTTATTAGCTGTGTGACCTTGTGCATTTTTTACGGAACCTCTCCGTAATTTCATTCTCTTATGTGTAAAGAGAAGATATTCATAATGCCTACCCTAGAGAGTTACTGAGAGGATTAAACGAGCTCATGTATATACAGTGCTTTAGACAGTGTCTGCCGTAAAGGAAGTCTTATTATATATGTTGTTGCTCGGCCTCTGTTGTTATATAACAAATCCGTTTTCCCCCGTCCATTAGTTCTTGTTCTCCCTAAAGAATACAATCACAGAAAGAAGAGAAAACTTACATTGAATGTAGCAACTAAGGCTTGAGTGATGTTTTCTTGTTAAGTCAGGAGTGAAATAAAACTCCTTAAAAAATCTGTGGAAATTACTTTTTTGCCCAGGTTGGGTCTCCTCTGAGAAGTCCACTTGATTCTGCATCCCGACTTCTGCTTTTCTGGGTCCCTGAGTCTAAAGGTTCATCTTGAGATGAATGCCATGGTGGTAATTTTCTGCTAGTGTGAGCAAGTGCCTTCCTACTTCCCCTGTGGATGTCTCCCTCCCTGCCTGGGATCTTGCTGCTTGATTGTACTGAAAAATCTCCACTCCAGCATGCCAACTTCCTAAAGAAACCTTCTGGTCCCCACGGATACTCGTCTCCATGGCCGAGCAACCAACCTGAGTCCTGTAGCTTGACAGAATCCCTACCAGCCCACCAACCCAAAAGAACATGGTCAAACTGTGTCCATGCTATAATGTCACCTCATTACTTCATGTAATGTTCATACGGTTCCTTTAGACAAAGGAATGAATTAGTGCTGAGAGAATTTCTGTTCTGTCAGCAGGGATATTTTGTAGTAAGGAGACCTCCATGCAAAGAAGTTTTGCTCACAGTTGGTCCCAGATGCCCAATAGCAAAGTGAAAAGGGTAGTCGGGTTTCCATTTTTCATTTTGACGGAATCAATCCGTGTGGGTAAATTTTAATCAAAATCAGCAATGCTGTCTTTCCATGTGCTCTTGCCTCAATAGTTTTTTCCCCTTGTTAGCAGTAACCTTGTTCAGCTTGAATAAATAACCACTGTTTGTTATAGCCAGTGCATATCTCAAATGGTGTGTAGACAGCCTATGATCTTCCAGAGTCAAAAGAACTGCATCCCTTGACCACATTTAACACTTTTGGCAAGTCAGTTACACATTATTGAGCCTCCATGCTCTCATCTGTAAAACAGAGAAAATATCATGTACTTCACAGGGCAAGGAGTAGGAATATCTAAAGCGATACATTTGTAACTGCATTATAAACTGTAAAGCTCTCTTACTATACATGTGACATTTGTTGCTCTAAACCACCATCATGAATTACAGAAGTAATACTGAGTTGAGTTACTTTCTTGCCAATGTTAGGACTTTCCTTAAACTACTTCTGAATCTCCAAGGGAAGAAATTTTAATCTGAGTATCTATGTGGTTTGGCAGGGAATTCTCAATGTGTAGTTAGTAATATGAATGAGTTAAAGAAAAAGTGCACGCTAGATTCTAGAAAAAGTACAAGGATAACTGTCTCTTGCCTTCCTCTTATGTTTCCCGCAGTGCTGCTGCTGCTGCTAAGTCACTTCAGTCGTGTCCAACTCTATGGCTAGACAAATAACTGGTCCTCAACAAATACTGCTTTATCCATTTTATATTCATTCCTTTCTTGATGATACAACACAGATGTTTAAATTCAGGGCAGTGTAAATGGCAAAGATGAAAATTAGCAGACCCATGCATCACCGTCCTATTTATGCTTGGGAAGACCTCTCATTTATTCAGCAAAGTCTTGATGACTTCACAATAGACATAATCTCTAAGGAACTATTGGTTGAGCCTGAGTCTCTGCTCTAAATGCAGAATGCAAAAATTCAAATGTACTATAATTTATATGCATGCTGATGTAGAAAGCTGATTGTATCAGTCAAAATATCTTCATTTGTTGACAACAAAAGGTTTGATCTTAATTCCTTAAGTGTATGCTCTGAGGCACAGTTTTAGGTAGCAAACAAATCAAATACAACAAGAAGAGTAAAGTAAAAGAGAAAAGTGGGGGGCATTATCTTGAGAACTTGAATCTGTTTGGGTTTTAGTCCTGAATTATTTAGATATGTTAACCTCACTTTGCTCTTTCACTGAAGAAGTGGCAAATTCAGCAGGGCATGTTTTTGCATGTAGGTACAGATCAGATCAGATCAGATCAGTCGCTCAGTTGTGTCTGACTCTTTGCGACCCCATGAATCGCAGCACGCCAGGCCTCCCTGTCCATCACCAACTCCCAGAGTTCACTGAGACTCACGTCCATCGAGTCAGTGATGCCATCCAGCCATCTCATCCTCTGTCGTCCCCTTCTCCTCCTGCCCCCAATCCCTCCCAGCATCAGTCTTTTCCAATGAGTCAACTCTTCGCATGAGGTGGCCAAAGTACTGGAGTTTCAGCTTTAGCATCATTCCTTCCAAAGAAATCCCAGGGCTGATCTCCTTCAGCATGTAGGTACACAAATGTAAATTGCATGTATATTTGATCATGCTCCATTCAGCAAGAAGCCCAATACTAGTTTTCTACCACATCAGCTAGTTTCAAAATCAGGCTAAATCCTTTCAGAATAAGCCTGTTTTTGATGGGATAAAGATAGATGTTCCTCGATCTGTTTTAGTATTTCTATTCTTTCAAATTCAGACATGGTTTTTCCACATTCCCCTCCTGCCTTCCAGTCGAAGGGAATGAGACAATTCTTAGAGTCCGTGAGTGTTACTTTGGCTGCCCAAAACCGTGACAGGGGTCATTCATCTTCAATCCACCTGACCCCTAAAACATTCAAAATCCTGCATCTAAGAGGCCATGACTGAAGACACAGGCCAGTTCCTCAGATTTTATAATATGTTATTGCTGCCACTTTTCCTTCTTTCCTTTAGAAGAGTAATTTAATTCAATTTTAGAAAGGTGCGGGGGGGACTTTTCTAGTTATACAGATCAATCCAATTGTTCAGAGCTTCAGAATGAATTTTTAAAGTTGTTGAACAGAAGCATACAAATCTCTCAGAGCAAGTCAGATAATGTACAAAGCCTCCATTCATTGTGTGGGCAGAAAGGAATGCTAGTAGCCAGCAGCTCTCTAAGGAATGTTCCTTTGGCTTTGACCGTTCTGCTGGGAACAAGGAGGGAAACACACATAGAAAGTGAATTTATAATGTCTCTGGCTTATAATGGCAAAATGATAAGAAAAGTTGGCTGTGTAATATAAACTGTCAGTTGCATATTCCAGGCCTCCTCTCCACGAGGTCCCTCCCACATCCACAGGCCTGGCTACCGTTTAGTGAGGAGTACAAAGTGGCTGTTTATTATTATTGACTGGTGAGGCCTGTGCTCTGAAATTCATTCTGTCAACAGAATGTAAGCAAAGTTGGCATTTTAAAGCAGGGCTCTTTCAGTCGCTGGGTTTTCTCAGGATTGCTATGCAACAGGATCAGTGCTGTAGTCCCCGGTTCAAGCTGAAAATGTTACACAGGAAGACATACCATGTAAAGGTCAGATTCTTCTACTATGATAATTTTCTTGATCTGTGTATAGCAAATGAGGTTGAAGGCATCACTTCTTATAGCTCTTATAAAGGTCCTTTGGACTTTTCCACCTGTTGAGCCTAAAAATGTGATGGGATTTTAAATGGGAACTCTTACCAAATATGTGATGCTGTAATAAATGTATGAGGTTGTCTTACCAAGGTGAACTTAACGTGTATTGTCAAGAGGATTCTCTCGTATGATCAAATCCCATGAGTGTGCTGGTGCTATGGACCAGTTCAGCCTTGTTGATTAGTCTCTCCATGCTTTTATGGTTAGAGTCGATTCTACACAGTACTATGTGCTTGGAAAATACGACTTGACTCAGAGTGTAATACGGTGATTGGCACCAGGGTGCACTTAATCACGGAGTTTTCTTTCCTATCACTTCCATAAAACAGTGTATTTTGTCCATGAACTGGAAGACAGAACTTAAGAAATTTATAAAGTTATAAATACATTATGTCCCAATTCATCTCAAGGAATAAATTTATTATACCTAGTAAGACGCCCATTTTGAATTTGAATTTGCATAATAACATAAAGAGATAATACACCAGGAAGAGTTGGGGGTGTATCTTCTTGTTAGTTGGAGGTATATCTTCTTGTTAGTTGAACCATTAAAATGCCTTTTGAACTAATAGTCTATTTTTTTTTTTTTTTTTTTTGCCATTCTCCAAATTCACAGTCACAGCCCGGTCTTTTTTTTGTTTAGTAATTCTGCATGTGTTCTTCTCACTGATGCCCCGTAGGACCTCCAAGGAGAAATCGAAGCTCACACAGATATCTATCACAACCTAGATGAAAATGGCCAAAAAATCCTGAGATCCCTGGAAGGTTCTGATGACGCGGTCCTATTACAAAGACGTTTGGATAATATGAATTTCAAGTGGAGTGAGCTGCGGAAAAAGTCTCTCAATATCAGGTAAGAAAAGATCCCGAACTAAAATAAGCCAGAAAGAAATTAAAATGGCAACCTTCCCCTCATTTTCCTAGCACAATATCTCCTATGTTTATGTAAATCCCCCAATTTCAGAATGACTTGTTTTATTTTTAATAAATGAACCATTTTTTTGCCCCATATGGGGATGATAGCTGAGGGTTCAGATGCGATCAGAATGGTGCTGTTTTATAACCATGCGAGACATATATATTAAGACATTAGAGTGAATTCAAATGAGGAGCTCAGGCATCCTGATTTCATAGCGTTTTCTCTTGGTTTATCACACGGTGATTCAAAAAGTGATAAAACTGATGTATGTTTATTATGGAATTCTTTCTTTGGCATTATTCTAAATGCATTACTGAGGACATTCTTCAAATACTATAACACGTTATAGTCAGCAACTTAAAGGAAATCTCCCCAGAGCTCCCACAGCTAGGGAGAGATGACAGCTCCTTCCTGCCTTTCGTTCCCTCTCACATTGCATTTCCACATCCTCTCTAAACTATGCCTTTAGCTATTCTATACCCACCTATTTCTCACTTTGCCCTTTTCTGTGTTAACAGCACTCTCTTGAGAAGTTAGTGAGTACATCCCAGCTTTGTTGTAAGGAGGGCAGAGAGACACTCTCGCTGTACCCATTTTGCAGTAGTTCAATGGAGGCTAAGGAACAGAGAGTGAGGAAATGAAATGCCCGGCGCCACCTGGGTGACATAGGAGGTGCAGGGGTTGCAAAGCAGGCTTCCTGCTTTCTAATCAGTTGCTTTGCCTAATTCACATCTCTTTATAAAAGTATTCTGTGTTCTTTTCTTTTTTCTTTCTTTGTCGAGAGGAGGTCTGTTATTGCAGGGAAGGAGAAGTGGAACGCACTCCACACTGGGAGTCGTTACCACCACTCAGTCGTAAGATGACTGGAGGGAGATTGTTTTTCTTCTTAATAAGTCCTTCTAAGTTGTCCCAAATTGGACGTAGAGTGTCTTTGCTTCTATAATGAGGAAAAAATATAACTGGAATTTCTTCATTTGAAAGCACTCTTGTAGAAGTCTGCACTTCATCTGACATAATAATGATGGTAGCAACTAACACTTATACAGTATGCTTCACATACCATGCAGTGTCATGGGCACTGTAGATTTGTTGACCCATTTAACACTATCAGCTGCTCCAAGAGAGACATTGTATTATTATCCTCTCTTTGCATTTGAAGACAGTAACACAGGGAGTGGCTAAATAGCTTCCCCAAGGTCACTTAGTTAGTAAATGGCAGATCAAAGATTGGAACATAGGGAGGTCTGGCTCCAAAGTCTGAGGTTTGAACCATCATATTATGGCAGAGAATATAAAGGCAGAAAGAGAAGGTAAGTCTCACCTAATGTTTACACATAAACATGTAATATGTGAAAGGATGAAACAGAGAGGCCAATCTCTGGGAGGAGAAAAATATTTTTATTTCTGTGGTCCCACCCTCACCCGCCAGTTTTGTACCCCAGCTTCCAAGGCACTCGTTTTTCTCTCCCTATCTGATCCATGAATTTTGTATGGACGTGTCATTGTGGGCAATAAGGGGCAATGGCATTTTCAAAGATAAGGAAGCTCCGTTTGCGTTCTACAGGTTCATCTCTTAGAGAGGTCAGTGTCTGTAATGACACCGGCCACTTTCAGAACATCTGTCATTATAAAGGAATGAAACTTGTGAGATGAGAATGATACCGGTAGAGAAAGAAAAAACAGTTATTCTTTTCTTGCGGAAGAGAAAAAGAAAGGTGCTACAACTGTTCTGAACATCACCCAGTGCCTTTTCTCTCCTTCATGTGAACTTGATGAAATTAAAGGAGAATTGAAAGCGGCGAACAGCATGTCAGCCAAAATATGGGCTCTTCATTCTCAGCAATTTCCCATATGCCAGCTACTGCAGTTGAATTCTTGCTGTCATTAATCAAGTAGAAAACAGTTACCTTAGCTCATCTGAGGTACTGCAAATTCGAGAATTTAAATATTCAGATCAATGGTTTTGGCTTTTAAGTAGGCCTCTCAAATAATCCAGAATGTGTTATAAACACTCACTTATGAAAAAGCAAGGAAGTCATTCTTCACATTAAAGCGATTCAGTTTATTTCCTGACACTTGGCTGAAATAAAGGTATCAGTCAATCTGTGCTGAGTGGCAGGGTTCAGCTAGGAAAAGCACAGTAGAGGTAGTAATTGGGGGTGGTTACGGAATAGGATAGATGAACCCTGGAACACTTAGGTACAGAACCATCAGTGACAGAAAAGCTTGCATTGCCAATCTGGTCACTTCCTCCATCGGCATTATTTTATAGTGAAAAGTCACCACAATTAAGAAAACTTCCAAGGATACCCTGGAAAGACAGCCTTGTGTTTACCTAAGCTACAACATATTATAATGAAAACTTACAATTGTTTGTTGTTTCATAAGAGATTCTGAAGCCATTTTTATATGTCTCTTCCTATGATTGTGATTCTTATTTAAGGCTTCATCAGGTCATTCCGTAGTGAAAGATTTGTCTCTGTCTTTTTACATTGAGACCATCCATTACAGATTTACAAAAATATTCTTCCTTGGACATTGTTTCTATCCTATCATCCCTCTGGTCAAGAACTTCCATCTTGGTGCCCATATTTCACTCACTGATTTATCTGTTCATTCAGCAAATATTTACTGGATATTTACTCAGTAAAAGGCAGTCTCCTAGGCATGGAGAGTACACAAGTGACAGAACACACCAAAGAAAATCACTGCTCTCATGAAGCTGGTAGTTAGTCACTAGAATCTAGTGACCTTCCATTCTCCATCAACTATGCCTGATAAGCCTCTGCTAACCCCTTCCCTTTCGGTCTCTCCTCTGTTTCCCATTTCCTTCCTCACCAAGCAGCCATTTAGTTACTGCCCAACATGGATTTTCTGCTTCATATAAATTCTGCTTTCTAACCCCTTCCCTGTTCTCCAACAATTTTTTCACTGTCCCATATGAGTATATACATTTGTCAGTCCTCACACTTCGAACACGGTCTGTCCTCTCATCCTCCAGATATTGTCTCGAATTCCATAATCAAGGTTTCCCTTTCTGTTTCTTTACCAGGTCTTCCCTGTACTATTCTCATTACACTTGATGGCAAGTTCTTTGAAGTATTCCTGAGTTGTTTCATAGGACTATCCTAGCTACCTTCAGCTAAATCAGACAAACACAAAACTCCAAGTTATAAATGAGTTGGTGAGGTAGAGTTGAAATGGTCCTGGACCAACAGCTGGGAGATGTGGTTTCTCCTCTGGCTCTGCTACTATCTAGCATCTATTCTTGAGCAAATCACTTTAATGCTTCAGAATTTAATTTTCTCTCTTGCAGAAATGAGGAAGTTAGACCACACACATGGGTGGTCTCTTCAAGTTCCCTTGCAATTCTACAATCCTATTATTTTAAATTCTACAATCACTCCTTGTGATGGCAAATTATATTGAGCTTTTTACCTTGGTTTTCTTATGTTTAAAAGAACTGATTAAGTTCAAAGGTATGATATAAGAGAAAGTAAATACAATGTCTTTGAGAGAAAAGAATTCCTTAATTGAAATTGTATCTCATAATTTAGTTCAAAGAAAGTGTATGCCATCTGTTCTACATGTGTTATCACATTGCATTTTGTCCAAGAGATATAAGAAAGAGAAGTAAATACTCAGTGATAGCTAAGTGCCATTGAACTAAAGATTAACTGCTTTAAGTGGGAGAAAAATAGAGTGAAAAATTTCTACTTAAGTACACACACACACACATGAACACACACAGAGTCACTGATGACATCATCCAACATCAGCACGGCAATGTGTCAACTAAGGTGTTTCTCATTCTAAAATGTTCTGTGTCTACAAACTTTGTGTTTTTAATTTTGAAAATGTGAATAATTTTAGAAGTGATCAAGCGTATTTTTTACATAAGGATTAAGTACAGACATTTTAATTTAACCTGCCACTAAATTTATTTTCCAGATTATTGTATATATTATTAACTATGAGAATCACATACATCCACATAATTTCAGCAAAATTTATATTATGTGAGATTTTTATACTTGGGGAAAAACTTATAGATATTATATAAAGATAATCCCTTTTATGAAATTTTGAGCATTCATTTGAGAGGTGAGGACACCAACATTGTATGGTCCACAGCAGCAGGAAATCTCTTAGAAAGTACAAGGTATTAGAAATTAGAATAATTAGAAGTCTTTTCTCTGATGGAGGACAAAAAAAAGCAAAAGAAAGCAAAGTCTTTCTGTCTTTGAAAGAAAAATGCTACTTGGACACTGAGTGTCTCTGACCTTTTCCTTACTCTTGAGATATTAATTATGTTTGAAAGTTGGAGTTCATCTCCCAGCGGGAAGAAAAGATGTTTACTTCTCTTTGAGCTTAATTCTCTTTATTTAAAGCCCCATAACTCCCATTTTATTTCTGTGGTTCCTTATTATTTCTGCACTCTTACCTTTTCTTTCTGTATGCTTGAATGCTATCTTTTTACACAAGAGTACCAAAGATATACAGGGATATATCATTAGTTTCATAAAGGAAGTCAAAGTGAAAAATGAATTCAGTATAACACATTTTGCTTTAAGAATAGATGCCTTTCAGAGTAAAGTTTTATTAAGGATTTCAAACTAGGCATCAACTGAATCACACTTGAAATATCTGTGTCTAGAGAAATAACAATCACCTTAGCAGCCCTATAATTCTTAGAGTCCTGACACTGAAGAGTTTCTTAAAGACCAAGTTATATATCCCAGCATACCTAAAGGTTCTGCATTTTACCTAAACCTTAAAAAATACAGAAATTATCTGCTTATTAAAGATTGCTACTTGCCTTGTTAAAAGCTAGTAACCCCTAAGCTCTTATCCTCACTAATAAAGATTAATAGAAAATGCATAGAACCTAAGTGTGTCTCTTCAAACATCCTCTTTTATTTTCTGTTGAGTAGGCAGGGATAAATAGAGTACATTTGCCAATTAGCAGGAAATGTATTTTGCTCAGGGACTCCAAAACATTTGGTGGAAACCATCAAGGTTAAAGATTTCCTCAGATGAGGAAAGTTTGCAGTTTCCACTTCCCATGTCAATGTCAGCTCAAGTTTTGTGTTTCAGCACGTGTCTTTGTACCTTTGTGTCTCAGTTCCCACATTTACAAAACAAGCAGGTTGAATAATCTCTAAAATTCCTTTTAACCCTAAGAGTTAATGATAAAATTGGGTAGGGGTGAGGCAGTCATTACAAATACAAAGGAACATTTTCAAGAAAAATTCCAAATATAAACATAGGTTAATCATTTAGAAATATCTGGTGTACAATCTTGAAAATAAAAATGGGGCAGCTGCTTCCAACAAATGCATTAGAAATGTGTCTTGACAACACTCCACCAGCTTAGCATGACCAGAGAAAATGTTTTCTGAGCTCAGAGCATTTCATTACAGTTAGATCTCCTTAAAAATCATGTCACTGGCAAATTCCACCTTTGCCCTGTGGAAACCAATAAGTAATGCTTAGGGCACATAGGAAATACTTTAAGAAATTCTTCCTCTAAGAGTGGTGCTGGAGCTCACAACTGGCAGAGTTGTGAAGAGCCTTTTTCAAATTATAGAAACTCAGTATCTGTGAGTCTGTTTCTTTTTTGCATATTCGTTCATTTGATTATTTTTTAGATTTCAAACTTGTGATTACCAAAGGGGAGAGGGAGGAGGGGAGGGACAAATTAAAGGAATGGGATTAAGAGATACAAACTACTATGTATAAAATAGGCAAGCAGCAAGCATATATTATATAGCACAGGGAATTATAGCCATTACCTTGTAATAGCTTAAAATGGAGTGTAAGCTGCAAAAATACCAAATGACTGTGCTGTACAACTGAAACTAATATCATATTGTAAATCAGCAGTAAGACTTTATTTTTATTTTTTTCAATAAAAAAGTTTCAAGTGCCAAAAATCTGGGATGAAACTTAGGAGTCTGTACGTTAAACAAGCTGCTCGAGTGTTTCTTATGCACACTAAAGTTTGAGAATCATGGCTATAGATTTTCTATCTGTTGTTTTAAAGCAGAAGACATTATCTGACTGAGGTTTCTCCTCTCCAGCCCGAACCCACTGTCCACTGTCTTTTATAGCTTGTTTTTGTCCGCATATCACATCTTTCCTTTCACCCTCAGGCTTCAGCAAGGAACAGAAAGTCATTTGATATGTACTTAAGGTGATCAGATGTTTGGGAAAGTGATCTAATGCTATGCCTCAGGGATGACTAAGGAAGGCCCCCTCACCCAGAAAAGTGAGAGCTTTGTGTCACACAGGATCCCAGGCCCTTCTGTTCCTCTGTTAACTCTCTTGGGTGTCCTGTGCCCCTGAAGTTTCTCTTAGATCCTTTAGAACAGAATTCCCTGAGTCTCAGTGCTCTTTTTTTTTTTTTTTTTTTGCCTCTTTCTTAGGGGGCACAAAGGGTTTCCTTGACCTGCTAATTATTGGTCAACACCATTTATCCTGGACGGGTTGTAGCACTGCCTTGTGTAAAGAAAGCAGCAGTTGGAAGACTCATCTTGGTCCACCTGCCCTTGAGCAGGGAGGTGTTATTTCCTTCACCAGACACATGGAGGCCAGGCACTAGACATCCTTATATCCCGCCTTACCTTCCACTCTCCTTACTCCCCAGTGCTTGATTGGGACTGAGTGGCACTCAATAAATATTTATCTAATCAGTGTCTTATTTAGCATTCACTGCCTTTCCATGTCTGCACTGTGCCTGTCTCTACCTTTCAATGTGTCCTGCTTGACAGCCTTCTTTACCCCCAAGGGGCCCAAGCTGCAAATTCCAGACACCCTAGGGAATCCTTTTAACCAGTAGTCATTACATGTCATTAAACAGCTAAAATCTTGCATAGGGAGCTCTCATTTCGGCTTATCCTGGCCAGGTGATAATTGAAATAGGAGGAGGGAACAGAAACATTAAAAGAACTGACCTCTATGCCATATGCAGTCTTCACTGTTACATTTAATTCATGATATTTATGATATGTCATGATTCATTGCTTAGATGATAATGTCCTTAGAGTCTTGAACAGATTAATTTCCCTGATGAAAATACCTTCTTTTTTTTTTTTCTGAATACAATGTCTATATGGCTCACAATAGAGAATTCTGGCGATTTGGAAAAGTTTAAAGATGAAGAAGTACATCACGTGTAAATCCAGCTGTGAGGGATAAACTAGTTGTTGTTTCAGAATTTTTTTCACGCACAATCAAGCATGTGCACACGGATACACATACAAGCACATTAGAAAAAGAGATATACATTATTGTAACCTACTTTCTTTTTTTTTTCCCCTACTTTCTTACTTAACCACTGACAGACTGATCTTTTCCATGTCCATGAATATTTGCCTACATCATCACATTGAGCATCATGTAGGGTTCACAGGATTTGAACATTGCATTGTATGAGTTCACCAATATATATGCAAGCACTTTCCTAGTATTGAATATTTACGTTGTTTCTACTTTGTATCAATCATATGTTTGCTGTAAATAACAGATTTCTACCTGTATCTCTGCATGCTTTCCCGGTTTTTTTCTTAGAATAAGTTCCTTAGTTTTAAGCTTGTGGATTGTTGTATTTGCACATTTTAAAGACATTTATGTATCATCAAATTATCCCTCAGAAAGTTTAGAGTAATTTAATTTCAGCACCTAGGCACTATTTGGTGATTCTGTTTGACTAAGACCAGCAGGAGACTGGTATTTGAAATATCAGGCCAAGTTATGAAATGGCAAAGGGGAATGCTTTTCTTCCTGGTGAATTTGCATTTCAGTCTCTGCAACGTTAGAAACTATATTGTATGTATATTATAGGCAGCATTAATTTATATGAATTAATTAGTAATTGCTGATCAGATGTAAGTGATGCAGCATAATTCTTGATTTACCTGAGGGTACAGCTTGACTCACATTCTGAGTTTCTTTGTTTTCTGGATGATGATTTATTATCTTAATTTAGCTTCTTATCCCCAAATGAAATACAGATTCTATAACACAGATCATTCATTTGTATAGTCTTAAATGCCTTCTATGGATTACCATGTTCTAAATACAGTTGGTGGTAAAGCACTCAGCCTCTTGCCTAAATTATTCATGTTGGGGGAAGGCTTGCAGGCCAATGTCTGATTTTTACTTTTCCACATGAGTTGTTGTTGTCTCAGCACATTGTACACAGAGGAAACAAAGCGGAAAATGTTGGAACTCGGTGAAGACAAATCCCAGGTGCACGTGAATAAAGAAGGGTAGATGCAGAGGAGGAGCATATGGGGAAAGGAGCAGAGAGGAACAGATGCCAGATGGAAGGAGTCAATGGAAGAGGCTGCCTACGGTGTAGAAATGGAAAAGTCAAAATATGGGGAGAGACCTTTCCATTTCTCAAAACAGAAAGAATTCCAGTCCTGGCATGAGTCACACAAAAACTGAGTGCTTTATATTAGTCACTGGGTCCAAGTTTTTCTACCAGAGACATTAAGAGTCATTGACTGCAACACTACAGGAAAACAATCCATTCCAGTGTATATTTCATGCCAGAAGTCTCAGAATTCTGCACATTAAAATAAACATATAGCTAAGCAGTCTTCCCTCAAAGTTGCCCCAAAAAATAGCCCCCCATTTTGTTGGTCTCAAAAGCAGGGAGCCAGATTTTTATTGAGGAAGTGAAGTGAAGTGAAAGTCGCTCAGTCGTGTCTGACTCTTTGTGACCCCATGGACTGTAGCCCCCAGGCTCCTATATCCACGGGATTCCCTAGGCAAGAATACTAGAATGGGTTGCCATTTCCTTCTCCAGGGGATCTTCCTGACCCAGGGACTGTATCTGGGTCTCCTGCATTGCAGGCAGATTCTTTACTGTCTGAGCCACCAGAGAAGCCCCTTTTATTGAGGGCTGCTATATACTTCACAGTACATTTACACACTATGGAACCAACCAACCAAGGTACCTTAATGGGATTGTTAGAACCATCATTTATCTTTCAAGATATTCTCACACAGTTTGCTCCCGTTGTTTTCCAGGTCCCATTTGGAAGCCAGTTCTGACCAGTGGAAGCGTCTGCACCTTTCTCTTCAGGAACTTCTGGTGTGGCTACAGCTGAAAGACGATGAGTTGAGCCGTCAGGCACCTATTGGAGGCGATTTCCCAGCAGTTCAGAAGCAGAATGATATACACAGGGTAGGAAATTTTTAAGCAGAGTGCTTTGCATATAGTAAGCATTCAACGACTATTTTAAAATTAGTTTTGACTGAAATCAAGTTTAATAGAAATCGTTTTTACTTCTCTAGTCCAAAGGTCAATTAGAAATAATCCAAGCCATTATATTTTAAATGTCAAAAGCATCTGCATTAATAATATCATTTGTGATTTGCCCATATCTGTACCAAAAAAGAAAAAAAAAGATTCGCCTATGTCTTTTGGTGATACTTTTAAAGTGTTATTTTGGAAAATGTTAAACATATGCTAGAGCAGACATTCTGTAATAAACCCCTGTGTACCCATTAAAATCAACAATTATGAATTCATGGCCAATCTTACTTCTACTTTGTCCTTGATTATTTTAAAGCAAATCTCAGGTACAGATCATTTAATTCATGAATATTTGATAAAGCATCTCTAAAAGATAAGAACTTGCTCTTTAAAGGTAACCACATTGTTACTGTAACACTTTTTATATCTCAGTAATTTTATCATGACAAATACTAAGGCAGTATTCAAATTTCTACTTCTCATATACATGGCTTAAATGTTTTAACAGGTTTGAGGGGGTTGAGTTTTTGGTTTAAACAAGCATTGAAATAAGTTCCACACATTGTGTTTGGCTAATTTGTCTTTGAAATCCCTTTTTTTTTTCACTTTGAAGCAATTACAGATTCACAGTTAAGTTCCAGAAATAGTGCAGAGAGTTTCCCTTTGCCTTTCACCCCGTTTCCTCTAATGGTAACATCTTACATAGTTATAGAACAATAATTATTATTATTTTAACATGGAATCAATATAAAAATTTACAATTACAATGGCTACAACACAGCTCAATTCAGACTAGCCACATTTCAAATGCTCAGATATGGCTAGTAGCTGCTCTACTGAATGGTGTAGTTCTACATGTTGGATTATATTCACATTTGACTGTTCTTGGTAAGACTGCTTCGTAGATAGTGATGTATTCACCCATCACCAGGAGGTACATAGTGCTTTGTTTTCTCTTGTGTGTGAGTGACTTTGGTGGCTATTAGTGATCAATGGCTATGGGTTGCAATGTAGTAGTTGCATATTTCTATCATTTCTTCTACATCTATTAGCAGGAGTTGTTGTTTAGTCACTAAGTCCTGTCCAACTCTTTTGCAACCCAATGGACTGAGGCCTACCAGGCTCCTCTGCCCAGGGAATTTCCCATGTAAGAATACTGGAGTGAGTTGCTATTTCCTTCTCTGGGGATCTTCCCAACCCAGGGATCGAATCCACGTCTCCTGCTTGGCAGGTGGATTCTTTATCACTGAGCCACCAGCCCGTTAGCTGGAGTGCTTCTCTGAAAAGAAAATGGATACTCATCCACTATTTGGGTACCCAGGTTATTGCTCATCTAGGATAGGTGGGGTAAATATTTCTACTTTCTCAGTCTTCAGAATAACAACTTGCTCACTAGCATTCTCCAACAAAGATCAACTGTTTCTTTTCTTCCTTTGTTTTTCATTATATTTTTGTCTCCACTAAGCTCTAAGTGAGGAAGGCAGAGACTTGGTCGTGCTGACCTCCAAGACCCTAGTCCCTAGCAAAGTGTCTGGCATACAGTAGATACTAATAGGGGCATTTGAAATGAGAATAAAAGGTGCATGGACAGAAGGGAATAGAAAAACAAGTAAATTACTGCTGCTGCTGCTAAGTCGCTTCAGTCGTGTCCGACTCTGTGCGACCCCATAGACGGCAGCCCACCAGGCTCTGCCGTCCCTGGGATTCTCCAGGCAAGAACGCTGGAGTGGGTTGCCATTTCCTTCTCCAATGCATGAAAGTGGAAAGTGAAAGTGAAGTCGCTCAGTCATGTCCGACTCTTCGCAACCCCATGGACTGCAGCCCACCAGGCTCCTCCGTCCATGGGATTTTCCAGGCAAGAATACTGGAGTGGGGTGCCATCAAGCAATAAAAACTTGATAGAATGGTGCCACTTTTGTATGTTCAGCACTTAAAGGAAAGATCTCTATGAAGACACAGCCAAAAGTCACATCTTGAAGAAAGGTCAAGGGTTTATATTACTCCAGAAAAGAAGGTATAGAAGATTACAGAAAGGGAAGAAAACACGAGAGAAGATCCAGGAGTTGATAAATAATTGCCAAGAAAACTGCCAGTTCTTCTTTAGCCATTCCCCTCCATATAATTCAGAATATTAAGGCAGTTTTGTGGGAAAAGAGAATGCCACCCACTCCAGTATTCTTGCCTGGAAAATCCCATGGACAGAGGAGCCTGGCAGGATACAGTCCATAGGATTGCAAACAATCAGACATGCCTTAGCAACTAAACAATAAATGATAGAATAGCTATATTTTTAAATGTTCTAAACACTTGAATATATAGTTAAAACACTCGTGCATATGTAGAAGAGGGTTCACTGAGAAGGAAGGGCATTTTAAGTAGAATTCATTATATGACATAGTGAGATGAGACAGAATTTGTACAAAAGGTATCATTTTATTCTAGTTCCAGAAGTCAAAGGTGATGAATCGTTGGACAGGTGCACTAGGATTCAGGAGACTGGGATTCTAGCCGCCTCCTCCATAGGTGAGATGGTGATTGCTCCTTTGATTTTCAGCTTGAAGATGAGGAATTTGATCCACTTAGTTTTTTCACAGTTTCTTCGAGCCTACCTTTTGTCATAAATGCAGCCTCACTCTCCCTGATTATTATAAAATGTTAGTCCTTATCATTCTCAGTCCTTTTACTAAATAATCTGATGATCAATGATATACTTTAGGAAGATGTGATGTAGAGTCCTGGTTAACAGCCACCATACTGAAGTGAATTAATCCCCACTTGGTTAGTATACTTATTCAGATACCCATCTGCTTCCTCTCTGTGGTGTATCAGGACTTCCAGCCTATTGATAACTCTTGGTTCTGTATATTAGTTCCACTGATCTTCTATCTTTGTCTCCCTCCAAGTCCAACTTAGATTCAGTCATCAAGCATTTAAATATTGATAACTCTTTCAAGACCCTAAATTCCTTCATTATCTTCTTGTTGCTGTCATCTACAAAACCCCAAGTCTTGAAGAATCTAACTAACTAGTTTCTCCTATCCAAACAACAGCAGAGCAGACTGATGCATAGTACCTTTTCAGGATGACCAATCTCCAGCCTTCCGACACTAACACATTACTGGATCAGTTTACTTCTCTTGACCCTGTCTACTGTGTCATCATCACCATTTCTACAGACCTTTTCTCCTCACTTTTCTGTATCTATTCTTACCACCCTACAATGCAGTCAACATTTTCAGTCTGTGTAATCTATGTAAAAATAAAAATTGAATTATGTCAGTCCTCATCTTAACACTCCCCAGTGACTTTTCAATGCCATTGGGAAATGACCACAAATCCTCAGCAGGACCCCCAAGCCCCCCAGGGTTGGTCTGCTCCAACCTTCTGTTCCCGTACTGTTCTTCCTCTTGCTGTCTTAATGCTAGCTATAACGCCTGCTTTTGTTTTTTTCCCAGTTCTCTGTTCCTCTCAGGTGGGGCTTTGAATATACTGATCCTCTGTCTGAAACCCTTTCTACCCAAACCTACCCCCTCATAATTTCCTAATTATGAGAATTAGGAAATTCTAATGTCTAAGAATCCTTTACATCTTGGCTCAGACATCAAGCAAGCTTTTTTCCAATGCTCACATTTGACTAGGTCTCCCTTTATGTCTTCATAACACCATACTTTTCTTTCTATGATGTAACATTACTTGTCATCGTGCATATGTGTGACTTTTTGATTAATGTCAACCACGTTCACTAAACCTTGTGCTCCAAGAAGCTTTCTTTTCAGAAGAGGGTTGTCATTTTTATCCCTAGCACCTTCTAAAGTGTCTAGTACATGATAGACACTGAATAGATAAAGGAACCAAGGAATTAAGGAAAGAAGATAAAGAGGCAGGAAGGAAGGAGAACAGCCAATGAACTAATCTCGTCTTCATTCTCTGCCCTCCTGAGATCCAGGGCAGGGAGATAAAGAATCAAGAGTGATGTTCCTTCCTCACTTGCAGGATTTTTGTTTACTCCCAAGTAAGCATCTTTTCGTAGTGTGTAAAGCTACTTTGATGCCCACTGATTTTCCTAAGGTTCTGGTCCAATGTTTTCATGAAATTCTCTTTGTATCCTTAAGAAAAATCCATGTCACAAAGCACTCGCTCAAAGAACATCATCACTCCTAAGTGTTGATGAGAGAGCAATTTAGCACCCTGTTTACTCAGTTCTGTCACACTTATGCAGTAGCCCTTTTATGGTTGTTGTGGAATTGCTGTCTAGTTCATGATGCTCTCACTGCCTGGGGACAAAAAGAACAAAGGAAAAATCCTTGAAATCAGGTGTCCTCTCTATCAGAGCTTCTGAACCCAGTTAGGAGGAGGTAAAGGGAATGCAGCCATTACAAAATTCTGTCAAGATCTGGTCTTGAACAGATTTTGTTTTGTAGCCTTTTTAGAAAATGTGCTCTTGAAGGGTTTCTCACTCCAAATACTATTTATATAAAATGTTCTAGTAATCAAGAAATTTTGCTTCTTTTTTTTTTTTTTTTAAGGTGGCTCATTTCTTATTGTAAACTTGCTCCCCATATATTTGGTGTGTCACTTTTTAAAAAAACATCACCTGCTATCTATTAGAAATTATTAATGCTGTTTCTCTTTTATGGGAATACAAATCCCATTAAAATGGCAAAAGTATAAATAGTAATTTAAAATATTCCACTTTTTTCTATAGATCAGAATTCTTATAAAAGAGGTAATTTATCTTTTCTTAGTAAATCATTGCAGATTAATGATGAAATTTATAGCAAAATATCATATGTCTGCAGTCCATGGGGTCACAAAGAATTGGACATGACTGAGCAACTGAACTGAACTGTACTCTTTACTTAAAGCAAAAATACATAGTCAATCTCAGTAACTCTTATTGAAGAGTATACAGTTTTCCTAAAGGTAAAAGTCTAAGGGAGTCCACGCAGGTATTTGGGAACTGCGGTCTCACTCCCCAGAGCAGGTTTTTACACCCTTGGGAGTGGATCTGTGTTCCCCAAATCAGTTGGGCAGCATAACAACTGCAACTGGATAACTCTGAAGACTAATTAATAAAATAATGCTCCATATGCAGTCAAGTGTTATAAATAATTAAAGCTCAAATGTGCCCTAGCAAAAATCAACTGACCAGTTTTTATATCTTTTGCATACATTATCCTGGCTTTTACGGTTCCTCATTACTTGCCTCACTAGACTGACGCGTTTTCAATTAGTGTGTATTATTCTGGTCCAGATATATTTTTAAAACTGACTTCCTTTGTTTTACTTGAGCAGTCACTAAAGTGATATTTATTACTTGTCTACTTCTGTGATTAACCTAGAGAGAGTTTTAAAGGAGCAAATCATAGTGGGGGATTTCCAAGGAGAACTGCAATAAAACCATGAGCTTATTTAATGCTCTTCATCCCACCCCAAATTGAAATGGAAATTAGGCCTTGATTATAAGAACACTGTAGGTAATAACGTTTTGTTTGCATTTTTACTAATGAAATTGTCATTCGGTTTTCATCTTTCAACTTAAAAACCTCTCTAATTCCTTCCGTAGAGACCATAAGGACACCTCCAAAGCTTCCTGAGATTTTCTAGTTAAGATTTAGATAGAAGTAATCAATACATACATTATGAAAACAGGGGACAGAAAGCCAGTATTGCATGGATGCTGTTGACAAATAAAAAGTCTTGAGTAAAGTAGTGGACTTGTTCATTTGTCACCTCATATATTATGCGCATTCAATCTCCTCGGAAGTCACCACAAAGTGAGGGAAAGGTTGAGTAATTCAATAAAATTATCCTGAGATCACATTGTAGGTTATACATTTATTTAAGCAATTCTGTTATCAACACCAGCCTGCTTCCTTTGGGTGCGTTTTAGTATGTGTGTTAGCTTGATGAGTTCCCTGTCTTGTCTTTTCACAGACAAAGAAAATGTCTTTAGGTGCCATTAATGGACATTAAGATTCAAGTCAGCTTTGTGTTACCAAATAAATGTATTGTTCCCTGTCACCTCTGAAAAACAACAACAACAAAAAGGGTTGTGATACAGCGAGTCATTCTAGCAGTCATTGACCTGGCCTCTTGGGATTTCTAAACAAGTTTTGATCCCCTAGCGAAGTTCACTGTTAGTTATCTAGTCTAAGATGTCTGCTTGACTAGGATGGAGGAAATCAACATCTTTTTGATCTGTTCCTCATCGCTAATGGAGTAAAAGCTGCTTTTGTATAAGTTTCGTATTTTATGCAGTCATATTTAGGAGTGCTGAATAGAAAAGATTTTCAATTATTTTTAGAACTACATTTCTAGCCATTTGAAGAAGTCTTCTGAAAACTAGCTTTATCATCAGAACTTGAGAACAGAGTCATCTAGGATTTGCTACTTTTGTTTAATGACTATAATAAGATAAACTATGAATAGTTTACACATTGACTTCTCTACCACAGTCCTCTTTATAACCATGTCAAAATATTTTGATATCTTGACAAATACTCTTAAAATAATATTCGTGTAGCACTTCGCCTTTTCCAAGAATTTTTACACATTTTCATTTAATCACAGATAAGTCCCTGATCTTTTTATGTGTTCTTCCATTTTAGGAAAAACTCTACCATAACTCAGACTCCTAGAATTTATTGAGTCTTTCAATAATTTTTTATTGAGCACCCACTCTGTGCTGAAGGCTGAAAGTACAATAGTGAACAAAATGAGACTCTGCCTCCACAGACATTCAAACTTTAATGAGGGAAACACATAGTAAGCCAATACATTAATATATAAAATGATGTCAGGGGAATTCCCTTGTGATCAGGTGATTAGGACTCAGCCTTCTCACTGCTGGGGCTCAATCCCTGGTCAGGGAGCTAAGATCTTACAAGCCACACAATAGAGCCAAAAAAAAAAAGAAAAGAATTAAACAAAAATAAAATCATATCAGATCAGTTTTATGAAAATAAAATTAAAAAATAAGGCCAGAGAAAGACTGAGAGGTAGTGGCCTACCTAAAGAGACTATTAGTTGAGCTAAGTGTTCTGTGTATGAATGAGCCAAGCAAAGACCTTGAGTGAAGGATATTCTAGGCCAAAGGAGCAACAAGTGCAAATGTGAAGGTATAAGAACAGGTTTGGTGTATCCAAGGAATAGCAGAATGGGCTGGTGGTAGGTTATAGAGAGAAGCAAAGACCAGATAATGAATGGCCTTTTCAGCCCTAGTTGGAAGGTGGATTTTATTTTGTGTATATTGAGACATTACTGGAAGACTACAGGCAGGATGTGATCCTATTAATGTGTTCAGAAATGGATACTGGCTGCTTGTGAGGAAATGATGGTAGGAGGAGCAAAACAGAAAGCAGGGAGAAAGATTAGGAGGGTGTTGAAGTCATTTAGGAAGGAGATAATGATCACTTGGGCTGGAATGGAAATGATAGATATGATGAAAAATTATATGACCCAAGATACAGCTTGAAAGTAGAGCTGATAGAACTTAAGATAGATGGGATGTGGAATGTGAGAGAAGGCAGAGTCAAGGATGACTCTGAAGTCTCTGGTTTGAACAAATGGGGAAATGATGATGCCATTTATGGAAATGGGAAAGACTTCAAAATGATCATGGATGAGGGGAGAGTGTGTATGTGAAGTTCCATTTCTGGATTATGTTGATAGACAGAAACAAATTGTGTGATTCAGAAATTAGTCACCACTCACACTTGACAGTCTCAAATTTTGGCTAAGCCTCTTGAGAAGGGATATTAATTAATTTTCCACAGGGTTTTCTGATAATCCATTTATCTGCACTATTGCTTCAGAAAGAATGTCCAAAATTTAGGGTTTAGGCTCAACAACCTAATGCCTAATTCTCTAAATGACCCTGGGAGCAGATTGAATTTTCAGCAGTGATTTTTCAAGATCGACTGGGAGTTTAACAGCATTATCGTCTGTGGAAGTGACTTCCCCAGTGGTTGTTAGAAGCAGCTGAGCCTTAGGATTGGGAGTCACACAGCTGTGCAAGATGCTATGTGGGCGCTAAACTATTCCTCCACAGTATCAGAGATCTGTAAGCAGGCTAGAGTCTCGGCTAGCCCATGCCCTTAATCTCAGAGAAGACAACTTTGTGCTTAAAAGACTTCCAAAAAGTAAATCTCAACAGGAGCTGGTTAAACACTTTGCCCCCCAGGATGCTCAAAAAAAATTTTTTTTCATCAACTAAAATTAGATATTTAAAAAAAATTATTTCAGACTTAAAATGTGTCCATTTACTTTTCAAATTGCTTCAAATTGACTTAAATGTCACTTATAAATTGGTATTTTTGTTCAGGTTGTTAACTGTCTGAAACAATGCTTAAATTTACCAGAAACAATGGCTACATGTATCTGATACTATAATCCCTTAGGTTCACTTTTCTGCAGAAGTAGAGTGAAAATAAGATAAACTTTTTTATCCGGTTTAAAGATGATATGTAGTCAAACTCAGAAGCGAAGAGACAGGTGATTTCCAGGGCCTGGGGAGAGGGGAAAATGTGGAGTTCTTCATCAAGTAGAAGCTTTCAGGTATGCAAAATGAGTAAGTTTGAGAGATCTACTGTGCACCCTAATGCCTATAGGTAGCACTCCTGAATCATGAGCTTAAAACTTTGTGAAGGAGTATCTCTTGTTACGTGTTTCTACCACAATAAAAATATAAAGGTGACCATGAGCTTTCCTTGGTAGCTCATCTGTCCCATTTTCATAACCTCTCTAATACAAAGTATCGTGAATGAGTATTAAGTGAATCCTTTGTCTTTCTGGGAGTTTGGGCTCTGTTGCCATTTCTGGCAAATCTTTCAAAAATCCCTATGAATTTGTCTTAGATTCTTAGAAGCAGAATCTCTGCTACTTCAGTGAACCACATTTGGATCTTGCCTTCTTCCATGATCTTCATTTCAGATTAATTGGACAATGATTGTCCTTAGATCAGTGTTTAGTAGTTACAATATTTCTAATGTGCTCGAGACTCAATAAATTGGGTGGCTCTTAAAAATGAGAAAGGTCATTATGGTAACAGAATGTATTCAGCAACGTTCTTGTCAGGAGTAAAACCAACATAGGCATACAGATAAAGTAGAAATAATGTGGAAATGAACAACATGATATGACAAAACTAAAATACTAATAAATCTGTGAGTATGACAGTGTTGCTGTACTTGTCCTGTGCCCACTCAGTAACTGTTTGTTGAAGAAGTAGCACCGTTGGATACTTATACTTTTTAAGTCTGTCGGTCCTCTCATCTAGCCAATGCAGGCTAGAGGAAAAGCCCCAACCATTCAAATAATGGAACTTCCAAATGGGTGGACGTCAGTATCTCTGTTAGAGAAGAAATCACCTGGATTAAGAGGGCAGGGCTAATAGGGCCTCCTTTTAAGGAAAATCCACCTAGTAACTCACAGATTACTCTCAACTTTAGAGCTGGAAACTAAGAGTGGACCCAGTAAAGGATCTCTCAGTTTTTCCCAATTGACAGCATTATTTTTTTTTTCTCTCCTAATTCACAAAACAAGGCTTTCATCCTCACATCGTCTGCATCTAAATCCAACTGGCCTCCATATAACACACTTGGTTTTTCTACCTGAGTGTTCCGTTATGTATTCAACTGTATTTATTGAGTATCTATTAGGTGCCAAGCTGTGTCTCTAATCTTAATATCAGGAACGATGCCTCAGGGAGACTGTGTCATAGTGCCACCATGTAACAGGCCTGGGTCCAGTGAATGATCTATACATGTTGACTATGGAATATTAGAAATGGATGTTAGAACTTAGGTAAGATACTTAGCAAACCTCTACATGTTACAAATGAGGACAGGAAGGCTCAGGAAGATTTTATGACCTGTTTGAGATCATGCAACCAAGTTTGGGCCCAGCCCAGACTTCAGCTTATGTCCTGCTACCCAGGACAGTGCACTTATCACCACTTTAGTCTGCCTCTCAGGATGGTTCTGTAAAGTTTTGCTAGCAAATGTGGAAATAACATATAGTCATTCCTTCAGATTGCCAGTCCAAATGACACCAATACAGATGACACTTCAGTGGGAATATAGATAAAATTCAGCTCCGGGGAAACTGTACAACGTACCTGGTTTAAAGAGATTTGTTTTGAAATGCAAGAGCTTTTATTTACATCCTTAGTAATAGGCCCCCTGGCTTTATAAGTGACAGCAACATAGCTTTTCTCTCTGTAATGTCTGTACCTGTGCCCACATTCTCATCCTGTATCGCTCTTCTCTGATTTCTATCAAGCAAATCAGTATCTCACCCTTCACCACCCCCCACCCCTACATGGTTCTAAGCTACTTTTATTTATGTATTATTAAGTTGTCGTATTCACCCTAATTTCTTCCTCACAAATAGGACAGGCAGAAAAAAAAAAAAAAAAGAATCAATGACTTGGTTCTTTTCTCTCACTTCCAGGTTTTTTATTTCTGATTTGCTTCACAGTCATTAGGATTTTCCACTTTTGTGGCTTTCAAATATTCTGTAATTCAAGGAACTTTTATTTTTTGTTCTGACTTTCAGCCTGGCTTAAGATGAATAATCAACAGCTTGGTTATTCTCTATTACTTTCAGGTTTTTTTTAACTTTTTCATTTGCCTCACTGTAATTAGGATTTTCCACTTCTGTGTCTTCCACAATTTTTGTAATTTAGGAAACTGGTTTTCTTGTTATTAGTCACTTTCAGACTGGCTTAAGAATTTCAAAATTTGGATCCTAAATGACTAATGAACAGATGGCTTTAGGTAAAAGCCTAACTTATCTGTACTTCGCTTCACAATGGTAAAACATTAATTGAATTAAAATATGCTTTTATACAAACATACTTACTCAACCAAACTATTGACTCCTTAAGGACAAAGATCAGGTCCCTATTTCTGCCCTACCTTATATGTAATAGATTCAAAATAAATATTTGTGAATGAATGAATCAATCAGCAAGCAGTCAAGTCACCCAGTTGGTTAGTATTTATGAGGTATAAATACTATCCATCAGATGATTTAACCTTTGCAATAAAATGGATGTACCTTGGGATTTGCTGCTACTGTAATTTTGTAGCACGATTCCTGTAAGTTTATTTTCTGAACTTCAAGAAGCTAAAGGAAAAATATCAGTTTAGTAGGCCTTGTTCTCATTTGTGAGACAGAAGATTATTTTCTTTTCACGAAGTTACTTGAAGTGTTTTGTAGTTGCCTCTAATTCTTCCACATCACTATTTCAGACCCTTGGGCCTGGCTCTCTCAAAAAGAGAAGAAAGGAGGTATGGGGGAAATGGTGGGTTTTAAAGAAAATAGTTTCATCTGTTCAAAAGATTCAGGAAGTAAATACCATATCAGTTGAATATTGACAGCTAAATAATGTAAAGATAAATTCTGTGTATGTAAGGGAGAAGGGCTTTATGTCTGGTAGCTTTTTCATATCAGCAAAAGAATGAACCAACTTGCCTCATTTAAAATATTAATTATAATCAATAAGACACATTCAGTACTGTGTATAAGTATGTATTTTCCCCAGTGTCATTCAAATCTCCTTTATTTTTTTGTGAAACAAGACGCTATTGAAGAGTTAAGGCTCTTGGTATTGAATGTTGTTGTTGTTTTAAGATGGCTCCATTTTCCTTACTTTTCAAATGAAGTTAATTGTTATAACATGCAGTCTGGGGTAAATTGATCAGATATTGAGAAATCTATTTTTCATCATTTTAATGCAATATCTTCATGAGGATTTTTTTTTTTTTTTTTTGCTGTTGTTGTCTTGTTATTATTTTTCTACCTAAACTTATCTCTTTTAAACTCCATGCTCTAAAAATCAACCATGTCCATTGCCTAGAACAGTGTCTGGTACATAGTAGGTTCTCAAAATGTGTTACATGAATAAATGGAAAAGCACCTTTCATATAACCATGTTTAATATGACATTGCTCTTTATAGTTGTTTTTTTTTTTTTTTTCTCTCCCTTTTTTTCTGGAGTTTTTACCGTTTTATGTGTGTGTTGAGTCTAAATCTTAAATTCTCAAGTTTCAGTCACTTAACTGTTCTATCTTCCATCTACTTTCTTCTCTTAATTTCTGGCATCAATGTGAAAATAATGGTGCTTATTTGTTTGTAATGACAGAACTCCCTTTGTCGTTTCTTTAGATTTATTTTAATCCTTAGTGACTCATATTTAGAAATAAACTGTGCAGCTGTGGTGGAGCTAAGCTGTTGGCAACAACTCGAGGAGCAAACAAGTGGTCTCTCACAATGGATGGGTGGTCCTCAGCCTTGAATTATTTGCTGTTCAGTTTTTTAATTTTATTCTTGAAGTATAATTGCTTTACAATGTGGTGTTAGTTTCTGCTGTATGATGACGTGAATCAGTTATATGTATACATATATCCCCTTCCTCTTGAGCCTCCCTCCCACCCTACCCTCCAATTCCACTCTGCTAGGTCATCACAGGGCTATTCAGTTTTAACAATGGAATCGCATCATCAGTGTCTTGAGCTTTTTCAGTTCAGCGGGACCATTAAAATCTGTTTCCTTATTTGATAGACCCTGCCCCAACAATTATCTCCACTTGCCCTGAGGTCTTTAACATATCCTTCTCTACTGTGGTGACCAACTGTCCTAATTTGCCTGATGCTATCCTGGTTTCAGCATCAAAGGTTCCTGGTCCTTAGTTCCTGGCAAACCAGGATGGTTGATTATCCAACTTTCCATCTGTGTTCAAACCACCACTATCCTAAAAAGAATGTATCTCTCTCTACCTTGTGATCATCTCTGTCCTGTCATCTTCTCCCTCTCAGAAAAAAAAAAAAAGATACTAGGCAAATAATTGTCATTTGAAATACCTTCTCTTTCTTCTCTTACTTGCTCCTCAGCTGAACTATTTCCAAAGCTACTGCCTCCACTGAAATTGTTCTTACCAAGTCTCATGAACAGTTTTCAGCGCTGATCTTGCTTTACTTCTTTGTCATGATTGGACACTCTTGGTCACTTTGTTCCTCTCAAACTCTTCACTGTCTTGAGCAGCTTTACAGTCCTTCTTTCCCCCAATCTTTATACCTATCCAATCCTTTTCAGTTTTTCATAGGATCCAATTACTCTGTCCGCTCATTACATTTTTATGTATGTTCTCCAGAATTTTCTTTTCAGTTCACTCCACTGAGTAATCTCATCTACTGACGTAATTTTAATCCTTGCCTATAAGCATAATCATAGACCCTTAGTGTATATTAACTTAGTGAGAGAATGACTCCTATATCTCATTTCTTCTCCCTAAACATGGTATTCGAAACTTGTTTCCTGCTGGAATGAATGTTATATCTCCAAGCTGAGGGTATCACATCCCCTTATTCTGTTGCCCAACAGACCCCCCTCATAGGAGTATTGGAGTTTTCATATTTGTCTTTATTAATTTTTATCCTGAATGTGCACATAAGGTATTCTAGACCAGAGGCTGATTTCCTTTAATCAACCTCCAGTAAATATCATCACTATCTTCTACCCTTTGTTCATGCCTTACCCCTAAGGAGACATGGTGAGATCTGATTAAATTTGTCCTGTGTGAGTAACTGACCCAGGAAAAAATGATTTTTCTCTGCTTATAAAGGAGAAGGAGGCAGGCGTCCCCTTGTCCCTCTGAAAGGGTCTCCTTGGAAACCTAATGGCTCTGAGTGCTAATTCCAGCTTCTCTGGGAGCCAGGTAGCCCCATGCACCTCAGATTCTACAACCTAGAAATGTCTCCAACGTCTGGGCTTTATATTTTTGAAATGTAAATGCCCACAGAGATAGCCATTCCAGTCTTTCTGACACCTTGCAGCTTAACCTAGAGAACTACTCTGGGCTGTAACCAATTGGCCCCCTTGGATCAGTAAAATTAATCAGACAAATGATTACAGATCTGATTCTCATGGTATGGGAAGGTGTTAGTGTGGCTAGAACTTTTTATAGGTGTACTGAGAAATCCAGGAGAGTTTATTTCCTCACGTTTAGTTTAATTGCACCCAGCATTCCCTCCTCTACCCAACCTAGAAACTAGGAGTTCACCCTTGCTCTTTTTCTTCTTCTTCAGCATCAGTTTGGTCACCAAATTCCCACACCTCTACTCTCTTAAACATTTCCCTACTCTGTTTGGTTTTTTTCTTCCTGATACCATTTCCCTGGATCAGATCCTCATAACCTTTCAGTGAATTCTTTCAATTGCCTCCTGTTTTCTCTGACTCCATTTCTGTCCTTCTCAAATATGTACTCTGTACTAATGTCAGAGGAATTGATTTGAAATGCATACATGCCCATGCCACTTCCTGCTTAAATCCCTTCAAAGGCTCCTGATTCCCTACAAAACAATACCTAGACTTTGTATATGGTCAGAAGTTGAGGTTCAAACCCTGACTTAAAGGTCTAATTAGTTTGAGATGAGAACAGTACCCTGGTTCATCTGTGGACATGTCTTCTTGTACTTTATCTTCTACAAATGCTCACCTTCTTGAGAGAACTGCACTGGCACACTGAGTTACCCTCTGTCTTCATACGTGCATTTTCGTCTTCTTTCCTCTTCCTCCAACCTACTTTTCCCTTGCTGACTCATGTTCCTGCTTTAGAATTCTTCATGAATACTATCTTCTCCAGGAAGCCTTTCCCAATTTCCTTTCCCATATTGTGCAAGCCTATAGCACTTTCTACATTGTGTTGAAATTATTTATGTGATCAAATCTTCCACTGTTTACTATAAGTTCCTACCTAGGAAGGGCTGTTTTGCATTCAACTCTGTATTTCTGCTGCTAAGTCGCTTCAGTCGTGTCCAACTCTGTGTGACCCCATAGAGGGCAGCCCACCAGGCTCCCCCGTCCCTGGGATTCTCCAGGCAAGAATACTGGAGTAGGTATTTCTAGTCTCTAATATAACCACTGACACATAGCAGTTCAATAAAGGGAGATATTATTATTTTTATCATTGGTAAATTCAGTATCACCTTCCTAATGTCAAGTCCAACTGGAGAGACAAAGTAAAGTAATAATTATCTTGAATCTGGAAAAATTAGGTATTTGATAAAAATGCAGGAATACAAGAACTATATATACATATGCACACAAAAACATGTCTATGTGCACATTCACAAACAGATTACAAATGAAATATCAGAGGGAAAATTTACATGTAAGCAGAACAAATAACCCACCCACTCTGTATGATTTCAAGGGTGTAAGAATATCCAACTCTACAGAAGTTGCATCCCTATCTACAGGCTGAATCCTCCTATTCCACTTATAAAATTTCATTACTTTGGCTCAAAAACCTTGCATCTCTCTGCTCAATTGTAAATAACATTGAAAGATGGATCCTTTTGCAAAGTATAAGACTCAGGATTTCTTTAAATGGCGAACACTATTAGGCTTTTCTTTATAAATGTGTCACACAGTGTATTTGTAGAGTACTCTTAAAACATGATATATCTGAAATTTAAAGGGGATGCTGCTAAGTTTTCTCTCAGAAACAAAACAGGGTTTAAATTCAATAGGCAACCTTTCTAAAAATAAGGTAGAATTGAAACAAGATATGAATAATTAAGTCCTAGATCAGAATGACTTGGAGAAGGAAATGGCAACCCACTCCAGTGTTCTTGCCTGGAAAATCCCATGGATGGAGGAGCCTGGTAGGCTATAGTCCCTGGGATCCCGAAGAGCTGGACACGACTGAAGCAACTTAGCAACAGCAGCAGCAGATCAGGATGACTATTATTACTGTTGTTTTGACACTGATCTTTTAGCATTTACGTGATATTTAATATTTTCATTAATGACTTCCCTTCTGAGATTGCAGAATATGGGTCAATAGCTATCTTCAATGGCTTCAGAGTATCTGAATTTATCCTAGCCTCACAGGATGTCTCACAACCCTTAGCACTTGGTTAGGCATGAATTTTAGTGTTTTCGTTGTTTCTAGTGTATTCGTTTTCTCCCTTCTTTTGGTTCAGAAACTTCTTGAAGGCAGAAAATGTGCGTTTTTGTTGTCTTTTAATACCCTGTATCAAAGAAGATTAAATTAGAGACTTAAATTGATAACTGATTTAGATGACCTCAAGACATCTGTTCTAGGCTCACTCTTTTAGAGAAGCTTGTTCCCACAAATCTACCTCCAGTGTACCTCAAAACATTTCTCCCATGTTCAAAGAAGTCACAACAGAAAATGTAATGGGTATTTCTCAAAAGTGTTGAGGTTTCACTTAGTCTACTATTAATACATCTTTATGTTCATTGTCAGACATTTTGACAGAATTAGCTGATGTTTATGAATTAGGATTGGTCATATACTTCAGTACAATCTAAGTTTTTCCAAGTGACCTTTTAGGTTTCCCATTATAGTCTGGATATCTATTCTTTTGGGTATGCGTAAGTTTCATTAGCCCTGCTAGAGTTTTGCAATATATGTCTTAGAACTGTAGCTCCAGGTTTCAAGCTTGGCAGTCAAGTTACTTAAATAAATCACTCATATCTTAAAGGATGTTAACGTATCGAAAGCTCCTCTATGCTCTCCACAATACAAACAGTGTTTTCCTCCTTAACAGAAAGATCTATCGAGCCTTCTTTATCATTTTATGGCTATCAGTTTATAAATAAAGGAGATAGAAATTGACCTGGGAATTTCATAACCAAGTTCTGAGCACCCAGGATTAATTTGGAGGAGAATGCCACAAGCCAAATCAGCATTTCTTTTCATCTCATTTCACAGGCCTTCAAGAGGGAACTGAAAACGAAAGAACCTGTAATCATGAGTACTCTTGAGACTGTACGAATATTTCTGACAGAGCAGCCTTTGGAAGGACTAGAGAAACTCTACCAGGAGCCCAGAGGTAATTGAATGTGGAACTGTAATAACATATTGATAGAAGGATCAGTGGTGACAGAGCAACCCATCCATTCTGGCTGCCAAGGTCTGGATAGGTCTCATATTTTCTGGGTTAAATAGAATCGATTCAAATTAAACCTTGATGCTGAAAAAGAAAAGGGACTCATAAAGCACCATGCATAAATCTGTTTGCACATTCATAAATAAACATTAAAAGAGATTAGCGATCACTTATTGAAACATTTAGTAAACAGCAAACAAAAGAGATTATCTGTGAGGAAGTTTATTGTCACAAAGACTATAATCTAATTTTCAATTTAAGAGCCTTCTTTCCTGCAGTAAATTTGAGCTTGTGGTGTGCATCCTAACATCTTGCTACTCAGTAGCTTAAATGAATCTTGGATTATCTGATTGATATAAAGTAGAACAGATTCACTCAGGAAGACACGACTTCAGATGTGCCAAACTCCAAAGTAGAAAAGAGCCCTTAATCAGAAGGTTGCCCTGTTGTGAAACTTTTCTCTTTCTTTTTGCCAGTATGACCTTTTCAGCAAGGTTATTTTTTTTTTTTAAACACAAAAACGAATGTGGCCTAAAACCTTGTCGTATTACCAATTTAGAGCTGCCGCCTGAGGAGAAAGCCCAGAATGTCACACGACTCCTACGAAAGCAGGCTGAGGAGGTCAACACAGAGTGGGAAAAATTGAACCTACACTCGGCTGACTGGCAGAGAAAAATAGACGAGGCCCTCGAAAGACTCCAAGAACTGCAGGAGGCCACGGACGAGCTGGACCTCAAACTGCGCCAAGCTGAGGTGATCAAGGGATCATGGCAGCCCGTGGGCGATCTTCTCATTGACTCCCTCCAGGATCACCTCGAGAAAGTCAAGGTACGGTCTACTCCTTGGCCTCAGCACCCTTTGAGAGATTCAAAGGAGGTTCTAATCTGAACTCTGGTGCAATATTTTCTTCTCACAAAGTTAAAAATGGGGCCCTTATGTATTTGAATGCTTTCACAAATTCAGAGTCTTCTGGCTCATGGTTGGGTGTGGGGGAGGTGGCCCGGAGAATTTGAACAAACTTTTTGGCCAACCCAGTATTTTCTCAATGAGAAGATAGTGATCTAATCATCTGCCTGTCTTCAGTAATAGAAAATGAAATATTAAGTTACAGGATAAAAATAAATCTTTTTGATTTTGCTATGAGGAAATTCATTTAAGTGTACTAAAGTGGTCTGAATTACGCATGGGTGTCTTGAGTGCGTGTGTGTGTGTATGTGTGTATTTTTGGTTCTTAGTATCAGAGAAGAGAAAAATACAATATCTAGTCAGTAGCCAGGAGTCTAGGTTTTGGCCTTTTTGCTAACTGAATTATATGACTTGAGTGAGTTATGGTACTGTGAACTGAGACCATTAATTCTGCCCTTCCATTAAAAGGCATTGTATAGAATACAATTTTTGCATTGTATTAGTCCACTTCAGGGATTAGGAAATATCACTCTATATTTGGAATAGTGTCTATGAGACCAAAGTTACATTCCCATATGACACAAAGATGATAAATACATTTACAAAGAAAGAATATACATATTTAGGAGTATCATTTTGAAAAGTAGCAACTTGAAACATATTTTGTCTGTTTATCTAGTGTCAAAACCAACACATCCCCCCAGGTTCAAATGCAAAAGAAGTGAAATCCTCACCTGAACTTGGCACATTTGGCAGCTCCCTCATTCTGGAAGATCTCTTCTCCCTTGGCTTTCATGGCACTGTTGCCTCCACATCCTTCTTCTTCCTTCATTTTCCTCAATTCTGAAACTCTCCCCACCCTTCAGGTGTTGATATGCCCAAGTTTCTAATCTGAGCTCAGTTCTCTTTTTATTCTATAAAAACCTTAGCTCATGTGCTAAGTCACTTCAGTCATGTCTGACTCTTTGTAACCCTATGGACTGTAGCCCACCAGGCTCCTCTGCCCATTGGACTCTCCAGACAAGAATACTGGAGTGGGTTGCCATTTCCTCCTCCAGGTCAGTTCTCTTCTTTTTGGATAAATGCTCCCGGTTTGAAATGGAGTGAATGGTGACAGATCTGAATTTCTAGTCCGAATCTCTTTTCTGGTCTGCTAACCCATATGCCATTAGAATCCAAAGGCAACCATTCTGAAAGCAAATCCATTTGTTCTCTTGTTGGCCTATTCACCTATATGTTTTCATTAACTTCACTGATTGCTCATTTTGCCTCCGAATATCTCCTTTATGTTTTCTCTCCTCTTTTTCCCAGTGTCCCCTTCTAGTCCCAGCATCTGTTAATTCAGATAGCTATATTATACATCCTTAAACCCCATTCCCCATCAGCATCCATGGTATATCACAGACACTACAGTTTAAATATTTGCTTAGTGAGTGAACAAATAAACAGTTTCCTTACTGATATTTCTGTTATCCATTCTCTTCCAATTCTAATCCAAACACTCTGCAGGAGACTGCCTGCCTGATGAAGAAGTCCAGCAAATGCCGAAGGCAGGTGACCCTGTTTCTACCTAGCACTAGCATAGAAACCTGACTGTTGCTTCTGTTCTCTCTAGGTCATTCAGGACACTCTGACCATATCCCCCTTTTCCCATCTCTTTTCATAACTCTCTACCTTTGCAAATGCTCTCCCCTCTGCCTGGTCAGCCCAACTTATCTGCCTGGTAAACTTTCACTCAGCTCAACTCCAATGGCTCCAGGCCCATCTTTCACCCCCACCTCCCATCAAGCAGAAGAAACTGCTCTTAATTCAGTGCTTCTATAGATCACCACACATGCTTAAATTGTTGCACTTAAACTTCACATACATTGTGGCCTTTTTGTTCTCCCATAGAAAGTAAGGGTCCTCAGAAAAAGGATCCTGCTGTACATCTGTGAATTCTGTTCCTAGTACACTGCCAGCAGCATATAAGAAATCTAATGTAGCTTATTTTATTCCTTCACTCAACAGTTGTTTATGAGCTACTGTAAAATGCACTATATATGTGTTCAGTTCAGTTCAGTTCAGTCGCTCAGTCGTGTCCGACTCTTTGCGGCCCCATGAATTGCAGCATGCCAGGCCTCCCTGTCCATCACCAACTCCCGGAGTTCACTCAAACTCACATCCATCAAGTCGGTGATGCCATCCATCCATCTCATCCTCTGTCGTCCCCTTCTCCTCCTGCCCCCAATCCCTCCCAGCATCAGAGTCTTTTCCAATGAGTCAACTCTTCACGTGAGGTGGCCAAAGTGTTATAAATGGAACAGGCTTGGTCTTTGTCCTTATGAAGCCTACAGTCTAATGTGGAATTGAAAAGCTCTTCATTAAAATAGTAGGTGAAGATATCAAGGGAGATTAAAAATTTGACTTGATAACTCCCAAAATATCTTCCCTAACATTCTATGACCCCAGGTCTAACTTTTAAAGCAATGGTTAACAATTCTGTGTACATAAAAATTAAAATAATTTTTAATTTTAATAATAATTTTTAATTTTAATAATAATGTTTTGAAATATATTACCTATTCAGCATTAAAAAATATTATTTTTATCCCAAAATATAAGAACTAAATTCTTTTTTTAATTAACTTATTTATTTTACTTTACAATATTGTATTGATTTTGCCATACATTGACTTGAATCCGCCATTAGTGTACATGTGTTCCCCATCCTGAATACCCCTCCCACCTCCCTAGGAATTAAATTCTTAAAAATTTCCCCCCAAATGGCAAATTAACTTAAAAGAATGTCCCAAAGGAAATAAAGTGGCTAACTATATAGGCTTTTGAGCAGACTTAAAGGATTCATTTTGAGTCATATGGGTCACACAGGAGCATTAGTAAGATAATGAATATAGATGGAGAATGGATACAGCATGACTTAATAACAAAAACTAACTAAAAATAGAACAGCTCATATATCAACTGGCCCTGACCCAACCCTATTTGCAGTTTTCTTTTCAATTCCCCTGTCTCATCTGTTCTTGATCCTAAGACTAACTTCATTTCCCATACCCTGATTGGTAAGCCTCCTCACTCCCATCTCAGTAATAACAAAACATGTATACACTGAATGCTGCTTTAAAAAGAGCTTATATGTAACAACACTTCTTTCTCAGACACCAATACACTAAACTTACAGTACCTGATCATAATATGTATTTACTGGTCATAACAGATGGGATTATCTTGGTTTCTAAACCAGTATTCCATAAATATTTTATGCCTATCTTAAAATTATAGATGATATAAGTTTATATATATTTATTTCCCTTCAGAAGTTGCTCTTCATTCCACAGTGGAAATAAACACCAGCTTTTTTCTGTTGCATCTCAACAATACCAGCTTTAAAACTTTGGTGGTGGTAGTTTATCAGGAGTGAATTTTATTAACTAAAACTTAGTTTGAAAAGCAGCAGAAGAGTACTTAAGACCACGCTTCCTATTTTTCTACTCAGCAATTTAAGCCCTTAAATTTAAGCCCTCAGAGGCTCCACACTGTAGGGAATGTGGAACGGATAGCTAGGCTGGTAGCCAGAACATTTTATGTATCCATCTCAGTTTGTTTTCATCACCCTTAGTGACTCTCTCATAATATCCGCCTCCATTCAGCTCTCATTTGTTAAAGAAGTTGTTATTCAAGTCACTATGGAATGTGTGTTTCTGTGGGATTTAGCATTACATGATTTAATTAGCAAATGTGATTTTAGAATTTGGAGAATGGATAAGACAACAACTAAGTCTTAGAACCCTATGGACATGGCATTATTACTAGTCATCATCTTTAGGACAGTGTATATACAATAAGAGAAAGGAACATAATGTTAATATTGACTATTTAGCTCACTAAGAGAATCTCAGCCTTCCAAATATAGCTGCCATAGAAATAACCACTAGAATAAAATTTAAATTTTAAATGCTTCTTTATTTTTAAAATTCATGATTCATACTGCTTATCAAATATTTTAAGGACAGAATCATGATTTCTCATTTTACTGGAAATAACACCAATGTTTATGTGACTATGCTAATATTCTTACTTTCTCTGTAGTCACGGGGAATGAGAATAACTCCTTGAATCGCTAGGTGTGCTACATATACCTATAAGTGGAAAACATGTAGGTTTTAATAGAATAGAACAACTTTTGAATCTAAAGTCTACTTATGACATCTTTGTTCTTAAGAATAATTCCTGTGTGAAAAACTTTGTGCAAGTTGTTGTTTTTCTATGTTGTCTCTTTGTTTTAACCTACCATGGTTTCATGACACTGACTGGTACGTCAGTCTTGAGCCAGAAACATTTCACTGCCTTTAGTTTGCCAATTGACTTGAAACAGTTTTTCACACACTATAGTTAGACTCTCCCAGGCTGCCATCTTGGAATACACAGATTTCTCATACCCTTGTAGTTATGTATTTTACATGTTTTTTTTTTTTTCACTCAGACTTTCAACTTATATTTCTTATTATGAACATTCAAGTACAGGGATTCTGTGAGATTTTCCTTGGAGTTCTTACAATGAAATATTTTAGTTGGACCTTTTTGTAATTATAATTGAGAATAATGTAATTATGCATGTAGTAGAACAGAGATAACGATGAAGCTACCATGCCATCCTGACTTATTTTAATTTTCAACATTCCCATCTAAAAATTTAAGAAGAAAACTGGTAAGTGCTCTCTTCAGGCTACCTGTGGCATGGTTTATCTGAGAAATTTGTCAGAGAAATGCTATCTCAGAATTTGACACTGAGAAAACCAAGTATGTTTCCTCCTGGTAGGTAATGTGAAATGTGATGTAACACATTAGAATTTCATCTTCACTTTAGAAGCAAGATTTCAGCTATGTTCATGTAACTCTCTCCTCCCTTATTGCTTTTTAAATTTTAACCCTGATATTTTATTATTCATCAATTTTGTTGTATTTGTCATTTATCTGAGCCAACTTTAAATCCTTTCTTATATATGAGTTTTATAGAGAAAGTTTCTAACCCTTTGTTACAGAGATAAGAGGTGCATGGCCAGGCAGAACCAAACTGGTTCACAATATGTAAGCGCTCCCCACTCTGAATAAAGGAAGGATATTTCCATAATGAATAAGATGTACTACCCGTAGTAAGAAAAGGAAAGCTTACTAATATTTTGTTAATTGCTCTTAACAACTGTCAATTGCTATGGGCTAGAAGTAACAGAGCAATTCTCTGTGGAGGCCTTTGTTGTTGCTTTTATATGAGCGCTATACATATTAATGTAAGCTGTTGGAGAAGAAAACACAGAAACAGTATAATCCTTTATAAATCTGGGTTAAATATGGAACTAATGCCTGTCATATGGAGTAACCAGGGTTTTATCTAGTTTTCAAACCATACAATTCTGATGTTTAAAAGCATATGATTTGGCCTTTACTATCTGGGAGTATATCTATGAGAAGGCATATTATAGGAAACTCTCACTTAAATACTTTCAGAAGTCGAGGTTTTTTTGTTTGTTTGTTTTTTTCAGTATTTTTAAATAGAAGGATCATTGTTGGCCTTACTAGAGCTTAGAGACTAAAGGAGGAATTTAATCATATTAAATTTCCTAACCACATTATTTGTTCAATGTAAAATTAAGTGCAAGTTAGTGTTGCCAGGAGAGCTTATTACTTAGTTCCCATGTATTTGCTCTCATTTCCTGCTCTGTTTATAAAATTAAAAGCAAATTACTGAGGACAGCAACGTCAAATCATGTTCCTTTACCCAAGGCATCGGACTTTAGGTGTAGTGCTGTGTGTGTTTTTAAAGCCCCTACCTTGGTTTAGGCAAATAGAACCTTGGTTTATCATGCTATTCCCATCCTGCCTTTGAAATATCTGAAAAGGCAGCACAGAGTAATTGTTTCAGACATCTGCTTAGCATACTTTGAAGTGCATATAAGTTCTTTTGCAGTTTCATTTGAACCCCAGCTGTCTTCACCAAAGTCTATAATCAATCTGAATTAAGTTGCCCTACTTCCCCTAATAAGTCTCTTATTAAGTTCTGCATCAGCCTCTTAGGGAGACTTAAAAGCTAATTCATGTAGAATTGCCATTTTCTACTAATTCATTTGTCAGCTCTCCAAATTCCAAGGAAAACAATTGTGAAGACTATTAATTTGGCTCTTCATAAACAACTTACGTAAGTGTAGTATACATTGGAACCAGGCAAATGATTTAAAACAGTGGGTGGGAGGAAATAAGTTGATGACATTCAATGCGGCTTTCTTTTTGACTGTTTCGAGATGCCCTCCGCATTCAAAGCACAAAGCCATTTATTTAATAAGAGAAACATCCTTCTGCTTTTTACTTTCATAAATAAGATAATTACTGAGTGAACTTTGCTTAAAGATAGGAAAAGGCTTTCAAACAGTTGGAAAAGGAACATGTTCTTTTTATTATGGAACTTATTTTAATTTGGGCTTCTTTGTATTCCTTTGATGGACTGTGATAAAAGCAGCAGCTAGAATTGGTTGCCATTCTGACTGCATTAAATCAGAGTTGTACAGCTCTTCTGGTCATGGAATATTTAGGAGAACATGGCTAATCAAAATGTCCAGCTAATAAGCTCATCTGACATTATTCTACTAAAGAAGTATTTAATTAGATAATAAAAATTCCTCCAAAGAGTATCATCCTTCCTACTATTTGAAAACAGCCATATCAAAAAACTGATCCTTTAATATGCCACTCCTGTTTACTAAGGGTTTATTCCAGAAGCTTTGTTTGTGGCTGGAAGTAATTACAAACACTCTTCCTCAAGAGTCTTGGGAAATAAAAGACTGTTCAAAACAAAAACTTAAGTAACATAGTATCAGCATTAGCGGATCTAAAGACTCAATGATTCATTCACTTATGGTATGGTTAAACCTGTACCCAGAGAAATCTGATCTCATTACAGAGTGTGAATGTTTATTTTGTGAATAAAATGTCCTGGGAGTTATATTAATGGCATCTTAGTTTTCCTGAGAATATAATTATTTAGCACCAAGCTGAGGGAACAAGAATTTTTTTTTTAGTTTGTGTGTATGTGTGCATGTAACACATCAAACATGAACAACACATGAAACAGTTTTAGATTGAGTTAGTTATTTAACTAAAATTCCATATTTCCTTCGAAGGTGGATATACACAGTCAATATGGATTTTTAGTTTCCTTTGACATCTACCAAAGTAGTAACAAGTTTAAAATTCGAAATCATGCTACTCTCCTACCAGAAGCACAAGGAATGACTTAAGAACAAATAACCCATGGAGTCAGCACCTACTGTATTCCCATCATGCCTTGCAATTACAATTTTTAAAATTAAACAGCTGACGTGATGCCAATATTATGCCCCCTTACCTTAACCAAGTTCAGTGATGGCATCGAGCTGGTTCTTGGTTAATCAGTTTTCTGGGTACTGTGGGAACACATGTGCCTATGATACTAAAGGAACACTTAATGGGAACTAAGAAAAGTAAACTTTTTCATAATAAGATATATTCACACTAAAATTATATTTTTAGTTATAGTTAACAATTGCTATAGATTTTTCTATCAACCAAACTTGCCAAAAGCAGTGCTTCTCAAGCTTTTCTGCTTCAGTTCTCTGAATGGCTGAGGATATAAAACCAGATATCTTCCCCTTCCATCTGCTTGCTTCCTTTTTCCATGAGCATAAAATTTCTTTGATGTTTTTTATTTTTAAAATCTCATTTCAATTCTGTGGTCTTCTCCAAAATGGATTTGTTGTGTTTTAATGTAAATATGTTTTACTCCAACATACTATGTAAAATGAATCCTCCAGTATATTCACCTGTGGGTTGATTAGTCGCTAAGTTGTGTCCAAATCTTTGGGACCCTATGGACTATAGCCCTCCAGGCTCCTCTGTCCATGGGATTCTCCAGGCAAGACTACTGGAGTGGGAAGCATTGCCTTTTCCAGAGGATCTTTCCAACCCAGGGATCAAATTCAGGTCTCCTGTATCAGCAGGCAGATTCTTTACCATTCTACCACCAGGGAAGCTCCTCACCTATGGGTATGAAAGCATAATTTGAGAAGAATGATAGGAAAAATTGCCCAGTTTGTGACAGCTTCATCTTTTTCCAACAGCTTCTTTCATTTATGTACACATACACAAAGGGTAGATCCTTCCCATTTCAGATATATGGTTTGTATTTTCGTCTGATCTTTATGATTCAAAAGGTCCATGACATATAGCTCTTTGTGATTTTGAACATACATTCTTTGAGTCTTTTGTACAGCAGTCACTTAACTAATAATTTAATTGGTTGTTATAGGTCAGGTTCCCTGGAAGCAGACCCTAAGAACAGGGGTCTGGTGCCAGCGTCCTGCCCCGGCTGATCCAGGGAGTTCGAAGCAGGACGGCATCGGCGAGGATCAGGATACGATAGTTTCAATTAGATATTAATTAAAGATGTAAAGAGTAATAGAATGAGGATAGCTCAGTAGGAAAATTCAGTGGAGAAAAGAGGCTGAGTACCTTAGTTTACACGGGAGACCAATAAAACTTCAAGACAAGAAGCTTGCACCACTTACGTAGGCCGCAGGCGTCCTTCCGTTCTCCCGAAGGAGAGGAGACACTGAGGCCTCCCCGGTTGGATCTTAGAAGCCCAGGCATAATTAGTAAGCATGGCGGGTTCCGCGCTCCAGATGGAGACTCAGCCAGAATTTGAGAGAGAGAGCGACATGGGGAGACCAGTATTTTGAGAAACTGATCCCAATTCTTTATTTTCCATGGTCTACTTTTATACACTGAGATGTTATGCAAAAGTCACGTGGGGTCAGCAGTCCTGACTTTTATCAAAGTCAGGTGCTTCATACAAATATATACAGAGGTCTTAGGGGTGTTACATCATCTTCTGGCCAGGGGGCCTGCTGACAATTTATGACCCTCTCCTTGTGACAGTGGTCAGTCAACCAGGACACTTATTTCTCCAGGGGTGATTATTCTTAAAACAGATGCCACCCAAATAAAGTTACATTCCTATAGGGTGAGGGTATAGTGGGTTTTAGTTAAGGAAAGAATTTACTTAGTCTAAGGTCTAACATGATTTATATCAAAGGTTAATACTTATTTCTTCTATATATTCATTAATGTGTGTAAGGGCAGGGGATGTGGAGACTTAGCAACAAACATTGGCTCAACAAATGAAAAACCCTTCACCAATACAATTTCTAATCATCCCATTATACTTATACTAATGGTCTTCTAACTTTTCTAAGGAACCTGTTTTTTGAAGGTTTAAAGCATCTCATGCCTCTCATGGTTGGGAGGCTGTGAGCAATCACATGTGGCCGGACAAGCCTGTCAGGCAGGCTAGAGAACCTTCAGAGGAGTTTGTAGGTTAAAACACTCTTGTCATGCCCAGGAGTTTTTATTAACTGGAGCTCTAAGTTAACTCCTTCTCCGAAAGAGGTGGTGGGGGACAGCCTCCGTAAAGTCAGAGGTGTAGGTGAGAGTGCAAAGTAGTAAAGTAGGCAGGCTCTGGTTATGGGGGTAGATGCTCGAGGATTTCCAGGGGGACTCCTGAGGCTCGATCCCGCCTTTGCGTATGTCGAGCCTCCTTCGTCATGACCTTTGCCACGGGCCGAGTGCCTCACTCTGGCCCCCAACAGTCTGGGTGCACAGGATTTGTAGATGGTCAGCTTTCAGGAGAAGCCTGTGTAGGAGTTAGGAAAGCATCACTAGGGAGACGAAAGAGCCGATCAAGCATATCATCTCAGGCAAAATCTAGCTTTATGTCTTGATTCAAATGGAGAAAGCTCTGGAGTAGAAGCACCCAGCAGAGTTGTCCTTTTGTATCCCAGCCAGCCATTGGCTGTGGCCAGCAGTATGCTAGTGAGCATTTATCAGCTAGCTCTGAGGTGGAGCGAACACTGATTTTTAGTGTTTTCCAGTTGTCAGGGTATAAATACTCCTGCCATGACTGATTCAAGCTACCAGCGTGATCTCACCGAACACAGACTTGGGAAGAAACGCACACAATTGACTCTTGGGCTCTGCTCCAGCCCACCACTGGCTGTGGCCCACCCCTAGAGACTTGAGTCACCTCCCAGGCTGGGAATGTGTGTTGTCTCCTGAGATAGGGGCTCCAATCAGCAGAGATGACCTTTCTGAAGAAGAGAGGCAGCCATGAAACATTAGTAGCCAACAATCACAACTGGAGGATGGATGTCCAGGCCAGGAAAAGTGTCCGTTATAGACAGTAAGCAAACTTAGTAATCCATTCAGCATCTGTCTTTCAACATGGCCTTTTCAGTGCTACTTTCTGTTATACATGCAGTAATTCTTTAGAGGTGATGAAAATTGTGTTTATGAAAAATCCACCCTCCCCCCTGTGCAACCTACCACCTAGGGATTGGGTTGGCCAAAAAGTTTGTCCTTCCCACACGTGGCCCCCTCCCCCATTCCATTTAGATGTTACCAAAAAACCTAAACTTTTTGGTTAACCTAATATTTACTGAGGTTGGTAACAATAGAGAAGAGTTCACAGAAATGTCTGAGAAAGTGGTGATTATCAGTAAAGAAAATGGCTTTGTAAGCAACCTTGGCTTTATAGGTACATAATCTCTAAGTGTCTGTGTTGATCAGATATTTGTGACCATTGAGAATCCTAGGTATTTAGACACAGTCATTGAGAATGTCAGTAATTTTCCATGGCCATGACTCTCACCTTAGCATGCAACGAAATCACCTAGAGAGTTGGTGGAAACCCAGATTGGTGAAGCCTTTCCCCACAGTTTCTGGTTGAGGAGGCCTGGAGCTGAGTTAAAGATCTGCATCACCAGTTCCGAGGTGATTGCGGTGCTGCTGTTCCAGGGATACTGTGAGAGCCATCATTCCATAGGAAAACCATGGTCTACATGTATAAATACATATATTGTTTATTGTTAGTAATTCTCCAATTATAGTTAATGAACATATCATCTGTTATTTCTTTTGAATCTCAGAGCATCCAGAACATTTTAAAATGAATGCAGGCACATGGCCTCCTGTGAGAGTGATTGATGGTTAGGGAGGGAGCAGAATTTCCCTCTAAAACCTTGAAGTGAATAATGGCCTACTCTTTCCAAATCTGTCTCGTACAAGACATTCGCTGTTATTTATTCCAGTGTTCTTATTGGTATTTTAATGACACTCATACAAGTTTTGAGTTGATTCACATGACTTAGAATTCAACTTGCCTTCGCACTCTTAATACTTTAAGATATTTAATCACAGAATATTCACTTTGTTTAAATGTTATGTTTACCAATAATAACAATTAAATTTTAAAATACTCCTTATAATTTTCTGCCAAACATACTGATGATAAGCAAGTACTTTACAGAATTGCTGAAACTGAGGACATTAGGAATATTTGAGGCCATTCAATGTTTTAAAATTAAAACCTGCTTGCTCAATGTGAATAGCTGATCACTTATTCAGGGATTACTGCATTTTCTAATTTAGCTCATCAACCCACTGAGGCTCTGTGTTCATGATGGGAGGGTGTATGTTTGTGTGTAGAAATGGAAATGGATATGGGGTGAAACTGGAAGAAAGTAGGATATAGTCTTAACTGCAGTAATTAGGGAAGAGGGTTTTTTTCCCCCCAAAGGTGATGCATAATCACTCTATTAAATGCCTATGAAAGAATTTATGATTTTGGTATAGGGTGAGTGGTATATGTGATGAAAATTATGGGCAAAATATAATAGAAACAAATGTGTGAAAGTATGCTTTAACATTAAGTTAGCAATATTTAAAATAGGCCTTCCCCTTTATTCTGAAATCTGGGGGGGTTAGGGGATGGAAATAAAGGAAATTTTGCATTGAAAGTAATTTGATTAATGTTTAATATAAAATTGAAATAGCTGTGTATAAACCCACTCAAATCAAGTATACATTAAATAATTGAGTTAACCGAATTAGGCAGAATAAGGGCACATTGATTTTCAATGTTTTTGAAAATTGGTCCACATATCACTGTTATGTTTTTGTTTGTAAACTTCAATATTTATTAAATTTCCACAGTGTGTTCAGCCCTAAAATGTCAAACTCTCTTAACCAGAATGAGGCTAGAGAATTCTAGCACTAAGATAGTTTTCTTCTCCTTTTAAAGAATTGATTTTTATGGTGAAGTTTTTCTTTCCTTCATAAAGTTAAGAGCCTGCTGGTCCTATTTCAAAATACAGTTATTTTTAGAACACTTGTTCCCTGGGATTCCACATTATTATAGACTCAGTGGGCTCATTTGGAGCTTTTCCCTGTCAAATATTCAAATTGTATCATCATGATCTTAACATGGCATTAAGCTACTTAGCAAAGAAAATGAAGTCAATTTATCAGCAATATGTGCTCAACTGTAGTAAGTAAATAGAAACTAAATGACAGGTAAGCCATATATGGGCTTCCCTGGTGGCTCAGACAGCAAAAGATCCACCTGTGATACAGGAGACCTGGGTTCAATTCCTGGGTTGGGAAGATCCCCTTGAGAAGGGAATGACTGCCCCCTCCAGTATTTTTGCTTGGAGAATCCCATGGACAGAGGAGCCTGGTGGACTAATGTCCATGTGGTTGCAAAGAGTAGCACACAACTGAGCAACTAACACTTTCACTGTCACTTTCAAGCCAGTATACTGATGTGTTTTTTGAAGCAAACTATCAGTGACTTTCATCTTGTTTACTTATTTTCCTACTCAGAAAGCCTATTAACCCAATTTGGAGTCTTTACAAGGCGGTGAACCTAAATCTTATTCAGTTCAGTTCAGTTCAGTTGCTCAGTCATGTCCGACTTTTTGCGACCCCATGAATCGCAGCACGCCAGGCCTCCCTGTCCATCACCAACTCATAGAGTTCACTCAAACTCACGTCCATCGAGTCGGTGATGCCATCCAGCCATCTCATCCTCTGTCATCCCCTTAAATCTTATTAGGTCTCATTAAATAACACCCACAGAATTGCCCCATGGTTTCAGGCCCTCATCTGCCCAAGGACCAAGTGTAGGCCGCATGAAACAACGTTTCACCTCCTTCCCCCACTGCCTGTTAGCCATTGCCCTCCAGTATTTCCAGCAGGGAAAGGCTAAAGTCACAAAAGAATGGTTCATTGTTTTCAACTTACACAAACCCCATACTACTCACACAAACCCCATACTACAAGAGTTATCCAATACAATGGTGACTTTTGTACATCCAATAAAGCATAAAATTATGGGAAGGGAGGTGGGAGGGGGGTTCAGGATGGGGAACATGTGTACACCCGTGGCAGATTCATGTTGATGTATGGCAAAACCAATCCAATATTGTAAAGTTAAAAAAAATAATAATAATTTTAAAAAGAGGAAAAAAAGCATAAAATTAGAAGAAATATAAGCTAAACAAATGAGCAGAAGTTTGACTTACACAGTGAATAAAATATTACCTTTGGAGCCACACTGACATTTTGTTATAAAGGTTAAAGGAAGACGTTTCCAAGGTTGTCTCAGTGTAAAAATTGCCTGAAGGTTGGGGTAGAGTGCCCAGTGCAAGATGGGTCCTAAAGAAATCTGACACACTTTGACTTTCCAAAAAAATCTTGAATTTTTAGTGAAAAAGATTGTTTTTTTATTAAGATCTTTAACCCTCTTTTCAGCTGAAATAGTATTCTTTAGATAATCAATATAGCATCATTCCCACAGATTTTCAAGGATACTAAATCACATTTTTTTTTTCTTTTGACCACACTGTACGACATTTAGTTCCCTGGCCAGGGATTGAACCTGTAACCCCCTGTGGTGGACACACACAGTCCATACCACTGGACTACCAGGGAAGTCCCCACACTCCCTTTTTGCAAAATGAAAAAGAAATCTATTACTATTAGAATATGGTATCCTCGTTGAATGCAAATCAAATATTTTAAAGGGTAGATTTGGCCCATGGCTTAATTTTTTTTTTTTTAAATAACATTTGAGTCCATTGATTAGATAGCTTGACACTCAGGCACATTTGTGTCAGTAGTAGTTTATTCATCATTCACATATACTTAAATGGACATTATCATGATAGTGGTGGTCATAACAGAACATAACGGGATATGAATTTAGTTCTTACCCAAAGATGTGATCAGAAAAATAAGAGCAATATCTTGAAAGTAAACTTCTCAAAGTATGATGAAATTAAAAATGAAGAACAAAGTAAACTCTTGACTCCACTTCATTAGCCAGATCTTTTACACACATATACATATATTGAGGTAAAAATAATAACCACTAATGTATCTGGAGGGAAAACATTGCTAAGAAGTAAATACATAAGACTTTCTTTTCTAGGAATATGATGAAATAAAGATGAACCATTATCAAAAATTTACCAATCTAATTTTTAAACATGCTGTCACATAGCTTTTAATGAAGAAAATCCGTATTATGTTCATTTCTTTTGACCTGAAGTAGTGCAATCTCTTATTTTTGTGTTATTCCATTTGCAAGAAAGGCATTTTGGAAAGACTGAAAACATTAAATTCAGGAGCTACAATAATCTGAAAGTAAAACTAAAAAATTTTATAGAAGGGCATTTTACAATCATTTTCTACCCTCTTCCATTTGTTTTTTATCTCAGCCCTTAGAAATGTTATATCCATCTCTGATTCAGTTCTGTTTTAGAATTTCTAAGCCAACAACAATATATTGAATGAAAAATCAGATCAGCAAAAATCCATTTTATTTCAATAGTGAGTATCTTTAATTTTATTTAAAATAAATGTGTCCCGTATAAAGTAAACTGGGTATAGTATATTGCACTGGTGATTTACAACCGTAGATTCCTCTGTTAATTATTATTCACACATGCAGAAGTAGCCTAATTTGTTTTAATGGGAAAAAAAGAATCTCTTGGGAACTACTATATACAATACCATATGTTGTCCTCCATTTTCTTGGTCAAAAATGCTGCATTTTGTAGCTATGGATACATTTTGGCTTGGGATTTGTTTCTTTATAAGCCTTTATAATAAGAGTCATCATTAAAATGAAATTGCATTCATTAGAGTTAAGCTGTGGAATCATAGAAACTTGGTCTATTTTGTGCACTGCTTGATGTCTAGTGCCTGGGACATTCCCTGACATATAATGGCTGCTTAATAATATTTTTTGAATGAGTGAATAAACATCCACAAAAGCACAGGGCAAAATACTTTTTTCCTTTAACAATTGTTTTACAGATAACGTGCTCCCATTTGCCACCATCCTGCTTCTAGCGACTGTTACTTCATGCCCAAATCTTCCAGACACTCCATGTCAATTCTTTCTCCTTTCTGAAATGGCCACCAGCTTGCACCCACTCCTAACCTTGAGATTTTCCAATTGAACCTGCCTTCTTAGTACTTTTCAAGCCCTGTGACACAGCTTTTCATAACATGATTACATGGTTTTTAATAACCCAATAAATTGTCTCTCTGTGCTAATGATCATGAGTTCATTGAGAGTTCCATCTTCCAAGTGCATAGTTGTGTCCAACTCTTTGCAACCCCACGGACTGTAGCCCGCCAGATTCCTCTTTCCATGGAATTTTCCAGACAAGAATACTGGAGTGGGTTGCCATTTCCTACTCCAGGGGATCTTCCCAACCCAGGGATTAAACCCAAGTCCCCTGCATCTCCTGCAATGGCAGGTGGATTTTTTACCACTGTGCCACCTGGGAAGCCACAGATATATGCATAGTAGATATAAAAGAAGTGTTTTCAAGTGAGTAGTAATTAAAATCTAACATAAAGGATTCTTGAGACTATGCCATTCCCCTTGGTAAAAACCTTCATTACTGCACTGCAAAAGTCAACTCATTCAAACCCATCACAATCTTTCTTTATTTGGCTGTGCTGGGTCTTAGTTGGAGCAGTCAGTATCTTTGATTTTCTTTGTGGCATGTGGGATCTTGCATTGTGGCATGTGAACTCTTAGTTGCAGCATGTGGGATCTAGTTCCCTGACCAGGGATCAAACCCAGGCCCCCTGCACTGGGAGCACAGAGTCATAGCCACTGGGCCACCAGGGAAGTCCCCCCACCACAATCTTGCTCAAAGAAAACCCCATGATTTTTCTTCCACAACTGCCCTGTAGTTTCATGCTTCAACTTATTACAGACTATTTGCACCTCTCCAGATACATTAAGGTTTCCTACCTCTTGCCATTTATTCCAGCTCCAAACAAAAAGCTTTCCTCTTCCCACCATTCTGCTTCTTCCTTTATGTTTCATATACCTATATCCCAATGTCTAGTTCAGGGAGCCCTTATAAAGCTACATGGTAGAGGGGTGAGGCAAGACAGGTTTTCCCCAGGGTAATATTAGAAGTTGGCCTGAAAGACTCAACTCCCCAAGAAATGATCTTAGTCTGTGGCTTTCTCATGATTGAACGTATGACCCTCTGCTTTATAGAGTCCCCCTGATTTAGACCAAATAGGGCTCGTGTGACTTGGCATATCCCGTGTTATGGGCCACAATCTGAATTGGTTGCAGATGGAGTAAAAGAAGGAGAAATAGACCCAACTTTCTCGTTCATCTTTATAACAGCTTTGGTGTGTCCATGTTACACTCCCCTTTCTATACAAGAGGAAATGCATGAGACATATTTGTCAGTGAACTTTTTCTTTACTTGAAAAATCCCAAAAATGAGAGGGAAGAGAGAGAGAGTTGGAGAAAGAAACAGATCATCCATAATCTCCCCTTCAGCATCTGTAATCTCATTCCCTACAAGTGCCTCTTTGGGTCAAGTAGAAGGTACTTCTTGCATCATAGAGGTCTCCAGCCCTGGGCCAGAGTTCACCACTTTTGGTGATGGGGTCCAGGTTGGATTTCAGCCCCCTGGTCTCCTTGGCTTGGCCACTATATAACTCCAAATGGAGACCCTGGTTTGTAGCTCATCTTTTCCTGTATCAGTAGTTTTAAAGCTTTTATTCAATCTTACCAAAATGCCCTGCAGAAGGCTACATCACCACAAAAAGGACATATTTTCCTTAAGTATTAATTTATTTCTCCCCCTTTCCCCCACTTGCTTCATTTTTATGAGAACTCCCTTTGATTGGTGCCAAAAATTTGAACGTTACATTCTTGTTAGTGCATTAGAGACCCTTCAGAAATTAGCATATGCTCCACCATAAAATAAAGTAATAGAGCCAGAGAATCTAGATATGGAATCTGAAGGATATAAGCAGGTTTCTCTTCTTTCACTTAGGAATTGACCTCAGCTTTCTATAGGAAACAGTGTTGATAAAGCAGTTTGAGAATAGCTGTTGATCTGAAGGCTTCGTGTCTAATTCTCTTGAATGTTCATTATTTAATAAAACTGTATTGAGGGATTGCCATGTACTAGGGACAGGCATGCCCTGGTGAAAAATAAACATAGAATTGCCTTAATGAAAGTTAGGGTCTTATGAATGGAGAGACCATGAATTAATAAATAGGCAAATAAATACGTACTTACCAATTGCCGTCAATGTCTAGAAGGAAGTAGAGTTCTGAGACTGAGAAAAATCGGGATGGGGGAGCCTGTCTTTAGATAGGGTAACGAAGGGCGGGCTGTCTTTCAAGGTCACAGGAACTGAGATCTGAAATAGCTGAATAGAAGCCAGCTAGGCAGAGGACAATGGCATCCCACTCCAGTACTCTTGCCTGGAAAATCCCATGGATGGAGGAGCCTGGTAGGCTGCAGTCCATGGGGTCGCTAAAAGTAGGACATGACCAAGCGACTTCACTTTCACTTTTCACTTTCATGCATTGGAGAAGGAAATGGCAACCCACTCCAGTGTTCTTGCCTGGAGAATCCCAGGGACGGGGGGCCTGGTGGGCTGCCGTCTATGGGGTCGCACAGGATCGGACACTACTGAAGCGACTAAGCAGCAGCAGCAGCAGCAGGCAGAGGGCAGAGCTTCCCGGGTGGTTCAGTGGTAATGAATCTGCCTGCAGTGCAGGAGACCCGGGTTCAGTCCTTGGGTTGGGAAGATCCCCTGCAGGAGGGCATGGTAACCCACTCCAGCATTCTTACCTGGAGAATCCCATGGACAGAGATGCCTGGTGGGCTACAGTCCATGGGGTCGCAAAGAGTCAGACACGACTGAAGCAACTGAGCACACACAAGCATCCAGGCCGAGAGCAAATGGAAAACTCCAGGCTGAGGAAAGAGAATTCATGAAGGGTGTAAGTCAAGAATAAGCTTGGTGAGTTCTATGGATGCCGTAGCATCTTTTAAGTTATTGTGAAAAGTGTCAAATTCTCATATCCACCGTGAACCTAATGAATTAACAATGCCAGAGTGGGAGCCTGCTATCCCTGTGTTAACAAGCCTGCCATGTGATTATGATGCTTGCTGTTGTTCGAGAAGCTCTACCTTAGACAGATATTTTAAGCTGTGAAGGGGAAGGGGAGAACAAGACAGCATCTCTATGCCAGGACAATGCAAGTGGTAAATGTGGGCACAGATCAGGAGCAGTTTTGGCTGGCAGAAATGTTGGCAAATTAAAAACACCTGTTCAATGTAAAACTTAATCTAAAATAATGCCTGCATTTGAATATCAGTGTCCTCATGGATGGTGTTTTTGATGGCTTATGGATTATTACTTATTTTAAAATAAGTAAATAGATTTCATTCACTGACATTTTGCTTGATGTTTTGTTATATATAATTAAAATTGTCAGACAAAAAATGTTGGCATTCCTTCTGTTTCCTTAGCAGCCGAAGAATGTGGCCTGCTTCAATGATTTATTTATACTCATTAGAGACCTTTTTATTTTAATTGTGCGTATTTTGCATTTAGCCTCTGTAAAGCACTCATGAACTACCTTTTTTGTTTGTTTTAATTGTGTCATTAGAAAGCTATGGAAAGCTTGAAATGTTTTTGTTTGGTTTTGGTTTGTTTGCTTCATTTTTCTATTAGAAAGAAATAATTAGCATCCAGAGTTAGGATTATAGGAACTAGTTTCTGAGGAAATTAACTCAAATGTATACCACTTGTTCTTATAGGCAGAAGTCTTTCCTTTGTGATCAATTCCGTTCTGTTCCTCATTTCCCATTAATATTTGTGAGGACAAAATGAACATACATATAAAAGAAAGAAGACAGACACTGTTAGTGTGATTAAGCTATAATTCAGCCTTTGAGAGTATTGGAGTTATAAGTTTCATAGTGAAGCTGTGTCCTGAAAGATGAAGAATTATGATGGCTGCAAATGAAGAAATGTTTTTTTAAAAAAAGAATTTCATGTTTGGGTGCACACTCTTTTCCAGTAATACAAAGAGAAACTAGAGATCATTTTTCAGAACAACATGATTCTGTATGGGCAAAAAATGGAACAGTCATTTACTATTCTTCTGGGGGGAAACCATAGTTAAAATATAACTGATAATTGCTCAGAAAATAAAAGCACCAGATTTTTTCATCCCTACAAACTTCATATTGTTTCCCTAAAATCGTTTTCTTTTTTTTTTTTTTAATTTAACTACCCCAAGTCATCCTGATTATGCTATATCTAGCTCATTAGTTCTGAGTCTGTTTCATTCTTTATGTCCTTATTCACTTTGCTCATCCAAAGTGATCATGTCCAAATATGAACACGTACAAGAATTGCCCTGAAAATGGAAAGCAAGGAAGACAATGAAAAAAAAAAAAAACAGCATAATGCTTTGCCCTTGGGCTGCCACAATAAAAATTGATGCTGGAATGCAATGCAGTTGAATCTCTATTAAAAAGAATACATATTTCAGTGGCATACTTTACTGTCAAGAATGTCTCTACCAGAGGCAAAAGTGATCCTAATAGCAGAGGGAAGTCTCCTTCAGTCTGCAGACTAGACTAGCCCCTGTGTCTCAGCTCCACATAGTCCCTTCGTATTTGGCAGAACTTACAGAAAGGGTGATATGTCTCAGTTTTGTTGAAAATTGATGGAATAGCTAGTGGTGTTAGTAATGAGAATTCAAATCAGCAGTCTCTTGCCAAAGCAAAAAAGTATCTCCTGCCCAAAGTCCAAGGGTAAAAGGAGGTTGGGCAACTGGATGAAGTTAGTCTATGTAGTTGTTGTTGAGTCGCTCAGTCATGTCTGACTCTCTGTGACCCCCATGGACTTCAGCATGCCAGGCTTCCCTGTCCTTCACCAGCTCCCAGAGTTTGCTCAAACTCCTGTCCGTTGCGTCAGTGATGCCGTCCAACCATCTCATCTTCTGTCGCTCCCTTCTTCTCCTGCCTTCAATCTTTCCCAGTACTGAGGTCTTTTCCAATGAGTTTGCTCTTCGCATCAGGTCGCCAAAGTCTATGTGAAAGTGAAAGTAGCTCAGTCGTGTCCAACTCTTTGCAACCACATGGACTATACAGTCCATGGAATTCTCCAGGCCGGAATACTGGAGTGGATAGCCTTTCCCTTCTCAAGGGGATCTTCCCAACCCAGGGATCGAACCCAGATTTCCTGCATTGCAGGTAGATTCTTTACTAGCTGAGCCACAAGGGAAGCCCAAGAATACTGGAGTGGGCAGCCTATTCATTCTTCAGCAGATCTTCCCAACCCAGGAATCAAACCAGAGTCTGCTGCATTGCAGGAGGATTGTTTACCAACTGAGCTATCAGGGAAGCCCTTACTAGTGTTTTTTTTTTTTTTTTTTAAGAAATAGAATGGTGGCTTTTATTCTCAGGTAGTGGAGAGGGGAACACAGTATGCTCCTGCCTCAAGAACTGTGTCCCTAATGCAGGTATTCACAGTCAGGAGCAGTCAGGAGTCAGTGATGAGGAAACAAAGGTGATAGGATCTTGATTTCTTCCTCTTGCATCATTTCAAAGACAGTCATAAACTGGCATCAGTAACCCAGTAACTGCGTCTGGCAGTCTGGTGGCTCTGAGGCCTTCTTTCTGACATGTAACTACAAGGGGAAGGCTGTTGTAAAGGTAAATATCAGATAGAGGATGTATTTAGCATAGAGTCAAGTGAAGTGTAGCTCCTGCAGAGTTAGGGGGCAGAAAAGCAAAATTAGTTACAGACATTCGGAATCAGGAGCAGTTAAAGTAAAATAAACTAGGAATGTTCAGGCCTGCTCACTGTTCTTCTTTATGTTCTTTGCTCTCAGAGAAGTGAAAAAGAAAAACTCATTCCTCTTTTTTCCTTTTCACTGCAACAATTCCCCCGTCAGTTTATTCCCTCCTAACAATGGAGGCAGAGAAGGCAATGACAACCCACTCCAGTACTCCTGCCTGGAAAATCCCAGGGGTGGAGGAGCCTGGTAGGCCACAGTCCATGGGGTCGCTAAGAGTCAGACACAACGGAGCGACTTCACTTTCACTTTTCACTTTCATGCATTGGAGAAGGAAATGGCAACCCACTCTGGTGTTCTTGCCTGGAGAATCCCAGGGATGGGGGAGCCTGGTGGGCTGCGATCTATGGGGTCGCACAGAGTCGGACATGACTGAGGGGACTTAGCAGCAGCAGCAGCAACAGTGGAGGAAAGGAAATACATCATTCTTGTCTGGCTGAGGACAAACCAGTTTTGCTCCGTTTGAAAATCACCAGCTATTCAGCCCAGGGACCATCTATCTCTTACTTCAAATTTTCCTTGAGATGTGAACCCCAAGAAATCTTTATTGGGGTGATGAGGGACAGATGGTCAGTCTTCTGTAACTTCTTTAATGCTGACACAGGACTCATAGACCCTACCTAGTTAGGGTCATGGAGCTCTCACCCTGTTCTATTAAGGGGCCCAAGGTGACTTTTGTGGTTATTCCCGCTGGATCTGTTTGGAGGAGTGGCTGTAATCTCTTTGGGGGCATGGGTTTTCTTTGCACATCAGCTTTATCTTGATGTGAATCTGTGTCATCTGATAAAGGTCCTGTCCAGGTTGGAGATAGTCCTTTGATTATGTCTTTTTCAGAATGTATAATCCTCTGGTTGCAGGTCACAAGGCATCTTAGGTAACTGGGGCCTGTAATCCTGCATTCTCAGTTTCCTCTAGGTTCACCATGGGGAGTGGTTGGAGTGGCTGTAGTCGAATGAAGGCCAGGTGGCAGGCATTCCCCTTTCTCAGGGCCCGCTGACTCACACTGAAGGGCTGCAATCGTTCATTCCATGTCTCAGGTCTTTCCTTCTTGGTCATGAATGACCGTTGTCCTCCTGGAATTTAGCCTCCAGGTCCTGCTTTGGAGTCATTTATAAGAGATTCACCGCTGCCTCCTCCTCCTCCCACCTGCCGCAACTACCGCCCTCTACTCTCTACCCCACCCAGCTTCGTGTCGGAGGCGCCATCAGGCACCGCCGACTTTACATACTGGGCCAGATTTGCCACCGCCCGCAGAGCCCCTCTAGTGTATTTTTAATTGAAGACAACCTCTGCAGAGAAGGTGAGAATTTGCTACTTAGTGGTACTTGTTAGGATGGGTCCAACCACATTCCCCCCAGGTATTTAAGAGGCTCCAGGCCTTTCTACTTCTGGGCAAAGCAGGATATGGTCCTTGGCTCTTCAGGTTCCAGTGGTGGTTATTCACTCCCATCAGGATGATAAACCCATCCAGAAATGCAAAAGCTGAAAAACACAGCCAGGCTGTACCTACCCCTAACTCTGAGTGACCGGATTCCATGAGGCCTTCCCTAAGCCACATGTTGGAGTCTCAACACCAGGACCAAAGACCTGGATCTGGAGGTCATGATTTCCATTTCCTCCCCCTCAGCTACTAAACCAGCATGAAGAGTCCTGGGACTTCTGCTAACACTCTTTGCAGGCTCTTTCTTAGGACTTTTGGTTCACAAACAGTTTGTTCAGTAAGGTTTCATTGTAGAGGGAAAGGCAGCTGGCCCCTACTTTGCTTCTTAGATAGTATTTTTGATGTAAATTTCTCTGCCCAGTGTATGTAGCCCTAGAATGATATTTCATTGTCAGATCATTCTATTCTTGAATTCCTGGTGAGATAAGACCTCTATGAAGCAGTAGGTTAAGATTTCAGGAATAGTGTTTAATATCATTAAGAAGGGAAGTGTTTCATTCTCAGGAGTACCATTAATATATAAAGAGAACAGTGTGTGTGTGTGTGTGTGTGTGTGTAACTGTGATATGTATATCATATCACAATTTATAAATTCTTAAATAGAATTATAATTAATTATATAAAAATAAATTATATAAGAAATTATAGAATTTATGTAATATAATTAAATAGAATTATAAACTCTAATTCTAGCATTTCAGTCTCCTCTCCTTCTTGCCTGCTTATACATTTCATCTAACTGCTGCCTTTCTTGGATGGTCTTGATGTCCACCATTAAGCCCTCTACATTCTCTCCATCTACAAGCCTCATCTTGCTTCACTTCCCTCCAAATCCCCTTTAGTTGCATTTTGCAGTCACATTCCTGCTAAAATTTAAACTCTCATATCCCTAAGTGTTTGTGCCACAACCATCTGACAAAACCCCAAACCTGGATCAACTGTTTCTTCCACATTTGCCTGGAATGCTGTTGGAGAAAGAGAAAACTGGGCAGATGGGTTCTGCTAAAAAGTTGTTGTCTTCTGCCTCAAGTGAGCCCTCAACACTGTCTGGCAACCTCCCTACATTTATTTGTTCACCTCCCTCTTGTATTCTCTCGCACAACTAATTCCAATGTTCCCACTTACCCTTCACTCATGTTTTCATTCAATGAATGTTCATTGCACACTGATTATATACCAGGTCAGTTGCTTCCTACTTCACAGAAGAAATAGAGGTCCCCAAAGTCAAAGTACCTCAACTTACCTTTTTCATTGCTCCAAATTGACCTTCTATGCCTTCCAAAATAGTCCATAACTATTAAGTCATTAAAAAAATTACTCCCTCAAAAATGTTCTCTAGTTAGAAGACAATGCCTTTGTTTTGTTGCAAAGTGGTTGTCTACTGAGCTGCTAAATCTATATTTGAACAAATCTTTACATAAAGATAAGCAAAGTTCTGACAAGCAATTAAATGTCATAAAAAAGAAAAAACTTGGCATATCAAACTTATATATCATTCTAAATCAGTACGTTTATATCTATAATCAGACAGCATTTAATGAAGTGAAAATTCTGCCTGCATGAAACTAGTCACAATAAAATTAGACTTGGTTTGCTCTTTCATGGCGAGCATATTCCAGATGTTTAAATGTTTCAAAGAAAACCCAGAGTATAATGGCTTCCTTGAATGTTTTCTCAGTTACTGCTTCCAAACTAGAATATGATCTAATGAAATTCTGGTGGTACTGAAATAGCACATCATATTGTTCAGAGTAGACTGTACTTTTTTGGGTGTTTTGTGTTTAGTGTTTAATAATGTAAACATGAATGTCTATGTATATTAATAATAACAATATTAAAAGTGCTAATATTTGAAATATAATCAAATTCTATGTTATTTAAATGAATTGTGCCTGTATTGACTCTTTTTTTTTTTTTAATTTATTTGGCAGTGTCGAGTCTTAGTTGGGTCATGTGGGATCTTTGTTGCAGCGTGTGAACTCTCAGGTTATGGCCCAGGGTGTGCAGCCTCATTCGTTGTGGTGCACAGGCTTAGGGATAGAACCTGTGTCCCCTGCATTGCATGCTGGAGTCTTAACCACTGGGCCATCAGGGAAGTCCCCTGTGTTCACTCTATGCATAACATGTCCTGTGACTCAGTGTTTAGGGGGCCATGCTTCCTGTTATGTACATGTCTAGGCATTGGCAGCTAACATCAGTGAGCCGTCCTCAGGTGGTATGGAGCTGCCACTAGAAGCCAGGTCACGTGTTAAAGTGAAGACTGTCTTAGACACTCTCATGCCTTCTTTTTCTCGTCTTCTTTTCTACCATCATCTGTCTCCTTTCCTTCATTGTCATGTGCTCAGCACCCTCACCATGACTTCTAGCTGGCTGAAGTTTGTCATTCTGATCAAGCCTACCATGATTATCTTCCCAAAGTGAACCTTTGCACCAAATTACCTCTTTAGCAACAAACGTCCCCCTAATCAAAGCTTCCATTTATCTTAACAAAGACTTAGGCATTCATATTAAACAGAACATATGGCTTTTTCCCTTTAATAATAATAGTGTAGCAGTAGCAGTGGTAGTAAAGTCGTAGTAGTCAACATTTAAAATAGATGCTCTCTATTCCAATTCAGTTAGGACCTGGAGTTCAACAGTTAATTGAAAAAGTCAGTAAAAATTTTATTTTGTGTAAAATAGTCACTAATATTTTAATGCTGTGTGAAGGAATTTTACTTCGAGTGTAGGTTCCCTGATTAGGGTTTGCCATGAATTACACTGATACTACAGACTTTGATTTCCGGTGCAGGTTTCCTTAATGCAGACAGAATCCACTGGGAAACATGGGAAGCATTCTGAGTACTTTAGAATCCTTCTAACCTTTTCATATGGGTTTCCTAATCTCTTACAGTTGCCTAGTTGGCACCCAATTCAGTAATACTTCTTTTTCTTTTTTAAAGCAAATTTCCAGAATATTTAACCTTATTTTTTATAGGAATAATAACTTACTTTCTTTTTAGGATTCTAGTTCTTTGGTTTAGGAAATCTTTCATTAAACTATGTAACTGCGATACTAATTGGCAAAAGCAGGTTTGAGAATATACACACATTGACAAGTCAACTAATGAGGGCTGATCGCCATACTTATGACACATACTTCGTAACATTTTACTTAGTGACCGTTAGCAGCCCCAGTCAGTATGTTTCTCAGACAATAAAAACTCTGGCTAATCTGATGAGTCTTAAATGGAGATCAGTTAAGGGAACTTCTGCTACAACTGGATGATACAAGCAGAAGAAACAAAAAAGAAGCCACGATCCCATGACTCTGTGTGTGTGAGTGAGGGGACAGGGGTTTTGGGGAGAGAAGGAAAGTAGAGGGGAAAGGAGAGAGTGTGTTGTGATTAATTATGAATATTGAAACTTATTTTTTAAAATCTCCTTCGTCCTCCAGAATACTAATGCAGGATTAAAAATCTGTGTCCACAGCAGGGGAAAGAGAGAGTGGGATGAATTGGGAAAGTAGCATTGACATATATACACTACCATGCATAAAATAGCTAGTGGGAAGCTGCTATACAGCGCAGGGAGCTCAGCTCAGCACTCTGTGATGACCTGGAGGAGTGGGATGTGGGGACGAAAGGGAGGCTCAGGAAGGAGGGGATATATGTATACTTATAGCTGATTCACGTTGTTCTACAGCAGAAACTAACACAACATTTTAAAGCAATTATCTTTCAATTAAAAGAAAATCTGTGTTCAGGACTTTGAGGAAGAAAGTGAAAATCAAAATACACTAATAGATACCCTTGGCCATGTGCATCATGTAATCTAAGGGGAGCTGAAATCTAGATATGACCGAAGTGAGATGGATGCTGAACTCAGGGACCAAGAGCCACACTAAGGCAGTGGTGAGTGTATGGGGTTAATCTGCACTGTTGTCAGATTCTGCCTGGCTTTCCTGCCATCTGTGCAATGATTCCTCTTTATGGTTCCCACTCAAGTGATATTTACTTGTGGTTACTAGAAATGCATGTTATTATCCAGAAGACAATGGCTCCATTTTTATTAACATTGTCTTTGTCCAGGTTTCCCCACTGACATTTAAGAAATCTGATTTCTAACCTTTCTATTACGCCAAGCAAAGTGATTGTGAATCACTTCTTTTTAGAGATATGAATTCATATTCATGGAGTTTAACTGCCTCTCTCCATGGGCATTTATTGTGATCCTTTTATGTATGTATTTATGAGAAAATAGAATAATATTTGCTATCAATTCCTATAACAACTTTCTTCATTTCAGAATGATTTGTATGATATTCCACTGATGTGAAATTAAATAAAGATGAAAATATCAGATATAATTTTTGTATCTACATGGTCAGTCAAACAGATTTCTGTCCACTTCTCTTTGTATTTTTTTTATATATAATTCACATACCATAAAATTCATAGTTTTAAAATGTGTGATTTGGTGGTATATACTATATTCAAAAAGCCATGCCACCATCACCACTGTCTTAACTCCAGAATGCTTTTGTCATTCCCAGAAGGAACCCCATGATTCTTTAATATAATATTTTTAATGGCCGCTTTTCAAAAACTGTAAGTTCAACAGAGTGATGTGTCAAAATATCATATTATCTATGAACTATTTAAGGGTCTTAGGCTCCATACAATGCCACATTTTAGTGAAGAGATAGTAACTTGGATTTGGATAATCCCATTCTTATTTAGAATGTACACACTGGTTCCTTCCATTTGGAGTCAGAAGGAACTCAAAGGTTTTAGATGAAGTCCATGTAAACAGTGCTTTTATCAACATTCAGTTCAGTGCAGACGCTCAGTCGTGTCTGACTCTTTGCAATCCCATGAACCGCAACACACCAGGCCTCCCTGTCCATCACCAAACTCATGTCCATTGAGTCGGTGATGCCATCCAACCATCTCATCCTCTGGCGTCCCCTTCTCCTCCTGCCCTCAATCTTTCCCAGCATCAGGGTCTTTTCAAATGAGTCAACTCTTCGCATGATGTGGCCAAAGTATTGGAGTTTCAGCTTCAACGTCAGTCCTTCCAATCAACACCTAGGACTGATCTCCTTTAGGATGGACTGGTTGGATCTCCTTGCAGTCCAAGGGACTCTCAAGAGTCTTCTTCAACACAACAGTTGAAAAGCATCAATTTTTCGGTGCTCAGCTTTCTTTATAGTCCAACTCTCACACCCGTACATGACTACTGGAAAAACCATATCCTTGACTAGACAGACCTTTGTTGACAAAGAAATGTCTCTGCTTTTTAATATGCTGTCTAGGTTGGTCATAACTTTCCTTCCAAGAAGTAAGCGTCTTTCAATTTCATGGCTGCAGTCACCATCTGCAGAGATTTTGGTGCCCCCCAAAATAAACTCAGCCATTGTTTCCTCATCTATTTGCAATGAAGTGATGGGACCAGGTGCCATGATCTTAGTTTTCTGAATGTTGAGCTTTAAGCCAACTTTTTCACTCTCCTCCTTCACTTTCGTCAAGAGGCGCTTTAGTTCTTCTTCACTTTCTGCCATAAGGGTGATGTTATCTGCATATCTGAGGTTATTGATATTTCTCCTGGCAATCTTGATTCCAGCTTGTGCTTCATCCAACCCAGTGTTTCTCATGATGTACTGCATATAAATTAAAAAAGCAGGGTGACAATATACAGCCTTGACATACTCCTTTTCCTATTTGGAACCAGTCTGTTGTTCCATGTCCAGTTCTAACTGTTGCTTCCTGACCTGCATACAAATTTCTCAAGAAGCAGGTCAGGTGGTCTGGTATTCCCATCTCTTTCAGAATTTTTCACAGTTGATTGTGATCCACACAGTCAAAGGCTTTGGCATAGTCAAGAAAGCAGAAATAGATGTTTTCTGGAAATTTCTTGCTTTTCCAATGATCCAGTGGATGTTGGCAATTTGGTCTCTGGTTCCTCTGCCTTTTCTAAAACCAGCTTGAACATCTGGAAGTTCATGGTTCACATATTGCTGAAGCCTGGCTTGGAGAATTTTGAGCATTATTTTACTAGCGTGTGAGATGAGTGCAATTGTGTGGTAGTTTGAGCATTCTTTGGCATTGCCTTTCTTTGGGATTGGAATGAAAACTGACCTTTTCCAGTCCTGTGGCCACTGCTGAGTTTTCCAAATTTGCTGGCATATTGAGTGCAGCCCTTTCAAAGCATCATCTTTTAGAATTTGAAATAACTCAACTGGAATTCCATCACCTCCACTACCTTTGTTCGTAGTGATGCTTCCTAAGGCCCACTTGACTTCACATTCCAGGATGTCTGGCTCTAGGTGAGTGATCACACCATCGTGATTATCTGGGTCGTGAAGATCTTTTTTGTACAGTTCTTCTGTGTATTCTTGCCATCTCTTCTTAATATCTTCTGCTTCTGTTAGGTCCATACCATTTCTGTCCTTTATTGAACCCATCTTTGCATGAAATGTTCCCTTGGTATCTCTAATTTTCTTGAAGAGATCTAGTCTTTCCCATTCTATTGTTTTCCTCTATTTCTTTGCATTGATCGCCGAGGAAGGCTTTCTTATCTCTCCTTGCTATTCTTTGGAACTCTGCATTCAAATGGGTATATCGTTCCTTTTCTATTTTGCTTTTCACTTCTCTTCTTTTCACAACTATTTGTAAGGCCTCCTCAGACAGCCATTTTGCTTTTTTTCATTTCTTTTTCTTGGGGATGGTCTTGATTCCTGTCTCCTGTACAATGTCACAAACCTCTGTCCATAGTTCATCAGGCACTCAGTCTATCAGATCTAGTCCCTTAAATCTATTTCTCACTTCCACTGTATAATCATAAGGGATTTGATTTATGTCATACCTGAATGGTCTAGTGGTTTTCCCCACTTTTTTTCAATTTAAGTCTGAATTTAGCAATAAGGAGTTCATGATCTGAGCCACAGTTGGCTCCCGGTCTTGTTTTTGCTGACTGTATAGAGCTTTTCCATCTTTGGCTGCAAAGAATATAATCAGTCTGATTTCAGTGTTGACCATCTGGTGATGTCCATCTGTAGAGCCTTCTCTTGTGTTGCTGGAAGCGGGTATTTGCTATGGCCAGTGCATTCTCTTGGCAAAACTCTGTTAGCCTTTGCCCTGCTTCATTCTGTTCTCCAAGGCCAAATTTGCCTGTTACTCCAGGTGTTTTGGAAAAGGCAATGGCACCCCACTCCAGTACTCTTGCCTGGAAAATCCCATGGACGGAGGAGCCTGGTGGGCTGCAGTCCATGGGGTCGCTAAGAGTCGGACGCGACTAAGCAACTTCATTTGCACTTTTCACTTTTCACTTTCATGCATTGGAGAAGGAAATGGCAACCCACTCCAGTGTTCTTGCCTGAAGAATCCCAGGGATGGGGGAGCCTGGTGGGCTGCCGTCTATGGGGTTACACAGAGTCTGAAACGACTGAAGTGACTTAGCTAGGTGTTTCTTGACTTCCTACTTTTGCATTCCAGTCTCTTATAATGAGAAGGACATCTTTTTTGGGTGTTAGTTCTAAAAGGACTTGTAGGTCTTCATAGAACCATTCAACTTCAGCTTCTTCAGCATTACTGGTTGGGGCATAAACTTGGATTACCATGATATTGAATGGTTTGCCTTGGAAATGAACAGAGATCATTCTGTCATTTTTGAGATTGCATCCAAGTACTGCATTTCAGACTCTTCTGTTGACTATGATGGCTACCCCATTTCTTCTAAGGGATTTCTCCCCACAGTAGTAGATATAATGGTCATCTGAATTAAATTCACGCATTCTAGTCCATCTTAGTTCGCTGATTCCTAGAATGTCGATGTTCACTCTTGCCATCTCCTGTTTGACCACTTCCAATTTGCCTTGATTCATGGGCTTAACATTCCAGGTTCCTATGCAATATTGCTCTTTACAGCATCAGACCTTGCTTCTATCACCAGTCACATCCACACCTGGGTGTTGTTTTTACTTTGGTTCCTCCCTTCATTCTTTCTGAAGTTATTTCTCTACTGATCTCCAGTAGCATATTGAACCAGAAAAATAACACCTGCACAGATCAAGCAAATCATAGCAGCACATATAGCCAAGTAAGTGATGCTGTCCTTGTACACAGAGATTCCGTTACACAAACTATTCTCCTAAGTGAGGGAATTCATCTTTAGAAATTGCTCGTTAGAACATTGGGACCTCATGCATCACGTTAAAGATCCATAAATGTCCTCTCAATGGAGAAGAGAATATTCATGATCATATCAACCCAGTATTTGCATAGGCTGCTTCTGATCAACAGATTGTCATGATGCATGGCATCATGGAATCCTGCTCCGGTGCTCCAGAGACAGCTGAGAAGCCTCATGGGAGCCTTCTTCAGTCATTGCTACAAGGACCAAAATACTAGGAGATCAGGAACTCAGCCTTAGAATTTGACAAAATACCCTCATCTCTAATTGAAACAATTTATTTATGTAGTTGGTACAAAGTATGCATGTAATATTTCATGACTGAGTACATCTTTTACCGTTAAAAAAAAAAAAGCCCCCACTTTTGGTTGTGAGATGAGTAGAATTCAGAATCTAGCAGTGTTGTATTCTTCCCATTACTTTGCCAATGCAGAATTTCTTCAGAAAGGGATCTAAATATAATTGTTAAGAATGTGCACTCTACTACTACTAAGTCACTTCAATCATGTCCGACTCTGTGCGACCCCATAGACAGCAGCCCACCAGGTTCCCCCGTCCCTGGGATTCTCCAGGCAAGAACACTGGAGTGGGTTGCCATTTCCTTCTCCAATGCATGAAAGTGAAAAGTGAAAGTGAAGTCGCTCAGTTGTGTCCAACCCTCAACAACTCCATGGACTGCAGCCTTCCAGGCTCCTCTGTCCATGGGATTTTCCAGGCAAGAGTACTGGAGTGGTATTGCCTTCTCCGATGTGCACTCTAGAGGCAGACAAATCTGATTATGTATCCCAGGTTCCTCAGTTTTTACCCATGGAGCCTCAGGCAAAGTTTAACCTCTGTGACTTTTTTTTTTCTTGTGTGTAAAATGATAATTCTCCAACTACCAACCTCATAGGGTTATTGTGTAGGAATAAAATCAGATGATGTTTGGACAGAGCTCCTCACAGAATTAGGCACATAACAAGTACTCAGTAGACATTAGTTGAGTTGTTTAGTCGCTAAGTCATGTCCAATTCTTTGCGACCCCGTGGACTGTAGCCCATCAGGCTCTTCTGTCAATGGGATTCTCTAGGCAAGAATACTATGGTGAGTTGCCATTCCCTTCTCCAAACATTAGTTAGCCATCCATTAACAAATGTTCACTGTTAGAATACCACTAGAAAAGGGCAAATGTTACTGACGTCCCAAACAGAATATGACACCATGTAGTTCCCATGTGTCTGTTTTTGTTTTTTTTGGCTTTAAATAGTCTCATCTTCCATTTTGCCCTTGATTATTTCATACAGGCACTTCGAGGAGAAATTGCACCTCTCAAAGAGAACGTAAGCCACGTCAGTGACCTTGCTCGCCAACTCACCACGTTGGGCATTCAGCTTTCACCATATAATCTCAGCACTCTGGAAGACCTGAACACCAGATGGAAGCTTCTGCAGGTAGGCACATTATAAACATTGCAGTTTCTTCTCTCAATAAGGCAATATACAGATAAGGCTTGTTTGTAAGGAACAATGCAAGTAATTTCTTCATATGATACTCATGATAGTTTGTGAGTGTATGATATTTTGTATTATTTAATATTAATTATTTCATTTTTAAGCATATTAATATTAATTTTTAAATGGCTTAAAGTTAGACTTTACTATATCTTGCAGTTAACATGGAAGATAATACTGAATCATGCTTTAAGAACTAAATTACTGGCATGCCATTACTTTGTACTATCATACCTTGGATTCTTAAAATGTCTTTCCTTTTGGAATCCTAACTTAAAACAAAAGTTAATGGTAGGACACATTCTAAATCTTTTAAAGAAAGGATATCCTACCATGAACCGACTCATGGAAGTTTTTCATAGTAAATAAAGAGAACGTAAGTGTGCTCAAGTTCATGCTTACTGGCTATGGGACCTTTAGCAAATTAACTTTTCTGTGTCTCCGTGTTTTATCTGAAGAAAATGAGAATGTTAAATGTTCCTAAAATATTGGTCTTTTGTTAGGATGAGTAAGTCAAAATACATGAGACGTGCTTAGTACAGTATTAGCTACATAGTAAAAAACCCTGTGAATTCTAGTTCTTGGTGTTACTGCAGTTATAATTGTTATTATTATAGCATACAGGTTTTCGAATCAGACTTACTTGAAGTCAATTGACCTCTTTGCTTGTCCATTTCCTCATCTCCAGCATACTTGCTGTAATATTGAAGGGACTAATTGTTGTAGAGTTATTGGTACAGTACCTGGCTCATAGTAAGAACTCAGACAATGGAATGGTGAAAGAGATGTGTCTACACTTTCCCTTCATGAAGGCTACCACTAAACTCCCACCCCTGCAACTGGTTTGATTATAGAACTAAAGAATTGTTTCTTCTCTTTTTCCAGTTTCATAAGATGCACAAAGTATGCTCCTGGGGACAGAGAGGAAAGAGGAAACTGGGTTTAAAAATATTTGCTTTCAGTGTTTTAGTAAGAAAAAAAATAATAAACCAGATTACTTTTCCTATATGCAGTCCATTTAGCGGTGTGATTAGAAGTCCTGTTGAAGAATTGTTAGATCTTTAATAAAAACAAGACCTCTCGAGATCTCATATTATTTTATTTTTGTTGTGATGATAGTCTTGAAATAAATGTATGATAGATTGTTATAAGTGGCATTGATTAAAGCCAGACAATATAGTTAAGAGATTACATGCGTTTCTATGTCTATTTGCCCCATAGTGGTTACATACTATTAAAATCTTATCAGTATCATCCTTAGTATATTTTTTTCATTTTAAACATAAATAAGGAAAGTAATAAATGTCCAAGGAAAACCAATGGTTGCATTTGTTCATTTCAAGCACTCTTGAACCATTATCTTAACATTACTTTTAGAGAGCTAAATGCCACATTTGCTTTCAGAATGTGATATAAATTTGTGAAAATGGCATATAATTTTACAAATGAGATAAAAATATTATGACTGATAGGAAAAGAAAGTTTAAAAAAATCAGTGTGAGTGATCCATCATAGTTGTACTATTTATTTAAATATAAAATATGAGAAAATAGTAACAGTTTGATTTTATCCATCCTTTAAAATGAATAAGGGACTTGGTTATAAATCTAGGAATGTACATAAAGAAGATAGGATGTTGTAGTAAAAAAAACTGTAGGAATGAATGATAGAACACCTAACTGCAAACTGAAGCTCAGCTATTATTTGACCATATTATCTTTGGAAAGCCATTTGACCTCTAAAAGCTTCTATTTCCACATTTATAAAACAATATAATGCATTTTGTCTTAGGTCACAGTCTGTTCAGTCCTGATTCTGTATGTGCATATCTGGGGAATATCCACATATGTTGGAATTTAGTTTAGAATCAGTGGATTTGCTTCCTTTTCATAATACAAATGTGACTGACTGAAATTATATTCCTCCATCAGTATAATTCTAGCTTTTAAAACCCTCATCCCCAAACACCCTTATAGACAGCCTTCTCATAGTAAATGGTTCATTTTGTGGTATATGCTCTTATTGTGGCACAGTCCACATGTTGCCATTTTTTAATGTGACCTTAAGAGTAGACTTAAATGTTTTTTCTAGCAGAAAGGTGATAAATTCAAGGTTTTGAGTTGCACATAGCTGAGTCAACTTGATTCCATTCTTTTATCTGACCAGAATCTAACCACTCTGCTATATTATAAGTGCGAGTACTTGTTCAGAAAAGGAACAAAGCAAGAAATGAGATTCACATCAAACAACTCTATCCCCATTACTGGAAGAGCAACTCATACAACCTATCGAGAACATTGTCCATTTAGAAGAAGAATGTGTGGGAGACTAAAGGATTACCCAGCTTCTGTGGAGGAGAGTGTAAGCCCACCATAATTGTGACATCACATTAATTCATTCACTTACAGTGCTATGTCAGTCAACGAAAATCATGATAAAAGTGAGAGTTCATCTTTGCTTCTGGATTTGCTCAGACAAAGAAAAAGCAAGAATGGAGAATTGGGGTAGTGGGAGGGTAGATATAAGTCTAAGAAAAAGAGTCTTACATTTGAGCAAATAGTGTAATTGAAGAAGTGGAATGACATACTACCGGGCTATAGGTACTTGATATCCGAATATCCTGGGTGTACCTTTGGGCCGGGTGGGAAGGCTGTACTGTGTCTTCTTGCTGTGTGTGGGCTTTTCTCTAGTTGCAGCAAATGGGGGCTACTCTCTAGTTGTGGTGTGCAGACTTCTTATTGCGGTGGCTTCTCTTGTGGAGCACAGTCTCTGGGATGCAAAAAAGTGGAAGTCAGTCAGTCGTGTCCAACTCTTTGCAACCCCATGGACTGTAGCCTGCCAGGCTTCTCTGTCCATGGAATTCTCCAGGCCAGAATACTGGAGTGGGTAGCCATTCCCTTCTCCAGGAGATCTTCCCAACCCAGGGATCGAAGCCAGGTCTCCCACATTGCAGGCATTTTCTTTACTGTCTGAGCCACCAGGGAAGCCCAGGGATTCAGTAATTGTGGCACACAGGCTCACTCGTTGTGGTTTAGTTGCTCTGCAGCATGTGGAATCTTCTGGGACCAGGGATCGAACCCGTATCCCTTGCATTGGCAGGCGGATTCTTATCGAGCCACCTGGGAAATCTGTCCTGGGTTTCTTACATGGGCCATTAATTTTTACTTTAAAGAAAAGTCATGCTGGTTTTCTAGCTGTATGTAATATCTCTCAAAATGTTAGAAACAGATAAACCATATAGATCTGAACATCAACAGCAGGGTAAAACCCAGTCACAGAATATCTGTACGTAGAAATAGAATGTATAGGGAGTTCTGGATTTATATTGAATCCACAAATAGAAGTATAGAGCCATTGCTTTGCCCATTTGAAACTCTCTGTGGGAATAAAATCCTGTTTTCTCCCTTAGAGTGGGCACATTAGTGTGAATGTTTCTATGACACCATTGGATGATGTGTTTCTGCAAAGGAAACCATTATTCCTTGTAATAGCAAAAAGTTTGCATGTACATTGTTTCACTTAATCCTCAAAACGTAATGATTATGTATTATGATTACATAATATCATCGTGTCCTTGTACAAGTAAGGAAATTGAGACTTAGAGACGGTAAGTGACACATTCACAGTCACACAGCTTTTAAGCGGCAGTCACAATCTAAATCAGATCTGAGCTGCAACTCCCTACTCTCTGTTGCCTTGTCTCACAGTGGACTTAACAAAGTCATACTTTAGAGCTGTTTTGGGCAACACAATATTTCACTTTTTTTCCCATGCTTCCCCTCGTTTTTAAATGATCCTCAGGGATATTAACTTTGAAAGCTTCTTTTGCAAACCAATGGATTAATGAGCCCCAGTTCAATGTACCCCTTAAAACCATACCTGTCGTTTCAAATATAAAATTATAAAGCATTATATTTCTCATTGTCTTTAGAATTCAGCAATTGTACTAAAAGCAACCAAAAGTGAATTTAATGAGTTAGCCTTTAAAGTGGAACCAATGTTAATATCTTATCCAGGAGAAATGAGTATTGAAACCAAACGGGAAGAAAATTAAACTGATGATAAACCCTTCTAATTTTGAAGCAGTGCACATACTTTTAGTGCCAAAGTTGTGCTCTTTAGTCACCAAACACAAGTACTATAGGGAATATTCTATAAGAAAGTACAAGAGGGAATATTCTATAAGAAAGTACTACTAGGGAATGTTCTACCCATTTCTCACCCTCATGAGTAAACCCATGAATAGCAACAGAAGCTGAAAATACACTTTAATATAAAGAGTAAATGCTTTGTTGACTGTAGGATGTATGAAATGTAATCTCTTGAAAAATATTAAATATGAAGACATTTCTCTGTGTGACATTCTTTAAATATGTTTAAGGACAGCATCATGAATTATGTATGTTTTTAAAGGTTTCCCAAAAGTTTTCCAAAGTCATATGGACAGTTTTGCACTCTATCTTCACATCTTTGCAGTAACTTGATGTCACGGGGATCTAGACCCTCATCTTCTATACACTCCCTTCCTTCTTTCATTCTTTGCTTCTTCTTTTGTTTAGTTGGCACTGATTAAGCAGCTACTGGGTACCAAGCAAACATTGTCATTGTCGTATCTGGTCCAAGGACATCATGACCAAAACTCTCTTCACCACTTGTGCCAACTTAAGCAAAGTTTTATAGATATATTTTCTTTCATTACTTCCATCATGTCCCACCCTCCCTCCCTTTCTCCACCTTATAAACAAAATATATATATATATATGCTATTGTGACACTAATACTATAAAAGTAGTACCTTTTCAGATCTCCTATTTACAAATTGTGCAATAGTTTCTGACTGCGAGTTTGATCTCCATAATCAAATTAGCAAGATTCATGGAAGGAACCATATTTAGCTGGGCAACAGAAATATTTTCATGGCTTCATTTAAAAAAAAAAAAACTAAATAAAATTTTTAATTAAAAAAATTAAAAATTCCAACAGAGCAGTTTATGTTCTTTACTTGGGTGGGAGAGCTTTTTGAAGCAGGCTATCTCTCACTCTCTCTCTCTCTGTCCTTTTCATTATTGAGCACATGATTTGATCCTTTAAATGAACTGATGGATTTTGAACATTTTCATCATATTTTTTTTTTAAGGATCTTGTACTAATCATTTTATGTTGTGCTTTATGGAGCCCCTTCTAGGTAGGCAGTATAGGTGACCTGGGCAGATTCCTCTTAGAAATAATGTGGACCCATTACCAACTGAAGGCTTCCCTGGTGGCTCAGACAATAAAGAATCTCCCTACAATACAGGAGACCCAGGTTTGATCCCTAGGTTGGGAAGACCCCCTGGAGAAGGAAATGGCAGCCCACTCCAGTATTCTTGCCTGGAGAATCCCATGGACTGAGGAGCCTGGCGGGCTACAGTCTATGGGGTCACAAAGAGTTGGACATGACTGAGCAACTAACACTTTTTTTTACCCACTGAGGGCTGGTCTACCGATATCTGCTTTGCATGCCTTCCCTGGACTTTTTCTTTAACAAGACCAGAAATGATTCTCCTTGTGGTTATATCACAGAACTCTGAAGAAAATGATACATCTGTGGCCATTCTCAAAGGAAATGTTTTCCTGCATCAGTGGTTCTAAAATGTTCATGACACCAGAAGACTTACTAAAACACAGATCACTATGTGACTGCTGTGGATGGGCCCCACTTGGGAAGTTTTTGATTCAGTAGGTCGGGAATGGGGCCTGAGATTCTGCAGTTCTAACTAGCCCCCAAGTGAGGCTGCTGCTGCTGATCCAGAGCTCATGCTTTAAGAAATGTTATTCTATATTAAGCACTTGCTGAGTACAGCTGAGTTTAAAATATTTTTTAAATAATTATACACACACACACACGTGTGTGTGTGCTCAGTTGCTGCAGTCATATTCAACTCGTTGTGACCCTATGGACTGTAGCCCACCAGTCTCCTCTCTCCATGGGATTTTCCAATAGAAAACATCTCATGGTACCTTGCACAAGTCATATATATATGTGTATATATATATATATATATATATATATATATATATATATAGGAGAAGACAATGGCACCCCACTCCAGTACTCTTGCCTGGAAAATCTCATGGGCGAAGGAGCCTGGTAGGCTGCAGTCCACGGGGTCGCTAAGAGTCGGACACGACTGAGCAACTTCACTTTGACTTTTCACTTTCATGCATTGGAGAAGGAAATGGCAACCCACTCCAGTGTTCTTGCCTGGAGAATCCCAGGGACGGGGAGCCTGGTGGGCTGCCGTCTATGGGGTCGCACAGAGTTGGACATGACTGAAGCGACTTAGCAGCAGCAGCAGCAGCATATATATATATATATATATATATATATATATATATATATATGTATATATATATACACATGACTGTGGGGTTAGACTGTGGGAAATAAGTATAATGTCATTCAGAAAATTCTATATTAGAGGAATGTTACAGTGCTACAGAAACATGGAGACCCAAGCACTTGACTTATCTTTCAGGCAGAGAGAAGAGGGTAAAGGGAAACTTAGTAGATTCCTGGTAACACCATATGAAATTATAAATCCAAAACTGTGAATATGGATAAATATAATAAACATAATGTAAATAATTTAGAGTTACTGTATTTCATGACACATGATCTAGAACTATGCTTTCCACTCTGATAGCTACATGTGGATACTGAGCCCTTGAATGTAGCCAGTCCAAATTGAGGTGTGTTGAAAGACTTTGTACCAAAAAAAGAATGTAAACTATCTCATTAATATTTTTTATACTGATTATATGCTGAAGGGATAATATTTGATGTACTTGGTTAAGTAAAATATATCATATAATTAATCTCACACATTTCTTTTTTTTTAATCGTTTGAAGTTAGGCATTTCTCTTAAAAATGAACACAGTGAGCCTGTAGCTTCAAGTAAAACACCTGACAGTGTTTGTTTTTTTTTCTTACTTTTTTAATGTGTCTACTAGAAAATTGTAAATAGTGTATGCAACTCTCGTTCTATTTCTGTTGGATACTACTGGTCTAGAAAGTAGTTCTCAAAACCTAACATGGATAAATGTCACCTGCAGAGCTGGTTGAAACAGCCCTCAAAACTCAGTAGGTTTTGGCTGAGCCTATGATTCTGCATTTCTGTCAAGCTCCCAGGAGATGCTGTTGATCTGTGACCACCCATAAAATTCATCCTCAAACTGTGGGTCACAGAGTTTTATAGAGAGGTGTGGAAATATAGTTTTGCATGAAGCACCATCTGTAGTTTCAGCACACGATTGTCTTGCCCATATACCGATTGTTATTCAGTCACTGAGTTGTGTCCGACTCTTTGTGACCCCATGGACTGCAGTACACCAGTCTTCCCTGTCCTTCACTATCTCCTGGAGCTTGCTCAAACTCATGTCCATTGAGTCCGTGATGCCATCCATCCTCTGTCGCCCCCTTCTCCTCCTGCCTTCAACCTTTCCCGGCATCAGGGTCTTTTCCAGTGAGTTGGCTCTTTGTATCATGTGGCCAAAGTATTGGAGCTTCAGCATCAGCCCTTCCAATGAATATTCAGGGTTGATTTCCTTTAGGACTGACTGGTTTGACCCATATACCAGCATTTTTCATAAATTAGTAACTGCAATTGTGTTATTAAAGTCATACAGATTTTTATCAGCTGATCACTTTTTCAGAATTAACAGATATTAAATAGTACTTTGATCATGTGCTGCTGCTGCTGCTACTAAGCTGCTTCAGTCGTGTCCGACTCTGTGCGACCCCATAGACGGCAGCCCACCAGGCTCCCCCGTCCCTGGGATTCTCCAGGCAAGAACACTGGAGTGGGTTGCCATTTCCTTCTCCAATGCATGAAAGTGAAAAGTGAAAGATAAGTTGCCCAGTCATGTCTGACTCTCAGCGACCATGTGGGGATCCTTTAATTCTTGGAAAGTTAAAAAAGGATCCACAGGATTGAAAGACTGAAAGCCAGTATACAAAAATACTGTGGGAAAAATTACTCAAACACATTCTAAACTGTAGGTAGCTTCTATAAAAAGATTTCAACTAGAACATCAAGTTTGATGTGCCCATGGGCAGGAGTTTTTGTTTTCAAGTGGAGGATAAAGGAAATGAAAGAACAAGGGAAAAGAAGAATGTTTGTTTTAGAAAAGGTTAGATCACAGAAGGGTTTGTTGACATTAGGAATAGATTGACCTATGACAAAAAGGACAATTAGGTTCAAGGAAAATATCTTTTCGGTAAAGAAAGAACAATCATTTATGCTGAACCTCATCTTTGTTTAAAAAAAAAAAAAAGAGGAAGTGAACAATGTCCTTTAAATATTTAAAAGAATGTATAAATCTGAATGTCCAGCCTAGTCGCAGCCCGTAGAACATGCTTAGGGCAAAGGGCGTGTCAAGCTTGTGTACATTTTCCTCAGTCAGTGTGGCTTACAGTGTTTTTACAGCTAATTGTACTTTAGTCGAGAGGAATGATACTGAAGTTGCCCAGGTAACCCTGAAAGTAACATAGACCAGATGTTCCAGGGTCCATCCTCCCTTACCCCAAAGAAGAATCTAGTTTTCAGAGGCATACTTTATTTTGTCAAAAGCCACCAGGATGTGCAGAACTATAGGGAGAAAAATGAGTGAGGTCGGGAGGGTGACCAAAACAGTTTTATGAGGTACAAAATGAGAATACAGCCAGTAGGAGCCAAAGAGATATTTATCAGTTAGAGAGGATGCAAGGCATATTCATTGTTTAGACCAACTCATCATAAGATACTGGTTTGGTTACCTGAATGCTTGATCTTTCTGGACCACTTACTTTCTGATTTGTTTTCATAAGGAACACTTTTTGCTAGTTTTGAAGCCAGCTACTATGGCAATACAGATAACTGTTTCATTATTGTTTTCAAAGATGGCCTGGGCTCCTGTTAGATGTGTTCAAACAGCATTTTTATGTACGTATGCATGTATGTATTTCTCTTAGCTTCTTGATCTCTTTAATTTCTCCCCAGAAATACACATATAATGACGAGTACTTAAAATTGCCCCAGTGCTCATATTCTCTTTTCCTTCTCCCTCAGTGTACAGCTGACATTTGCCCTTGGCTCACAACTCTCAGTGCGTTTTTCATTTTTCTTCCAAGTGTCCTTCTCCCTCCAGGCTGACCTCCCTTTGCTCACTGCAGCCTGACCTCACCCCAGCCATTCTTCTGCATTTGTTTGCCCCGATGGTTTGCATCTTTGTTTTTCCCAGTCTCCCGCTGCGTGTGAACCTCCCCCCCCACCACTTGGCCAGCAGCTGCTCACATTTCCCAGGCTACGTCATGCACAACATTCAAAGAGCTGCTGTTTTCACATTTCCACCAGAGAGACGCCCCCTCTCCTTCTTCCCTCCACATTCCTCTAGAAATAACCCCCATTCAGAACATATGAAAAGCTGCATGTTAAAGCCAACTCTGTAAGTAGGACTGGAAGCTGGCTGATGAAATTCAGAAATGCTATTTGTAAAGGTCAGTACCACAAAGGGCATTTTAAATTAATATAGGCCATCTTAAAGTTTCTCGATTCTTACCAATTCTGTAATGTCCTTAAAATCATCAGCATTATGACAGAAGTTCTCCCTTCAATTAATATAGTCATTAATCTCAGAGGTAGAGATGTGGTTGGAAAATATAAATTAGAAAGTATTAGAAATACAGGTGGTTTTCTTTTGACACAAGGTCATACTTTTGGGGCCAATGCCATTGCACCCTATAGATTTTGAGAATAATTGATTTTAGTCAGTTATGCATTGCTGAAATTAATCATGGATTGTACTCATGCTTTGAAGCCTCACAATCACCATTTGAGGTAGATATTATTTTTATCCTTGTTTTACAAGTGAGGAGATTGAGAAACCAAAAGGTTAGGGTGCCTGCCTGAAGTCACACAGCTGGTAAGTGAGAGAATCAGGATTTGAACCCAGGCAGCCTGGCTGGTGAGTCTCTCAGAACAACTATCTATGCAGTACCACTTCTTTGCTCTAAAGTTAGACATGACAGTATTTCCTCTTCTTTTACAATCCAAACCTTGAAGCAGAAAGTATAACTTCCTCCTAATGTTTATTAATTTGTCAGGAAGCACCTGCATTAAGAATTTAGGAAATGCAGATTTAGGATGAGTTGATGAATCTCAGACCACCATCTTAGGAGTAGCCTGTTGAGCATGGAGGTGGAATCACTCAGACAAAAAAGGAGAATCTCGTTCGCAGAACCAGGAGTACTTAATCATTAGTTCTTCCTGAAGTGAGCTGAAATACACTTTCATTCAATACATAGTTTCCATTTAAGAAATATTTTTCTAGTCCCTACACTGTGCCAGACTCTGTGCTATATAGTAGGGGTGCGGTCATGGAAATAGTAAGAAGTCTCTGCCCTAATGGGGATTATAGTTTCTTGGAAAGACAGACATTTTAGAAGTTCCATATATTAATAATAATTACAAATTGTTATGAATGTGATAAGAGAAAATGTAGGGCATATACTGAGAACCTAACCTTGTGTGTGTGTGTGTCTTGTGTGTTGTGGTGAGGGTGGGCAGCAGGAAAGGCTGATCAGGAAGACTTCCCAGAGAAAGTAGCCTTCCAGCTGAAACCTAAAGGATGAAAACAGGTTAGCTAAGTGACTTTGCTATTCATCTGCAGCTTTTATTCTGAATGGCCTGAAGCTTAGAACTAACAAACTAAAAACAGAATAGAAAAATTCCAGTATGTAAATTTAATTACTAAGAATCATTTGAAGTAATGGGCTGCAGAGTTAATATATAATTAAGTCACATCAAAAGAAGATTTCCTATCATTTTCTCAGACAGCATTCAGTTTCCTTGCTTTGTAGTACTTAGGAAAATCTTTTTTTTTTTAATTTTATTTTATTTTTAAACTTTACATAATTGTATTAGTTTTGCCAAATATCAAAATGAATCTGCCACAGGTATACATGTGTTCCCCATCCTGAATCTATAGCTATGTGTTTATTAAAAGTTTATCTGCACCCCTTTGAATGTCAGCTCCATGAAGGCAGAGGCCCTAACTACCATATCTACTGATAATAGGCAGGTAGTATCTGCTACATAGTAAGCATTCAGTAAAATATTTCTTAAATTGCTGAATGCATGAAGTTGTGGGAGAGGGAGTGGGTGGGATGATTTGGGAGAATGGCATTGAAATACGTATAATATCATGTATGGAACGAGTCACCAGTCCAGGTTCGATGCACGATGCTGGATGCTTGGGGCTGGTGCACTGGGATGACCCAGAGGGATGGTATGGGGAGGGAGGAGGGAGGAGGGTTCAGGATGGGGAACACATGTATACCTGTGACAGATTCATTTCGATGTTTTGCAAAACCAATACAATATTGTAAAGTTTAAAAATAAAATAAAATTTTTTTTAAAAAATGAAAAAAAAATGCTGTTGAAAACCAAGTGGATAGTTATACCACAGAGGGTATATTAGGAAACAAAACTATTATTTCTGAAGAAACAGTATTCATGTCTTAATAAGTTAAATAACTTTCAAAAATTCCAAAAAGAAAAATAATTCATCAAAAATTAAATGTGCATCCTTCCACTCTGTGGTGAACATGCCCTGTCTTCCTCCAGGGGATCTTCCCAACCCAGGGATCGAACTCAGGTCTCCCACATAGAGGGCAAATTCTTTACCATCTAAGCTGCCAGGTGTAATTGACATATAATTATACTCATTTTATGTCTACAACATAATGGTTTGATATTTGCATCTATTGTGAAATGATCAGCACAGTTAGTCCAATTAACTTTCGTTACCATACCTAGTTACAAAATCTTGTTTCTTGCAATGAGAACTTCTAAAATACACTCTTTTAGCATCTTTCAAATATGCAATACAGTATTATTAACTGTAGTTGTCATGCTGTACATTACATCCCTCTGACAACTTATTCTACAACAGACAGTTTGTGCCTTTTGACTCCTTTCACCCACCCACCCTCACCTCTGAAAGCCACCAATCTCTTCTCTGTGTCTATATATTTATTTTTTGTGTTATTTGTTTCAGATTTCACACGTTAGTGAGATCACACAGCTGCCATCTTTCTCTGACTGATTTCACTTACACATAACGCCCTCAAGGTCCATCCATGTTGTCACAAATGACAAGATTTCATTATACACTTTCTTTATCTGTTCATCTGTCAGTGGCCCCTTAGGTTTTCCCCACGTCTTGGCTATTATAAATAATACTGCAATGAATTTGTAGAAAATATAGATGAATTTTCATTTTCTAGTTTACTATAAATAGAATATACAGTATACACTCTTTTTTTGGCCTCATTTCTTTTGGTCGGCATACTTATCTTGAGATTCATCCATAGTCTTATACAAATCATTAGTTTTTTCCTGTCTGTGGCTGAGTAGTATTCCATTATATGAAAATACTCCAGTTTGTTTGTTCACTCACCTTTTAGTGGACTTCTGGGTTGTTTCCAATTTGGGGCTATTACAGATAAAGCTTCTATGAATATTCATGTACAAGTCTTTAAATGGACTTACATTTTTATTTTTCTTGAGTAAATGCCTAGTAGACAGACAGCTAGATTATATGGTAGATGTGTGTTTAACCTATTAAGAAACTGACAAACTGTTTTCCAAAGCAGCTGTACCATTTTACATTCACACCAGCAGTGGATGAGAGTGCTAATTCTTTCATATCCTCCCTAAATTTTGATATGGTCAATCTTTTACAGTTTAGCCATTTCAATACATATATAGTAGTATCTCATGTGGTTTTAATTTGCATTTCCCTAATGTCTAATGCAGAGAAGGCAACGGCAACCCACTCCAGTACTCTTGCCTGGAAAATCCCATGGACGGAGGAGCCTGGAAGGCTGCAGTCCATGGGGTCGCTGAGGGTCGGACACGACTGAGCGACTTCACTTTCACTTTTCACTTTCATGCATTGGAGAAGGAAATGGCAACCCACTCCAGTGTTCTTGCCTGGAGAATCCCAGGGACGGGGGAGCCTGGTGGGCTGCCATCTGTGGGGTCACACAGAGTCGGACACGACTGAAGTGACTTAGCAGCAGCAGCAGCAGCAATGTCTAATGATGTAACTTCCAGCTTTCTTGATTTGTGTCTTTATATTTAATGTGTGTTTCTTGTAGGCAGCATATATTTGGATTTTGCTGTTTGAAAATCCAATCTGACAGTCGCTATTAATTGGGAATATTTAAACCATTTATATATATATTGTGCTTATTGATCTAGTTTGGTATAAACCTATCATCAAACTACTTATTTTTGCCTGATCCTATTGATTCTTTGTTTGCTTGTCCCTCTTTTCTGTCTTTGTTTAGATTAATTGGAATTAATGAATCCATTATCTCCTACATTGGCTTATTAGCTGTAATTCTGTTTTGTTATTTAGTGGTTGCTTTAGGGTTTATAGTATACATCTGTAACTTATCACAGAGTATCTTCAAGTAGAAGTAGACCCCTTCACATATGATATAAGAAACTATTTTGTATTTCTGCCTTTCCTAAGTGTGTGCTGTTATTTGATCCTTTGGGGTCTTTTAAGATGAAGTGGGATTAGACTGACTGACAGTCTAGGGCTCACTCTTCCCCATTACTGAGACAAGACTATTCTGTGTACACTATCCAATGCCCTGTGAATCGCGAGGCCTCCACTATGTTTGGTAGGAAAGAGGCACTGTCCCGTGCCATATACGAGTGCTGGACCCTGTTTCTTCTAATCCTTCCTGGGGATTTTTCTCCCAGCTTCCTGTCATTTCCTCACACATATGTGGTCAGTACGTGGCTAAATACTGGAGAAAGACCCTCCATAGATCTCTCGGTTTCTCTCTCTGCACAGCTCTTCCTCTGTGGGCTTCTGGCCTATGAATTCTAGCTATCCTGGTCTTCTCTGACTCTCAGTTCCTTCCCCTCAACTCTGGGAGTCTACCAGGATACTCCTAGCTTCTTTATCCCCATGCTGTGGTCTGGAAACTCTCTCAAAGTAGTAATCTAGGACTGCCCTAGGGCTCACCTCATACATTTTCCATCTCCCAGGGGTCACTATGCTTCCGTGCATGATATCCATTGTCTTACAATGCATTGTTACATATATTTTGTCCATATTTTCGTTATTTCAAGGCAGAAGTTAAATTTGGTCCTTATTGCTCCATCTTGTTCAGAAGCAGGGGTCCTAAAATAGCTTTTGAAGTACTGGGTTTCCCTCCCCCCTTGATTTGGAGATGATATGCAAAGAATTTTGGAGGAAAACACATAATTAGTTGATAATGGGCAATCCTCCAGACACAGAGATGCTATTAGGCACTTACCAACATTGCACATACTTTGTTTTTCTTTCACAATAGCAGTGATTGCCTCATACTGTGTCCATCATACTTTTTTGCCTAGTTGTATTTAGGGCCTTTCTTTTGTAATCAACTTGGCTAAGCTTCTGCAAGCCTTCATCTATATCTAAAGATTCTCAGCAGGGCCTAAAACCAAAGCCATATAACAAGGTGCTCCAAGCATAAATTAGCCAATAGGACAGCAGCTAAACCTACTTTTTGAAAGAGCTGAATGTGTCCGTGTGTTTCACTGCTTTAAAATTATCCACTTTGAGTTACTGAAAATTTTAATATTCTTAACTTTGCACATCAGTAATCATTCTTTAAAAGCTTCTGTTTAATTATTTTTAATGCTATATCATTTAATGGCCAATGTACTACCATGAATGTTGTATCTGAAGAGAGATAACTGGCTTAAGTTGTTACCACTCATCAGTTCAGAGGATTTTAGTCCTGAAAGTCCAGAAAGCCAACCCTTGATTTGACAGACATCATATGATATGTCATAGTTCACACAACTAGTTAACAATGGAACCAGAACCTGAAACATGTTAAGTATTCTAACAGTCTTTCATTTTATTGTTAAAAATGCATCCTTCCATTTAAATATTCTATATTTTAAAACCTTTTAAAAAGGAATTGCTTATCCACATTCCACCAGTCTTGCAAGGTCCATGTGAAACAATGAGATAAAGACTGTGAAAGTGCTTCAGAAACTATTAAATACTATGAAAATGTAAGTTTTATTATTAGAATAGCTGTTCACTTCGGTGAAGCCTTGCTAAACTTCTTCGCTTTTCTAAACTTGATTATTCAGTATCTTTTCTAATACATTTGTTCTTCCTTTCTAAGAATTTAATCCTTTCTGCCCTGCTGGGTTGTAAAAAGAGCTTTCTTCTTTTCTAGAACTTAATGATTTTTATGGTATTATCCATCTAGTGGGTTCCCACTAAATACATGTAAATAAATAAATAAAATTGAACCACATTTCTTTCTAGATTTGTGGGGGCAAAGACTATTCTTACCCTTAAAACGAAAGTGTTAGTTGCTCAGTCACGTCTGACTCTTTGCAACACCGTGAACTGTAGCCCACCAGGCTCATCTGTCCATGGGATTCTCCAGGCAAGAATACTTGGAGTGGGTGGCCATGCCCTTCTCCAGGGGATCTTCCCAACCCAGGGATTGACCCCAGGTCTCCCACATTGTAGGCAGATTCTTTACTGTCTGAGCTCCTAAGGAGCTCTTTAAAAGAAAAGGTACTTTCAAAGATTAGATATGATAACTCTTGCTCTTTTATATTTGCAATGAAATTGTTTTAATTTGTCTTATATTCAACTGATGCATCATATCTGCATCTCCTTGTTAAACCTGAACAGACTTCCAGGTTAACGTGAGCATTTCTAACAGCTGCCTATACTAACAAGAAAAAGAAGGGATGAGGGCAGAGTTGTGAACTTCAGATTTTTCCCTCTGAACTGTAGTTCCTTTCCTCTGAATTGGCATTCCTTTCCTATGAATTATAGCTTACATTTCTCTATTGTCTCAGTTTGACTTAGTCTTTCTAAATAGGTACTTCTGTTTCCATCAATAATATCTATGGAATTACCACTTAATGTGCTTTCTTTCTGTAACACAGGAAACTCACATATGTGGGTGGATCACTCTAGCCCTGGCACTTAGGAAATATAAAAGGCTTTTGAATTGTTTCCAACAAGTCAGGACTCCTAATTCTCATGCACAGCTTTCCCTTCAGACTCTTTAAAGTTTTAGGGGCAATAAAGTTATCCACAGGGTTGGAGCTGTGGTGCTACCCTTGGAAATTTTAACGTTAGCCTTGACTTGACTCCATCATCCATCACGTATCTCAGTGTATTTCTGTGCAATACATAGAATTTTCCTTTCAGAGTTATCTTTCCTCTTTCTGAATGCTACCTGCTGCCTGTCTGCTTAGTGTACTCTGTTAAATCCTCTCCTTCTCCATGGGTAGTGGCCTGTTACCTGCTGGGCAAATTAGATGCTGATCCTGGTCACTGCAGCTTCCTTTCCGGCTTTTTCTGCTGCTACATCAAGCATAAGAGTTCTCTGTTGGTAGTCAGGCTCGATCTCTGGGAAGGTGGGACAAGTTGTCCTCAGGCCTCAAAGGAGTATTGTTTAATCTCCAGGGTGCAGTGGAGACACTGTTACTTCCATTTCCCCAAATCCAATCCCTCTGTTCTATATACACACACACACACCCTTTCCCCTGGCTTGTTCTGGATCTACCTTCTTCCAGGTGACCCTGCTTACAGAGAGGGGCCTCAACCCTGGGGAATGAATAATGATAGCCCTGAGCTATTTCATGGTGATCCACTGGTCCCAGTCTTCCTGCCAAGGATCAACCGTGGACATTTAATGTAATCTCAGGCAATAAGATATTGACACAGAGTGAGGCCTGCTAGGGAGTATCTGAGAAAGGTTTTCCTCACCCAAGGAACTAAACAGACATTCTTGACCTTTTGGATGCTATGCCTACTTCTTCCCTATATCTGGAATGTTCTTCCTCCAGCTATCTGTGTGAGTAACTCGGTCAGTTTCTTCCAGTCTTGCTCATATCTCAGCTTCTTAAAGAAACCTCTTTGAAAATTAACCTCCTCTTTAAACAGCAACCTGCCTTACCTCCTCCTTCCCAGTCATCTCAATTCAATCCCCCTTACCATGTTGTGGTAATTCTACAAAGACACCCCCCACCACAAATCATGCCTCCAGTATAGCCTCCCACACTGAACCTGGGCTGACCTTGTATTACAGATCAAAGGCAGAAGTGACATAACAAGACCCAAGCCTAGATCAGAAGAAGCCTTGCAGCTTCTATCTTGGTCACTTGGAATACCTGGGGGGAACTGAGCTACTGTGAAAGAAGTATGACTACTGTAAGGCTACTGTGCTGTGAGGAGCTCTAAGCTAGCCACATGGAGAAGCTGCATGCAAGGACAAAAATGCATGGCAAGCCCCCAGCTGTTGTTGCCTTCATCCTTATGTGAGGCACCAGATATGAGCATGAAAAACTACACAGGGCATCCATTTCAGTCGAGCCTTCAGATCACTCTGGCTCCAGCTGCCATCTGACTGTAAAACACACAAAAGACCTCAAACAAAAAGCACCCAGCTGAGCCCATAGTGATAACATACTACAGAATTAACATATTTAATATGCTTGTTGTATTGTCTGCCTCCCACCATGAGACAGCAAGCTTCAGGAAAGCCAGTGATCTTGTCTGTTTTGTTTGCTACCATGTCCAAAGCACCGAAGAACAGTTCTTAGCTTGGGAAATATTTACTGACTGAACACATGAATGAATGAATGAACAGGAACTCAAGTAGCCTTTCATGAATATGTAGAGAGTTCCCTAAGGATTGCAGAGTGGAAAGATGGGAAGAACCTAAGTTCTGATAATGCTGCTGTTCTCATCAATTACCCAGTCCTCTGCCCTGGCCTGTGCATTCCTGTTTAAGCCATTCTGTGCTGAGTTTTCCATTACCTGTAGCAGAAAGGATTCCATCTGGCACCATGTCTTTCAGATCATTCTAATTTGGAGCCATAGGACTCAGATATGACTGAACCAGAAGATGAACCCAAGTGGCACCCACCCCCACCATGACATTCTCAAAACCACTCTTCTCATTACTGAGACTTTCCTACTGAGCAAAACCCCTAGTTTATAATATGTTCTTTCCTTAGTCCTTCTCCCAAGAGACCTTCTTGGTCTACAACAGGTTTCTGGAGAGCAACCAATATCTTTATGATGACTGTAACACACTTCTGGATATGTAAGTCTGGAACTGACTACAGCTTGAGCTTTGTCTCAGTCACCTATGTCCCCATCCCATGAATTGGCCGCACCTACCTCCATGTCTCAAACCAAAGCTGGAACAATGCTTCTCAAGCTGGGACACCCACTACACAGTAAAAACCAAACAGTATGCATTACACTCTTATTTGCAAAGAATTATATAAAACTGGGAAAATAAGCAAGTAAACTGTCACTATTTGGTTAATGCTTGTATCCAGAAATCACTTTGGTGTGAAATTCAGTACGATATTTTTTAAGTGATTTACATTATGCTGCTGCTGCTGTCATGTCCGACTCTGTGTGACCCCACAGACGGCAGCCCATCAGGCTCCCCTGTCCCTGGGATTCTCCAGGCAAGAACACTGGAGTGGTTTGCCATTTCCTTCTCCAATGCATGAAAGTGAAAAGTGAAAGTGAAGTCGCTCAGTCGTGTCCGACCCTCAGCGACCCCACGGACTGCAGCTCACTAGGCTCCTCCATCCATGGGATTTTCCAGGCAGGAGTACTGGAGTGGGGTGCCATTGCCTTCTCCGTTACCTTATGCTAGACAGATGCTATTGGGCAGTAGGACAAAGATGTTCATGACACACACCTGCTTCAAGAAGGATGAACTACAAACAATACCATAAAAGCTCTGCTAGAGATTTGAGGGGGGAAAGTGATAGAAACAGGGAGACAGCAATTAATCTTGCCCCGGGGATGACATTTGAGCTTGAACAGTGAGTAGTATTTCAAAAGGTAGAGGAAAAAGTGAAAGAGTTTTCTAGGAAGTAAGGACAGTATAAGCTAAAGTTTAGAGGTCCAGGGAAATCTGAAATAATTCAAGGTAGTTGGAGTCTGGAATGAATGAGCTGGGGTGTTTGGCGGGGTGGGGGGGCAGTAGTAGCAAAGGCAAAATAAGGAAGATCAAAGTAAATGACACGTGTGTCATGAAGGGAAAGGAGACAATTAAATAGTTTCCTCAAATTCCCTTTCGACTTCTTAATATTTGTTGCTCATAAGGAGACTCCATTATACTAACATGATTTTTACTTTTTTTTTTTTTTTTTTGGCGTATTTGGCCCAAGTAAACAAGGGACAGAAAGTTTTTAATGCAAAATATTCATTCAACCTGAAAGAGCATTGATGATTCCAGACCATTTAATGTTAAATATTTTAGATTTCTACATTATTTCTCTTTGGTTGAGCAGAATATTTTTTTTTTCCTGCAGACTGAAAATATATTTTTAGTTTGTAACAGACTAATTGCTCCTGCTTGCATGCCCGTCTCCTGGGCATCGACAAGTTCAAGTTCAGTAGGTAGGAATCTGGCTTCTGAGAATGTCACTTAAGAGTCAAGGAATGCATGATTATGCCTGTAATTACTTGAGAGGGATTCTAAAATCCTGGTGGGGTTGATGGGGCCACCAGATAGCAGGGGTCAAGAATGTTTAAGAGGTGAGGAATTCAGACTGGAGCTGCAGTGGGGAGTTACAGTAAACAGGTTCTGAATATAAAAGGACAGGAATTCAAGTTGACAGTTGAGAAACCCACATCTCAGAAATGCAAACCTCACTTTAAGTCAAAGGCTCTTCAAAGTAGGACTTTACAATATACACACCGAGGCAAGAGCTAGTGTCTGTTTACCTCTGTGGTCTGGAGCACAGGGGCTCTCAGATGGTTAGCATGCTTTCAGCAGTCAATAGTAGCATGCCTGACTTAAAGGACCTTATATTTGCTTTTCCCAAACTCTTCTGGTCCTAAGAAACACCAAAGGTTCTTGATTACCTTGCTAATTCCAAAGCACCCTGGCAAATCTGATTCAAGAGGTTGGGGAGTTTACATTTCAAACATGAACCCCAGTGGAATCCAGCATGTTTTGGAAATGCTAGAGACATCTGATAATCTAACACAGTGGTTCCCAAACTTTAGCATGCACCAGAATCACCTAGAGGGCTTATTAAACTACAGGCTGATGGGCTTCAGATGGGGTTTCTGATTCACTTGCTGTGGTTGTTTAGTAGCTAAGTCGTGTCTGGCTCTTGCAATCCCATGGACTGTAGGCCCAGAGGCTCCTTTGTCCATGGGATTTCCCAGGCAAGAGGACTGGAATGGGTTGCCATTTCCTCCTCCAGAGGATCTGCCCGACCCAGAGACTGAACTCGCATGTCCTACCTTGGCATGTGGATTCTTTACCACTGAGCTATCAGGGAAGCCCTTTGATTCAGTAGGTTTGGAGTAAGGTCTGCGGTTTTGCATTTCTAGTTAAGTTCCCAGGGGATGCTGATACTGCTGTGATTAGGAACCATTCTGTGTGAACCATTGGCCTAACACAACCAGAGGTCCAAAGCTCATGAGATTTAGGGCTGTTTAACCTAGCAGCTGCACTAATTAGGACTGCAGTTCAGCTTCTCTGTGAGTCTCTTGGCTTTCTCCTCATGATTCCAAGATGGCTTCCCATTGCACCAAGCATTGTATCCTCAGACAACAATATTTAACGTAGAAAAGGAGTAAGATCCAAGGATCACTCCACATGGGCTATTTGTGGCTGTGTTGGAGCAGAAATAATTTCCCAGAAGCACCCTAGCATACTTCCCCTTATGTGTCAGCCAGAATTGGGTCTCTCTGTACCCGCTTTATACCAGGCACTGGCTACACCAGCTACTGTGATTGGATTAAACCTGACTTTAACCATTCCTCTAGCACTGGGTCCATTGATGCCCACTATCTGATCATCACTGAGATTCTTTTCTTAGGAATAAGAAGTGTGAATAGCTGTTAGGTAGGCAAATAGCTGGGAACATCACAAAGGGTTTCTGACACTAATGTGATGATAGGTAGATTCAGGGTTGAAAATATTAATACAGATGCTGGTAAGTAATAGATGCTACTATCTTTGTTATCACTGTTTGCAACAAACTTGTAGACTCATGAAGAATTTGGGTCTGCATATTGCAGGGCAAGTACCCTTTCAAAGCTCACTGTATACATGTAGTCATCTTGCTTTTATTATACGTGCATAGGGAATTGCAAGCTGTCCCTTCAGGTAATGAAATTTAGACAAGTTGGAACCTGTATAACAGCAAATCAATACTAAAGTTATAGGCGAAGCCTGTGCTTGTAGAGACTAACACATAGGGTAGAAAGGCTTCGTGACCCAAATGTAACAAATTCCACATGTATGGATATCCAGTGTAGAGAGCACACAGTGTACAGCGGTGTCTTTTTATGTTTTGCATCTCTCTTCATTCATCTAGAATAGTGTATTTTTTGGTTAACAAACGCATAACTCAGCCATGCCCCATGTGCCCACGGCCAGTGGCAAGTGGAAAGCCAAGTTGTTTATATGGGCCTCACGTCATCCAGATGTTTCGTTGACAAATGCATAAAAGGTCTCTCGGAATTATAAGGAAAATTTCCTAAGTCTTCTACATTTCTTGGGTAGTGGAAGCCAGTGACTAATGCAAGACGATCTCCTGTTTTATTTTTGTTTCCTTTCAAGAACTAGCTTTTGTGCAGAAAATGAATAACTTTGAAAGAGGAGCTAAGCTGACAAATACGCTTTCTGTTGGCTAGTATTAAAACTGCATGTTCTTTTTCCTTCCACCCATGATTTAGTGGTAAGCTTGCCCTTTGCATAGCAAAACTGATGTCTGCCACGTTTGTAAGCCCCATCTGGCCTGACCAGGTCATTGGTTTCAATGCCACCAGCTTGTGTCCAGAGACCCAGAAACAGAGTTTCAAAGATTGTGGTCTCTTGAGCTGTCACCCCATTCCACAATCACTAAGTTATGGTTACCCTGACCTTGTCCCCGAGAAGCCTGGACAGAGATGAAGCAACTCCATTACAATCCAGATCCACAGGGACAGCGCCTTCCCTGGGACAGATGACGGTTGCACACAGGGCAGAGTTCTGCATGATAAACAAAACAAGGGAAGTTTCCAGAGTGCTGTAGAACCACTGATAATTTGAGTACACTGGAACCTTCAGCACGATTAATGTGACAGCATCCCCCCCTACCCCCACGTCCCCGCTTCCTTTAGTGGTGAAAATTTTGATTTTTTTCTTCTGGGTTCCCTGCCTGGAAAAGAACAAAAGCCTTTTGAGAGCCTCCACCGGTAGAGGGTGCATTTACCATGTGTGCATTGGGTCTCCGGCACTGTGCCCTGGGGCTGCATGCTCTATACATTTGTCACCCTTACACATCAGGGTGTGACTGCTTACAGACAGTTGACTGTCTTCTCAGATGGAAGCAGGCAGTGGTTCACCAGCAACTTTGGGTTGTTGTTGTTTTTGAGAACCATGCAACTAACAGATGTTTGTTGTTGGCTCCATATCTACATTCTTTGAAAGCTGGAGAATCAAATTGCTGACATTCAGACAACACTAATTCCCATATCCAGGGAGCCTAATTTGCCGTCCCTGAGATCCTGATTCCTGGCGTTCACGGGTTTAAAAACCATTTCAGTGACACAATATAAGAATGGGCTTGGGAGATGCAGTGCTGTCTCCACTAAAGATAATCACATTTTATAAACATCTGCGTCATTACTGGTATGATTCATCTCGAAGCTGTATACAGCTGTGTTTCCAGTTTCAATTAACAATCCCTTAATTGCATATCCATCTCATGTTACTAATTTAGTTAATTTATTCATAATTAAGAGTATTCTGTTTTCTACCAAGGTTTGTCGAGCTCAGAACATTATAAAGAGAAATATTTTAAGGAAGCATCTCCAAGGGATTTTGTTTCTTATAATCACATCACCGTAAAATGTCATTCACACGCCCAAAGGAAGATGAATTGCTAAGGGATTTTTTTTTCTCCAGTAAAATAAGAAGCCATGGGAAGCTGCAGTGTGTTGTGTTTTTAAACTAAGTTAAATGCTATGTATTTTGTTCTTTTCTTTCTCCTTTCCTGACATCCTCTCAAAAAAATTATCATTTGATTTGGATTATTATTTAAGTATCACAGCAAATCCAGTTGCCAGAGCAGATAAAACTGTCATTACCCCGTCAGGTAATGGTGTCTCTTAAAATCTAAGCTATCAAATCTGTACATTTCAGAGGACATTAAGATCACGAGTTTGAAAATTGCCAAAGTCTAAGCAAGTGGAATGCGTCTTTGTGGAAAATGGGAGACAGATGATAACATGATCCCCAGCCGTTAATTCAGTTTAGTTTGACCTTTTCTAGAAAAAATGCATATACCTTTGCCGCCAGGGTCTTGCCTGGGTTACTCTCTGTGTCCATGTGTCATTAAAAGCAGCAGTAACAAAACATACAAGTTACGCACTTCGTTTATTGTCCAAGAACTGCCACTTACAGCCTTGACCTATCCTTATGCTTAAAAAAAATAATCTCATAACTGTTGTGTTGTTGTTCAATCGCTGTCATGTCTGACTCTTTGCGACCCCATGGACTGCAGCAATGCCAGGCTTCCCTGTCTTTTACCATCTCCCTGAGCTTGCTCAAACTCATGTCCATTGAGTTGGTGATGCCATCCAACCATCTCATCTGTCGCCCTCTTCTGCCCCTGTCCTCAGTCTTTCCCAGCATCAGGGTCTTTTCCAATGAGTTGGCTCTTTGTAACTGTTGAGTAGTCTGTAGACTTTACACAACAGAAATAACAAACCATCTTTTGACTTGCATTAATTCAACTGAAAGAAAAATTCACCACCCCATACCCACTCTTTCCACTCTAGTAGTTTCCTTGACTGTCAAGAAACCTTGCATATTATTCACGTATTCTTCCACGAGTTTAATCATCTGTTACATATTTTATTGACCCATGACTGCATGCCTAGCATTGTGCTAGATCCTAGGGGTTACATGATGATCAAAAAGAGGGGTGATTTCTACCCTCATGGAGTTTTCAATCTAAAGAAGGAATCAGACATAACTCAAATAATCATCTGAGTAAAAGTAAAAGTGCATTGTTCAGGGAAGCCAAGGAGACACAGTACATGATTAATAATCCCATCTATTTTTATAGCCACCTAACAAGACATATGGGGTTCCCAGGTGGCTCAGTGGTAAAGAATCTGCCTTCTAGTGCAGGAGATGTGGGTTCAATATCTGGCTTGGGATGATCCCCTGGTGGAGGAAATGGCAACCCACTACAGTATTCTTGCATGGAAAGTCCCATGGACAGAGGAGCCTGGTGGGCTATATAGCCCATGGGGTCACAAAAGACTCAGTTACGACTTAGCGCCTCAACAATAAATAACAAAAATAAGGCATACAGATGATTCTCAGTTAATGACAGTTTAGGTCTTGGAGCCATGTTTTTTGTTTTCCTGTAATTAGTTTCAGTTTGTGACAATGTTTAAGTTGTTTATCTCACTAGAAGCAGAAAGCACTGTCAGAAAGAGCCGATATTGTTTATTCAAAACATACGTTTCCAAGTAACTAGTGGCAGGAAAATGTGATCGTGTATGTATTTTAGCCTAGCTCTTTTAATTCTGAACTCCTCTATTGTTCTAAAATTTTAATTTGTGTATCTAAAAGGGAAGACACAAGAACAGATAAAAGTGTCCCAAAGCCTCATGAGCAAAGGTTCATTTATTTTTACCATTTAGCCACTGGCTACCAACAATAACTTAAAATTTAGTCATGATGGAGAGGTAAAAATTTAAATATTTCTTGAAGTCTCACTTTATCCCCATCTCCATAATTTTTTTTCCTACGTGTTGCAGGTTTATTTGTCCATTTAACATCTTAAATTTGAACTAAACAGAATAGGAGTTTAAAACAGCTATGCATTTCTCATGGTTGGTGACAATTTTAAGTAACACTCCAACCTATTATACAGGTCTATAGTCTTTAAGATAAGTGTTTTCTCAGCTCGTTGAAGAATAAAGAATTTTTGAAGCCAGAAAAGACTAGAGACTGACTAAGCCAAACTCTTTAGTTATAAATTAGGAAATAGATTCTAGATGACTTAGCTACACTATTCTTATTTGTTAAAAGCAAAACCAGAACTCAGACCCAATTCAATGTTGTTTTCACTACACTATGTTTTTTCCTTATGAAAAACAAAGGTACAGATAGCTTGTTCAAAAATTTATGCTATTTATCTGAAAGGCAAACATGCCTGCTTATATCATTTTTCACCATTTTGCGATCATATTCTTGGAGTATAGTTGATTTACAGTGTTATGTATGTTTCAGGTATACAGCAAACTGATCCCATTATACATATACATATATCCATTTTTTTCAGATTCTTTTCCCATATAAGTTATCACAGAATATTGAATAGAGTTCTTTGTGCTATACAGTAGGTCCTTGTTGATTATCTATTTTATATATAGTGTGTGTGAAAGTGTTATTCACTCAGTAGTGTCCGACTCTTTACGACCCACGGACTGGAGCTCACCAGGCCTATCTGTCCATGGGATTTCCCAGGCAATAATTCGGGAGTGGGTTGCCATTTCCTTCTCCAGGGGATCTTCCCAACCCAGGGATCGAACACGTGTCTCCTGCATTAGCAGGCGGATTCTTTACCACTGAGCTACCAGGGAAGCCCTTATATATACTAGTATATATATGTTAACCAAAAACTCCAAATTTATCCTGCTCCCTCTCTTTCCCCTTTGGTAACCATAAATTTGTTTTCTACATCTGTGAGTCTGTTTCTGTTTTTTAAATAAATTCATTTGTGTCATTTTTTTAATATTCCACATATAAGTTATATCATATGATGTGTGTCTTTCTCTGTCTGATTTAGTATAAAATCTCTACGTCCATCCATGTTGCTGCAAATGGCATTATTTCATTCCTTTTTTATGGCTGAGTAATATTCCTTTTTAATGACTGAGTAATATGCACCACATCTTCTTTATCCATTCCTCTCTTTATGGACTTTTAGGTTGTTTCCATATCCTGGCTATTATAAATATTGCTGCAATGAACACTGTATCTTTATGAATTATGTTTTTCTCCACATATGTGCCCAGGAGTGGAATTGCAGGACCATATGGTAGTTCTCATTTTAGTTTTAAAGGAACCTCTATACTGTTCTCTATAGTGGCTGTATCGATTTACATTCCCACCGACACTGTCGGAGGGTTCTCTTTTTTCCACACCCTCTCCAGCATTTATTGTTTGTAGATTTTTTTGATGATGGCCACTCTGAGTGGTGTGACATGATACCCTATTGTATTTTTGATTTGCATTTCTCTAATAATTAGTCATGTTGAGCATATTTTTATGTAGTTTTGGCCATCTGTGTGTTTTCTTTGGAGAATTCTCCATTTAGATCTGCTTGGGGCACTTTTTCTGATGAGATCTTTAATTGTACTTGAATATATTGATCTAAACATACTGATATCTGCATATAATAATTGGTAGAAATATAGATTTTAAAAATACAGATGATTTTCACTATTGTATGACATTTTTCTTTAATAAAACTCATCCAGAAAAGATAAACATGTTTAAATAAATTCTCTCATTTTTTTCAGAAATCATGGACTAAAAGTGTGGCATTTAGTCTTTATATCTCTCATTTGCTTATTTCATTTCAATGCTAATTTTACCTTCTATGATTTTGTGATTTTATAAAGCATTTTTGTGTATTCAACTCCCCAAAAAAAATCCTCTTGAGAAAGTCAGTATAACTTAATCTGAGAAATAGCTGGGCATTTTTTCGTGATCTCTTCAAAGGGAGGGAAACTGAAAGGCCACCTCAAATACCAACTCTGCTCCTTAGCATGATGCAGTTTCTTCAAGGAGCAGTCATAATAGTAATATTTGCCTTCTACTCAGCTATTTCACAGCTTTAACAGAGTTCAAGGATTCATGTGTTAATGCTGCACTGTGGTCTGTGTTTCAAACACAAGGAATGGCAGCTAAGATGAAACTTGATTTGAATCCTTGGATTTCAGGTGGTACTGGATGGGAGCAGAGTGCTGATTTCAGGTTGAGAGAACAAAGAGAAGTCAGTTGATGGCTGCATCCAGAGGACTCTTGTTAGAGTTAGACAGTGTGCCTTGGATGGATAGGAAGAAGGTCCCTGCCCTCATGGAGCTTTAGAATTCAGTGCCAGAGATAGGTTCAACATCTTATTGCATAATTATTTCATTCTAGCAATTTTTTTTTTTAACTGCACTGGGTCCTCATTGCTGTGCATAGGCTTTTTCTAGTTGCGGCGAGTGAGGACTACTCTCTAGTTGCAGTGTGTGGGCTTCTCATTATGGTGGCTTCTCATTGCGGAGCACAGGCTCTAGAGTGCACAGGCATCAGCAGTTGTGGTGCATGGGCTTAGTTGTCCCACAGCATGTGGGGTCTTCCCGGACCAGGAATTGAACCCATGTGCCCTGCATAGGCAAGCGGATCTGCCACTGGACTACCAGGGAAGCCCTTATTCCAGTTTTAATAAGTACTGGAAAGGAGAAAAACAAAGTGCTAAGAGAGAATAATGCAGGGACCTGACTTAGTCTGCTGGGTCAGGAAGATTTCCCAGAAAGTGATATTTTAGACACACGCACACATGAATACATACAGAATATATTCTGAGTGACTCTCATAAATGCAGTTTTTACTATAGGTTACGGTCAAAGTTTGGAAACTGTTGTTCTCATAATTCCAGGGAGAGTAGGAATCATGTGACCTGTTTATCACATGCCTCCCCCAATAGTGTCTAGCAAAGAAATCAGTGTTGATAACTGATATCATCTCAGTTTTCATGAAAAGCAGAAGGCTTTGCATTCACTGGGGGAGAGCTAAGTGTCTGAAATATAGGCATGAAAGTGCACAGGGCCTGCACCTGGTATTCAAGGCAATCACAGCACTTCTCTTTGGATAAGCTAAGAATTAAATGTCAGTGGAATCACTTATGGATCATATTCTCATGCTTTTGTAAGTAAAGAGAGGAAGGACAACAGATATAAATGGGGCCGTGTAAGTGTAAGACTCCGTGTGTATTATAAACTACATTTTGCTTATCCATTCATGTGCCCATGAGCACTTGAATTGCTTCCAGGTTTTAGCTATTGTGAGTAATGCTGCAATGAATGAAGGTATAAAATAGCTCTTCAAGACTCTGCTTTTACTTCTTTTGGATATATACCCAAAAATTGGATTTCTGGATGATAATCATAATTCTATTTTTAATTTTTTGATGATCTGCCATACTGTTTTCCAGGACTTCCCTGAGGGCTCAGATGGTAAAGAATCTCTCTACAGTGCAGGAGACCTGGGTTTGATCCCTGCTTGGGAAGATCCCCTGGAGTATCCACTCCAGTATTCTTGTCTAGAGAATTCCATGGACAGAGAAGCCTGGCTGGCTACAGTCTATGGAGTCCCAAAGAGTTGGATGCAGCTAAGCAACTAACACTTTCACTTTCATGCTGTTTTCCATAGCAACTGTACCATTTTACGTTCCTACCTACAGCCCACAAGAGTTTTTTTCTCCATTCTCACCAACACTTGTTATTTTCTGGATCTTTGATGTTAGCCGTCCTTTAAACAGGAAGGAAATTCTGACATACGCTACAAACATGGATGAAACTTGAGTACATTCTGCTAAATGAAATAAGCCAGCCACAGAAAAGACATGTAATTCTACTTGTGAGAGTTACCTGGAGCAGTCAAAATCATAGAGCTAGAAAGTAGAGTGGTGGTTACCAGTGGCTTGGGGAGGAGCTATTATTGTTCAATGGGTGAAGAGTTTCAGTCTTACAAGATGAAGATAGTTAAGGATATGGACAGTGGTAATGGATGCACGACATTAGGAATATATTTAATACCACCAAAGTGTACATGGTTAGGATGGCAAATTGTATGTGTATTTTCACCACAGTAAGAACAATTAAATAAAACATGTAGAAGCCTTTTAGTTTTTAACCAGTGAAACACTGAAGGGAATTCTTGATATTGGTACACAAGGAGTCATGTGTCCCTGGAGCAGTTAAATAACTTCTGTGAAATTGATAATACAACTCCCTTCTTGTCATTCTCACCCCCGCCCCAAACTTGTCTGTTAGTCTTACATCTAATTGTATTGTGATCACCTCAGTATATATTCAGTATACTTTATTTGCAAGCCAGGCTTTTATTTTCCCCTAGAAACAAATTGTAATAATGTTTTTGCTGTATTAGCTATAAATAGTTATATTGTAGTACTATAAGGAACTACTATCTACCTAATTATACAGATACAGAAGACATCCTTCCACTACAGCCCTTAGTACTTTTGTAAAGATTTTTAAGATTTTTTTTAATATGGATCATTTTAAAGTCTTTATTGAATTTGTTACAATATTGTTTCTGTGTTATATTTTGTTTTTTTTGGCTGTGAGGCATATGGGATCTTAGTTCCCAGACCAGGGATTGAACCCACACCCCCTACACTGAAAGGCAATGTCTTAACCACTGGACCTCCAGGGAAGTCCCTGACAGTCCTTAGCACTTTTGCATTCAAACTTTGAGTGAAACAGGATTTGAGAAATTATAGGCTTGGTGAGTTCTCAGGCATTAACTCGAGAAGGAAGCCTTTATCCAAATCACCTACACTTAACCCAGCACGTACCCCATTAATTTCTAATGTTGCTTGGAACAAATTAACATTCCTAGGATGCAAGCTCACTGAAAGAGCCCTGGAAAATGAGACAGGTCCTGGCTCTTCGCATTGACAAAGTTAAAAGCCTGTGCGGTAACACGGGCCCCTGCTTCCTCTCAGTGTGTCTTTGAATAAGTTGAAGAGTAGCTAAAAGTAGAGCACTATTAGTTGAAAGCTAAAAAAAAAAAAAAGAAAAGAAAACCCTGGTTTATTTCAGTCTCTTTCTCAGTAAGACCCCTCTTGTGATTGGGAAGTGAGTTGCGGAAATCACCTAGAGGTATTTAACAGTTGCACAAAAGATTCCTTGACCCCAAATATTTACCCATTTGCCACTCTGCATTGGCATCGTGCCTTAAATCCCACCTGCTGTGAACTGACCTAAATCAAAATTCGGTCCTCTAGGCATCTTGGAGTCTCTTTTGTAAATCATGGAGATTTACTGGAAAGTTTGAAGTGGGTGAGGGGTGGCTGCCTCCTCACAATCTCAGACTGAAGTCTTCTATGGGATAGGGGAAAGAATTTTCCTCCCCGCCTTCTAGGTTCTTAGCTGAGAACCCCCTGTCCTAAAAGACATTAACAGAAGAAAAACAAACAAACTTAATAACATGTGTTCTCTTTATATATGGAAGAGATCCAAGAAAATTGAGCAGCTCACCGAGATGAGCAGAGCCACTACCTTAAATACCATCTCCTGCTCAAGATGAAGGAAGATGAAAGCGGCATGGGGAAGGCTAGTTATGGGAGGTTATCCAGAAAAAAAAAGGCTCCAATCCCTATGCCAAAAAGTCATATTTTGAGATGGCATATTCTCCTCCCTTCAGAGCCTATGAGGAGCTTTCATGATACGCCAGTCTTCCATAGCACACACACATTGGTAATATTGATATGTGTGTTACAAAGACCACCAAGGTTCACAGAGAAATATAGTAGTTATAGTCTTTGGACGTTAGTCTTTTATCTGTGATGAGGGTTGCACTTTGCTGGAGTGTAAATTCTTAATTAAGGTAACCAGTTGCCTCTAGAATTTGACACTTGCACTAACCGCATAGGCAGAATGTCATACTATCTGTGTTAAAGCATTTAAAATTTATTACAGACGTAACATCACCACTTAACTTAAATTCTAATAGTGCCCCTTTAAGCATGCAAAACATCCCTTTGAGATAGGGTAACCCCATTCATTGATCAATCAATATACCTTTTAAAATACTTTTTGGCTGGAGGATAATTGTTTTGCCATGTTGTGTTAGTTTCTGCTGTACAACCAAATGAATCAGCTATAAGTATGCATATATCCCCTCTTTCCCTCTTGAACCTCCCTCCCACCCCTCATCCCACCCCTCTTGGACATCACAGAGCCTGAGCTGAGCTCCCTGTGCTATACAACAGCTTCCCACTAGCTACCTGTTTTACACATCAGTTCAGTTCAGTTGCTCAGTTGCTCAGTCATGTGACCCTATGAACCGCAGCACACCAGGCCTCCCTGTCCATCACCAACTCCCGGAGTCCAGCCAAACCCATGTCCATCGAGTCGATGATGCCATCCAACTATCTCATCCTCTGTCATCCCCTTCTCCTCCTGCCCTCAATCTTTCCCAGCATCAGGGTCTTTTCCAATGAGTCAGCTCTTCACATTGGGTTGCCAAAGTATTGGAGTTTCAGCTTCAACATCAGTCCTTCCAATGAACACCCAGGATTGATCTCCTTTAGGATGGACTGGTTGGATCTCCTTGCAGTCCAAGGGACTCTCAAGAGTCTTCTCCAACACCCCAGTTCAAAAGCATCAATTCTTTGGTGCTCAGCTTTCCTTATAGTCCAACTCTCACATTCATACATGACCACTGGAAAAACCATAGCCTTGACTAGATGAACCTTTGTCGGCAAAGTAGTGTCTTTGCTTTTGAATATGCTGTCTAGGTTGGTCATAACTTTCCTTCCAAGGAGTAAGTGTCTTTTGATTTCATGGCTGCAATCACCATCTGCAGTGATTTTGGAGCCCAAAAAAATAAAGTCAGCCACTGTTTCCACTGTTTCCCCATCTATTTCCCATGAAGTGATGGGACCAGATGCCATGATCTTCATTTTCTGAATATTGAACTTTAAGCCAACTTTTTCACTCTCCTCTTTCACCTTCATCAAGAGGCTCTTAGTTCTTCTTCACTTTCTGCCATAAGGGTGGTGTCATCTGCATATCTGAGGTTATCGATATTCTCCCAGCAATCTTGATTCCAGCCTGTGCTTCCTCCAGCCCAGCTTTTCTCATGATGTACTCTGCATATAAATTAAATAAGCAGGATGACAATATACAGCCTTAACATACTCCTTTTCCTATTTGGAACCAATCTGTTGTTCCATGTCCAGTTCTAACTGTTGCTTCCTGACCTGCATACAGGTTTCTCAAGAGGCAGGTCAGGTGGTCTGGCATTCCCATCTGTTTCAGAATTTTCCACAGTTTATTGTGATCCACACAGTCAAAGGCTTTGGCATAGTCAAGAAAGCAGAAATAGATGTTTTTCTGGAACTCTCTTGCTTTTTCAATGATCCAACAGATGTTGACAATTTGATCTCTGGTTCCTCTGCCTTTTCTAAAACAAGCTTGAACATCTGGAATTTCACGGTTCACGTATGGTTGTGTATTAATGTAAATGCTACTCTCTCAGTTTGTCCTAGCCAGTAGGTGGGTGGGGGGTGGGTCAGGAGGCAGGGTACGGTGACTCAAAGCATCAGCATTTGTGGCTTTCCAAGCAATAAGAAAGTGCAGTCAGCTTTGCGACCCTTTACAGGAAAGGAATGGAAGGAAGGGTGGCCTTATAAAGAGTGAAACCAGGATAGAAAGGGATATTGAGTTGTTAAATGTGTCTACAAGGAACTTTCCCTCAATCATAATTGAGACTCAGATTTTGATTATGATGGGGAGTTGGAAAAAGTCTCCTTCCAACTTGCCAGTCTCTACTAGAACCAGAAGTGTTACCTAACTGGGTTTATTTGCCAAACATGCAGCAAACCAAAGTCTGAGATGCTGAGATTTGCAGCAGAGAAAAGATTTACTCGAAAGGCAGCCAAGTGAGGAGTTGGAAGAGTAAGTCTCGGACTGGCCTCCCCCAAAGGCAAGAGTCTTGGGGTATTTATGGTATAAAGAGGCAGGGGGATCTGAGGAAGGAGAAGCAGTGATTAGAAGCAAGAAAAAGGTGAAGTAATGGGTGTTCTGTGCTGGTGGATCTTAGTTCAATATACTTCTTCATGGGACACATGTTCCGAAGATGGTGTGAATCCTGATCCGAGGGTAGAGTTTCTGGCCTTCTGATGTCAAAAAGCCATCCATCTCACACCCGAGCAGGCCCAGTTGAATAGTCACTGGTTTCAACTGGTTTGAACTAGCAAGACTACCTCCCTGTCCCTAGGAAACAATTTAAGCAACCATGGCTAGAGTAACCCAGACATCAGAGGTGTTACCTAAAGGGGGTGGTTAAGGGGTCTTGTGATATGTTGTCTAAGATTCATGAAGCTTGGAGAGAGTACAGTTTGCAAGAACAATTAAAGCAAGCTTGGTCAATGAAGGCTGGTTACAGGATATTATTTATTAAGCAAGTTATAGTTTAGGGGATATACCTGATGACCACTCTCAGTTTCAAAAGGAATCTGGGAGAAAAGGTTAGAATACTTCCGAAAGACTCCAGCCTGCACCTGACACCCCTCTTGACTCCATAAGAATGTTTGTTTCTTAAAGAAACATTTGCCTAATATACTTTCAGGGATCTGGGGGATAGATTGGGGTAAATAAAGAATATGTTCTTTTCAGATGGCTGAATACCATCTCCTGCAGAGCAGTTAAAATGACACCTGCCAGAATCAAATACAATTCTGAGAGGAAAGAAATGAGAGGAGCCTGCTGTTGGTAGACCAGCTTTGATCAGTGGGTTTTCATCTTGCATGTGCATAATAAGGGCTTCCCAGGGGGTGCAGTGGTAAGGAATCCACCCGCAAATGTAGGAGACAGGAGCGTCTCCGATTCGATCCCTGGGTTGGGAAGATCCCCTGGAGATGGAAATGGCAACTCAGTCCAGTATTCTTGCCTGGAGAATCCCATGGACAGAGGAGACTGGCAGGCTGCAGACCACGGGGTTGCAAAGAATTGGACACAGCTGAGCACACAACACAACAGCAGGCATAATAAATGTGGGAATTAAGATGACCGTTTTTAGTCCCTGGGGAGTAACTTGCCTGGGGAACCCAGCCAGGATCGTCTGCATTGGCTTTTTGCTACCAGGGAGTTTGGCCCCAATACCAGGAAGCCTGAATTCTGAATTGTTTCTGTTAAAAAGAATGCCTTTCAGAGATGCCATTAGGAAATCAGTATTGTTTAGAAAACGATAGCACAGAATTGTTCTAACCAGAGTACACCTTGTTCCTGAAATTAATTACCCAGAGCCTTAAAACAGTTCCTACCTTTTGCCGGTAGAAACCCTTTGAAACTATATTTGTCTGTAGTATTCACTGAAGCGCCTTAGATATAAAGAAAGTTATTTTCAGAGGAATTTTGAGCTAGGTTGTGTATACGTGTATGCATACTTAGTGTCTATTGGTTTCCCTAAGGATTATAGAAATCCCATTAACATACCAACTTCTTAAGTAGTTACTGAAACTCCAGCTTTTCATATTTTCTTTTATAATATTTGGATGCATTTAGGTGAACTTGCAGCATTTTAATTATATCTGTATCAGATGAGCAGAAGAAATGTAAAAGGGTCTGGGGAGAGATTTAATTTTAGATAGAGGCATAATTAACAGCATTTGGAAAAACGAGTGGAACTTTAATTAAATGTCTCTACATTAATTTAGTCATTTAATTGAAAATGTATTGGGATAGCCCTTACAATTTATCACTCTCACACTTTGAGAGAAAAGGATTTTAAATAACAAAGCGTCAGTGTATGTCCTCTTATTATTATTATTTTGCTAGCTGCCCACCACCTGTCTCCTTGCTGAATTTTTTTCTCCTATGGTTTCAAGTTTTTTTTAAATATTAATTTGGCTTGTCACTTTTATTTTAAGAGCCATAAGTCTAGAAGAAACCATATTTTGAAACTTTGAGAAAATACTTCTTTTCCTTTCTTTTAGACTTTAATAATCACTGGAGTCATGTTGTGGGCTTCCCAGGTGGCTCAGATGGTAAAGAGTCTGCCTGCAGCACAGAAAACCAGGGTTCGATCCCTGGGTTGCGAAAATCCCCTGGAGCAGGAAATGGCAACCCACTCCATTATTCTTGCCTGGGAAATCCCACGGACAGAGGAGCCCAGTAGGCTATAGTCCATGGGGTCGCAAAGAGTTGGACACGACTGAGCGACTTCGCACAGCAGCAGAGTCATGTTGTAAAGTTTTCTTCTCAATATCGTGGGTTATTTTTTTACTTTGTTAGCTTCCTTTTCTTTTTTTAGCAGTGTTATGCTGCAGTCATGAATATGAATGTGTTTGACTTGGATCCCTGTAACAAGTTCGTAAACAACATAAATAATTATACACTGATAGAAGTACAGTTAGGTAGATTTAGAGGTGTCTCAATTAACCATGCCTAATGAATTTGAGTGAGCTCTGGGAGTTGGTAATGGACAGGGAAGCCTGGCGTGCTGTGATTCATGGGGTCGCAAAGAGTCGGACACGACTGAGCAACTGAACTCAACTGAACTGAAGGAGTATTGTCTTATTAAACTGTTGAACTTAGAGATCTTTAGTGAGTTCACCACACTGGATTCAGTTCTTCCATGTTGCCTGACTCTCTATCACCTCTACATAAATGGTGCCCCCTTAAAAGGTATGTATGGAGTGTACAACCTGCCCAACCATAGGCAGCCTCCCTACCTGTACTTAACGCAGATTTTTATCAGTGCTCTAAATAAGACCATAGACTGCAGTTATACACTTTTCAAATGATGCAAAGGTGAAATGAGAGTTCACACACTAAAAGGTCAAAATCAAGATTCAGAGTAAGATTCAGATGCTGGACCCAAATTAAAAAATAAATAAATAAATAAAATTTAGCAAGAGTAAGATGTCCTACTGTGAAGTTTTTTAAATTCTGTGTACAAATACAGACTAACAAACGTGACTTTCTGGCAGTTCATATTGTTTAAAAAATTAGCTGCGTAAATTTTAATCTTCTGGGCTTTATTCAGTGATTTGTGAATTGGGCAACGTCCAGTCTAGGAGACAGAAAGGAACTCTTAGGAACTTAGGAACAAAATGAAAGACATTTATAGGCAGAAGGGAGCAGGAACAAGGAGGTTATTCTAGGCAAAAAGCAGTTAATTACGGCAAGGTTGCTTTCCTTTAGGTGATAGCAAGCATCTATCAGCCAGATTGTCTAACTAGTGCTGATCAGGCAAATTCCTGATTGACTAGTTAAAAATTTCATTTCTGGAAGAGCTGAAACTGTGATTAAGTGGAGTCTCAGTTTGGTGATGTGAGGCTTAGCTTAAGAGATTCCATCTGGGGCCTGTTGTCTTGCTGTTTTAACAGTGTGAAAAAAAAAAAAAAACAGATTGGGATATTAGGTACCACAAACTCAGCGTTTATCTCTACTGTGATCTGGTGCAACTTGCTATAAAACGCAATACAGTACTAGATTGCATTGATGCCATTAGCAACTGTTGCCATGTACTCCTCCCCTATGGCATCGTATTGACTTCAGAGCAGCACATTTAACAGGGACACTGACAAATGAGGATAGTAGAGCAATCAAGGTTGTAAAGGGTGTAGAGATGGTCATATGAGAAACTTTTGAAAGAATATAGATCATTCAGTAAGAAAACAACTTCTTCACGCATTTGGAGAGGGTGGATAAAGGAGATAGGTACATTGAAGCAAGGCTGTGGAAGGGGAGCCATGGCAAGTATTACAGGAGACTCAGTGTGAAGAAGGAAAACCTAAACCTTAGAGTTGTTGCTCAGTGACATGGCCTGCTTCATTAATTTCCATTATTTTTTAATCTGGCTGATCAGCTAATAAGGATTCTACATGGCTCTGTTCAGTCGACAGGGATGTAATACCTTATAATGGTAGCTTAAATAATATAGAAAGAAATGTATTTTGCTCCCATGTAAATGTTCAGAAGTAGGTAGGTCAGGGCTTGTTAGGCTGTTCTGCTTCACAAAGTTGTCAGTCCCTTGTTATGTTGTTCCCTGCCATGCTGGCCTCAATTCCCACTGTCACTACATGGCCCAGTATCTCTGCTTCTACTCCAGCCATCACATCTGAGTTCCAGCCCCCAGCAAGATGGAGGAAGGTAGAAGGTACAAGGCTATCTGCCATTATAGTTCTAAGGAAAACTCTCAGGAGCTACCATAAAGTATAAAGTATCTACTTGTAGTTCCTCAGCCAGAACTTTGTCACATGATTATATCAACCTGCATGTGAGGCTCAGAAATGCAATCTTTACTTCATGCATCCATGTACCAAACTAAAGATCATGGGTGATATTGGTATGGAAAAAGGAAGGAAACAAATTGGAGGTGATCAGCAGTCTTTGCCAAAAGGATATTTCAAAAGGAATTACTCTAGATAAACAAGATAGATTTTAAGATCCTTTATACTTTTAAGAGTTGGTTGTTCTTGTTTAGTTGCCAAGTCATGTCCGACTCTGTGTGACCCCATGGACTGTAGCCCACCAGGCTCCTCTGTCCATGGGATTTCCCAGCAGGAATACTGGAGTGGGTAGCCATTTCCTTCTCCAGGGGATCATCCCAACCCAGGGATGGAACACATGTCTTCTGCATTGGCAGAACACTTCTTTACCACTGAATCACCAGGGAAGCCCTCTTAAGAGTCTAAGATCTTGCAATTTATAGAAAAAGAATCTCTTCTATCTGAAAACAGAATTGTTCTCAAGAACTATTTGGAAGTTTATTTCTAAGTCCAAAATGGTATTCACAAGTGACCAATGTATACAGTGTACATCTTTCTACAAAACCAGGTTTCTCCTTTGTTGCCATAGTAATCATGTCTTTTCTTAAAGCAGCACTTACTATTTTCTACTTTTGAACAAAGTGGTGTTAATAATAAGGCCTAAAAAACCTAATACAATATTATAAAGTTTAAAAATAAAATGAAATTTTAAAAAAAATCAAAAACATTAAAAAAAATTACAGAAATATGCACACAGAACACATCCCAGGCTAAAAAAAAAACCCAAAACAATGGGGCCTAGACTAAAATAAATACAAATGTCCTATATTGGTGGCATTCTTCATTGCCATGCTTCTGCTTGGCCTGGGAGCTTTATTGCTGTCCACGGGAAGGTGTAAATAGAGAAGTTTTGTCAACTACAGGGAATTCAACAAACATTGTAAGTTAGGAGGAATGAATTCCTGTAAATTAGTGGAGCATTTTCTCCTTCCCTGGTAATATGGTGTTTTTCATTTTGGATTTAAAGTGCCTATACCCTAACATAGAGAAATGTATTGAATTATTGGTTTTTTCAATTGTTATATGGCCCCTATTACTCTAAACTTTCAAACTGTAAGATAAGTCAAAATCAGAAAGCCATAGTGTCCACTCCTTCCTCTGTTTCATTCCAGCTGTGAGAAGGGAACAGGACAGAATAAAGATGGCAGGAGGCCAAGACACACAATCCAGGATTTGTGGGAACTTTTATCCAACATGTAAAAATATTATATTATGGGAAAAATTATACTGTAAAAATTAAACTTCTGCATTGAGAAACAGAAAAAAAAATTACATCCAGCTATATTGCTTCTCCCTGTGGAGCTGTTCTAAGCACAAAGTTCCTATTACATAATGAGCAACTCCTTAAATACTGTGCAACTCTGTGTCTTGCTAGAAACAGAATGCAGCAAACTCTGCCTCTCAGTAACAATTTACATTATGTTTACTGGTGCTGAGCTCTATATAAAGAGTGATGTGTGTGCATTTGGGGGTCACAGCAGAGTGTGTAAGGCTGAAATTCACAACAAAAGCGTAACATGAATCAGTTGTAATTTTAATACTTTTCTATAATCATGTTCCTTACATTAAAGGTTAAAAATACATGCCACTTTAAGAACAGAATTTGCCAGAGGCCAGGGGAGAGGCTCCTGGGGAGTTATTGTTTAATGGGCAAAGAGTTTTCAATTTAGGACAATGAAAAAGTTGCAGATCCAGGGTAATGGCACTAGCTGCACAACGATGTGAATGTACTTCATTTCACTGAGTTATACACTCAGTCAGTTCAGTTGCTAAGTCGTGTCTGACTCTTTGCGACCCCATGAACCACAGCACGCCAGGCCTCCGTGTCCATCACCAACTCCCAGAGTCTACCCAAACCCATGTCCATCGAGTTGATGATGCCATCCAACTATCTCATCCTCTGCTGTCCCCTTCTCCTCCTGCCCTCAATCTTTCCCAGCATCAGGGTCTTTTCCAATGAGTCAGCTCTTCCCATCGGGTGGCCAAAGTATTAGAGTTTCAGCTTCAACATCAGTTCTTCCAATGAACACCCAGGACTGATCTCCTTTAGAATGGACTGGTTGGATCTCCTTGCAGTCCAAGGGACTCTCAAGAGTCTTCTCCAACACCACAGCTCAAAAGCATCAATTCTTCAGCACTCAGCTTTCTTTATAGTCCAACTCTCACATCCATACATGACCACTGGAAAAACCATAGCCTTGACCAGATGGAGCTTTGTTGGCAAAGTAATGTCTTTGCTTTTGAATATGCTGTCTAGGTTGGTCATAACTTTCCTTCCAAGGAGTAAGCGTCTTTTAATTTCATGGCTGCAATCACCATCTGCAGTGATTTTGGAGCCCAGAAAAATAAAGTCTGACACTGTTTCCACTGTTGCCCCATCTATTTCCCGTTAAGTGATGGGACTGGATGCCATGATCTTAGTTTTCTGAATGTTGAGCTTTAAGCCAACTTTTTCACTCTCCTCTTTCATTTTCATCAAGAGGCTCTTTAGTTCTTCTTCACTTTCTACCATAAGGGTGGTGTCATCTGCATATCTGAGGTTATTGGTATTTCTCCTGGCAATCTTGATTCCAGCTTGTGCTTCTTCCAGCCCAGTGTTTCTCATGATGTAGTCTGCATATAAGTTAAATAAGCAGGGTGACAGTATACAGCCTTGACGTACTCCTTTTCCTATATGGAACCAGTCTGTTGTTCCATGTCCAGTTCTAACTGTTGCTTCCTGACCTGCATACAGGTTTCTCAAGAGGCAGGTCAGGTGGTCTGGAATGCCCATCTCTTTCACTAAGAATGGTTAAAGCGTAAATTTTAGGTGTATTTGACCACAAGAAAAAAAATGTAACAACAAAAAGATACATGCCACTTTAGTGGGTTGACATTTCCTCTTCCAGGGAATCTTCCTGATCCAGGAATCAAACCCATGTCTCTTGCATTGACAGGTGGATTCCTTACCACTGGGCCACCTGGGAAACCCCACCCCTCCCAGTGATTTAATAACTTTAAATCATGTGGTGCCAAGTAATAACTAAATTGAGTGAAAAAGAAAAAAAGAAAAACTGGAAATTTGGGACTTCCTGGTGGTCCAGTGGTTAAAAAGACTTTGCCTTCCAATGCAGGAGATTCGATTCCTGGTCAGGGAGCTAGGATCCCACATGCCTCATGGCCAAAAAAAAAAAAAAAGAAAACATAAACCAGAAGCAATATTGTACCAAGTTCAAAAGACTTTTAAAAAATGGTCTACATCAAAAAAAAAAAAAAAAAAAGACTTAGAAATTTAATTCCACCAGTTATCCTCGGGACTTTCAACCTACCCTAACTTTTGTTTACTTAATGAGGGGAGAATCTGTTTTATTTGTTTCTGTGCAGAAGATTGCCAGTTTAATCATGGTTGTATTAGGACTTAAGATATATACAATTGATAGTTATTGATAGTACTTTGTATCTGCACTGCATCTGAGAGTTGATTGAGTAATTTCAAATGGTCACCTTAGCCAGTTGCCCCCAGTAGTCCTGAGAGATGAGTAAAGCATGAGAGGAACCTCCATCCCCTCATTGGAGAGTAGGGGAAACCTCCCACTGAAGTAAAGGAGCGTCCCTCTGGAACTCATGTGCTTGTATTGAGGAGGGAGCATGGGTGCTGCTGGATGTGAGTTATAGGGAATAAGACACATCATTTAAGCAAAGTGCTATGGTCCTGCATACTATATAAGCACTTATAAGATGAAGACTCCTAGCATCTAGAAACAGACATTAGATCACCTGGAGAAAGTGAACTCCAAGAAAAATAGGTTAGATTATTTTCCCTAGACAGAAAAAGATAACATTGAGATACCAAGGTCAGAAGCACAAAGAAAAATAATTTTTTCCTCCAGGCTTTCAGGAGGCATTTTGCAGTAGAGAGAGAGAGACTTAACAGAGAAAACAGCCCACTGCAAAACTCTGTGGTTTGTAAAACTGCCCAGTCAGTTGCTAAGTGGATACCATGAGCATGATGGCATCACAGTTTCCTTGTGTGCCATTTAATTCTACTCTCTCACCATACATTCTTTTTTTTTATTTTATTTATTTGGATTCTCAAATGTTCATTGCATCATGCAGGATCTTTCGTTGCAGGGCATGGATTCTCTAGTTGTGGTGCACAGACTCAGTAGTTGCGGGATAAGGCCTTAGTTGCTCCAAGGCATGTGGAATCTTAGTTCCCTGACCAGGGATCAAACTCGTATCCCATGCATTCTTAACCACTGCACCAATCCCTCCATACTTTTTATCAATTCTTGTCCCTGCTAACAAGAATGATGAGTGAAAGAGTAGGGCTGGACTACTGCTCTGATTTACTTCCTGCAGAAACTGTTTAAAAGCTAAGATCCTAGTGATTCCTTGTCTCATGTATGAAGGATGATAACTTATGCTATAATTGTTAAAAAGAAAGATGTTGGACACTTTGGAGTGTTTTTTTTTTTTTTTTGGCATTTGTTTCATCACATCTACTTTCATGCTGTTTTAAAATTTAATAGTTTTTTATTGGGTCTATCTTCTGGTTAAATGTTTTGTGCATAAGAAAGTCCAGAGGAAAAATGGAGGTCACAGAACTAATGGCAAATCCACTCTTAAATTCAGTAAAATGATACTCTAAAAGATTTGAGCTGTGCATGCATGGTGTGGTAATTAAAAAAGTATCACAATCAAGATGTAGTTGAAAATATTGAAACTTTAAGACATTTCTGTTATGCTCATGTTATTCAAAGGATGACTTTTAATTTTGTTCGCATTTTTTGGGCTTCCAAGTACTGTTTTTATTGATGATGATAACAGCTATGAAATTCTGTGATCTTAGTACTATATTCTCTTAGCATGTATGTTGCTCATGAAAAGATAGGAGAAAGCTTCTCCATGTAAACATGCCTTGGATGAGGGGACCTCAAGTGTACCTTCCTAAATACAGTGAAGGAAATGGCACCCCACTCCAGTGTTCTTGCCTGGAGAATCCATGGACAGAGGAGCCTGGTAGGCTGCAGTCCATGGGGTCGCTAAGAGTCGGACACGACTGAGCGACTTCACTTTCACATTTCACTTTCATGCATTGGAGAAGGAAATGCCAACCCACTCCAGCATTCTTGCCTGGAGAATCCCAGGGACCGGGGAGCCTGGTGGGCGGCCGTCTATGGGGTCGTACAGAGTCGGTCACGACTGAAGCGACTTAGCAGTAGCAGCAGCAGGCCCCAAACCACCCTTCTGGCCTAACTACCACACTTGTCTTTGGCCACTGCACACACTACCTACCTCTGCCTTGGCTCTGTTGATGAAAAGGCTGTCTAGGAACTGAGGCTCAGCCATCAGAGGGATCAAGTTCTAATCCCAGCCCACTCCTTTGCTAGATATATAACCCTGGAGCCTTTCTGTGCTTCAGTTTCCTTGTTTATCTGTAAAATGCAATTAATAAAAATGGGCTTCATGAGGCTTTTGGAAGATTAAAATTGCATAATTCATTAAAAATATCCTTGGGGTATAGCATAGTAAGTGTTATCTATCTTTATCATTACTATTGGTATTAGTATTATTTCTTCCACGTGGAATACCAGTTCCATAAACCCTGCATGTCAAGACCCTACTCCAAAAAAATATATTTAGTTAAGTGAGATGACAGATATGTTAGTTAGATAGTGGTGATCATTTTACAACATACATGTATGTCAAAATATTAAGTTGTACACCTTAAGTGTACATAGTTTTTATTTGTCAGTTATACTTGAATAAAACTGCAGAAAATTAAAAGACCTGCTTTTTATTTATCATGGAGAGTTTCCCAGTACTTCCAGATGAAAACAGCAAATTCTCATTTCAACGTTTATTAATTTCCTATTCATACTTTATGCCCACATGCACTATAAATATCTTAAAGTTAGGATCTGTTGCAAATACATTGGTATTTTCCATGGATTTACACGTAGTTGGTGTTCAATAAGTTTTTATTAAATGAATGAGCATAATTCATGTTCTTTCATTAGTCTCTAATTCAGTATTAACATGTTTGAGGTCTCAAGAATTCATGTGAAGGATTTTTTTTGCTGTATCTCACGTCTTTTGTAAGTTGGAAAGCTGAAATGCATGACTTTTTCAGTGCAGTAATTTATGACAACTTCTAGGTTGTAAACCTTCCCTGGGTGTAGAACCTCTATGTTTTTCATTGCATCCTTCTTATGTTTTTGCTTTAATTTGGTTCAAAGCATAACACTTATTCTTGGAACTCTCATTTCTGAATAGTACTTTCAGAACTTGTTTAGAATGATTGCAGAGTCCTTAGGAAATCTTCACGGATTGCTTTTCACATACAGTTTACCATTGTGGTCTCAACTTTTCAAAAAAATGTTTCTAAAAAGGCAGTTAAATCCATGGGTAGAAACCCACTTACATCCATTATTGCTGATAATTTGTCTTCTGGATTTTAACCAAGCAAATAACTTGGGGACAATATTTGGACTGTTAGAATTTTTTCTACTTTCCAAGTATTTTGTAATTCTTAGTAATTTCAGTCAATGTAGTTTCTTATTTCCTGTCCATTATAAATGATTATCAGTAAAAGGTATTACTATTTATGTCTACTGCTTTTGATTTTTCTGGAAATTAAAATTCTGCTGAAAGAGGCATGAGGTGTTCAGAAATATGCACTGAAAATTCTCTTACAGATTTATCAGTCTTTGCCGTGAGGCACTGACATTCAACCAATACACTAGTACACACCTACCTTTTCAGTTTAAATCTTCTAATTTTGTTCTGATTGGCCATTACTTGCACCTGATTGTTCTGTGTGTGTTCCATGCTAATGATAATATATAACTTTCAATATCATTCCTGCATATACATGTTTTTCCTGTCTTAGGATACAACTGTAATCATCGCATGTTTCTTAAACACAACCAAAGTGTTCATTTGAATCAATAAGTCTTGTTTCTGTGGTCACTGTTTCCCAGAACTCTCAGGGTTTCTAAGCGAGGTGGTTATGCTTCCAGGAATAGTGCAGAGAGTCTCCAGGAGCAGTCATTTTTCTCTAAATTGACATGATTTCACACCCTTCTTTTTCCTTTCCATCGGAAAGTATATTTCATTAGTGTTTTGCCGAGAATCCTGCTCTGTTTCATAATAATTTTCTGTTCGCACTCTCTGCACTGAGAAATACCTATTCCATGCATCAATTGAATAAACGGCAATTTGAAAGCATTTTACCACAGCTGGATATTTTTCATTGATTCTTTTCATCTGAAGATCATTTATTAGACTTCTCCTTCCTCATTCTTCTTACATCCATATTTCTGTTCTGTCCTATATACATGATGCCTTTTGCATTTTCTATATTTAAATGTAAATTGCTGACTAAAGTTATTCTTTGATTTCATCCCAGGGTCATTAGGAAATCACAAATGACAAATTTTACTACTTTCTTTTTTTTAATTTTACTACTTTCTAGGCCTTTTTTCTTGTCCATCCAAATGTGTTTTACAATTCTTAGACATTCAGCCTCCTGGTTGCTGATTTCTTCCAATCTCTTCCAGACATCTGTGCAGTGTTATGGATTATATCATTGCGTTCTGTCCCTGTTCGAATTTGCAGAATGTAACCTACAGAATATATATTGACTAATAAAGAAATGCATCCACGTGGTAGACGGTTGTAAAGAGAGGAAATACATATTGGAATGCAGCATGCACCTACATAAAGGAAATGGAGAAAACAGCAGTTTGCCATGTCAGAGGTGCAAATGAAGACAGTAGCTAGAAAACACAGAAAGTCTACAATGTATAAAAGATTTTTCTTCCAAATTAATTCACATATAAGGCCTGAAAAATCAAAATAACATATATGTAATTTTTAATACCACATTAGTGTACTGCTGTGTTTAGGTAAACAGCTGATGAGATTCCCATTCCCTAGACTTTTTTCATGTCATCACTTGAGCACTTTTTCCCTTGGAGTTACTTTGACAGGGGGAGGGAGAGAGGAGGAAAGAGACAGAGTACTCTACCTGTCTTTTCAGAAAGAAATGGAGGAATGAGGGAGGAAGAGACGGGGAGAAATCCAATGATACATTATTCATCATCCTAAACTGGCACATAAGATAATACGGTTAATCAGTCTAAAATTTTCACTTCAGACAATTTCACTCTCCGAAACTAATTCTGATACCCCCAAACTGTTTGGAGGTAAATATTAATTCATGTCAAATCAGTTCTATGCAGTTTTTTTTTTAATATACATTTTCACTTTTGTAAGATCATCAAAGAATCAAAGGAAAAGCTATTTTAGGCAATGAACTTGGGCAGTGATGCCAAAACAGAATTTTAGAAATCTAAGGATAGATGGAATCACAAAAGATAATCTCTTTCATGGTGTGTTATCCCCTGCAAGTCGATTTCTGTTTTATTGACATAATTTTAGTAGGTTCCCATTTCCTCATAAATGTATCTGATTTGTACTTTTCTAAACAATCTTATTTTTCTTTGTTGTATCCAGTATTGAGAAACATGACATTTATATCTAATAGAATAAATGGTAGTTGGAAGGAAGCACCTTGATATCCAACTAAGAGTATTTGTTTGTTGAATGAATTCAAATAGGTAGTTTTTAATTCATGTACATGAAACTAGGATTTTTTTATGTTCTTGGTATTATTTCACAGCAGATAGGTGGTGTACGTCTATCTTTTCCTTAGAGATCTTGACAATCAACCATGTATTCTGGGAACACATCCTAACACTACATGCTACCATCAGAAATGATATTCTTCCCTTCATGTCAAGTTCAGTGTTGGCACCATATACACAAAACATGTTAAAATAACAGGGTTCTTGTTCTCCAATGCTTTATAACAGAGGCAGATCATCAAACTTCTGTTTTTCTCATTATAATTGTCATTTCATTTGCTCCCAAACATTCACTTCTGTGCTTAATGCAAAAGCTTTACAAGCTTATTTTCTTACAGTTGTAAAACTAATACTTCTGTATCTTTTCCCAGAGATATTAATGTTTATTTTCCTTTCAGATTTTTCTAGGTAATTTGATGGGTTATTGGTACCTCTTTTCCTGCCTAAATAGGCAACCCACATAATTATAGTGACCTTTTCATTTATATAGTCTTTGATTCTAGCCCTCATACTTCTGCATCTTTCTTCATTTCATATCATTTCTTATTCTTTGGAACCAGAAACTATTACACTATGGCGTTGATCATTCTTTCTGCCAATTTTCTCCAATGCATTTTCTGATCTTTCTCTGAGCTGCTAAAGGGCCATTCAGCCCTTTCATTATGGATATTCATTTACTTTGACTTTGCAAACACAAACATCCTTTTTGATCTTTATTTGCTTAGAGGAATATGGCAGATGAATCACAATAGACTTTTCAGAATCCGATGTTTAATTCTTTTTCCAGGAAACCTTTTCTAGGTTTTCTCTTTGCACTTTCCTCTGCTCCTCAGTGACTGAAAATGTTATTACTAGAAGGAAACCCAGGGGCCATCTAATTCAACATCCTCACTTTTTGCTTTAGCAAACTGAAGCCAAGCTATGTTAAATGAGTTGCCTGTAGTAACACAGCTAGTTATGCAGCCAAAGCTACATGGGATCTTGCCACTCTCCCACAATTTATCAACCTTCTGTCTATCGCCTCAAACCAGGCTATTTCTGACTTCCTTATTTCTGCTCTCTGAAGCATTCAAGCTCCATCATTAGGTGATCTTCCACTAATCCATCCCTCTTGAGAGCCAGTGAATTGGTAAACCCCACTGATGGTGAAGTTGCAGTGTCTTTTATCCATACCTTAATGTTCAGGCCAATGCTAGCCTCTACACACTTGTCTTCTTATTCTGGTCCCTCGCTGCCCCAGGCCCACTTCACGTTACTCAGGCTCTCTATGACAGGGGGTTAAGCATAGAATCTGCATCACATAGCCCTGGTGTGTACTTATTAGTCTTGTCACTCTGAACGTGCTACCGATCCCTCTAAGCCAATTTTCTCATCTATCCAGTGAGACCAGAGGCTGTTAATGAGGATTGTAGGAGATAACACATGAGAAGTATTTAGCACAGTGACTGGCCCATAAGAAGTTCTCAGGAAATTTTTTGGGGGGAGGGTTGATAGCAATAGGGTATTGTATTAAAAAAGCAGATTAAGGGGTCTTCACATTACAGGTCTTGGTTAAGTTCCAACATAGGGCCTGGATCTTTCATGACAGGGGATCTCAAAGTGATTTTTACCTTTTTGAATGTTGCATGAAAAACCAAAGAACATGTGTTACAGACCTCATACTAAGTCTTTTCAGTCACATCTGACTCTTTACGACCCCATGGACTGTAGCCCACCAGGCTCCTCTGTCTATGGGATTCTCTAGACAAGAATACTGGAGTGGGTTGCCATGCCCTTCTCCAGGGGATCTTCCTGACCCAGGGATCGAACCTATATCTCTCACTCCTGCATTGGCAGGTAGGTTCTTTACCACTAGCGCCACCTGGGAAGGCCATTGGGGACCTCTGTAGCCCTTAAAAACCTAAAATATTTACTTTCTGACGCTTTACAGAAAACATCGGTCAATCTCTGTTCTAGATTCAGTCTACCTGGGTGTTTCTACCACCCATAAGCTTCATGGCCTTGGACAAATTACCTAACTTCTGCAAGCCTTGGTTTCTGTAACTGTAACTAGTATCTATGTTACAGAGTTGTTATAAGAATTAAATGGGATCATTTACATGAAGTGCTCAGCACAGTTTCTGGAGTAGCAAGTATTAAATAAATGTTAGCTGACATTATTACGTGTACTTACTGTTGCCAGATAGTTCTCTGGAAGTGTAACTTCGTTTCTTTTTTAAAATTTTTATTTATTTTTTATTAAAATATAGTTGATTTATAATGTGTTAGTTTCTGGTGTACAGTGCAGTGATTCAGTTATATATATATATACATATATATTCTTTTTCAGACTCTTTTCCATTATAGATGACTATAAGATATTGAATATAATCCCCTGTGTTATACAGGAGGAACTTGTTTATCCGTTTGATATATAGCAGTGTGTTTATGTTAATCCCAGCCTCTAATTTATGCCCCCACACCCAATAAGTGTAGCTTTAATGGTGACTTTTTCTTGAAAATTTTGGGGCAAAATTTTTGTATTTCTTATTCTGTTAAATGAAGATTCCACACTCTGGCATTCAATATTTTTAACATTATCAAGCAACTCTTTGTGAATTTATTGAGGTTTCCAAAGCAGTAGGAAACCTTGGAAATAACTAAGCTAAATCCATATTATAGATATGGAAACTAGGGCCCAGGAAAATCATGCCCTCTAACATCTGAAGTCAGCTCCTCTTTTCACGTCGTGTGATCTACACTGTGCTTCTGCCGTGCAATCTTAGATTTAAAGGGATTTAGAAATCATTTATCTGTCTAAGGCAGGACTCCCCTCTATAAAATCTCTGTCAGCTAAACCGAGTTTTAAGCATGGTTATTGATGATAAAATCACCTTTTTCCCAGAGAGCCGCTCTGGCTCTTTCAAAGTCTTTATATTAAATGGAAATTGACTTTCCTGAAATTTCTATGTATTGATCCATTTTTTCCCACTAGAGCCAAAGAGGATTGTCGCTTTTCTATGTTTCAAATATTTGCTGTCAAGCTGTCTTCTCCAAGTCCTCTTTTTGTGCTAATGTGAACCCACCGAGGGTTTTTTTATTTGTTTGTTTATTGTCCTGCTAAGTTGAAAAGCTAAGAAAAGCTTGGTTCTTTAAGCATTATTCTATATACCCCATTACCAGGACTTGACTTCAGAGTGTACACTCTAAATAAATGCTCTTGTGAAGTCATTCAATTCAGTGGAATTTTTCCAGTCCCGCTGTTATTCCTTATAATATCTACTGTCAAGACTTTTACCTTCTTGTCTTTTCTCTGTAAGAATTAACAATTTCAGTCACTCAGTCGTGTCTGACTCTTTAAAACCCCATGGACTACAGCATGCCAGGCCTCCCTGTCCATCACTATCACCTGGAGTTTTCTCAGTTCGTGTCCATTAACAATGGTCCCTTTCAATACAAGTTGTCCAGAACTAATCATATTACAGTTACGGCCTGACTAATGGAAATCATGGCATTTCCTATATACCATTTCACAATCAAATGTGTTTTGTATGTTTGCATTTATATTCTCTCCTCACGATGTCAGTGCTCATTGGAAAATTTGGAGTTATCTTTCATTCTTCTCCACTGTGTGTGTGTATGCTCAGTCATGTCCAACTCTTCACAACCCCATGGATTTGTAGCCCCCTAGGCTCCTCTGTCCATAGAATTTTTCAGGCAGGAATACTGGAGTGGGTTGCCATTTCCTTCTCCAGGGGATTTTCCAGACCCAGGGATCAAACCTGCATCCCCTGCATCTCCTGCATTGGCAGGCAGATTCTTTACCACTGTGCCACCTGGGAGCCCATCTTCTCCATTACCTTCCATTTTTATTTGATCACCAAATTCTGAATGACTCAAAAAAAAATCACTCATGTACATAGAGAACAGACATAGTTGCCAAGGGAGAGGCAGCTGGGCGAGGAAAGGAATGGGAGTTGGGGATGAGCAGAGGCAAGTTATATATAGGATGGATAGAAAACAAGGTCCTACTGGATAGCACATTTCCCTTGGGGATCTCTCGCTAAACATTCATGCCATACCCCCACGTCAGCTTCATGATTTTGCATTCTGCTTCCTGTGTTATGATTCTAAGAGAGCGATCCTGTTCTCTCTCTGTCTCTCTACCTCAACCTGGGAGGAATGACTGCTCCCTCTTACTAAGGCTGAACCACATTTGCATTTTGCTTAAACTACATTTCTCAGTTTTACAGCATTTACACAGAAGACAATGGGATCTAGGAAAGATGGAACAGTTTAAAAGAGATTAACTGCCCCTTTTTTGAGAGCGCTGTCCATAAAGTCCACAAGCAAGTGAGGCTTCCTTGTCAGAAAGCAATTCAATTACTACAAGCGATCTTTCAAGCCTGAGCTCATTCTCCCCTGGGACTGGAAATTGAAAGCATGTTCCCCTGACAGTTGTGTTACTGTTGGATATGGCCACCGTGCAAAGGACAGGACACAGTCCAAAGGCAGACATATCCTATCTGAAATTTTGAGTCATCCCTGAGACATCATCTGGGACTCTTGTTTAATGAGACTAAATTAAAATATGAGAGATTGAACCCACACTCTGCCTTCCCCCCAACTCATCTCTCTGGTATCAGCAAGGAAATCAAATGCTAATAGCCAGTGACCTCCTAATTTTAGTCTGCTGCCCTTAGCCTTGAGAAAACAATCATTAAGTTAGTGTAAATGCTGCACATAAAGTACCCCCATCAGAGCGGAAACCCCAGAATTACACAAGTGAGTTAACAGCAGGGGAAGAAGGGAGTAACACTTTTCATAGGACAAGTCCTAAATCTGGTTAGTCCCTTAGGAAGACTTTTCTCATCAAGAAAGAGCTGCATAAACAGGCAGTACCTGCCTCTCCCAGAAACTACGTCCCTTGGCTGAATCATCACTCACCTCCAAACCCTCGAAGTGCCAAACACAGATTCTTTATATTTTATCGGTTACATCAGAGTTTCCATTTTCGAACTTCTCAGCACCCTGGAGGTCACCTCAGGAAATCATGCTGTCCATGAATGATTTCCTTTAGAAATGTATGTGTAGCTGTATGTATGCCCATGAGTTATTTAATCAGTTAGTGAAAGGAGGAAAACATTTCTGTTATTGACCTTTTTCAGTCTCTGAGAACTCGTGAATCTTGCCTGCAGTCTAGGATTGGTAGAAAAAGAAAAAGGCACTGACAAAATGGTAGTTTATTTTAATACTGTATTATGGGCAGACAAACAACCCTGGGCTTTCTTTTGTCTAAGTAGAATCGACTTCTGAGTGAGGTCAATCTTTACTGTTCTCAACCCTAGTACACACATATTTATGTCCACATATATAATCCCCATCTTTGAAAGCCAAAAGCTCTTTAGCAGTGTGTGTGCCTGTAACCAAGAGGAAACACACTTCATGTCTGCATTAGTATCAACTCAACCAAGTTGGAAGTGTGAGTCACTCAGTCATGTCCTACTTTTTGCGACCCCATGGACTGTTCTGACTCTGAGATCCCATGGAGCCCACCAGGCTCCGCTGCCCATGGAATTCTCCAGGCAAGAATATTGGAGTAGTTGGCCATTCCCTTCTCCAGGGGATCTTCCCAACCCAGGGATCAAACCCAGGTCTCCTGCATTGTAGGCAGATTCTTTACCATCTGAGCCACCAGGGAAGCCCAAGGTTCACTGCAGTCCAACTCTCCTCCACAGCAATACCGGTCAGATACTAATAGGTATATCTGGCTGTATCTTCTCTTCCTCCCAAACCTCATCCCTTAAATTCCTCAGTGTTTAGAAGGATCCATATTTTTGCTTTGTTTTCTGTATACGTAGTTTATTAGCTGGGGTTTGTATCAGGATTGCAGGGGTTCCAAAGAATACAGAAGCTGTGTATAGTGGCTTAAAGAAATGGAGCTTCATTTGTCTCTAATATTAAGATATCTGGCAGTAAGGTGATGGAGGCTCAACCATGTCAGGACTGGCATCCTCACAGTTTTATTCATTTGTTTGGTTTTGAGGTTTCTGTTTGTTTGTTTTTACCTTTTCCTCATGCTTATCACCTCATGGTCATGAGATGGCTTCTGCACCACCAGTCACCATTTCAGCTGGGCAAGAAACAGAAGACAAAAAGGATGTATCTGCTTTATATCCTGAAGCCAAAGATTTCCCAGAAGCCCTTCCCAGCAGCTGTTAACTGATATGTCATCGGACAGAACTATATCACGTGATAAACACTAGTAGAAAGAAAGCTAGGGAGAAGTGCTTGTAGATGGGGATTGAGGTAGCTAGTCTGCCAGTTTTCAGTTGCAGATATAAGCAACAGGCTGATTCAATTCAGAGAAAACAAAGGGAATGGGGAGAGGAGCTCTTTGTTTAAAAGACATTCCTAAAAGGAAGGAAATTATTTTAAAACTAGGTCTTGGGATAGAATATGAACTGGCAGCGTTCTGAGATCTCTAAAGCAGGAACACATGTATCTTTTTGTGTCGTCTTGAATGCATTTAGTTGCTCAGTCATATCTGACTCTTTGTGACCCCGTGGACTATAGCCTGCCAGGCTCCTCTGTCCTTGGGATTCTCCAGACAAGAATACTGGAGTGGGTTGCCATTTCCTTCTCTAGGGAATTTTCCTGACCCAGGAATCAAACCCACGTCTCCTGCATCTCCTACACTGGCAGGCAAGTTCTTTACCACTGAGATACCTAGGAAGTCCTCGTCTTTAGAATGTTATTGTTGTTCAGTCGCTAAGTCCTGTCTGACTCTTTTCAACCAATGGATTGCAGGTTCCCAGGCTTCCCTGTTCTTAACTGTCTCCCAGAGTTTGCTCAGATTCATGTCCATTGAGTCAGTGAGGCTATCTAACCATCACATTGTCTGCCACCCTCTTCTTCCGCCTTCAATCTTTCCCAGCATCAGGATCTTTTCCAGTGAGTCGGCTCCTTGCATCAGGTGGCCAAAGTGCTGGTGCTCCAGCATCAGTCCTTCCAGTGAATATTCAGGACTGGTTTCCTTTAGAATTGACTTGTTTGATCTTCTTGCAGCCCAAGGGACTCTCAGGAGTCTTCTCCAGCACCACAGTTCAAAAGCATCAATTCTTCAGCACTCAGCCTTCTTTATGGTCCAGCTGTCTCTGCTCCAAACTTGTTCTGACCTTGTATCATTTTCTCCTCTGTCAGCTTCCTTCTAGTAGTCTTGTTTGGGTCTTTAAACCCATCACTTGTTAATGGCAGTTGAGGAGGGCAAGCAGGCCAAGTTGGTGGCTCTACTAAGGAATATGGAGAGGAGCAGTTCCTCTCCATAAAAGCAGAAGGAATATGGGAGGAGCAGCTCCCCAAAGGTTAAAAATAATAATAATAATAATAAGCAGTTTGGAGAAGGATGAGATAATTGGATAGGCAAAGATTCCATAGGTTCCACTCACCAAGATTGGGTGTGCCCTTTACTCTCTTTCTCTGTCACTCTGTTTCTCTCATTTGATAGTAAAAGTAAAACTGAAACACTAAATCACAGACAACCACCATGATCTTCATGAAGTCATCAAAAATCTTGAAGTGTAAGAAAAATAAATGGGAGGAGGGAGGAGGGTTCAGGATGGGGAACACATGTATACCTGTGGCAGATTCATTTTGATATTTGGCAAAACTAATACAATTTTGTAAAGTTTAAAAATTTAAAAAAAATTATAGAAAACAAAACAAACAAAAAAAAAGAAATGGGATACCAGTTAACTCTTAGAGAAAAAAATGCACTAGCTTAAAAAAATGTGTCTTGTTTATCTCCAGGTTTCAAAACTATTTTAAGGTAGTATTTTAAAAACCTGAATTGTTTAATAAATGCATTTCAAATGTCATCAATGGCCCAAGAATGCACGTTAGCTATCCTGCTAACCAGAATCAGATTTTTATAAGTTCTTTTCTCCAAGAAGTTCTCAGACCTGAAGCGCAGAGATTCTCATGCACAGAAACCTTTTCATCAGTTCTCTAGTCACATAGCAATTCTGAAATCACCATCTTCATATCTCAAGCCTATTTCAAATAGCTTCCTCTTTTTAAAGTTGCATACGAATGCAGTAACCTTGTGCTTCTAAAATGGATATCATATGTCGCAAGAGGAAAACTATTGTAATGTTATAAGTGGTGAGAATTAGCAAATAATCATTAATAGTATAGCTTTAGAATTTTTTTAGAAATGAAAATTTAGATTCTGGTTCTGCCATAACTGCCTGGGTTTATCTGAAGACCTCCATTTCCTCAAACACAAAATGGTGATAATATTATCTATTCATAAGTGTTTTGTGAAGAGTAATTTGGATAAGAGTAACAGTGCTTCTTAGCACTGTTAGGGGAAACTTGGCTTAGTGGCTGCATCCTGCCATCTCTGCCTCCATCTTCATGTCTGAATCAAATCCATCTCCCTCTCTTTGGTCTTCCCTGGTGGCTCAGATGGTAAAGAATCTGCCTGCAATGCAGGAGACCCGGGGTTCAATCCCTGGGTCAGGAAGAACCCCTGGAGATGGGAATGGCAACCCACTCCAGTATTCTTGCCTGGAGAATCCCATGACCAGAGGAGCCTGGTGTGCTACACAGAGTTGCAAAGAGTCGGACACGACTGAGTGACCAACACACACCAGTGCTTCACATTCATAGATTGAGACCCCTTTATGGCCAGATCCGGACTCTAGTTTATTCAGTTGTTTATTTCTATGTTTTTAAGCTTCCTCTGAAACTTGGCACAGAGTTTGGAAGTCAGTGTGAGTTGGGCTTCCATCAGAACTCCACTGCTCACTGACGAGTTACTTTCTCTCTGTGCTTTGGGGATAATAATAGCACCAACTCAGAGTTATCTGAGAATTAGATGGCATAATGCATATAAATCACATAGTGGAGAAACCTGATGTGTAATTGGTATTCAATAAACTGTAGTTGTTGATAATAATAATGAGGAGGAGGAGGAGGTAATGATCATGGTGTATTCTCTTGATAAGTGAATGTTTTGTTCACCTTACCATCCCATGGAATACTTGATTTTTAAGAAAAGTGCAGATTTTCTTTTTAATAAAAAATATTTTAGATAAAACAATTTTGATATATTGATTAGATATACTGATTTTAAATGCCATCCAGTTTTTTCAGAGGAATGTGTTCACTTTTCCACATTAAAATTTTGAAACAATCATATGTAGGAGTGACAACAGGATACAACTGAATGAGGCATTACTTTGTTATTATGAACCTTTTGTTTCACAGACCTCTTCCTTGCAGGAGACTGTTTTTTTAACATTTTTATAATTTCTTAACATTTTCCACCTACCCTTTATACCTTCTGTTAATGAGTAGTTCACTACCCATTTTCCTTTGCTTCTTGTTATTTTCCTATTCTTGGTGTGAAATTCATTCTCTGTTTCTATGGAAGCTTTTGTAATGCCTCTGAGGAAACGAAGTCTGAGTCTTTGCAATAATGAAAACATTGCTAACCCATAAAACCTAGATTCTAGGGCCTAATAGTGGATTACTGCTTTATTACATCAGCCATCTTACAGCTTAGTCTTTACATTTCAATGTGGACTGATTTTTTTTTGTCCGTTTTCTCAAGCACTCAAATTTACACACAAGTCACACTTGAACTATATAAATGAGAAGCTACAAAGATGCCTACAGTACCTAGATGTGGGATTGGGAGACACAGTCTTGACCCCAGGGTCGAGGATATCTGTAGTTTGTGGGGACTCTGCTGGCCATATTGCTGTGACAGCAGGAACAGTGTGTGTCATTTAGAAAACTTTAATTTCTAATAACAGAATATATAGTGAAAACTTTAACAGTAGGTGTTAATTTTTACCTTATAAGAAGAATTTGAAAGAACAATATTCCCAGAGTTGATTGAGCAGCTTAGTAGTGTCATTAAGCATCTCATTTCTTTTCATCTGTCCATTCTGTTACTTTAAGCTTCAGTTTTGATCCTTGGGCGTGCCACCTCTAGGTTGCAAAATGGCTGCCACACTCTAGGAATTGCATTATGATCAAAAAGGGGGAGTGACATTTTTCTTCACATTTCAGAAGCCCCAGCTAACTTTGCCTGAAATTGGTTGCAGTTGCATGGTTGCATTTAGGCTTAGAAATTGAGTATCTGGCATTTGTACCTTTTTTTTTTTTTTTTAATAGACCCTCTCACTATAAAAAAAAAAAAAAAAAAAAAGAGAGAGAGAGAGAAAGCTGAATGACTGTTGAGGAGGCAACCAACAGTGTCTGGCACTCTATTTATAAACCTTTTCTTGATTCTTTTCCTGCCAAATTTCTAGCCTTAGTTCAGGAACCTCTTATAAATCTTTGTAAGCCTAGCTTCTAGCACATTGCCTGGCACCAGGATAGGAGATAAGAAATATTTTTGAATGTCTCAAGAAACTTGCAATCAGGTAGGTAAGATAGCCAATAAAAATATTAATATTATTGTATAATCACAAAAAGCTAGAAATATTATGAAGGCTAAGAATAAGCTGCTTTGAGAGAATTATAGTGGGAACTCCTTAATGGTCTAGGAAAACCTCTCTCAAAAGGAGATATAGATATTTAAGCTGAGACCTAAGGTCTGAGACCTGAGCTGAGACCTGACCTAAAGGTCAGGTCAGTCATAAGAAGAATCAGGGGAACGGAATAAATATTTGCAAGACTGAACTAACAGTAGTCAAGTATGACAGATGTCTAATGACTGAGGGGGTAAGTAGTAAAGGACAAGGCTGGAGAGTACAGAAACCATGTGACCTGACTTACCTTAAAGGTGCATATGAGCTGAAGCATCTATAAAACACCCTATGATGTGACATACCTACTATATAGTGGAGAGATTGATGGTGGCAAAAGTGAAAGCAAGGAGACCATTTAAGAGGTACTCGCAGGTGTCTTGGTGGCTAGAACTAAGATGTGGCAGTGGAAATAGAATTGAATACATTTGAGATATATTTTTGAGGTAAACTCTGTGGCTTGGTAATTGATTAGATGTCAGGCACGCGGAATTAAGGATAACACCCAGGTTCTTTTGTTTGAACAGCTTCTTGTAGTATTTTCATGCTAAGTTGCTTCAGTTGTGTCCGATTCTTTGTACGCTATGAACCATAGCCCGCCAGATTTCTCCGTGCATGGGATTCTCCAGGCAAGAATACTGGAATGGGTTGCCATGCCCTCCTCCAGGGGATCTTCCTGTACCAGGGATTGAACCCTCATCTCTTACGTGTGATGCATTGGCAGGTGTGTTCTTTACCACCAGTGCCACCTGGAAATGCTAATATTAATATTTACTGATGTAATAATGATTGAGGAGAAGGAAACAAGTTTCAAAATATCAAGAGTTTAGTTTTAGGGAGGCCAGGTGGGTGAAATGGGTGAAGGTAGTCAAAAGGCACAAAATTTGAGCTATGAAATAAATAAGTCATGGGAATATAATGCACAGCATGGTGACTAGAGTTAATAATACTATATTGTATGTTTGAAACTTGCAATGAGAGTATATCTTCAAAGTTCTCATAATAAAAATATCTATAATTAGGTATGGTAATGGATGTAAATTAGACTTCTGGTGATGGTCATTTTGCAGAATATATAGATATTGAATCATTGCATGGTGTACCTGAAACTAATCTGACGTTACACGTTCACTACATTTCTATTTTTGTTAAGGGTTTAGTTTTAGACGTGTTCAGTTTGAAATGCCTATTATGCCTTCAAGTGGAGAAGTCAGATATAATTTGAGTCAGAAGAGAGAGCTACATGCAAATGAAAAAGATGTTGATAGGTAGGTGAAATTTTGAGTATTGAGAACGGAGATGGCCTCACATGTAAAGAGAAAAGAGAAGAGGGCCTAAGCCCAAACTCTGGTAAACTCCAAGAAAAAGAAGTCAGGTGGAAGTGGGAGATGAGCAATGAGAAAAAAAAAAAATCAAAAGGATATGACATCTCAGAAGACACAGGAGCAAATAAATGTGTGAGTAATAGATGGCTGTGAGTCTGGGATTTGTTCCCGTTTTAAATTGCAACTTTTCTGCAGTCCAGCTAAGGATCCCACACATTCACAAATTATCTCAGGGTATCCACTGGTGCTTCCACAGAAAGCAGTCATTTTTAAAGTCAGGCACTTCTGTTTCTGAATGATCTGAGGTTCTAAGCAGTGAGGTCGGAAAGTGACTAAACTATGTTTCCCTGCCTCTGCTGTCATGAGGGCTTGCTCTGAAATAGCGCTGGAGCGCATGCTTGCCCCATGAGCTCTCTATCACTTGTTTCATTGGGTGACTGAAGAATCACTCATACTTTCACCCCCACTGTGTTGGGCAGAGGAGTAAGAGTTAAGCATTTGAAGACTGGATGAATAGTAGGAAACCCGTTAAAGTCAGTCAGAGAAATGAATTTCTGTGGTTGATTTTGTTGAATATCCTAATAAGAGTGGCTTTCATTTGTATAATTCTTTTTGTTAAGTTAATTTACGACTTGGTGTTAGTTTCAGGTGTACAGCATACTCTACAAAGGCACTTTTACATGTACTGTTCTGTTTAACCTTTATCATAGCTATCTGGGATAGGCCCATGGTAGGATTCCCAGTTTACAGATAAGGAAACAAAGGCATAAATATGGTTTTTAAAAACTCGCTGATATCACCAATGGAAAAATTGAGATTATAATCCAGGTTTTTAGTTTTAACTCATTCTTACTTACGCTATATCTAGAATGAAAAGCATTGTTCCTCTCACCTGTAAAGTCTTATCCACTGGTACCAGCTTCCTGGAGTGCTCTATTGTAAAAGGGCTTGAAGCCAATGGAGAAAGGCTAAAAAATAATGGTGTCATAAATTGATTATTAATGGCTACCATAGTATCCCCTCGAGAAGGAAATGGCAACCCACTCCAGTATTCTGGCCCGGAGAATCCCATGGGCAGAGGAGTCTGGTGGGTTGCAGTCTATGAGGTCACAAAGAGGCAGACACAACTGAGCAACTAATACACCGTAAGTATCAATTATAAAATAGTTATGAGTGCATGATATTTGTCTTCCATTCCTAAACCAAGGCACCTCCTGTTATTTTTAAGGAAGCCTATTCTAACAAGTTGAAAAGTCTCTTGTTAAATCACTTAATACAGCTTCATAAAATAGTTCAAAATAAGAATATGACTGTAACTTGAATCACCTACACTTCACCAGTGACAATGAACAAGTCAGTTGGGGTATCTCAAATTCCCGAAAGGCGAGCTCAAAATGAAATTGTCATTCAACCTCTTGGAAACAGTTCCTGAATAGGCAAACTGCTTTCCTACTGGGATGCTAGGATTCCTATCGCCCAGTAGTCTCAGGTGTTTTGGATCAAGGAAGTCAATGTTGTGTAGCTGTCTCATTTTTAGTCTCTTGAATTCTTTTAGACAACACGGGGACAACCATTTTCTGTATCTGTTCATTGTTTTAATAATTGGGAAAATGCTTTCAAATTAAACTCCAGATACTATGTGAAGTCTTCTAAACCCTCATCCTAGAACTAAGCTCCAACATTCATTATAGGTACCTTGAAATGTATAAATATGGTTTTATCCAGAGTCAACACAATATTGTGTTGTGTTTATTTTTTAACTTTTTTTTTGAAATAATTTTTGACTTACAGAAAAGTTACAAAAATAGCATAGAGAGTTCCCATATACACTTTACCCAACTTCCTCTAAAAATGTTAACATATTGTATGATATAGCCTGTCAAAACCAAAAAATTCATATTGGTATAGTGCTATATAAACTATAGGATTTACTCATACTTTATCATATTTTTACTGTCATTGTGTTGTTCTAGGAAACAATCCAGGATCATTTAATAGTATTTAACAGTGAATTTAATGGTAATGTCTCCTTAGTCTCCTCAAATCTATCTCTTGACCTTTCTTTCTCTTTCACAACCTTGGCACTTTTGAAAAGTCCTGATGAGTTATTTTGTAGATTATCCCTCAGTTTGGCCCGTCTGATGTTTTCTCATCACTTCGTATTTAGGTTAGGGATTTGGGGAAGAGTAACACAAAGCTAATGCTGCCTTTCCGGTGCATCCTGTCACCAGGGTCTATGAAGTTCATATGTTGTATTACTGGTGGTTTTCACTTTGCTTACTTGGCTAACATAGTTTCTATGGGTTTTCTTCATGGGGAAGTTATTGGTTTTCCCCTTTGTAATTAATAAATATCTCAGGAAATATACAGTTTGTTGTTTTAACCCCTAGAAGTACTGGATACAGGAGTGGGATGGGAGTAAAGCTATCTGGGTTCTTCTACCAACACTTAGCTCAGTGGCACTGGGCAAGTTACTCAACCATTCTGGCTTTCAGTTTTCCTGTCTTCAAAATGAGAGACTGGGCTAGGTCACCTCAATGATCCTCTTAGCTTAATGATCAAATGATTCTGTGGTTTTCAGGTTGGTGTGTGCTATAAATTGAATGTTTGTGTCCCTCCAAAATTTGTATGGTGAAATTCTAACCCCCAATGTGATGGCATTTGGGAGGTCAGTCGGTAAAGTATCTCCCTGCAGTGCAGGGGACCCGGGTTCGATCCCTGGGTTGGGAAGATCCCCTGGAGAAGGAAATGGCAACCCACTCCAGTATCCTTGCCTGGAAAATCTTATGGACAAAGGAGCCTGGTGGACTGCAGTCCATGGGGTCGAAAAGAGTCAGGCACAACTGAGCAACTAATACTAACTAACTAACACTAAGTCATGAAGGTGGAGCCCTCATGCCTGGGTTTAGTGACCTTATAAAAGAGGCCCCCTGGGCTTCCCTGGTAGCTCAGTGGTGAAGAATCCTCCTGCCAATGCAGGAGACATAGGTTCGATCCCTGGTACAGGAAAATCCCACATGACTTGGAGCAGCTAAGCCCAGGTGCCACAACTGTTGAGTTTGTGCTCTAGAGCCCAGGAGCCACAATTACTGAACTCTCGTGCTGCAATTAGGGAGAAGCCCATGCAGCAACAAAGACCCAGCACAGCCAAAAACTAAATAAATTTAAACAAAGTAAAAGAGACCTAAGAGAATTCCCTCAGCACCTTATGCCAAGTGAAGTTATAGCAGGAAGATGACCATCTATGAACCAACAGGCACGCCCTCACCGGGCGCTGAATTTGCCAGCACCTTGATCTTGGATGTCCCAGCTTCCAGAATTGTGAGAAATAAAATTAGACCATTTAAAAGCCACCCTTTTCGTGATATTTTGTTAGAGCAGCCCAAATGGACTAAGACAGTGTGTTAAACCATATTACTCCGAAGAAACCCTAAAGACTTTTTATCTAGGAGTTCAAGGATTCATTTAGTCATTCAGTTAATATTTATTGAGAACCTGTAGTATGCCAGGCACTGTTTTAGGTGCTAAGAATAACGTGGCAAATGAGACAAAACCCCCTGCCCTCGTGGGAGCTTGCATTTTAATTGGGAAGACCGATGATGAACAAGTGTACAATTAGGATGTAACACAGTTTTGGAAAGTGATAATGTGATGAAGAAAGATAAAGTGGGAAAGAAACTAGAGAGCCGTATATAAAAGAGATTGTCATAATAAGATGATCAGAGAAAGTTCCTCTGAGGAGGTGACATTTGAACAGAGACATGAAATAAGGGACAGAGAGAGGCCTGAATGTTCATGACGTGTCTTGTTGCAGACTGCACTTACAGTCTCTGGGGCAGGACTAAGCTGATTATATAACATTTCAAAGAATGAAGTTAGATGTTGTGAGATCATCGAGTCTAGCACCCTCAAACTGTACAGGTCCAAAGAGGCTAAGATTTGGCCAAGGTGACACAGCTAGTTAATCTGGGTAATAATTCACCTCTCCTGAACCTCCTCTTGAAACTGTGCTACTTTTTAAGGTCCACATGTTATTGCAAAACTGGAAGCGTGGCTGTGGATTTCAGGCCATGCCAAATATTGATGGAACAATGGGTGTTTTTAGCTTTCTGCAGAATATAGATGAACTTGCTATGGGTGTTACAGCTGGATGTGTAAACATCACATCCACGAATGTACTTCATGAAGTCAGCCAAGGACTCTGTGTCACTGGTAATGCTGCCCCCAGGGAGCCCCCAAGTCTGCTAGTCCTAATCAGTGTGTTCAACTCCATAACCTGCTGGCTCTGACATCATGCAGAGAAGAAAAAGAATCCCAAGGTGATAGTGTTCGGCGAGATGAGATGTCAACCATAAGTGAATCTGACCCAAAAAATATCTTAAGGAAGCAGCTCAGACACACTTGCATCTATGTATCTAAGACGAAGCTTACCCCCAAAGCTGCAGAACTAAAGGCAGCCGGAAGCCATGGCAACACCACAACTACTCTATAGACTGGAACCAACGACAGATTGGTTTTTCAGATCAGATAGAGCAGGAGCCTAACAAAACATTCATTGATTCATCATCCAGTCAGTTATTTAGTAAACAGTATTGAGCATCTGTTATGTGCCAGCACTGTTGTTAAGTTCTGGAAATACAGAGTTGGATTAGATTCCTGTTATCAGAGAACTTATGACTATCAGGGGTAGAACTCTGTTTCATATAAAGAAATTAAATGAAGGAAAACATTAACTAGCTTCCTTGGGGGCTCAGTGGTAAAGAATCTGCCTGCCAGCGCAAGAGACACAGGTTCAGTCCCTGATCCCAGAAGATCTCACATACTGTGGAGCAACTAAGCCTGGGAGCCACAACTACTGAGCCCACATGCTCCAACTACTGAAGCCCACACACCCTGACCCCGTGCTCCACAACAAAAGAAGCCACTGCAGTGAGAAGCCCATGCTCTGCAACTGGAGAAAAACCTGCATAGCAAAAAATAAATAAAAATGTTTTTGTTAATCTTCTATTTAAAAAAAGCATTAAAGGTGCTATGATTACAATAGCACAGAACCCAGAGGATGCAAAGGCATTTCCTCTCCCCTTCCCCAAAAAACCTGTAAATATCATCATATTTCAGCCTTACACATAGAAAAACCATCCCCAAGCATCACCACCTCTTAATATGAAAAGCAACAATAAATACCTTCATATGCTATGCTAAGTTGCTTCAGTCGTGTCTGAGTCTTTGCGACCCCATGGACTGTAGCCCACCAGGCTCCTCTATCCATGGAATATCTCCAGGCAAGAATATTGGAGTGGGTTGCCACACCCTTCTCCAGGGGATCTTCCCAACCCAAGGATCAAACTCACATCCTTTATGTCTCCTGCATTGGCAGGCAGGTTCTTTACTACTAGTACCACCTGGGAAGCCCCAAATACAAATACCTTCATAAGTCAATCCAAATTAAATCCATAAATATATCCATGTTTATGAACAGTGATGGTTGCAGACCCCTGTGGATATTTAAGCCTCAAACATTTCCTGAAACACAGTTCTTTTCCAAAGCTTCTCGCCTTTCTAATATGACATCTGCGGACATCCTAACTAGAATGTGAAGGTGCTCTTCATGGCACTGACATTATTGATTTGGTTGTTAACAGTGCAGATATAAATGACTGATGATAACTCCCTGGCTGTTCCTCCTTTCTGCTGTTCAAATGGCTCTGTGTATTATACACACAGGGCTTCTCAATGGATAGAAGATATTTGAACAGAGGAGAAATTGGTCCTGAGCTGAATTAACTCTCTTGAGGTAGATTTGTTTGTGCTTCCAACAACCTGTACACTAAACCTTATGAGCTTTCGGGTAAGAATTTTAAGGAGAAAAGGGAAGTTCTGGGAAAGCTTTACATTTAAACAGCTGTTTTTTGTTCTCGTTGAGACCTGAGTATTCTTCAGGGATTTTTGAAGTTTGCCATTTTAACAACAGACTTCTGGAGAATTATTTGAAGTCCTCCATGTTTCTGTTTTTCATTTTTGTCTGAAACAGATATTCGATTGTATGAAGACTGTTGAAAGGATGTTCACTTTTCTTTACAGGTAGATCACAAAAGTGGACCCATAATGATTAGGTCAAGGGTTTCTCAGCTCTGAGTTAAAGTGCTGTTGAACATTGTTTTTCAGCAACAGGATCTTCTCTGTAGTGGATGGTAAAACATGCCCATTCCTTTGACCAGAGGGCAGAACTTTCCAGATTATGAACTGAAAAGGTCAACAGTCCTTGGTTTCAGTTACACAGGAGACTAGATGCTAAGCATCACCAGGCAGAATCATCCATGTCTCTGCTTTGATGGTACCTCACCAGGAGCTAAGCACACTTAGAATCAGTTTAGACTCATTACACAGTTGTCATTTCCTTCCTTGAAAAACAGCAATCTGCATGTGGTAAAGGAACCTGCATTTTACAATTTTTCATGAATTGATAATAATGAGTTGTTTAGTCGCTAAGTCATGTCCAACTCTTTTGCAACCACATGGGCTGCAGCCCGCCAGGATCCCCTGTCCATGGGATTCTCCAAGCAACACTGGAGTGGGTTGCCGTTCCCCTCTCCAGGGGATCTTCCCAACCCAGGGATCCAACCCATATCTTGTACATTGAAAGCAGATTCTTTACCACGAGCCACCATGGAAGCCCATAATAATGAGTACTTCATGAATTTCTAGTCCATAAATCCCTGTTCTCTTCTCTGGTCATCAGAGTACAAAAATCACAACCAGGAGGCTAGAATTGATACCTGGGAACCCAAAGCAGCAGCAGTAGTAGTTGTATTAAGTACTACATACCAAGTACTACATACATCTACACACTTTACATACATTCACCAATCTGTTTCAGTAATCCTGTAGTTAAGTAGCTACTGTTATAATTCCCAGTTTACAAATAAGAAGACAAAAGGAAGAATAGTAAGATAAAGTAGTTTGCTCAAGGTCACACAGCTAGTAAGCAACCAAGATTCAAACCTAGCTAGTCTAGTTTCAGAGCTTGTGATCTTAACCATATGATTAGGCTGTCGCTCGATAGTTAACCCATTAAAGCTAGTATTAATGACATTTAAACAAGTTTGAGTAATTGAATCTTAGGTTGAAATGGGCCATCAAGATCTAGCCTAATTCCTTTCTCAATACAAGAGTCTGTCTACAAGCAACATCTCTGCTAGAAAAGCCTTTGCTTTGGCCTTCAAAGGTAAAATGATGGAGACCTTCTTACTTTGCCAGGCAACCTATTCACTTGCAAACGCCCTAATCATTAGGTTGTTATCTCTTGCATTGAGCTGAAATTGATCTCCCCATAACTTCTGCCTTTTTGTCTGTATGTGTGCTTTGGGAGCTACACTGTGTAAAATGCAAACTCTCTAGGCAAAGACAGCCCTTCAGATACGGGGAGGCATTCGGTACCCCTGCAACCCTACTATGACTGCCAAGTCTTTGTTTAAAACAGAGTACAGGTCTCAAAATCGCAGACAAGTAGAAAGTAGACATTTAGTACCAGACTCTTAAGTATGTTTTCACTTAAAATATAATTTTTTTTTTTTTTTTTTTTTACACAGCAAGTAGGGCAAGCCCTCACCCCATGTATATACTCTCTGCAAACAGGACAGTGTGTTTTGCCCATGCATAGGCATCAGAGATGGCAAATGCTGACCTGTCAAATTCAATGCATTTTGCTGAGTTAGAACCTCAAGGGCTTTCCAGGGGATGGAGCTCTCTACTGTAATCATTAAAACCTGCAGAACCCTGCGTGACTCTGGGGAAAAGCCCAGCGTTGTTGGCCTTGATCTACCCCCAGCCTGAGAGCTGCTTAAAACTAGGGCAGCAGAGATTACCATGGGCTTGGGATCAGCCCCAGGCCCCACCCTCTTTGGTTCTGAATGGGGCAGTGGCAGCCCTCACCACCTGCTCTCATGTCAATTTCCTCATGCGGCCACTTCATCCTGCATTCCAACCTGCACTCAGGCATTTGCTCTCCATTCTGGCTAGTTATGAATTTCTGGGTAATTTCTGAATTACCCCTGCCCAGACCCTGACCTGGTGTATTCTTGTGTCCTGCTGACTGGTTTGAACTTTTGAGTAGCACAAACTCCCCAGCTGCTTTAGAACCCTCTACTTGAGCTTAAGGGCCTCTCCACGGTCATTTCTGACCTTGACTCTGTTCTCTGTACAAATCGTGATCACACTCACCCCCAAGCAGAGAATCTGCGTCAGAATCCATCAGGATTTCTAACCACATCATTAAATCTGTCAACTTCATCATACTCCTGATCTCAGTTGCCTCCTTTCAGCAACCTGGCAGTGACACAGTGTAATTTCTTTTAAATCATGATGCAATTTGATGTGCTTTTCAAAAGGTTCTGGTGATGACTTTGGAGAGACTGTGTTTTGTTTGGAAAGGAGCTTTGACAGTGCTGGTGAATATGATAGAGTTCTTTAGAGCCTATCTCAGGGTGATCTCAGAGCAGTAGAAAATCGAGAGTCTAAAGAGATGTGTAGAGATTAGAGCCATTGGTGGAAAAGATAACAGTATGGAGACGTGAGTTCCAGGGCACCAGCTGGGGATGGGAGCTTTTATCACGTTTGGAATTGTAGGTCCCAAGCCTATCAGCAGATGGAGGGGAAGCCAGAAAAGGAACCCACTTGTGGGTTAAAGTCAGTTAAATATAACTGATGATATGGTAGCCATCGTTTCTCTTTTTAAAAATTGTGGTTTAAAAAAAATGACATAAAGTTCACCATCATAATGAGCGATTTTAAGTCTGCAGTTCAGTAGTGTTAAATATATTCACACAGTTACACAACGAATCTTCAGAACTTTTTCATGCTGCAAAACTGAAAAGTTACACCCACTACACAATTGCCCTTTTCCACCTCCCTCAGCCCCTGACGGTCACCAATCTGTTTTCTGTCTCTGTGAGTTTGACCACCCTAGGTACCTCATTTAAGTGGAATCCTACAGTTTTTCCCTTCTGTGACCAACTCCTTCGACCTGCCATAATGTCTTCAAGGTTCATCCATTGGCTGTCATCGTTTCTTCTTGTTTTTTTTGTTTTTTTTTTTTTTTCCAGCAGCACTGGCTCTTCTTGTGGGGAGAGGGCTTCTCTCTAAGTGCAACATGTGGGGACCTCTCTAGGATAGTGTGCAGAGTTGTAGAGCTTTTGCTGCAGAGCACACGCTCTAGAGCACGCAGGCTCTCTGGTTGTGGCATGTGGGCTTAGTTGCCCCCACAGCATATGGGATCTTAGTTCCCCAACCAGGGATTGAACTCACGTCGCCTACACTGGAAGGCGAATTATTAACCACTGGACCACCAGGGAAGTCCCCAGCCATCATTTGTAGCACCCAGTTTTGTACAAGTGCATGACATCATTCCATTCTCACCACAACTGTTTATGGCTGCTGTGGCGTTTTCCACTTTACAGATCAGAAGTAAAGGCCACTCTCCACACCAGGACTGGGAAGCTGAGTCAGAAGCAGTAGGAGCATCACTTGCAGAAGGATTACTGTGGCACTGTGAAGTACTCTCAGGATTTATCTAAAAAAGTGAAAGGGCGCAGGGTTAGAGAGAGGGGAAAGAAGATCCATAAGATGGTAGTGAAGGTGGCGGTGGCAGGGGGAGCCCTGAAGAAGCTCTCTCCTTGGTTTGGCCTTTCAGAGTTGTCCCCAGTGAGCCATTTGGGTAGAGCCTTTGAATCCTGGCTTCAACCACCGGTTGGCCCTACACCTCCCCACCTCCGTGAGAGGATGGAACCTTGTATGTGGCACTTCCTTGAGGGCAGTGACTGTTTGCAAAACCCTGAAGAGAAGGTTCAGTGTAGCGTGCCACAGCAACTGCTACAGATGCGGAAGGAACGAATCCTTACATTTCTGAAGGTCACGTGAATGACACAAGGGGCAGAGTAGTGGGCTTTTTAAAAATATTTATTTAGCTGCCCTGGGTCTCAGTTGCGACATGCAGGATGTTTTAGTTGCGGCACACAGGATCTTTAGTTGTGACGTGCAAAGTCTCAGTTGCAGCACGTGGGGTCTAGTTCCATGACCAGGGATCGAACCTGAGCCCCCTGCATTGGGAGCATGGAGTTTCAACCACTGGACCACATGGGAAGTCTCATGAGCAGTGTTTATCTGACTTCAAAACCCATGCTCTTTCTACTACCATAAACACTGTCTTCAAAAGAGATCTGGTGTCCACACTAAAGTAAACTTGGAATCTACTTGTGGTTAAGATGGAATCAGAGTCCAGAAACTGCATCCCTCATTGCATCTTCCACTAGTTACCTGTTCCTTACAACTCTCAGTGACACCAACCTCTTCTCCAGCTTCTTGTCCTGAGGAGTGAAGCTCTATCATGGTCTTCACTGTCTCACCGAGTTCCATGCCCGAGGCCTCTCCTTCCTGCATCTGATTAGTCTGCTGCTATCAGATTACTCTTTCAAGAACATGACTTTTCCCAATTTCGTTGAGCCAGGCTCCTACTCTGTGCCAGCAGTGCCTTGGGAGTCGGATGGTCACAGATACGGCATAGTCTCTGCTCCCAACCTTCATAGCCTTCAGAGGGAGACCACAGGACCATCACCACTGGTGCCACACTCATACTCATATATAATGAGTGTATCTGCCGAGTGGGGCTCTTAGGCAGACGCTGTGCTAAAAGCTTGATATGCATTAGCTTGATTCATCTTAACAATCGCTTTTTGAGGTACCTCTCAAGAGTACTCATTTTTAGATGCACAAATTAAGATTTCAAGAGTTTAAGTGCCTTTCTCAGTGGCCCTCAGCTGGGAAGTGGCATAGTCAAAACAGGCATGCCAACTCCAGAGCCTGAGCTCTCAATCATCATATGTCAAAAATTTGAGTCAACTACTGTTCTCAGGATTGGGTCCAGATCCCTTTATTTTCAGGGCCCTTCCAATCTCCCTCTGTGCCAGAGCCAACCACATGCTCTCCCCTTCAGGAGGCAAGACTCCCAACCTTGACACCTGCTGCTTCTGGGCACTTTCTCCTGCTCTTTGCTCTGTGCTGGAAGGATGCCCTCAATCCACATGTGATTGCAGACTTTACCGTATAAACAGGTAGAGATTTGTAAAACTTTACAAACTTTACCGTAGAAACCATGGCCCTAGCCTTCCACCACACATCCTCAGTTTTGCATAGCCATGCCTCTTTCTCCAACTGGCCTATACATTCCTTAAGAACTGTGTGTTTTTTTAATTAAAAATAATTCTTAGTTCTTTTTTCCCCTGGTTGCCAATTTCCTGAATTTTACTATGAAAAGTAATGATAGATAGCTTAAAAAGTAAATCTAAGCTCGTAGATTCTTGAAGAGATAGTTACAGAACCTTATAATGTATATTCATAGTATCTAATCCTGTGAAAATTCTGTCATATTCCTGAGAGCTACCCAGACATCAACACGTTCTTAAACTAAACTTCTCATTTGGAGATCATTGTAGATTCCCAGGGTGTTATAAGAAATAACACAGAGAGATTCCATGTACCTTTTACCCAGTTTCTCCCAATGGTCCATCTGATAAAACTCTAGTTCAAGGCCACAACCAGGATATCAACATCAATACAATCACTGTACAGAACATTTCCACCATGAGAAGAATTCCTCCTTTTGTCCTTGCATAGCTGCACTCGCCTGCCCACTTCTGTTCTCCATTTCAGTAATTTTGCATTTAAAAAATGTCATGTAAATGGAATCATGCTGAATGTCACCTTTTGGGATTGATGCAAAAATTACATTTTCACTCAATGTAATTCCCTAGAGATTCCCCCAAGTTGTCACACTGTAGCAATAGTTAATTCCTTTGTATTGCTGAGTAGTATTCTATAATTTGGATGTGCCCTGGCTTGTTTAACCATTCACCTCTTGGAAGACATCTGGGATATTTTTAGTTTTGGAGTATTATGAATAAAGTTAACATTCGTGTACAGATTTTATGTGAACATAAGTGGCTTTTTCAAAGTAGCCGTACTATTTTACATTCAACCAGCAATGTATGAATTGATCGAGTGTCTCTGCATACATGCCAACATTTGGTGTTGCCACTATTTTAGCCATCCTGATATATATGGGAATACCTCATTGCAGTTTTAATTTGCATCTTCCTAGTGGCTAATGTGGAGAAGGCAATGGACCCCACTCCAGTACTCTTGCCTGGCAAATCCCATGGACGGAGGAGCCTGGTGGCCTGCAGTCCATGGGGTCACTAGGAGTTGGACACGATTGAGCAACTTCACTTTCACTTTTCACGTTCATGCATTGGAGAAGGAAATGGCAACCCACTCCAGTGTTCTTGCCTGGAGAATCCCAGGGATGGGGGAGCCTGGTGGGCTGCCGTCTATGGGGTCGCACAGAGTCAGACACGACTGAAACGACTTAGCAGCAGCACCAGCAATGGCTAATGATGTTGAATAACTTTTCATGAACTTATTTGCTATCTAAATGTCCTCTTCAGCAAAATGTCTGTGCATGTCTTTTCTAATTTGAATGGTTTTTCTTTTACAGTTGAGTTTTGAGAGTTGCATATATGTTAGGTAATAGTCCTTTATCATGTACATGGTTTGAAATTATATTCTCCTTCTTTTTCTCATCCTGTTAAAAATGGGTCTTTCGTGGAGAGAAAGTTTTTTAATTTCGGTGAGGGTGAATTCATCATTTTCCTTTCATGGATCATGCTTTTGGTGTCAAGTCTGAGAACTCTTTGCTGAGACCTAGATCCCAAAGATGTTCCCCTGTTTTTTTTTGCGTTTAAGTCTAATGCATTTTAGTTAATTTTTATAAAATGTATTAAGTATAGTCTTAGGCTCATTTTTGGCATATGGATGTCCAGTTGCTCTAGCAGGGTTTGTTGAAAAGGCTGACTTGAGTTTTCAGGTGAGGTCAAACTTGTCTCTCATTGACTTCAGAGCAAGCCTCTTTCCATGCCTCTGGACAGCACAACCTGAAAGTCCCACTGACACCTCAGACTTAGCACATGCCAAACACAGCTCATCATTGTTCTCCCCACCTCCTTACCCATCCTGAACATTTTCCTCTTCCTGATTCACTATTCTAGTTAATACCACCCTTCACCTAATGGCCCAAGCCATACACTCAGTAGCTCAAGTCATCATCCTAGAATCCACCCTTAACTGTCCATCTAAATTTTGTCAACTCTGTGCACACACCATCTCTCAAATTCATTCCTTTCTTTAGATCTCCCCTGTCTCCAGCACTTTTTGCCTCAAATACAGCACAGCATCCTAATTTTTCTCCCTAATTTTATTCTTGCTTTCTAGTCCATTCTCCACAATGCAGCTATAACAATCCTCCTAAAATGCAGTTTCCTGCTGCCCTAAGGCAAAAGTTTCATAAACCTTTTCACCAAACTCTGTATTGAACCTCCAAGCTTCTGCCACAGTGCCTAACACAGTGCCTGACTTACCATAGTGTTAGGTTGACTTACGGAGTCTTAAATTTTGGATGAAATCAACTTCCCATTGGCAACATCATAGGTTCCCTTTTTAATAATGTTCGCACCTACTTTCTCTAAGTTTCCATGTTTAGTGGGAGCAAAGCCCGTCCCAACACCCTGTGTCTTAGGGTTACAGCATCACAGAATTGAGATGAGGGCTGCAGTCCAGGAACTTTATTTAGGATATGATTCTAAGAAGCAGGAATAAAAGAGCCAGAAAAATAAGAACAAAGAAAAATAATCCATTCTCTGGGACTCATGGGAAGTGTACAGAATAAAAAACATCTGCATGTAAGTATCTGGAACCTGAAATGCAGAGAGCCAGAGCACATGTCTACCTGCTGCTATCTCCAATGGGCTGAGGGCTGCTGCCAAAGTGTTAATTCTCCTGTGACTATGCTTGCCCACCGAAGAGCAAGCACCCACAGCACTGGAAAAAATACCCTGGGGCAGAAAATGGGAAGACTCAGAGCTCAATTTGGGGGTGGGATGCTAGCTACACAAGATGAGGTTGAGTTTGCATGAAACTCTCCATTGTTGATTACAGTGGGATCAGTAGTGGGATCAGAAGATACAGTGTAAGCTTGTGTAGCAAACAGTGTTTGCTACAAACCCCAAAGAGGAATCAGCAATGTCAGTCTTCCTTCTAAGTATCAATAGAAGACTTTAAAAATATATATTATGTACATGAAAATAATACAAGAATTCAAAGCAAGGTGTCATAGGAGTGGATGAAGAATAAGTACAATAAGTGCTCTAGGAGCTTACTAGACAGTTTAAAATATTTATATTAAATCAGCCATCAAGTGTGAATAATTCTGATATGCCAGAGCATTTGTATTCTTAACTCATGGGATTATTGGGAAGATCAAAGGAAATAATCATTAAAAAGCACTTTGTGCAGCGCCTGGGATGAAGCAAGCAGTCAGTACACGTTAATGTTTATACAATTATTATTGTTGATTGTCAGAATTCATCAGACCCACATCAGTGAATAGTAGTAAGTGGCCTGTCAGCAGGAACATGGAAACATTCTCAGTACGTACAACTCAGTGTTGCAGGGACAGTCATTAAAACAAGTTCTAAGATTCATCTTCTGGAGGACAGAAAATGCTAGGTTCTCCAGAAGTACTGAATCTTCCCTTGGATGTGTAGTTTAATTTTCCAAAATTAAATTGCATAATCTCAAAAATGAAAATGAAATTGTACTGTTCTTCATGAAAGGCCTGGGAAAATCTGAGGCACTGTACAATGTCAATGAGAAAAAAATGGTTATTTTCCCACAGGGCATCATTCAAAGTAAAGAATCAAGGTCAGTCACAAACTTCTCAACTGTAAGGGAGGCAAGGAGCAAATGTTCCCCCCAGTTATTTTATGACTGCCAGGCTGAACTCATACTTATCCAATGAGGCCCCAAATGGAATGCCATTCTGCACCAACTAGACTGATGATAGTGATTCAGGGAGTAAATGATAAGATTCCATCCTTCTAAAGTGCTTTTAGAATTGGATTCTAGTAAGTTTTGCTTTGCTATTGGCCAATCACAAAAGAGACTACAATAGAGAAAAGTGAAGACATCATGCTGAAGAGAGGGTGCTGCACAGAAAAGAAAGAAAGACCCCCTAATTTAGAAAGGTAGATGGCAAAAGAGGCAGTTATGCTGTAACAGAAGGGAAACATTAAATAAAGCAGTAACAGAGGATTGAAAAATGGCTTAGAATAGAAGATAAAGCAACCATGAAAGATAGGAATAGACTATAGCGTTAAAAAGAATACAAAAGGACACTGAAGGGGAAATGCAGTGATTATGACACAGATTAAAGGCAAACATTTACAGTGCAGGTGGAAAGCTCCTAAGAGGAAGGAGTGGGCAGTAATCTGAATTGCATCGCCTTTACCAAGACAAAGACCCAAATTTTTGATCCTTTCACATCTACCAGCTCCCTTCTACTTTCCACAACACCGCCCCTGACCTCCTGCCACCTTTTTTTTTTTTTTTTTTGAGGTGGTGGGGAAGCCTTAAGAACAACAGAATGGCCTTTTGCCTAGCAGTGTCCTCCTAATCCGCTTCCAGTAAGTTCTTCGGTGGTTCAAAGCCGCATTCCAGGGTCTCAGAGACACCATTCTTCTCCCTCAGATCGTTGTGTTCCTGCGCCTGCAGTTTGGTTACCAGCGGTGCATAGCCTGAGAAACCCAGGACCCGTGCCAGCTCTCTAAGTAGTATGATTATCATCTAAAGAAACCCAAGGAGCCCGTGACTCGGTCCTTTGGCAATTAAAATCATATTCAGACAGCCTTTTGGTCATAGGCATTTGGGGGAAGAAAGAGAGTCACTTCCCGGAATCTTTCTTTGTTCAATCCCCGGCTTAGAGTTGTCTGCTTCTTTCAGCGGTGTGCCTGCCAGTAACTAGTGACTGGAAAAGAGTTTAAAATGTAAACGGTTGGGCAACTGCGTGATAATAGCAACTCCCTGTGCAGCCGGGTAACTTTTCTGTTGCGTGGCTTATTTGTTTTCCTGGACCCTCCCAATCTGAGAGAAAATGGACATCAGTTCTTCTTTAATTGATTCAGACAATCAAGTAATATGGGTGGTCTCATTCACCCCGCTCTGTCACTGCCATCTCCAGCACCACAGAAGAGCTGACCAAGACAACAACCCCCCCAGCCAAGAGGTGAGGAATGTTTTGATGTTGTGGTAGACTGCTGATGCAAATGATGTTAGAAAATGTAAGGAACCTCCACTATGAAAAACAGTATATCGGTTCCTCAAAAAATTAAAAGTAGTACTACCATCCAGCAGTTCCACTTCTGGGTATTTACCCAAAGGAAACAAAAACACCTATTCAAAAAGACACATGCACCCCAATGTTTATTGTAGCATTATTCACGGTAGCCAAGATATGAAAGCAACCTAAGTGTCCATCTACAGACGAGTGGTTAAAGATGCGGTATATACATACACAATGAAATATTACTCAGGCACAAGGGAAAAAGAAATCTTGTCATTTGTGACAATTTGGATATGGTTCTAGAGGGTATCAGGCTAAGAAACACAAGTCAGAGGAAGACAAATATCATATGTTCTCACTTATATTTGGAATCTAAAAAACTGAAAACAAAGCAAATAAGATGTAAACAGACTCATAGGTGCAGAGAAGAAATGAGTACTTGTCAGAGGTTAAAGAGGTGTCAGGTTAGGTGAAATAAGTAAAGGGTATTAAGAGGTACAAACCTCCAGTTATAAAATAAGTCACGGGAGTGTAATCTACAGCCTAAAGCAATGTGCTCAATAATATTGTAATAATTTTGTATGGGGACAGATTGTTGCTAGTTGTATCATGATGATCATTTCATAATGTATGTGTGAAATCCATTATGTAGTACACCTGAAATTAACATAATACTGTATGTCAACTACATTTCAAGAAAAAAAAAAAGATACCTCTCTTAAACAGAGCCTTTATTTTAATAGGGAGCCCACAATACAAATCTCTTAAACGAATTTTGTTAAGGCATAAAGGGTACCTAGTCGGTCAGTCTGTCAACAACTAACCCTTTTGTTCTTTTTTAATTGAATTCTATTTGGCATACAACATTAAGTTGAAAGTGCACAGCATATTGCTTGGATTCATTTATGTTGCAATGTGATTGCCATAGTAGTGTTAGCTAATACCTCTATAATATCATGTAAGTATTATTTCTTCCGAGTTTGAGAACTATTAAAACACAGTCTTTTAGCAAGTTGATTGTTTATAATACAGTTTTATTGTCTGTAATCACTTTCCTATGTAGTAGACCTCCAGGGCTTATTTGCAAGGATATACCATTGAATATTCCCCCTGGAGGAGGAAATGGCAACCCACTCCAGTATTCTTGCCTGGGAAATCCCATGGACAGAGGAGCCTGGCAGGCTACAGTCCATGGGGTCACAAAGAATCAGACATGACTGAGCAACTAACACCAACACCCTTAAACAACATCCCTCCCATTCCTCCACCTTTTTATGGAATACTATTCAGCCATGAGGAAGAAGGAAATTCTGCCATTTGCAACACCGTGGATGGACCTTGAGGATAGTACACTAAAAGTGATATGAGTCAGACAGAGAAAGACAAGTGCTATATGATCTCACTTATAAGTGGAATGTAAAATAACTGAAAACTAACATCCTGTTAAATGACCAAATCGCAGGTGGTCAGCAGCTTAGCTAAAATGTCCAAATACCTTTTCCTAACAGAAACTCCTTTGAAGCTCAGGCTCCCACTAATGGTCCCCAGCAGCTCTGGTCAATGCTGCTTTTCACAAATGAAGCTTTTCAAGCATTTCAAGTGGAAAAATGTGGCTTTCCATTTTCAAACAGATCTTTCTATTAAAAAAAAAGAGAGAGAGACTGAAATAGGCATACTTCACAGTCTTACATGCACACACATGATTGAAATATTCTTAGACCTGAAATATTGGTTCAAATCAAGTATTATACTCATGAATATATTCTCTTTTCCTAATAGCAGGAGGAAAGAATGGAAAATAGGAAGGGCAGGGTGCTGGTTAGGAGTCCACTCAAGTTTGCTTAAAGCCTCATTATAGGAAACAGAAGCTAATGTGTACTGACCACCTTGTGGCAGCTATGATCTAGTAGTCTATAGCCATTATTTCTCCATGATGAGACTGGAGAAAATCTTTCAAGAATTGATGCAGCAGTTGATAAAATCATTACACTACAAAGGGTATCATTCTGCCCTCTCCCACTTCATCACGAAGTATCTTGAGATTTAAGATGGTAGAACGCTTTGTAATTCTTGACAGCTTGTATGTGAAAGTGAAAGTGTTAGTCACTAAGTCATGTCTGACTTTTGTGACCCCATGGACTATAGCCCACCAGGCTCCTGCTTTACAGGCAAATTCTTCATGGTCTGAGCTACCAAGGAAGCCCCTCAGCCATGTCTGACTCTTTACAACCCCATGAAGTGTAGCCATGGGGTCCATGAAATTCTCCAGGCAAGAATACTGGAGTGGGTTGCCATTCCCTTCTCCAGGGGATCTTCCTGACCCAGGGATCAAACCTGGGTCTTCTGCATTGCAAGAGGATTCTTTACCATCTGAGCCACCAGGGAAGCCCCCTTCCTTTCACTTGTATACTTAGCTCTTAATAGTCACTGTGATAGGTTCATTTAAAACACTTTCTAGGCTCAGTGTTAATTTTTGAACATTTCTGTAGTTCCCCCTTTGATATATATAAAGTATGTTAGGTTGGACTGTTGGCTGTGACAGAAAGCTCAACCTAGATTAGTCAAGGGGGAAAAAAAGGGTGGTCATGAAAGTGAAGATTTTCAGGTAGCTATACTGCCGCAGCGGAGAAGGCAATGGCACCCCACTCCAGTACTCTTGCCTGGAAAATCCCGTGGATGGAGGAGCCTGGTAGGCTGCAGTCCATGGGGTTGCTCAGAGTCAGACATGACTGAGCAACTTCACTTTCCCTTTCATGCATTGGAGAAGGAAATGGCAACCCACTCCAGTGTTCTTGCCTAGAGAATCCCAGGGATAGGGGAGCCTGGTGGGCTGCCGTCTATGGGGTCGCACAGAGTCGGACACGACTGAAGCAACTTAGCAGCAGCAGCAGCAGCATGCTGCTGCAGGCCCACCTGCTCTCCTCTTAGCATCCTGAACATCTCCAGCAGAAAAGAGTGAGCTACTCTCACCCAGGAGTTTAAAAAAGGCAAGGGTCTGACACTTCATGGTCCAAATGCAGTTGTATGCCCATCTCAGCTAAGGGAATGAAACGCTCTGATTGAATGATTTGATTGAGTGAGTGAGTGATATTGCAGGTTAGGCCCTCCAGGAAACGATGCCCCAAGATAAATTTTGGGGGACGAAAAAGGGGCTGAAGCAGAATTGGGCAGAGGGAGGCATGAGATCACAATGCAGCTCTTACGAAGCCTGGGCCAGCCTGTTGGGGAGCTCCAGAGCAAAAACTACCAGTTAGAGGGGGTACTGAATTGGGCGGACCTGAGGTTAGTCTGTATACAACTGGGGGCTGTTACTTTCCCTTCCTCACTAGTTAAGAGTTGTAGAATGGAACTCAGGTCTTACTTCAAATATTCATACCATGGCATGTACATGAAATAGGAAGTGAATGTCAGTATAGACCAGTGTTTCTCAACCAGGGTACACATCAATGTCTGAAGACATTTTTGGTTACCACAACTGGAGAAGCAGTGCTACTGGCATCTAGTGGATACCTACCCAGGATAGAGGTCAAGGATGATTCTAGACATCTTCTATCACACGTGATAGAACAACAAAGAACTTTTCAGGCAAAGGGTCAGTAGTGTCAAAGTGGAGAAACCTTCCTCCATAGATAAAGGTACATGTCTTATGTGCACATAGGTATTGAGAGGGGCCATGAAAACCTTTCATCTTTGATACCTTCTTATTTTTTTTATTTATTTATTTTTGGCTGTGCTGTGCGCAGGTTTTCTCTAGTTGGGTGAGTGGGGGGCTCGACTTTGTTGCGGTACACGAGCTTTTCACTGCAGTGGCTTCTCTTGGAACATGGGCTCTAGGCACACGGGCTCAGTAGTTGAGGCACATGGGCTTCGTTGTCCTGTGGCATACGGGAATCTTCCTGGACCAGAGATTGAACCTATGTCCCCTGCTTTGGCAGACAGATTCTTAACCACTGGACTTCCAGGGAAGTCCAGTAAATTCTTAGTAGGGACTTTTTTGTTCTTATTTGCATCTATCAATACTTGATATTGAGATCCTGTCCAACTCATTTAACTTTTGGACAGAAGGACTAGATTGGATTAGTGAAATTGCTAAATCCTGGATTTTTAAAATCTTGTTTTTAAGACAAAGTAATTTGACTTAATTTTACATACTATTTAGTATTTAGCATCCTTCAGAACTTTGCTTTGGTAACTAAATAAGAATCATCCCCATTTAGCATATAAATTGCCTTATGAAAGGGTTATTTCAAAAGTACTAATTTGTTTCTGATCTATTTGAATATCCTTGGACTATAGATTTGTTTAGTCTGGAAGTTTACTATGATATATTCTTTCTTTTTATACACTACCAAGTTGAATCTCAATGTCAGTTCAGATTATAGTACTGAAAGTTCAAATTTAGGGTTTAATCAGGGAAAATTGACCGCAGTATGCCTTCATGTGCAAGAATGTATTTCTCTTTCTGGGATTTCTGCTAAAAAAAATAACACAACAAAAGCAAACTTTTAGCACTATACATTTTGAACTATCCAATAGATGCTTTAGCCTTCAGGGAAATTTTCTCTAGAACTGCTGCTAAGAAAATAAAAAGACTGGTTAATGCCTGAAGGGATAAAAAGATCAGCTAACCGGAAAAAAAGAAGTTTTCTCCAAGATGTGAAACGTGTGTTCAATCCTAGATCAAGGACTCGATGTTCAAAGTCCCACGTATGAGGTTTAACATTACTTTCGAAAAGTCTAGAAGAAAGTTTGTTATCAGTGCAGTGAAATCATTTTCAAGTACGAACATAGTGATACGAGCTCTTCATGCATATAAAATGCACTGTTTTTCTCTAAGTACAAAATCATTAAGTGCTTTTCTATCCAACCATCTATATTCATATAACCATGAAAAAATCAATTATGACACAGTGAGGAAAAGACAAAACAAACCATTTTAATAACTGTATTTTTAAAGCTCTTTGCAAACAAATGTGAGATGTTTAAAAGAGGGGAAAATGATGAATTGTTGCTTACCAATTAGAATAAAAAATCAACAGCATAAGTGATACCATTTGAACTCTTGGGGATCTCTAATTCATTAAGATCATGTCACTAATGGCATAAGAAACGCCTGTTCAAAAAGTGTACCCCAGTGGACATGGGATGCTAAGCTACAAAGACTTTGGGTCTGGTCTCGGTCCATAGTGCTTTGTGTCACCTGCTTCCAGAAACCTCCCACATTGTTCCAGCCTCATTGCTTTCTCGCTTCTAGAATTCCATAACGTTCTGACTGATCAGTAACCCACAGCCTAGAACTTGTAAATTCTCTACTTTCTCCCTTATGCAGTCTTCTTCCCACAAGACACAGGTTCTGAAGAGCAGGGATTTCTCACGCGCCATCTTTGCTCTCATCCACAAGATGACCAGACAGCGCAGTGTATATAACAGCACTTGAAAATGCTTGGGGAATAATTGATTTCCAAGCTCACCTCTCCTACTCTCCTGGCTCGACTTGTTTAGGTCCTGACAAAGGGTAGAAATCACCTGCTGCTGCTAAGTCACTTCAGTCGTGTCCGACTCTGTGCAACCCCGTGCGACCCCATAGACGGCAGCCCACCAGGCTCCGCCGTCCCTGGGATTCTCCAGGCAAGAACACTGGAGTGGGTTGCCATTTCCCTCTCCAATGCATGAAAGTGAAAAGTGAAAGTGAAGTCGCTCAGTCGTGTCCGACTCTTAGTGACCCCATGGACTGCAGCCTACCAGGCTCCTCCGCCCATGGGACCCTCCAGGCAAGAGCTCCCCAACTGGCCAACTTGAGTATTTATTATAAAAGAAGTAAGCTTGAAATGGAGCTTCCCCCAGAAATGTGTCTGCCCAGTGCACCCATGCATATTCTGCTCTCACACGCACCATTTCCCCCCCAGAGTTTATTATAGGATTATTTTATTGATTGATTGGTCGATTGATTGATTGCTGCAGTGTATCTTCATTGCTGTGTGGACTTTCTGTAGTTGCGGTGAGTAGGGGCTACTCTTCAATGTGGCATGTGGGCTTCTCATGGTGGTGGCTTCTCTTGTTGTGGAGCACGGGTTCTAGGGCATGAGGGCTTCAGTAGTTGTGGCTCCCGAGCTGTAGAGCACAAGCTCGGTAGTTGTGGGGCATGGGCCTAGTTGCTCCATGGCATGTGGGATCTTCCTGGACCAGGGATCGAGCCCATGTCTCCTGTATTGGCAGGTGGATTCTTTACAACTGAGCCACCAGGGAACTCCTGACACCCACCTTTTAACACAAATGAGTAACAACTACCATTTATTCAGTACTTAGCTTGTAGTAGATGCTACTAAATGCTTTTCAGCTCTTTTTTATTTTTTATTTTTTATTTTTTTGGTACAGTATTTCTACCCAAGACATTGTGGGAATCTTGTTAACCATCAGGTTAAATGATGAGAGGTGCTTTGAAGAGAAATCACTGTAATCCTCCTCATGATTTTTCCATCATTCCATCTAGTCTTTGTTCAGCCATTTTTCATTTACTCTTTGGGGTTAGTTACCATGTCAAACTGTGCCTCAGTATGCTGGTGGTTCCTCCTGATGTTTGCATATCTCCTCAGAGTAGGATGAAAGTCTGAGGTTTCCTCAGCTCTTCCTTCTGGACGTTGTTTAGTCGCTCGGTCGTGTCCAACTCTTTTGCGACCTCATGGACCAGAAACGCCCCCAGGCTCCTCTGTCCATAGCATTTCCCAGGCAAGAATACTGGAGTGGGTTGCCATTCCCCACACAGGGATCGAACCTACATCTCCCATGTTGGCAGGCAGATTCTCTACCACTGAACCACCAAGGAAGCCCTTCCTTCTGGTTCCTTTATACTTAACCCATTGTGCCATATCTTACCATCTCTTGGGATTTTTTCTTCCAGGTTATCCTTTCATCACTTTCTCCACATTTCAGTTCAGTTCAGTTCAGTTCAGTCGCTCAGTCGTGTCTGACTCTTTGCGACCCCATGAATCCCAGCACGCCAGGCCTCCCTGTCCATCACCAACTCCCGGAGAGTCCGTGATGCCATCCAGCCATCTCATCCTCTGTCGTCCCCTTCTCCTCCTGCCCCCAATCCCTCCCAGCATCAGAGTCTTTTCTAGTGAGTCAACTCTTCGCATGAGGTGGCCAAAGTACTGGGGTTTCAGCTTTAGCATCATTCCTTCCAAAGAAATCCCAGGGCTGATCTCCTTCAGAATGGACTGGTTGGATCTCCTTACAGTCCAAGGGACTCTCAAGAATCTTCTCCAACACCACAATTCAAAAGCATCAATTCTTCGGTGCTCAGCTTTCTTCACAGTCCAAGTCTCACATCCATACATGACCACTGGAAAACCATAGCCTTGACTAGATGGACCTTTGTTGGCAAAGTAATGTCTCTGCTTTTCAGTATGCTATCTAGATTGGTCATAACTTTTCTTCCAAGGAGTAAGCATCTTTTAATTTCATGGCTGCAGTCACCATCTGCAGTGATTTTGGAGCCCAGAAAAATAAAGTCTGACACTGTTTCCACTGTTTCCCCATCTATTTCCCATGAAGTGATGGGACCGGATGCCATGATCCATTTTTCAGTTCACCCTAAAAGTCCACTCTAACCATGTTATTTCTTTATTTTTTAAAAAACTTATGGAGAATGAAAATGTTAACAGTAGTTGCCACCAGGGTAGGAAGCAAGATGGCTAAACGGATGTGGTAAATGGAAAACTCACTTTTTTGAGATTTTTATTGTTCTTCTTGAATTGTGTTATGTGAATGCATGACAAAAAAAGTCCATTTTAAAAGTACTTATTTAGGAAAACATTTGAATGCCTTCCCGTGAAAAAACTGAAGTCTCTGTTCTTAAACCTGACAGTCAAGTGCTTCTCTGGTTTGACTCCAAGCTACATTACCAGCCCGGTATTCTTCAGCTCCCCCTCTGTTCATACCCCACATCTGGGCCATTCCCAATGCCAGAAACATTGCTCATTCTGCTCTAGCCACACAGAATGTTTGTTGTGTTTTTGCCCATCAAAATCTTACCCAACTTTGAAGGCCCAGCTTAAATGCTTCATTCCTTCATTAATTCAGTCCAGACACTGTGTAAGCCTTATAGCTATTTATGTTTCTTTCAGTGCTTTGATCACAGTTCCCAGGAAAAGAAAGGAGTGAGCATCTACTGAGGGTTGAGAAATAGATTCTCCAACCTTTCTCTATATACTATCTTCTGCCTCTGTAAAATGATTGTAAATAGGAGTACCTTTCTCACTGTGGTGTTCATTTAAGAGTTTAATTGGATGCATATTAAAAGACCAGCATTGACCTGGATCCTGGGGATACAGCACTGAATGATTAAGACCAAGTCCTGCTCTTGTCAAGTTTTCCTTAGAGTAGGAAAAGCTTCAATGAAAATATACCCATAAAGCTCTTAAAACAGCATTTGGCATGTAGTAAAGTGAAAAGTGGAGAAGGTAATGGCCCCCCACTCCAGTACTCTTGCCTGGAAAATCCCATGGATGGAGGAGCCTTGTAGGCTGCAGTCCATGGGGTCGCTAAGAGTCGGACACAACTGAGCACCTTCAGTTTCACTTTTTACTTTCATGCAGTGGAGAAGGAAATGGCAACCCACTCCAGTGTTCTTGCCTGGAGAATCTCAGGGATGGGGGAGCCTGGTGGGCGGCCGTCAATGCGGTCGCACAGAGTTGGACACAACTGAAGTGACTTAGAAGCAGCAGCTAAGTGAAAAGTGAAGGTGAAAGTTAGTCATGTCCAACTCTTTGTGACCCAGTGGACTCGTCCATGGAATTCTCCAGGCCAGAATACTGGACTGGGTAGCCTTTCCCTTCTCCAGGGGATCTTCCCAACCCGGGGATCGAACCCAGTTCTCCCACATTGCAGGCAGATTCTTTACCATCTGAGCCACAGGAGGCAAGTAGTAAGTGCTCTATAAATGTTAGCTATTGTTACTCTCATCACTGCTGTTGTTGTTCAGTGTTTCTGCCTACCAAGAAGGAAACTAATGCTTATAGACTATTAGATAAGATGCTGAAGGTCAAACAGCTAGGAGGGGATCTGAACTCAGGTTTTCTTGATCCACAGTACTGATAGCCTTTCCACTACAGCAGTTGCTCCAAAGACAGGCTATATGTCAACCTTGGTAGAGCTTTAAAGCAGGAGTCCCCAGCCTCCAGGATCTAATGCCTGATGATCTCTAGTGGAGCCAATGCAATGATAATAGAAATAGAGTGCAAAGTGAGTGTAATGCACTTGAATCATCCCGAAACCATTGCCCCTAACCTGGTCCATGGAAAAATCATCTTCCACAAAACTGGTCCCTGGAGCCAAAAAGGTTGAAGACCGCTGCTATAAAGAAAGTACAGGTTCTTGAGCCCTAGCCCCAAACAGACTGAGACATTCTAGAGATGATCTATATGTGTGTGTGTGTGTGTGTGTGTGTGTGTGTGTGTGTGTTAGTTGCTCAACCATGTCTGACTCTTTATAACCCCATGCATTGTAGCCCAGCCAAGCTCTTCTGCCATGGAATTCTCCAGGCAAGAATACTGGAGTGGGTAGCCATTTCCTCCTCCAGGGGATCTTCTGACCCAGGGATTGAACCCATGTCTCTTGCATCTCCTGCATTAGCAGGAAAGTTCTTTAACACTGAGCCACCTGGGATGCCCAAGATATGAGCTAAGAATCTGTCTTTTTAAGAAACTGTCCAGGTAGTTGTGATACTCTGTCAAATCAAGGCATGACTGCCCTACATGCCAGTCTTTCTTCTGCCACTTTATCATACCTATTTATAAATATCTAAACCATAAATTCGTTTAAAGTGGGCTCCTTATTTCCTTATTCATTTTTCCTTTCTCTCCTAGCAGAGTGCCTTATAAGCACTCAATAAGTATTTGAGTAATTAATTGCTTAATTATTTAATTAAAGTTGCTTTTGAAATGCAAATAAAGCTGTAGTACTAGCAGCCTGTTATGAGCCATCATTGATCTTCCTAGGGATGTTTATTAATTAGCTAAGAACCAATACTGGGGAATGACAGGCTTAAGCATCTGGACAGGGAACTGTGAAAGCTTCCAAACCAAATGTTAGCCCCACCATTACACAGCCTAAGACCCCATTTCACTTTGCCCACCCTTCATTGACAACTTTGGGTAAAAATACAGAAAATGTATTACTAAAAATCAAGAGATTCCCCCTCCTGCTTTTTTTTTTTTTAAGTTGACACATATATCTGTTTCTTAAAACAGGAAGAAAAATCTTTTTTACAAGAAAGAAAAAAAATTTCTTTATTCTTGTCACACCACGAGCATGGAGTTCACTGCTATACGTTAAGATTATAAAACGAGATCCCAAAATGCCGTGGCTGATTATTCACAGTAGACATATTAAGTCAAGAAGCTTATTTTTTCTCTCTTTGCTAAGGCAGAAAGCCTGGGGCTATATGCATTTTTATTACACTTTGCTGTCTTGGTTTCACTTGAGGATTAAAACGAAAGGCAAGGTACAGTGCATGTATCCTGATGGATTTTAGGATTTCTTGCTTTAGTGAAAGGAAGAATCTCATAAAGTACCTCAGATTATTGCTGAAGGAAGTATAGCTACTTCTGTGATGACCTAGAAATTCAATCTTTTGTTTCTCCTATAAAAGATCACATTGTATCTTGGATTTTTTTCCCCTGTAGTTTTCTGTACTATGTAAAGTTTTGGGGACTTCCCTGGTGGTCCAGTGGCTAAGATTCCATGCTCCCAATGCAGGGGGCCTGGATTCAATCCCTGGTCGGGGAACTAGATCCCATATGCTACAACTAAGACCGGGTGCAGAGAAATAAATGGATAAACATTTTTTAAAAAGTAGTTTTCCTTTAGATTTGAAGTAAGAATATCTCAAATAGTTCAGGTGAGTCTTAGGACTATTTGGGGGAGCTCACACACCACCTCGGGCTTGGGGTGAGGTGGAATGAAGCAGGAAGAGGGAGGTGGAGAGAAAGGGAAAGATCAGTCTAAAGAGTACCAGGAAAGCCGAGGAAGAGACTATATAGCCAGAGGAGGAATGAATGTGTCTTAGAGTTTTAGCTCCAGTTCTGACTAGGCTTCCCTGGTAGCTCAGTTGGTAAAGAATCTGCTTGCAATGCAGGACACCTGGGTTCAATCCCTGGCTTCGGAATATCCCCTGGAGAAGGGAAAGGCTACCCACTCCAATATTCCGGCCTGGAGAATTCCATGGACTGTATAGTCCATGGGGCCGCAGAGTTGGACACATCTGAGCGACCTTCACTTTCACTTTCTGACGAATGCACACTGAGAAGCAATAGAAGTGCATCACCCCATCTTCTGTCCTTTATTTAGAAACATGAAATGTACTCACTTATTTGACTTGTGCCTCTTTCTGATATACAAAGAAAAAAAAAGTGAGAAGGACTGAAGCTTGCGGGATCGGGAAGTATAGTAGACGAGATCTTCTGGTTTATTATTGATTTGTAAGGAACAGCATGATACTGGTTTGGCAGCTCTGCATCAGTGACGGAAAAGAAAGGCGCTTTTCAGTGGCCCAGAGGAGGAGAGCTGGGAACTGGAAACAGGGGCTGTGGCAGACAAGGTTCTTTCATATGTGGCCCAATCGACTGTGCAGGGAATCAAGGTCAGGAAGCTTTGGCAGTGTTGTGGGGAGGCTGTGGGATTTCAGGGGCTTCCATTTCCTGAGTTAAGGATTTTTGCCTGCCTACTTCAGCAGATTGTCCCTCCAGCCATCATTGTCAAGGTGATTGATAGGACAAACTGAAAACCTACAGGTGTATTATTACTGAAAATACAAAGATTTTGCCATCAAGATAAAAAAAAATGTTCAATTTCTTCTTTTATAAACATCTTATTTTGTATCAGTGTATTGCCCTGGTGGCTCAGTGGTAAAGAATCTATCTGCAATGCAGGAGACTCAGGTTAAATCCCTGGGACAGGAAAATCCCCTGGAGAAGGAAATGGCAACCCACTCTAGTATTCTTGCCTGGAGAATCCCATGGACAGAGCAGCCTGGTGGGCTACAGTCCATGGGGTCACAAAGAGTCAGACACGACTGAAACGACTTAGCACATCAGTCAGTCAGTTCAGTCATTCAGTCATGTCCGACTCTTTGCGACCCTATGAATCGCAGCACACCAGGCCTCCCTGTCCATCACCAACTCCCGGAGTTCACTCACACTCACGTCCATCGAGTCGGTGATGCCATCCAGCCATCTCATCCTCTGTTGTCTCCTTCTCCTCCTGCCCCCAATCCCTCCCAGCATCAGGGTCTTTTCCAATGAGTCAACTCTTCACATGAGGTGGCCAAAGTATTGGAGTTTCAGCTTCAGCATCAGTCCTTCCAAAGAACACCCAGGACTGATCTCCTTTAGGATGACTTAGCACATAGCTGATAAATAAACAATGTTGTGGTAGTTTCAGGTGAACAATGAAGGGACTCAGCCATACAAATACATGTATCCATTCTCCCCCAAACTCCCCGCCCCTTCAGGCTGCCACATAACATTGAGCAGAGTTCCCTGTGCTACACAATAGGTCCCTATTGGTTATCCATTTTAAATATAGCAGTGTGTGCATGTCCATCCCAAACTCCTTAACTATTGCCTTCCCCTGGCAACCATTAAAAAAAAGTATAATTTCTGGTGCTTTTTCTTTTTTCATTTATCTTCAGGATTTCACCCAGCTTTAGTCATCTTTCAGTGTGAATTTGCTGTTATATACATTGTCTTTCCCCTCCCCACATGATATCAGTTCTGTTTTATCTCCTTGATACTTATTTCAGATTGCCACGTCTGGTCTTTGGGCACACGCCTGTGTTCTAGTACCAGGAGGCATAACTATGTCATTACCATGGGAGCATTAAGCTACTTCTGACCCAAAATGTCACAAGAAAGGAATGCTCCAGTGGCCTCAGAAAATTTCTGCAAGAATGCTATCTTCCAAATGTGGAATAAATAAAGCTCAGGAATAAATAGCTGAAGCTAAAATGTAAAAGATTTAACGTATTGGTGTCGCAAGGTGCCAGCCACTTGACTTTAGTTCCTGCTGCAAAGCATGTGATACATTAAGAAAGGTTTTTAAAGGCAACCTATTTTTTGAAGATAAAATCTGCGTCCAATTATATCATCCAAGCAGAGTCATTGAGCTTTTTCTCTTATCTCTTTAAGACAAGAAAAAGAGAGCATAAAAATGCTTCCAAGATCTCTTCCCTTCCCATTACACTTTTTTTTCATAATAGTGTGTATGAGTAACAAAAACTAAAGATTTTGACAAATGAAGTAAGCAAAGGAGGTTGATTGCTGCTTCCATAAATTAAAATTAATGATACCCTTAAGGTACTTGGGTCTATGAAGTCGACTTAATGTTAATATAACCTGACTCTATTATCATGGAATGAGGCAGTTAACATGAAAATGAAGAAGAAAAAAGCAAAATTCCAAAGTGCATTTTCAAAATCGGTGAGGTGAAAGCTAAAAGCTGAACAGTGGACAAAGGGCTTGCTGTTCTGTCCTCCCTTACTTTCTGTTTGATGGCAGAGGCCGTCAGCAGTAGAGGACTGGCGTTCCTGAAGAAGCCTAGGGCTGGCCCTAGACTGGGGCTCCTGTTCACCTCCTGCCCCACCTGCCTTGCACGGGTGCACAGCCACTTTATTTTCAGCCCTCTCTGTTTATCTCAACAGAGTCAGTGTGCTCTTCTAGGGGGTTGTGCAGGACACAATTGGAAAGAGCGGCTGAGGTGGAGGAGTGGTTGGAAGAGAGAGGAAAGTGAAAGAAGGAATAAGAAAAGGAGTCTGAGATTAAGAAGACCGGAAATGAAAGTAGTGAAACTCTTAGTCGCTCAGCCCTGTCCAACTCTTTGTGACCCTGTGGACTGTAGCCCACCAGGCTCCTCTGTCCATGGGGATTCTCCAGGCGAGAATCCTGGAGTGGGTTGCCATGCCCTCCTCCAGGGGATCTTCCCAACCCAGGAATTGAACCCAGGTCTCCCACATTGCAGGCAGTTTCTTTACCATCTGAGCCACCAGGGAAGCCCTAAGAAGATAGGAATCAGCCCAGAAATACAAATTTGGAAGCAGAAAAGAAACAAAAAAGCTCTGAGAGAACATAAAAGGAAGTGAATTAATGACGTTTCAGATGCAAGCATTAGCATCCATGCCATAAATCACACAAACTCAACTGATAATTATGGTCCTACTCAGAGCGAGCACAGTGCTAGCACTTGTTGCCTTCCTGTGATCTATCCTGAAGTCAAATGCAAGAAACTCTGTTTAACTCAGAAGTGTCTCAGGGTCAAGAAAACATGAAAATAAGTTCAAGGAAAAGAGAATTCAGCCAACTTTTACATTCAGCAAACCCAGATTGTTTTGCCACGAAGCTGTACCCATTATGTCCTCATTTCAAACCTTATCTCAGACCATTTCAGACCATTTTCTTTTCAGACACAGCTCAAAAAAAAAAAAAAAATCAGCATTAGAATAAGAATGGATTTTAACTGAAAAGAACTACAATTCTTTAAGAGGATCTTAAACTGTTATAAATCTCAGGAGCATTTCCAGGATAACGTTTGGGCACATATTTAGGAATGTTACAGTAAGAATTTAGAAGTAAGAATGAATTCTGAAGCCTTCCCCCAGTTAAGTAAGGACAGAAAAGTATACAAACTGTACATTTCCTGGACAAAGCCTCGTGAGTAGACTGTAGAGAGACATTTGTGTGCATGCGAGTCATTTATTCACTAGCATCCCATCACAAGGAGAGTTTTATTTTTATGGGCTCATCAGTGGGGGTGTGAAGTCTGGTTCTTGCATGCCCATGGATATTTTTCAAGGGTTTAGACAAGTCGAGAGTCAGATAATTGAAATGTACACTCCCAGTTACATCTTTGCCTAAGACTGTGGTAAGCACCATTTATGGATATAGTGCCAGTAAGAACGCTTGAATACTAGGAAGGAAACACATTGCCTAGCAATGGTTAAAACTTAAAGGTAATTAACGAGCAGGTCAAAAGAAAAAGTAGAACTTAAAACAAGTTAAGTATCAAATATTTGCATTTAGACCAATTTTATTTGAAATCTTTACTGGCAGCCACAGGGTTAGTATCTGTCCTTTATCTTTCTTTTCCTTTTGGCTTATTTAAAGCAGTTTTGAAGGGAAAAAATGAAATAAAGATATCCTTCAAAATACACAGAGGAATTGACTGAACATTGGGAAACAGTCACAGCTGAGAATGGAGTGGTTATCATTAATTTACTTGAAGGACTCAGAGCTCATTCATTAGCCCCAAAATTACACTTTCAAGTATACCTTAATCATACTTAGCACAGTGCCTAATGTAACAAGAACTCAAAAAGCCTATTCATTGACTCATTTATTGAATATTGAGCATCTCCTTTGTATTAGGCACTGTGCTAAACTGTGAATGAGGCAGACAAGGTCCCTATCTTTGTGGACAAGGAACTTACATTGTAGTAAATATCTTTAGAATGAATAGAGAGACATTTCTTGGTAGAGTGAAAAAAGGGATGTCTGCAAAGAGTACGCTGCCTATAGAACTCATCTGAAAGGAGAAAGCAAATAAGAATTGTATATAGTCCTCAGAGCTCTCAAATATGATTATTTAAAAATTAGAATAAAACAAAAATGGAGGAGATTTGGACTCTGGGTTTGTCATACAAATTACTGCTTAAAAAAACTTTTTCTAAATCTAATGTAGGCACAATGAATCTAAATGGTTTTCTTTTTTCCTTTTTTTTTTCTAAATAAAATTTGAGCATCAAAAAAGAAGGAAAGAAAGAAGCAAGGGAGGTAGGAAAGTCTTTCCAAAACTTGATTTGGGCCTCTTGAAAATAAAATTCTTCATTCAAAATATAGTAGTTATGGGACTTTCCTGGCAGTCCAGTGGTTAAGACTCGGCTTCCACTGCAGGGGGAGCAGGTTCGATCCCTGGTCAGGGAACTAAGATCCCACATACCATGGCAGAACCAAAAAAAAAAAAGTAGTGGTTATGGTGAAGATCCTTGAATAAACTACAAATTAATTCATTCAATTAGTATGAATCGAGTACCTGCTGTATGCCAGGAACTGTGCTAGTCACCTGGAACATACTAGGGAAAGAAAGATGAGTCCTTATTCTCACAGAGCACGTTTGTTTTTTGATTTTGTTGTTGTTGTTTTTTAAGACATTTTCCCCCTCTGACTTGCTTTTTCTAAAGAAATGCTGGAAGCTAGATCATGAGTACTCAGGGAACAGATGGCAGTCTTCTGCCCATCTGGGATAGTTCTAAAGAGTAGACCCTTGTGTATCAATAGATAAGGTTTCTTCCAGTTCTAAGCTTTCTTGATCTATGATCTAATTGTAGACAGAAGATGCATGCTTCCAAAATGATGTTATAATTGTATTTCTTTTTATGAAAGGAAACAGAGGTATGGTCTATGAATTTGGGGGAAATTGGGTTCTTCCTATTTATTTTTATTTTTTATTTGCTTATTTATTTTTAGCTTTCCTTGTAGCTCAGTTGGTAAAAGAATCTGCCTGCAATGCAAGAGACCCAGGTTCCATCCCTGGGTCAGGAATATCCCTGGAGAGGGAAATGGCAGCCCACTCCAGTATTCTTGCCTGGAGAATCCCATGGACAGAGGAGCCTGGCGGGCCACAGTCCATGGGGTGGCAAAGAGTCAGACACAACTGAGTGACTAGACCACCACCATTTATTTATTTATTGGCTGTGCCAAGTTTTAGTCATGGTATGTAGGATCTTTAGTTGTACAATGTGAACTCTTAGTTGTAGCATGTGAGATCTAGTTCCCCAACCAGGGATTGAACCTAGGCCCCCCTGTGCTGGGAGCCTGGAATCCTAACCACTGGACCACCAGGGAAGTCCCCTTCCTGTCTCTTTAAATAATTCTATTTAGACTCCTTTGGGTCTTCCTTCTCTGCTCACCTTCTAATGCTCAATCCTACCATTTTCAGTTTCACTTCACTTTCCTCCCTTTAACAACTGGGGCAAATTTCCCCAACTGGCTATACGTGACGTCTCCAGTTAAATCTTTCCCTGTTAGGTCAAATTCTTTCTGTTTCAAAAGAATTCCTTTACCTATTTGTCATCCCTCCCCTTTCTCATTTCGATATTTCCATCAGCAAACTCCCAGTCTTCCACCCTGGAAATCCTGAAGTTCTATTCACTTCTACCAAAATTACACTCCCATACCAAAGTATTTAGTTTTTCCTTATTTCAAAATGCCTCCCAGTCTGTACCTTCTATTCTGTTCCAGGCAGCACGGTCTTCATTCCAACACATATTACCCCAAGTCTTGTCAGATCAATTCCAACATCCTCTAACTGCTCTCAGCCTCTTTGGATCTGTCATGCTGACAGATTCATCTCCCTAAACCTCAACTTCCCTCTCAAATCACATGTCCCCTCACAGAAATCTTCAATGGTTCCCTTTGCTAATGGGGTAAATCTTGAGCCTCAGCATCTGCAGAGTCCTGCTTTGCATCATCTGCTTGCAGCATGCCTAGCTAACTGCATCTCACTGTCCTGTCTGACACCAGTGTTCCGCTTGCTACCCCAGAATTTTCCGTCTTATTTGCATTCCTCACCTCCAACCCTTTATGCTTCCAAAGATCAAGACTGTAGCATTCCTTCCTTTCATATCTCTTTCTATATTAACATATACTTATAAAAGGAAGAAATAAACAACCAAGTAAAGAATGAATTGTGCCAGAATACAAGGTAACAGGGTAAAATTTCTGACTTTAGCTTCCTAGTTTGTATATAGAATTTTATATTGGTTTTATAAAAAAAAATCCAGTTGGTAAGGCCTAACACATGGAAGTTATTGTTTTAAAAGGTTATCAAATTTCTTCTCCTTGTCTAATTGCTCACAAGTGCATTGTTCCTAAGTAGCTACAGTTTATGAGGATTTTCTGTGCTTTCAGGTGCTTCTTTCTTAAAATTATTTACTCAACTATGCATTCAGTCCATGCCGTACCTTTCTCCAAAGATAATTTGTGAAAAGAAATATTTTATGCTTAATTCTTTAGTTAAGACTGCTTTCTGAAGACTTCATTTCATTACATGGTGCATCTTATTTTTTATTGGGGTATAATTGCTTTACAATGTTGTGTTAGTTTCTATTGTGCAGCAAAGTGGATCAGCTGTACGTATACATATATCCCCTCTTCCTTGGATTTCCTTCCCACTTAGGTCACCTTGGAGCAATGAGTAGAGTTCCCTGTACTATAAGGTCTGTTCTCATTAGTTAAGATGATGCATTTTAAATTTCTATCTCACTCTCATACCTTTTCTTAAGTTTGAGTTATAGGGGTGGCGATTCATGTTTATCTCATTTTAAATTCTTAATAATATTGGGTATACACTGGAAACTACCACCATGGCCCTTCCTATATAAGAAGAAAGCACCCTTCAGATCAGGTGCTTATAATGGATTCTGATGCTGTTCCCACATGGTCCCTATGAAGCTACTAACACTATCACCGGAAGAAATGGCCTGTGGCATGCTCATTCTCCTTCGCCACCCAGTCTTCCACGTGTCCCCTTGGGGATTTCTCTCTCAGCATGTGCCAAGATTTCTGCTCAGTGCCCATTTCCATATGGCCTCCCCATCCCTTCCTACCCACCCCAAATTTCACATTCCTCTCTTCTTTGATTTCATTATGAAACAACCCGTTCTGCCTTTAGAAAGAATTACATGTTCCACACATTCATTTGCATGTTCTTCTACAGCTCTTGTCTACAATCTTAAGGTACCACATTCTTCAAGACCAGGAACTGACCTTGCATGGGGCCATAAAATATACTGATGGCTAAAGGTTTCATAGATAGGTACACTAGGTTAGATCTGCTTTCAGTAAATTAATGTAAAAGTAAATTAAAAAGCCCACTGCTTATTAAATATTTATACACTACTTTTTTCCAACCATAATCTCTGGAGTAGCAGTGAAGACCAACAGCCAGACTGAATGAGCTTGAATCCAGGACCTGCCAGTTTACTAACTACTTAAGCTTAGGCCAATCTTGTTCAGTTGATTTTTTTTATCCTCTCATGCTTCAGTTTTTATATCTGTGAACTGGGGAAATAATATTACTTCCTTCCATAGAATTATTGGGAAGATTGCATGTTACTTCATATTGTCATGTACAAAGTGATTAACAGTACTATCCATTTTTGGATTTTATGTGGTGCCTTGCACACTATAACCTATCCCTCTCCATTTATTAGGCATAATAGCAACAATAACAGTAGCTACTAGCATTTACTGAGCAATTATCATATGATAGAAACTGAGCTAAACACATGTATCATCTTATTTAATCCCCATAATAATTCCATGAGGTAGGACATATTGTCCCATTGTAATGATAAGGTAAGTTAAGACTCAAATAATTTACCCAGGGACTTAGAGCATGTAGTTAGTGTCAGTGAGCATTCTCATTTATTCTCCCGTGTCTTCCTCCCTCTCTCCTTCTCTCTTTCTCACACTGGTACATGCATACACAAACACACACACACACACATTTACCCACCAGTTTGATCGACTAGTCATTACACAAATATTTCTTACCACTTACTACGTGCAGGATTCAGTGCATCCTGTGGGAGGGAGGGGAGAACAGAAGAAGTGAGCAGGGAGTGGTTACAGTCCATCCATATAATGAAAGGAGTGGCTCTGATAGAAGTGCTCCAGGTATAAACCATGGACTGCAAGAATGCTGAGGAAGCCAGCATAGACCAGCCTTGAATGGGAGAAAAGGGGAATACAAGCACTCCAGAGGGAAGCCTCAGGGGTGTTAAGTCGGATGGAATGCCACAGGACAGGCAGGTAGAGTTTGACTGGGAGTGCAGGGTCATAAGAAAGTGAAAGTGTTATTTGCTCACTCCTGTCCAACTCTTTTTGACCCCCGACTCAAGGATCAAACCTGCGTCTCCTGTATTGCATTCACCATCTGAGCCACTTCCCCCGATGGCTCAGCAGGTAAAGAATCCAACCAGAATTGAAAGAGACACATGTACCCCAATGTTCAGCGCAGTACTGTTTACAGTAGCTAGGACATGGAAGCAACCTAGATGTCCATTGGCAGTTGAATGGATAAGAAAGCTGTGGTACATAACACAATGGAATATTACTCAGCTGTTAAAAAGAACACATTTGAGTCAGTTCTAATGAGGTGGATGAAACTGGAGCCTATTATACAGAGTGAAGTAAATCAGAAAGAAAAACACCAATACAGTATATTAACGCATATACATGGAATTTAGAAAGATGGTAACAATGACCCTATACGCAAGACAGCAAAAGAGACACAGATACAAAGAACAGACTTTTGGACTCTGCGGGAGAAGGTGAGGGTAGGATGATTTGAGAGAATAGCATTGAAACATATATATTACCACATGTGAAATAGATCGCCAGTCCAGGTTCGATGCATGAGATAGGGCACTCAAAGCCAGTGCACTGGGACAACCCAGAGGGATGGGATGGGGAGGGAGGTGGGAGAGGGGTGCGGGATGGGGGACACGTGTATACCAATGGCTAATTCATGTCAATGTATGGCAAAAACCACCACAATATTGTAAAGCAATTAGCCTCAATTGAAATAAATTAACTTTATAAAATAAATTTTAAAAATACTGAATTCAATTTGTAAAGAGATTTAAATACAAAATTCACTCTAGAAAATAATAAAAAAGAATCCACCTACAATGCAGGAGACGCAGGAGACATGGTTTAATCCCTGGGTCGGAAGATCCCCTGGAGAAGGAAATGACAGCGCACTCCAGTATTGGCGCCTGAAAAATCCCATGGGAAGAGGAGCCTGGGGGGCTACAGTCAGTCCAAAGGGTCACAAAGAGTCAAACACAACTTACTGACTGAGCAGCAGCAGCAGCAGGGTCATAAGGCTGAGAAAGTAGGTTTCAAATGTCCCTCGTGTGTTTGTGTGCATCACAATGAAGCAAACTCTTCATTTTTGGGAACTCTACTTGGTTTTCGAAATATTTGGTCCCAGCAAAGATGGACAAGTCTAAAGAGAACGTGCAACAAGAAGACTGTGCTGGATTTGGGCTACGTACATGATTGATATGGGAAGGTCAGAGTCAACTTTAGACCAGACTACCTGAGGCACTTTTCTGTTGGATTTGAGATGTGTTTTACAGGCATGAACCTGCCTGATCTCTAATGGCTCTGGGCAAGCGCTGACTAACCTCTGGTTTAGCATAGCCTGCTCAGAACCAAATCAAGATTTGAAATTATAAAGCTAGGATGCCTGGGGCCACCATTAATATAAAGTTGGCAAAATGCCAATGGACAAAATATACCATTTTGCCCATAAAATTCTTTCCCTTTCTTACCCACTCAAAATGAAATTCACTAAGCTGACAGACTACTGTGTCAATATAGTATAGAAAAACATAATAGGAAAAAAGCAGTGGCAATTTTTAATCCATGCCAGTTAAAGGTATAGTTCCCAGTAATTTCCAAGTTCAGTAAAATCTAAATTTTTTTTATTCGCACCATCGACCCTAAAACCTTGCCTCTTATTTCTTAGATGAAGTATCAATCAACTCTTGGTTACTTATTAATTATCAGTGATTAAATATCATTCAGTATCCATTAATTATCAGTCAGTATGATTCTTTAAAAATGATGATGACAAGAGGCTGAGACAAAATATTTATCATTTCTGAGTTCCTTCGATCACCTAGTTTAATGGCGAATGGTGACCTCCCTACCAAATCTTTTTGTGAAAAATTTAAGAGCTTGCAATTTTGATGGTACTAACTGGAACAGTAGTTCACTCATGGCTACCAATGAGTAGAGTGTTTTTTAAAAGTCTCATTTTAACATTGTCAAGAGAGCAAATCTTTCTCATTTGGGCTCAGTTTGATAAAAATCAGTCTCAGAGAGTGCACAAGGTAAGCGGATATTAAAACAGGGTTATAAATCATTGCTTTAGTGTTCTGACCTTAGAAGCTCAAAAGATCTTACCAAAAAGGGTGCATTGTTTTCATTGTGCCTCATTATGTCTGATGAGAGGACATCATTTCTCTCCTCTTCCTCCCAGGTGGCTGTTGAGGACCGCATCAGGCAGCTGCACGAAGCCCACAGGGACTTTGGCCCAGCGTCCCAGCACTTCCTTTCCAGTAAGTCATTGACCACTTTCATCTCTTACCCTCCTCACTGCATCTTGGTGGCTATTTAGAGTTGAATTATGATAGTCTCTGCCAAATGCACTAGAGGCACAGATCATCCTGAAATATGACTTAGTGGGTGGATACAGAAGGTTAAGATGAGGAGGACCAATTAGGTCATTTTGTCCATTCTTCAGCTAATGCACAATTATTTCCTACAGTGTATTCTCAAGTGCTAAATTGAGTAATATTTTTGAATCTTTACTCATGGCAGTTCACTTCATAAAGCTGATACTTATAATATCATATAATTATATGACAATTCAATATATATTACTGTGAGCCTATGATTCTTTATATAGTTGATTAAATACTCCCTGCCTGTAAGTTGGAACTTCAGCCCATTCTGTTTCCTTTCCCTAACTATTCTTATCTGTCTTTTATCCCTGACCTCTCTTCATTTTTTTAATTTTTGTTTTACTATTTTATTAACTATATTTTATAATTAATTATAGTATTCATATATTGTTAATAAATATTATATTTTATAAGTAAATGTATTGCTATAATTAATAACCAAGAGGAATGGCCTTGGTTAACTGCAAGTGTAATATTGGAACATACTATAAATATAACAATGTGTATATCAATCCCAAACTTCCTATCTATCCTACTCCCCTCACCCCTCCCCTCTGGTAACCATAAATTCATTCTCTAAGTCTGTGAGTCTATTTCTGTTTTGTAAATAAGCTCATTTGTATCATATTTTTATATTCCACATATAAATGATACCATACGATATTTATCTTTCTCTCTGACTTACTTCACCTAGTATGATAATCTCCAGGTCCATCCATGTTGCTGCAAATGGCATTATTTCATTCTTTTCTTTGGCTGAGTAGCATTCCGTTGAATATATGTACCACATCTTCTTTATCCATTCCTCTGTCAATGGTCATTTAGGTTGCTTCCGTGTCTTGGCTACTGTAAATAGTGCTACAGTGAGCATTGGAGCACATGTATCTTATTGAATTATGTATTTTTCCAAATATATGCCCAGCAGTGGGATTGCTGGGTTATATGATAGCTCTGTTGTAAGTTTTTTAAGGAACCTCCATACTGTTCTCCATAGTGATTGTACCAGTTGTCATTCCCACCAACACTGTAAGAGGGTCCTCTTTTCTCCACACCCTCTCCAAGATTTATTGTTTATATACTTTAATAATGGCCATTCTGACTGGTGTGAGGTGATGCCTCATTGTAGTCTTGATTTGCATTTCTCTAATAATTAGCAGCATTGAGTATCTTTTCATTGGTCTCTTGACCATCTGTAAGTCTTCTTTGGAGAAATGTCTATTTAGATCTTCTGCCCATTTTTTTTAATTGGGTTGTTCATTTTTTTAATATTGAGCCACATGAGCTGTTTATAAATATTGAAGATCAATCCCTTGTTGGTCATGTTGTTTTCAAATATTTTCTCCCATTCTGTGGGTTGTCTTTTCATTTTGCTTATGGTTTTGTTAGTTGTGCAAAGAAAAATTAAGCTTTTGAGTTTAATTAGGTCCTATTTGTTTTTGTTTTTATTTCCATTATTCTAGGAGATGGATTGAAAAATTTATGTGAAAGAATGTTCTGCCTATGTTTACCTCTGAGAGTTTCAGAGTATCCAGTCTTACATTTAGATCTTTAATCCATGTTGAGTTTATTTTTGTTTGGTGGAGTTGAACCATCATTTAAGGCAATTACGTTGTGCCTGACAATATTATGAATATGACCCAACCTGACTCTTATGGCAACTTTAAGGTCGGTGCTATTATTATTATACCCATTTTTAAGATGAGGACATTGAGACACAGTCACAGAGGGTGTAGATGACAGAGCCAGGATTCGAACCCAAGAAGTCAGCTCCAGAGTCTGTTTTTAACCATCACAATAGACTATCTTTTAGTATGATAGATTTCAATAGAGAAGAAGCAATTCTAAATGTTCTCCTTTCATGCTTCTGCCTTCCTCATTTATTGCCATTTTCTAGTCCTTTCCTTTCTTTTCCATTTTCCACAGGTTAATAGAAAGATCCACACTCACAAACATTTTAAAGTATTTGACTTGATACTTTCATGTGTGTCTCCAATTAGCCATTTTATTTTAGAACAAAAATTCCTGGAAAATAGTGGTCCTCTCTTTTCATTATACATTGATAGTATATGAAACAAGAAGTTGTCTTATTTTCTTGACTGGGTCTGACCTTTTTATCAACATGCAGTCATTATTTGGACAGTATCACAAATACTTAGAAAGTGTCAAAAAAAGAAGGGCAAATTAAAGCAGTATACATAATTGAGTGGGACAGTGGCTTTTGAGAATAGCTCCAGAACAATTTTAAATCCTGCACATTTTATCTTCTATGTTTCCCCCAATTTCTGGTCTGCTTAAATTGCCTTGGTGGCAGAGCCATTCTATTCGATTTAATTGAGATTAAGTGCAATAACATGTAAGTGATTCATAAACCATAAATAAAAATATTATTATTATGCATATTAATTGTTCCTCAGATGTTTTATATATATATATATATATATATATTTCCTCACTGTTTGTTCTCTCTGCCTGCCCTACTCGAATTCCTATGTCTTCCCCCATTAAAGCCTAATCTCAGAAAATGATATGTTATACTCATTTAACCTCAGTGACAGGTAAAGTTTAATGTGTACTTTTTCTGGGTTATTTGCATCTTAATAAGGTGAAAAGCCATAAGCCTGAGGAATGATTCTCTGGGGATGAAACGTCAGCCATAATCTCTGAGCTGTAAGGGGAGAACTTCGAGGGGCCAAGAGGAGCATCTCCATACCTCTCAACCCATATCACACGGTGCCCACATCCAGAAAGGTCAGACCTGTATACACGGACACTCAGAAATCCACTGATTGACCTGCTTATATGGAGCCAGCCCCAGACGTCACCAATTTCTTAAGTATTCGTGTGGAGTATCAATATATGCTTAGAAGCTTTGCTTATGGAAATCACAAAATACCAATTTGGCCGAAGGGATATTTGAGAAATAGGATATCTTGAGACTAAAGATAAATGATTATTTCCTTGTGTTGTCTCTTTCTTAAATTACAGAGGTAATATAGGCCCCTCAAGGAGATTTTGGAAAGCAAAGAGTACAAACAGGAAAGAAAAATCATCTGTAATCCAACCACTTAGAGATAACCACTATAAAAAATGTGGTTTATACACATTCTGTCTATCTCTCAGGGGTGTGTATGTGTGTGAACTCAGATTTTCTCTCTCTCCCTTTTTTTAAACCAAACAGGGATAAAAATATTTTACAGCTTTATGACCTGCTTTTTCCCCTTAGAACTATAATAAAAATATTTTTTGTATATTTAAATATTCCTCTGCAGAGTGCATTGTTTTAAATGATGGCATAGTATTCCCTTCTGTGGCTGTCACACATTTACCACAATTCTAAATCACTCAATCACTTAAGGTTATTTCAAAATTTTCAGTACTTTATCGAAGATTGTATATCATATCTAATATTCTTCATACACCTTTATAAATACCTCAGCTTCTTTCCATAAGATAAATGCCCCCAAAACGGAACATGCTGTGTTAAAGGATGTTTACATTTGTAAGGCTTTTGTTATGTGTTGCCAAACTGATCTGTAGAAAGCGGCACTAGAAATTGGGTGTGCCATCAAAACCGTATGTGAGTCAGGGCCTCTCTGAAGTCACTTATTTGCTATAAAAGAAAAAGAAGTTCCCCCTCCCCAAAAGTAAAAATATGTTTGAAAATTACAACTAAGCTCATATTAAATGAGCTTGAATTGATAGGTGTCTAATAATTTGCTTCCAGGTTACCAGGAATAATAATAGAGTGATTTCTGAAGCTTCACAGTTAAAAGAAAGGAGAAATGACGAACCATTAACCGCACCCCCCTCCCAACACACAGTCACTTCTCTGTCTCCTTCTCTCTCTGTGTCTCTCTCTTTGTCTCTGTCAGACACACACACACAGACACACACACACCTTTGAAAATTACGTTACCAGCTGTCTTTGTTTTCTTCTTTTATCAGTAGAAAGAGGCAGCCTTTTACTTAAGTATTCACTGTTTCTTCTTGGTGGCCCAGTCTCTACTTGTTAAGGAGGCTGTTTCTTTTATCTTAGATCTGAGAGAAAATGAGAAGAGGAAACATTGTAAAATATCACCTTTATCCATTGATAGACACTAGATTGCCTTTAATTTGAGCTTTAATATTCTACTACTTCTGATTGACTTCTGCAATGTAAACCAAGAAGGAGAAATTTTAGTAGTGTGATTTTAAAATATATTTATCCTTAAAATTTTATAGATTTTAAAAATATATTCATATGTCAGTGATCAAAAATGCATCAGTACTATAGTATTCACTAGCCTAGTAGTCTGCATATAGTCCACTTTTGTTATTTTCAAGAATTTAAGAACTTTTTTTTTTAAGAATTCAAGATTTTTCTGGATATTTCTCAATTTTCTGGGCTTCTCTTCTAAATTTTACTTTTCTCATTAAGAAGTATAATTCTATATGAGAAAGTAAAAATCTTTCTGTAATAGTAGAAAGAATTTATATTGTTATTAATATTTTACAAGTTCTAGAATTCCCTGAAGGGCCATTTCCCAAGCCAAGTTCCTCAGAACATTAATGTTCTTTGTGATGTTAATAACTCTCCCTTGAAAAAATAATTCTGGGGTCAATAAGATTGGAAAAACACTAGGTTATAAAGATAAGCAAACTTCTTTCCTGTGGGAATTCTTGTAGCTCTTAATATACATCAAAACTCTAAGAGGAGCATAGAGTTGGTGACTCTCTTGTCCTACTTCTGTGACTACCAAAGCCTTTTTCAGACACACCAATTAATTTCTCACTAAATATGCCGTGGAACAGACTATGAGAATTTTTGCCCTAAAGTGATATTTGCCAAATAGTTTGATAATAACTTTCTGCTGAAGGTAGTAAGAACATGATCCAATTAAAAAGAAAATGACTGTTTGTAAGGCCAATGGGTCAACTGTCTCTTTCCTGGGGTTTCCAGCCCTCATCCCCACCCCAGGAGGCCCCCTGTGCTGTGGAATTTCCTAACTGGAGAGAAGCTTAGAGAGTGTCTATATGACTTGTTTTCAAAGTACTTATTAGTGAATCCTGAAATCAGTTTAATGACTTGCAACCAGCAATTTTTTAATGGAATGAAATGGAACAGATTAGAAAATATCAGAGTACATTACACAAGCAAGGCTAAGTATCTGGTTTCAGTTAAAGATGTGTGTGTATGTGTGTGAGTGTGTCTGTCTGTCTGTGCACTACATCATAGCATAAAATGTATTCCTTTTATGCATTCCAGTCAAAAATATTTGACGGGTACTGAAGTATTCCCAGCCTACCCTTACTTTACAGATGACAAAATAGGGACAGAGAGACCAAATGACATAATCAAGGTCACATAGATGGTTATAATAAATCTGGGACTGGAACCCAGTTTCAGAACTTCAGTGCCACACCTTGTGTTGCCTTACCCATTAAGAACTAATACACAGGCCAGTGACTGTCTAGTCTATCTGATACTACCACTGATTTTTCTCTCTTTTATTTCTGTTGATCTGGGCCATAGTAAGTTGATTTATATAACCTGACTTTTTCCTCTCAATGCCCCTGAACCAAGTGTCATTTCACCAATGATATGAGTTATTGGTTAAGAGTATAGACTCTGAAACTAGGTTACCTGGGTTCAACTATTGATTCAGATATTTAATCTCTTTATCTCTCATCTGTAAAATGGGAATAATAATATATTTCATCAAATTTAAGACATATCCCCCATGTTTTAACAGCTCTGAAATCAAAATATACCTTATGTCTAAAATTAAAAATAATTGTATTTATTTACTTTTGGCCATGCTGGGTCTTCATTGCTGCAGGAGCTTTCTCTAGTTGTGGCGAGTGGGGGCCACTCTTTAGTTTCGGTGCATAGGGTTCTGACTGCGGTGGCTTCTCTTGTTGCAGAGCAAGTGCTTTCAGGTGTGTGGGCTTTAGTAGTTGTGGCATGTGGGCTCAGTCGTTGCAGCTCCCGGGCTCTGGAGCACAGGCTCAGTAGTTGTAACACGTGGGCTTAGCTGCTTCAATCTGGGATCTACCCAGATCAGGGACCAAACCTGTGTCCCCTGCATTGGCAGGCGGATTCTTTACCACTGAGTCACCAGGAAAGCCCTTTAATAGGGTTTTGAATTCAATAAAATATGGTAATACTATCTCTTAGTGTTATAGTGAAGATCAAAGAATTAACATATGTGAAACCCTTACAACAGTGCCTTACCCCATGGACTATACAGTCCATGGAATTCTCCAGGCCAGAATACTGAAATGAGTAGCCTTTCCCTTCTCCAGGGGATCTTCCCAACCTAGGGATCAAACCCAGGTCTCCCGCATTGCGGGCAGATTCTTTACCAGCTGAGCCACCAGGGAAACCCAAGAATACTGGAGTGGGTAGCCTATCCCTTCTCCAGTGTATCTTCTCAACCCAGGAATTGAACCAGGGTCTCTTGCCTTGCAGGTGGATTTTTTACCAACTGAGCTATCAGGGAAGCCATACAGCAGTGCCTAACACACTGTAGGTGCCATAGTGCTATGCAAGTGTTTGCTATTAGCATTAGTATCTTTACTATCAACTTGATAGTATAACTTAGTATCTGCGTATTAGAGTCAAACTAGACATAAAAGACATAAAAGTAGCTTTCATTCTCTTGTATTTACTTCTCAGTGTATTTCCTCTCCTTTCCAAAGATGTTTTTCATGAATCTAATCTGAAAGTACAGTGTTTAGCTTATTAGAAGAACTCAACAGTTACTTGTGTAACTAATGAAGGACTGTGAAGAAGGCTGAGCGCCGAAGAATTGATGCTTTTGAACTGTGGTATTGGAGAAGACTCTTGAGAGTCCCTTGGACTGCAAGGAGATCCAACCAGTCCATTCTGAAGGAGATCAGCCCTGGGATTTCTTTGGAAGGAATGATGCTAAAGCTGAAACTCCAGTACTTTGGCCACCTCATGCGAAGAGTTGACTCATTGGAAAAGACTCTGATGCTGGGAGGGATTGGGGGCAGGAGGAGAAGGGGACAACAGAGGATGAGATGGCTGGATGGCATCACTGACTTGATGGACGTGAGTCTGAGTGAACTCCGGGAATTGGTGATGGACAGGGAGGCCTGACGTGCTGCGATTCATGGGGTCGCAAAGAGTTGGACACGACTGAGCAACTGATCTGATCTGAGACCCTAATCTAATCTCTATAAGGGGGTTTCCCTGGTGGCTCAGTGGTAAAGAATTTGCCTGCCAATGCAGGAGACTCGGGGTTGATCCCTGGATTGGGAAGATCTCCTGGAGAAGGAAATGGCAAACAACTCCAGTATTCTTACCTGGAGAATCCTCTGGACAGAGGAGCCTGGCAGGCTGCAGTCCATGGGGTCACAAAAGAGTCAGACATGACTGAGCAACTAAACAACAACATATAAGGACAGGATGGTTTTAGTCTTGTTGACAGTTATATCCTCCAGTATCTAACAGAGTATCTGTACTTGATAAATGTTCAGTAAAATTCTACACAGAATGAATTATGTCTTATACCCAAAAGAAGAGGAGATAAATTTCCTCCCCTCTATTGTTAGTACACAGTGGCATGAGATTTAGCATAGTGACTACCACATAGTAGACAGTAAATAATACGACCTTTTATGTTGCCTTTCAGCAAGGTCTAATAGCATTCATAACTTTACATAGTCCTTTTTCTAAATGTCTACTGTGCCATGTAATATATTAAGGGGAAAAGCTGTCTTCAAAATTACAACATAATCACAACTATATTAGAAAATAAATGATAAGCAACAGAAAGGTACATATCAAGAAAAGACTGAAAATTGAATACATCAAAATGCAAACAGCTGTTGTGTTTTACTTTCTTTTTACCCTTGCAGGTTTGTGTTTTTTGTTTTGTTTTGTTTTGTTTTTTACTAATAACAGTGTATTTCTTGTATGATGGGAGAAAAAACAGTAAAGGCAATATTTTTTATTCTCTAGCTCTGAACCCAGTGACTTCTTGCAGTATTAAACTCTCCTATAACTCCAGAAGACGAATTTCCTTTTTACTCTTTATTCTGAATTTAAAAGCCATGAGTTTCACTGAGTGATCTTCTTGTTCTCAGATTATGAGACACTGTAAAAAGAAAGAAGGTAAGGTAAGTCACTTCAGTCTTGTCCAACTCTGTGCAACCCCATAGACGGCAGCCCACCAGGCTCCCCCGTCCCTGGGATTCTCCAGGCAAGAACACTGGAGTGGGTTGCCATTTCCTTCTCCAATGCATGAAAGTGAAAAGTGAAAGTGAAGTCGCTCAGTCATGTCTGACTCTTAGCGACCCCATGGACTGCAGCCTACCAGGCTCCTCCGTCCATGGGATTTTCCAGGCAAGAGTACTGGAGTGGGGTGCCATTGCCTTCTCTGTAAAAAAAAAAAAAAAAGAAAGAAAGAAAGAAAGAACTGATCACTTATTTCTTGCAGGCTTTATAATCTTAAGTGCCTTAATCAAATCCCTGGTTCACTCTTTTTCTCTTGTTTAAGTAACCCAAGTGTTGACAGTTTCTCCTTGCTACATTAAGGCTACAAAGCTTGTTTCCATCTTGAGAGTTGCCAAACCTTCACTGCCTCCTCCCCCACTCACACACTTAATAAAAAGGGTGGGGTGGGGGAAACTTTAAGCACGTTTCATAATTGCTGGCATTTCACTTACTAGTGCTGCAATCTATGCCACCATTGTCCTCGGGGGATGGATGAATTTGACATACGAGTAAGCCAATCATTTAAAGCTCAGATCAGCTTAAAGAAACCATCATGATAAAAGTCATAAAGAAACCCATAGGTAAAATGGGAGATGATTTTCAGCCTAAAGCCATTAGGTAAAATCTCAGGGCAAAATAATTTGAGCCAGTTTCTTCAACAGTCACACGCTGTCTTGAGTGTTGGGGACTTGGAAGTAATACCATCTAAAAACCATTTATCAGTGATGCTGGTAATGTCTCCCGAAGTTCAAAGATAGCCTTTCAGGCGCCCACAGAAAGCAGTCATGGTGTTCATCATTACTCTCTCTTCTCAAAACCTATTTCTATGGCCCTTTTGCCTTGAGCTCAAATTTATATTCTCCAATTTAGACCTTAGATTTATTCGCTTGAGAGAATCCACAGGAACAAAATTTTACATGGCCCTACCCATCCATTTATTGGAACACAGGAGGAAGCTTAGGAAAAGTTCTCAGTTTTGTCCTGTGGGAATTTCTGCACTGGAACTGGCTTATACTAGCTCAGGAGAGCCAGTTGTTGTGTATTATAGGAATTGTGAGCTGATTGTTAAACACACCTCTGGGAGCTTGAAATCAGCCGCCATAGTGAGAATATTGATCTACCACCCCCACCGCTATCCCCCCTCCCAATTTAGCAAATACTGCAAACTAAGACTTTCTGTTTCTTTTTTGGCATGACTAGTTGACCAACATCACCAAGTATATTAACGTTATTCAGATCACCCAAGTCCCTAGAAGGTAAAGTTCAGGACCCCAATACCTATCTGCCTTAGAGAGGAGGCCCATTTGTTCTGGTTTGTGCAGGATGTTCTTGGTTTTAGCGTTTACTTTCCCATGTCCCAGGAAAGCTCCTCAGTCCCAGGCATACGAGGATAATTGCTCACCCTCGCCTTTGGTGACGTTCCACAGAAACAGAGCCCTACACAAGGGTTCTTGGACAAGCCAGCTGTTAAGAGAGCACCTCTCAGGTGTGAGAGAGGGAAGCAGGATAAGGTGGGGAAGACTGATCAGGGAGTCAGCCTAAGCATGGCAGTGGAGACTCGCTTCCACCTGATCCGTCCCAGAACTCTAGAGCACAAATTGCTCCTCAGACATGGCCACATTTGGGGGCAAGGGAGCGTCTGCTCCCCTGTGTCAGTCCTCCATTGGCCATGGATTTGTGGGGAGTCGGAGAAAGCAATGGCACCCGACTCCAGTACTCTTGCTTGGAAAATCCCATGGATGGAGGAGCCTGGAAGGCTGCAGTCCATGGGGTTGCTGAGGGTCAGACATGACTGAGCGACTTCACTTTCACTTTTCACTTTCATGCATTGGAGAAGGAAATGGCAACCCACTCCAGTGTTCTTGCCTGGAGAATCCCAGGGACGGGGAGCCTGGTGGGCTGCCATCTATGAGGTCACACAGAGTCGGACATGACTGAAGCGACTTAGCTGTAGCAGTTGTGGGGAGTAGTGACCAGCAAGGCAGTTTCCAGCTCTGTGGAGCTGGGAGTGGTGGAACCATAGCAGCCAGTGCTGCCAACAGTGGGGAATGGGTACACCAGCTGGGGAGAGGCAATCTGAGTGGGACATCCATAGCATGGACCTCTTTTAGATTTTAGAAGCTCCCAGAAACTGGCTTTCAGGCTCAATGGTGACCTTCACCTTGATTGCTAAGCACCTCTCCTTCATCACCTGCCTACATAGAAATTGGTCCAGTGGCATGGCAGAGATGTGACAAGTACCTGTTTCTTTCCTATTTCATCTTCCTCCTCATGACAGATTCCTCTGGGTCTCACGAGGGCTTAGAGCAGGGAGACCAGCATCACAGCGCTGGATCAGTTTCATGGCACATGGGCACTATTTTAGTGGAAGGCTGGCTCTGAAAGGTATATTTTTACACTCCCCAGAAAATGAAGGTGTTTGTCCATTTGGCCTAGGGTAGCATTTTGTCATCTGTCCCAAAATACAAAGCTTTGCACAAACAGAAATGGTGGAATCACATCCCTGTGGGTAAAAATCATTACTTTCGTTTTTCGTTTTTTTTTTTTTCCTTTCCATTTGGACGTTTTCCATTTTCAGAACACAACCAGTTTGGAAGTAGAAAATAATTTTTCGTGAGAGTTTTGAGGTAAGGACAAAAGGTGTTTGGGTTTTTTTGTATAGACTTACAGAAATGTTTCCTGGTTTAAAAGCCACTCTTTTGAATTTTTAAATACACTTGCAGATAGCAGCAGTAACAAGCATCTTGATTTCAGTCTAATGCAGGTGTGCTTCAGAATGTGCTGGAAGGGACAGGGACGGGCCTAGGTGATGAGGGGCATTTTAAGGTTCATGGAAACCTGAGGACAGATAAGGAAGAACATTCACTGTCAATTATATGTTTGCCTCTCTCTGTATTTGCCTTTGCCACTGTGGACTTCAGACTATCAGCTGTCACAGCTTCTCTCTTCCCTCCTCCTCCTCCTTACTCAGTTTCTCCCACCTTGTGACTTCTGTTTTCTTCTTTAGCCCCCTGACTTTTTCTAACCGCCCCACCTCTCTCCTCTCTGCATTTATCTCTGTGTATTGCAATCAAGCTCTCTAAGCAGCAGCCGATTGGTTCACTGATTTACTGTCTATTTACAATGAAGGTCATTTCAGAGGCCAAGGCCAGATCGAAACTAGACTTTCTTGACTTGGGCACTAGTGACATGTTAAACCAGACAGTCGTTTGTTGTGAGGACTGTCATGTGCCTTACAGAATTAGCAGCATCCCATACCAGTTACGCCCCTCTCCCTCAGTTGTGACAACAAAAATGTCTCCAGGTACTGTCCGATGTCTCCTGGAGGGCAGAATTGCCCCTGGTTGAGGATGCCTCCTGTCCACCAACCCCTGGATGATGTGCAGCCCCCAAAACAAAGTCACAAGGACTGAGTGCAGTGACCTCTGCCTGAGGGAGCATGGGAGATGACTTTTCTGCATTCCTAGGTCCCCTTCAATGAAGAGACAACCCTCCACTGTCTGTCCCTTTGGGAGTCGCCTCAGGTACCTTGCCCGAGATCACACCCCTTCCACAGGCAGCTCCTGAGTAATGTAGGAGTACAGAGACGTGGTCATTTTGGCCCAACTCAGGAGAACTTGAACATTCTAGCTCGAGTTCCTGAGGGACTGAGGGAGTCTGTCACTGGGCCTGCGTGCGAGCTTTGCTGCCATTCCTGCTCCCTTCCATATGTGTTGATCACAAAGGCACCACAACTTCCCAAATACCCTCCTCTCTGAACTTGGTCTTGGAGTCTGCTTCCTGGAGAACCCAGTGTGTGATGGGGCAGTGAAACGGACAGACATTTAGATGCATCTGAGAAAAAAATGTCTTATCATAGGCTCATGCTGGTCACTGGGTAATTTGATTTACTCTTGCTTTCATAATGAGGTTGATGATTCTGCCCAGTGCATGTGATGATGATCACTATTTAAGGTGTCTGACCTCAATGAGCTCCATCAATGGGGAAGGACTTTGGGGACAGCAGAAAATTACATCAGTCCCTTGCCTCACACCTAAAGCTCAGCAGGATACATGCCAATGACAGGCAAGTGTTAGAAGGAAAGAGACTCAATAAAAGTAGATCATAAAAGGAAACAGGCTGGAGTCTGAGCACCACAAGCATAAAGGGCATACATTGTGCTTTTTTTTCCTTTTAATTTCATGCATCTAACTCCTGACAGATGAAGGAGATGCCTTTATTGAGTGAATAACAGCACACTCACAAGATTATTCCCACTCTAATATGATAGAAGAGAACTCAGTCTCATGCCTAGCCTAATGTCCTGAAAAAGTTATGAGCTTTCCTTTATTTTCAGCCAGTTAGGAACTGATTCATTCTCTCACTCAGCAAATGTCCATTCAGTGACCACTATAGGTCAGACTCTTTCTAGGTACTGGGAAAGCAGTAGTGATTAGAAGACAAGTTCAGTCTTACGGAGCTTTAACTTTAATAGGAGAAGGCAATCATATCATAATAAGCTGGATAAAGAAGAATAAAGCAGGCTAAAGAGGCCAGAGGTGATGGGGACAGGAGCACTTTAAATGGGGTGGTCAGGGTGGTGACATTTCATCAAGAAATGAGGAAGTACAGCAGGCAGATACGGGGGTTTGTGCAAAGGGTTCCAAGTAGAGGAAACAAGAAACGTAAAGGCTCTGGGACGGGAGCATCCTTAGGGGGCTTGAGAAACAATGAAGAGACTAGTATGACTGAAGCTGAGGAAGCAAGATGATAATAAGAGCAGGTGACTGAGCACCCAAGAGTCAGACCAAGTAGAGTCTTGTCTCCTACAGTTCAAAGCAAGTGGAATCTGTTCTTAGTAAGAAGAGCAGACCTGGGAGGATTCTAAGCTAAAAAGCAACAGGACCTGACTTCCTGTGCCTATAGCATCTGCTCATTCATTCACATATTTATTAATAAACACTAGGCAGTTGGAAGAGGAAGATAAGAAAGACAGAATCCTGGCCTTGGGACATGCAAATTCTAAACCATTTGAGTTAGACCTAAACCAGTTGAGTTAGACCTATACAAAGAGATTTAAAAAATCATGATCTTCTATAGTTGTGGGAAATAGTGGGTGACATGGGAGTAGAGTGGAAGGAGGAATTAATTCTCCAGTGAGGAAAATGAGATGTTCCATATTGACTAGTATTAATGTGCATGACCCCTGAGGCTATGTGCAAATCCAAGGTAGAGAATATTTCATCTGATAGGAATCTAGCAGAGGATGCTTTTGATTACCTGACCCTTGATTTCATTTAGCGAGAGTCACAAGACGTATTCAGTGATGCAAATTAGGTTCTCCCTTCTCCTTAGCCATTCTGATATGATGAATATCCCCCTTTCCAATTTCACACGTAGTCTCCTTATAGCCCTTTTGTCCAGAAAGGGATTTCTTATGTATGTATAATGAATATAAATATAGGTTTTAGGAAACGCTAATGTTTTAATGAGCTAGAAGCAGGCAGACAAGAGAGAGAATAATTGAAGGATTAGTCAACATGGGGGCAATTTGACTTGAAAGTGAAAATCTGAGCAGGATATGTCTGGGGAAAAATGAGAAGAGGAATGGAATGGAAGGAGCTCATTTATGATGTGAGCTAAACCTAGTAGAATTCTGTCTCAGAAGGTAAAAAGTGAAAGTTTGTATGGGGAACTTGACCTAGGCCAGCTATCAAGGGAAAGTGACTAATTCAAAAGACTTGGCCCAGGCAGTATGGAGCAGCTGTGTCTCTTAGAGGTGTCAGGAGAAGAAGAGAAAGTTTTGAAACCAAAGCCTCAGTTATTCCTGGAGCCCAACATAGAAGCTCACTAGAAACCTTGCTGTCTTAGGGCAAAATTAAAGATGACAAAACTGATGTCTTAGGACAAGTCAGGCAATTCCTCTAACATGAACCACCCACACCAATTGAAATAGAACAAAAAAGATTGTAAGTTTAGTGATGTGAAATTTAATTTAAAAATCAGAACCGAAGATAGGCATGAAAGTGAAATGTTTTATTTCTTCCTAAAAATACTTGGCTATTAATATTTGTTTTGAGTTCCTAAACAATACTAATAGAGAATGATAAAACACAGTTGACTTTTGTAGTTGACACAAGCCTCAGAATGCCAGAAGGGAGATTTGTCTTCTTTCAACTTCTACTACTCTGAGAACTGCCTACAATTTTTTGAAGAGTCAGAAACTGGCTGGGAAAGGAGAAAGCAGGATTATTTAGTGGAGTTGTTTGCTAGGCCCATGATTTGGAGGTTAACAGTCAGGGTAACTGTAGCACCAGAGAGTCTCTCATTTGCCTGGTTTCCCTGGGATTCCTCACACTGGCAGTGAGTCAGTTAATGGAATAAATATCTTGATAGCTCACTGTATAAATTATGATGATAATAAGGATAGGGATAGGAAAAAAAATTGAGAACTCTGCTCTTAACACTGGCTGAGCAAAGCATCTTGCATGGATTTACCTGTTTAACTCTTACAACAACCTTATAAAATAAGGATTATTGTTTTGAATGTGTATTTCTTGCTTTCTTTGTCTGTGTTGGGTCTTATTTGCAGAACGTGGCATCTTTGCTGCAGCAGGTGGGCTTCTCTAGTTCTGGTGCAGCTTCTCCCTAGTTGTGGCCCACAGGCTCAGTAGTTGCGGTGCATAGGCTTCGTTGCCCCATGTCTTGAGGGATCTTAGTTCCCCGACCAGGGATCAAACCCACATCCCCTGCATTGGAAGGCACAGTCTTAACCACTGGACCACCAGGGAAGTTCCCAAAATAAGGATTATTATTGTCTCCATTTCACAGAAGAGAAAATTGAGATGAGAGAAGTTTAATAACATAATTTAAGTAACCACTATCGAGTTTCAGCTTCAGAGAAGGGGTTCCAGGGGCTAGTGAGGGCAACCCCCAAGTCTCAACTGCAGAGGCTAAAGGGAATAATCCCCATTAATGTTTTGGGTGATAGTAGAGGAAGTGGCTAGTAAGAAATGGGAGTGATTTGGCTTATGAATATTTTTCTATTCTTTAATCTCTTTAATGTTCTTCTCACCCTCACCCTCTCACCCTTGTTGTCTCGCCATCTTGCCCTATAGGTTGGCTGCTAGATCAGTTCTGATTGTCCCTAAATGTGTTGAGGTTTGAGGTCTAGGCTGAAGGACCAGAGGCCATCTTGTCATGTGCTCATGGTAACTCATCAGAGCATAAGAAGACAATCTTCTGTTCATACCATGTCTGCTGAAGCTCCATTGGCCAAAGTGACTCGTATAATCAAGGTCAAGGGGCTGGGAAACACACTCTCCTGGTCCTGTGGCTATGACTCCAGTATAGATATTTAATTCTTTTATAGTGGAATAAAGAACTGAGGCCACAGTTGAATTTCTCCCTCCCTCCTATCACTTTTATTGCTATCATATTCTTAGCTGTTTCTCACTCTTATCTTGCTTTCTAAATGGATATACATCTCATTTATAATCATTTGGTTTTTAATACCTGAGTTGCTCCCCACTGGCTCAGGTTTCAAATTTTACTTTCCTTGAAATTTCTCTGGTGCCTACTACAATACCATTCACACAGAGAGTATTCAGCAAATGGTGTTGACTGCCTGCTGTCTTTTAAAAGCACATCTGGAGAGATACTGAAGGCACCTGGCATTACTGCACTGACTTCTTAGTAACCTGGCTAACCCAGATGGCCTAAAGACCTCAGCTGCCTTTACCCAGAGGAAAGTACTGTGTTAATGTTGCTACTTTTCAGTCGCTAAGTCATGTCTGTTTCCTTGCAACCCCATGAACTGCAGCCTGCCAGGCTCCTCCATCCTCCAGTATCTCCCGGAGTTTGCTCCAATTCATGTTCATTGAGTCAGTGATGCTATCTAACTATCTTATCCTCTGTTACCCCTTCTTCTTTTGCCTTCCATCTTTCCCAGCATCAGGGTCTTTTCCAGTGAGTTGGCTCTTTGCATCAGGTGGCCAAAGTATTGGAGCTTCAGCTTCAGCCTCAATCCTCCCAGTGAATATTCAGGGTTGATTTCCTTTAGTACTGACCAATTTGACCTCCTTGCAGTCCAAGGGACTCTTAAGGGTCTTCTCCAGCACCACAGTTCGAAAGCATCGATTCTTTAATGCTCAACCTTCATGGTCCAACTCTCACATCCATACTGGAAAAACCATAGCTGTGGTAATAGAGTCCGCCAGTTCTGTTTGAAATTATCAGAAACTCCATGACTCAGTCATGGCTCAACTTACATAGGCACCTGTCCTCCTATATCAGCCGTATGAGGCTTGATTTCTTTCTTACTGTCTTAATCATCACAATGAGATTCCTGGAGCTTGGTATAAGTCAGTTTGAAGGAGCTTTTCTCTCGAGTCATGTTACCAAATACTGGTCTTTGTGGGGTTGTACAGCCAGCAGCACTGGATATTAGATCTAGTGTTTATCTCCACAACTCAGTCACCTTGCCAGAGACTTTAGTATGAACTCTCGTCTTCCCAGATCAAATGTAAACCTGAGCTCCTAAATGACTTGGCAATCTACTGACAAATCCCACAGTCTGGCATTCTGTTCACCATGTGCGATGGTCTCAGAGCTCAGTGTTATCTGCCTGACAGCTCATATAATATTTACAGGTTGTTATTTGTGAGGAATTTTAGTTAGCCATAAAGATTTCCACAGCCATGCCAGACATTAGAGGTCTCATTCATCACTCTCATGACCTTCCCCTCTGGAATGTAGCCCATCTGTCTCAGCTGTTGAAATCTTTATGGAAAACCTGCCTATCTTTGAAAGTGTAGTAAGTGATCTGAAAGTTTTCATTGAATCTTTACTTTTGATATATGGTATAGATATATAAAATACTATTCTTATTTTAATTTAATGTCTTGGAAAGTGTTACATTTAACTTGACCTTTCATTTAAATGACAGAAAACTTATTCTGGCTACAGGAGCCCTATGGATCACATCAAAAGAAAATAGAAATCATACAGAAAGCAACTGTGGTGGAGGAAAATGATCTACACATACACATCTATACATACACATACATTTGCTATTAATAACTACATGAAAACTGAAACCCTGTATTATAATCTTGATTATGACCTTAGGAAGTGAAAAAAGTAGAAATAAGTTTTTCATGTAATTAATTATTATAAGGGCTTCCCTTGTGACTCAGCTGGTAAAGAATCTACCTGCAATCCGACCTGGGTCCAATCCCTGGGTTGGGAACAACCCCTGGAGAAGGGAATGGCTACCCACTCCAGTATTCTGGCCTGGAGAATTATTATAAAGGAGACCAGAAACAAATTCCATAAATAAATGAATCAAACAGGCTGGTTTATAGGACAGAAGAGAGGTGTGACTAACCTTCAGATGATCCCCCGCTGCATTCACATTATTCTCCTGTCATACACCATTTCTCAAACACGTAGTTAGGACCTAATACTGCTACTTCCCCTCTGACTACCTGCTCCATCAACTTGTCTGATCTGGTTCAGTCTTCAGCACTCCTGTAAAATTGCTCTGTCGAGATCAACAGTGATCTTGTGAGCCATACATATTTCTCTTGTATACCCTTAGTCCATTGGGACCCACTGTAGCTTATACTTCACCATCTGGCTATCCTTCCTGTGTTTTATCCTACTTCATTCTAGTTTCTACATTATCTTTTTTGGCAGCTTTTCTATTGCCACTACCATTTTGGTGAATTCCACAGGATACAATTCCTTTAACAGCCTTCTCTCCTTAAAAGAGTCCAGCCATGAGTCTTTTCCGGTGGTCCAGTGGTTAAGACTCTGAACTCCCATTGCAGGGGCCCTGGATTCCATCCCTGGTCAGGGAACTAGATCCCACATGCTACAACTAAGACTTAGTATAGCCAAATAAATATAAATAAATTTAAAAAAATAGTTCAGCCATTTTTATAGCTTTGGCTACTATATAGTACTTACAGTCTTGATCTTTCACTTGAGTTTCAGTGAAAAGACCCATCTTCCAAGTATTTTCATCTAAACACATAATTTATCTGAAATTCACCTTCCAGTTTATTTTCCTGTCAGTGAAACTCCTAATTGCCTACTAAATACATCTTAGAAGTATAAAGTCATCTATGATTTTTTGCTTTCACTGCACACCAAAGTCACTTACGAACTACCTCTCAAACTCCACTCTCCTACCTCTAATCTAGATAACCTCTTGTCCTCAAGAACAATCTTATCTTTTTATCATCCAAATCCTCTGATTATAAAACAGTCTATGACCTGCTATTTCCCATTGTATCATATATGAACTAATCTCTTTAACACTCACACTGATGAATAGTGGACAAATAGTCTACCTAAGAATGAAGATTCTGTTGGGAAGATGGCGTTGGTCTAGGCAGACAAAGATGAAGAAAAAAGTTACACAAGCCTAGGCAGTTAGATAATGTTCAAAGACTTTTCTCTCTGGCCTACTTTATACTATATGAGGTACATTCATAGTAGTTAAAACTGGATCTGAAGGTGAAAGACAAACGCTGCCCAGTTGAGACAAAGAGATTGATCCCAGGACTACTACTATTCAGACAACATCCCATAACTATGTGATAGCAACATGATTTGTATGGTGATTAACATTTTGCAAAACAATTTCATATTGATTTTCTCATTTTATCCTGATAACATTTCACTAAGGGAGATATCATTATTCCCATTTTGCATGTAAGAAAAATAAGGCTCAGGGAGAGAACAAAACTTGCTTAAGATCATGCAGTGATGATGATGTCAGGACTCAAATCCAGCCCTTCTGAATCTGTGTTCTGGACACCCTTAGTGATCCAGATACCCTCTAGACTCTGAGCTGGGATTTGAGGTAGAATGCCAGTGTGCTGAATGTCTTTCTGATCTCAAAAAGTTTATTATCTATCATGGAAAGAGGAGATGGGAAAGGCATGTTCTCAAATAGTCCATTGAATTACACAATATATCTAACATGCCTTGAGAATTGTACCAATGGAGTGCCATTGACCTGTTGTGGACTGTAGATTTTCTCTTTCCACCTTGACCAGTAAAGAAAGACTCCTGTTGGCAAGAACATAATTTATATAAAGTGCCTTTAAAATGTTCATATCCTTGAATCAAGTAAATATACTTCTAGGAATTTTACTTAAGAAAATTAACAAAGAAGTGTGCAAAGATTTATCTACAGAGATGTTCATTGTAGCCTTACTCATACCAGTGAAAAACTAGAAACAACCTAAATTGTCCCGAAGAGGGAACTTCTAAAATACAGTTTAGTACTTCTACTAATGGAATACTGTTCAGTTGTTTAAAATGATGTGAGCAACCACAGATGGTTTGGGTAGGTGAAAGTGGCTAGTTAGAAGCAGGTTTGGCTGCATGTAAGAGAAAACTCAAATAACAGTGACTTACACAAAGTAGGAGTCTCTAAGTTTCTCACATAGAAATTCAGAGATAAACTGAAATGATAGCTACATATTGGTCAAGAACTAGATTTCTCTATGATACAAATGAACGTGTTTACAAAACAGAAATAGATTCACAGACTTACAGAACAATCTTACGGTTGCCAGAAGTAAGTATGGGAGGAGGGGATAGTTAGGAAGTTTGGAATGGGCATGTACGTACTGCTATATTTAAAATGGATAACCAACAAGAAGCTGCTATATGATACAGGGAACTCTGCTCCATATTATCTGGCCTGCATGGGAGGGGAATTTGGGGGAGAATGGTTACATGTGTATGTATGGCTGAATCCCTTTGCTGTCTGCTTGAAACTATCACCACATTGTTAATTGGCGATACTCCAATATAAAATAAACAGTTTAAAAATTTTAATTAAAAAGTCAAAGAATAAAAAACTTTAAGAAAATAAAGTTGAAAAAACAGATTTCTCATATACTTTTAAAACTTTATTTGTTTTTTATTGGAATATAATTGCTTTCTAATGTGTTAGTTTCTGCTGTACAACACAGTGAGTCAGCTATATGTATACATATATCCTCATCCTCTTGAGCCTCCCTTTTTCTCAGCCATTCTTAGTGCATAACTCTTGTAGCCTAAGTTGTGAGGGTCCTGCCCATATCCCCTCTGGCATTCACCATAGCCAGGCTCACCAAAACTAGACTTCAAACTACACATACCTGTGACTCTGCCTTTAAGGGCATCTCTGGCCATCAGCACCTGCTCATCAGCACGAGGGGCATACCGGAAGTGCCGGAGAGTTAAAGACTTCACCACGCTCCAGGAATAGCCCTCAAACAATAAATAAATATTTATTTATTAAATTCACCATTCCCTTGCCCTTCAGGTGTGCAGGGGATAACTCTTAAGTGTGTCCTACACTGAAGCCCCAGCTGAACTGAGCCCCAGCTGCCCAAAGCAGTAAAGCATCCTTGATCAGCTTTCTTCCCTTTCCTGACTCACTTCTGGCTCTTCTCCCAGTGCTTCCCTCCATCAGGACTCTTAACTCCTCGCACTCAGACCCATGTGCCTGTCTGTTTCTGGGGAGCTGCAACCAAGGTGGCGTCTGTTCTCCTGGTTACTATAGCTCTGAACATCATCACATCCAAGGCAGGAAGAAGGCAGGTGGGAAAAGGGCAAAGCTGCCTTTCAGTTCAGTCAGTCTTTGAAAGAACTTTCCCGGGAGCCTCACCTGAATACTCTCAGCTAACATTCTCACGACCTTGGGAACATTGCTGCACCCAACAGTTACAAATACTATTACCAAAGAGACTTGGTGGCAATCCAGGATACACTTGTTACTAGCTGTGTGACCCTTTACTAGCTGAGTTAGTTTACTGACTGTTTCTGAGCATGGGTTGCTTTATGTGTAACAATGGAATAGCGTGACCATGGTGGGCATTTGGAAGGATTACATTAAGAAACATACAATGCTTGGTACAGAGTAGACATGCAATAGCTGTGTTTTCTCCATTTCCTGAATCATCTGACTTTGAGTAATAAACCAAAATTACCATCTAATACTTACTGATTTATGACCTCAGACATGTTTGATCATCTGCAAAATAAAAAAAATAATACCCACCTCACAAGTCACTCTGACTATATCAAATGAGTTATTTGAAGTCACATTTCAGGCACAGAGAGGGGTTTTCCTTTCTCCCCCAACCCCTCCCATCACTTCCTCTACATCAAGAATTTTCAACAAAGTGATATTGCCCCCAAGAGGGCAAAAATTGGTTTTGGGGATATGTAAAACTCATTCTCTTTATATGTGAAGCACAGATACATACAATGCAGAAACTGATACAGATAGAGTATACCTGTGGAATAGGGTGATTAGGAGCAAAAGATAGACTGAAAAAAATAGACTTCAGTACATGGAAGTTCAGTAAAGAGAAATAAAGGTGTTTTCTGTGTTGATCTTCTTAGAAAGAAAAGATACCTGGAACTGGGGACAGAGAGTGGGGAAAGGTTGAGAAATGTTGCTCTAGAGTCGATCTTGATAGACTGAGTCCATAGAACCCATCCCTGGAATCCGCATGCTTCTGAGCTGGCCTATCTTCCCCACTGCCTTTTTCATAACCCCCACAGGTGAGGTTTCTCTTTTGTCCCCAGTGAATTGGTGGGTTTTATTTATTTTTATAAACCGTCCCCACTTTCTTTTGACCCAAGTTATGTCATTAAACTCCAAAACCACCAAATATAAGAAAGGTAGAAAGATTACTGAATGTAGGAGGGTCTGAATTCCAGAGAATGCACTTTTGGCACAGGTTAAACAATACTAGCTTTCTTTCTAATTTTCTGGTTAGGCCCCTGTGTTGATTAAAATATGGCTTAACACCAGGGTGCTTCCCCTTGGCCCATTCTGTTCATCATGCATTAGAAAATGGTAGAAATGAGAACTTCCCTGAAACAGTGGGGTCTGTGTTGGTGATTTTCAAAAACACCTCAGGCACAATATTGAATCCTGTCACCTCAAGGGAGGAAAGACATTTGAAGGTAGAACCGTTACCCTTTCTTGCTGTTGATATCATACTGCTTCTGTAACCAAGGGGAAATGCAGAGGTTGGTTTTAGAATAAATAAACTCATGTGTAGTTTGCTATTTGAATTCAGTAGACAATACCACACGGTGCTGCTGCCGTACGATAATGGATGGTGTTTACCCTTGAGAATCTGAATCACAAGGCTGCATTGGAATTACATGTAGCAGTTATAGAAACATCTGTGTAAGAAAATACCAAAGGACAGCAGAGTGTCATAAAAACTATTCGCCAGTAAATCTGCGTGTGATAGGCTAGTAAAAGTGGACACGTTAGGCATAAGAGATGTGTCTGCCTATCGTGTGGGCTAGCTTTGTGAGGGATGACAAGCTTCCACTGGTACCTTGAGATAAGAAACAGCTGTTGTTGGCATTGGCATTCCTGCGAGAAGTGAAATGATAATTCTGAAATACACTTGCGAGAGTTACCGTATATGTGACCAACTTTGGAATATATGCAAGACCAGAATCCAGCAGCCCCGAGCTTTTGCTCAACAACATTTTAGCAATCTCCTGAGGAGGAGTACTGATTCCAATCGCATAGAACCATTGTCTGATTGTGTGTTACTTCTAAAGCAAGTAGTTGCCACGTGTGTGTATGTGGTAGGGATAGAGGGCAGGGGCAAGATGGAGGAAGGCTATTATTTTTCTTTTTTATTGCATCAAGGACATTTTTTGGTATAAAGTTTCTGACTTTCAAACGATGACTGCAAAGCAGTTGCTTAGGTGCATTTATGAATTGTGAGTCAAAGAGGAAAAAACATCTTTCAGCACAAAAGCTTTGCTGAATCTCACCATCGGATCTGTTTAATAGCTACACAGAAAGGCAACGAGCTTTTATTTTAGAAGGTAAAAAATTCACCATTTTCATATACAATTTCTGTACTGTCTATAAAAATTAATAAAAACTCCAATTACAAGAGCTTAAAATTTCATATTGATCTGGAACTTACCTTTTTGTAGATTTTTTTTTTATTATATCCATTCAGCTTTTTAGTTCAAGTATATTCTTAACTACTACTCTGGCATTTTCTGGGGAATTTTCTTTTCCTTTTAATGTTTAACTGTACAAAGTCCACTATAGATGCCTGGTGTGGGTCTGGCCATTTGCTCAGCAGGCATTCCACTTTTCCTCTGTTTCCTGCTAGATTTTCTGCTTGAAGGTTGTTCCATTCAGGCCGAGCACCCCTACCCAGCCAGCACCCCACCCAGCAGCCAGTAGAACAGACTCTTCTGCTATCAGAGGGCATTCTCGGCAGCCTCCAGATCAGACTTTCTGGATGAGATGGTTGGATGGCATCACCGACTCGATAGACATGAGTTTGACCAAGGTCCAGGAGATGGTGAAGGACAGGGAAGCCTGGCATGCTGCAGTCCATGGGGTCGCAAAGAGTTGGACATGACTGAGCGACTGAACAACAAAAGAATAATAGGGAACTGGAGAAGGATGATCAGAGAAATGGTGCAGCTCAGCCCATAGCAATCTTTATGAAAAGAAGAACCATTCCTTCTCTGCTTAGCCATCCATAGCCTTGACAATACAGCCAACGCAAACTCAACCAAGTACTCCCTGGAGTTCTCTTCTACCTTCTGATTTTATGCTATGGTTTTAAGAAGTAGGCACCCTGAGAAACCAGGAGCCATGATTTCTGGCTCTCCACCATGTTTCAAGCTAGAGAAGGCTTGGGTTTTTAAGTTCCCATAAAAGCAGACTGCCCAGTCTGCTCAGGGAGTTCAGCCTAAGTCCTCAGATCAGGTCTTATTACTCTCTGTACTAATCTGGTCAAGAAAACTGTGTCCTAGAGAAGAATAATGGACAAGAGGAGAGTTGGGCAGACAATGACAAAGGTAAAAGAGAGAAAAATAGAAAAAGAAAGGGAGAGTTTGAAGGCAGGGACTACTTCCAAACAACAGATAAATGTCTTTTTCCTCCATATTAAAAATCTTTCCACCAAAATGAAAAGGCATAATTAGCAGCTAAATACAGGTTCATGTCTTATATCTGTTAACTGACATATCGCCAAGGTACAAAGCAGCATGCCTGGTTGAAGGTTGGGTGGTTTGAGCCCTCTATTACTCTATATAAAACAAAGAGTCTATAGTTTCATTACCCTTAAATTGTCTGGCAGTGGGCAAAGTTTTATTAGAAGCTGTTCTTTCATATTATGCAGTGTAGTCAGGGATATATTAGCTTTGACGTTTTCTTACATCTCAATACACTGTGGACTGAATTTACAGTGAGACCAATTTAGAAGGGAGATTTTCATAGGAGGAAGTAATGGTCAACATCAGCTGTGCTTCAACTTATAAGCAGGATGAAAATTCAGGGGAAAAATGGACATACATGCAAAATTACTGGTTGTTAATAAGAATGCTTCTTATATTTATATGCTTGATGCAATTCTATGTCTCAAAACTGGAGTTTCTTAAAACTCTGTTCAGGAGGAAGATTTTATTATTAAGGAAATGGTATAATGTCTCCTAACATGATCATTTTCTCTTAAAGAAGCCAAAAATCCCCATCATATTAAACCGCACATAAAAGGTTGTTCAACTTTGGAAAAGAAAAAAAAAAAAACATAGCACTACAAGTTAAGCATTTAAAACACTGTTTAAAAGTGATTTATTTGAGTGATATACAATCAAGTTGTTATGAAACGAATTCCCAGTATGTGAAATTTAATTTCACCTGTAGGATCCATCACTCATCACCAAAGTTTTATTACACTCTAGTATCGGGTGCCATTCTCTCACTTGGGGTTATCTTTTCTAATCAGATCATGCTGGTCACCTGACATTTTTGAGGCACCAATTAAAACATGTCATCAGTAAATGAAATTGAATTCTGTTCAAACCAAATAAAGAGGAAAACTAGCATATCAGAGTGATAAGTGGAGTACTTTAGTGTCAATAACTTAGAATATAAATATATCATAGAGGGATGTTTCAGCTGCTAAACTAATAAAACCCAGTCAATCGAATAGTAAAAGATACTGCAAAACAGCAACAGGAAGTGTTATAAGAACAGCACCCAATGGAGACACATAAGAGAAAACCTGTACACATTCAGTTTCTTATCTGCTCTATAGGTATAACAGTGGAACGTTTTTTGTGTTTTTTTTCCTTTGCATTTATCTTTGTGCCTGAATGAGTTCAATTTCACTTATATCAGGACAGAAACTTCAGAACAGCACGTTAATCCGTCCTGTCTTCATGGGCAACTGAACAAACAGACCAATATCAGTGTAAAATTGTAATTCTGGAGATTAATGCTGTCTTTCTTGTTTGCCTTGAACTTGACCTCTTTGCCTTTCTTTCCCCCCTTTTTTTTAGCTTCTGTCCAGGGTCCCTGGGAGAGAGCCATCTCACCAAACAAAGTGCCCTACTATATCAAGTAAGTTGAAAACATCAAGTTCTCAAAGAGGCATGTATTTTGGCTAATATGTATATTCACAGATGAATTTATTTTTAAAACTCGATGTTAGCCTGGCCTACAATACCTAGTTCTTTCTTCCCCAAAGAAGCTTGGATAATTAATTCATGCTACAGTGACCACTGAAAACTTGCTGATGCCACAGGGAGGTACCTTTCGGAAAAGTCCAGTTAATGCAACATACATGTTATGGTTTGTGATTGGAGGTGGTGTGGATTTCATGCAACAGAATAGAAACTGCCTATAATATTATGGAGAGTGGCAGTGAATACTTACAAGAACCATTTTATTTATCCAGGGATTTTTCCCACATTTCTTCTTTAGACAAAGATGGAAGGTGTCTGTAGCTATCTGTCCACAGACTGTTTTAGGTGAATAAATACTTGATGTACCCAAAGGCAGGCAGTAATAGTTCTGGATTTGTGGAGCTGAGGTGTTCATTCTCAACACATAGCACTTGGCATTTTTCACATAACAACAACAAAAATGATACTGTTTTCAGGGGCCATTTATGTCAGTCAAAGGCATACAGGTTCTTAGAAGCACCTTCTGCAAGATGCTGTATAAAATACAAATTATGATACATTGGGTTGCCATGAAAGAGAGAGGAGAGAGAGTATTGAGTTATTATGGTACCTTAACAGTTACTCATCAATTGTGTAATTGAGTCCAGCTTAAATTTAAGTTTCGGTCGGCTACCTCAACAACAATTTAAATAAATCAGATTCACGAAATAGTCTGCAATACCAACTTAAGTCTTTGAACTTGCTTCCACTATCAGTCTGACTAAAAATATGAAATGTTTTTCCATCTTTTCAGCCTGCCATCTTTTATCGAGTCTGTTTTTATTCTTCCACTGCCCATCAATCCTTCATAATTCAGTTTGCAAGCAATAAGGGCAGTCCTAGATCTTCATTACTACAGTTCTCAAGAAATTGGATTTCATGCCTCAATTTTGTTAACTCAGAAGAATGGGATTGAGGGGATGTTTTTGGCTTTTCAAGGAGAGCTATATCCTTTAGGAAAGGTGGTCTTACTAAATTTTTCCAGATAGGGTTTCTCTCACTTTAAAAGTTCTACTTCAGTGTGTTTTAATCCTACTTTTTAATTTTCCAATTTCCTATTTTATTTTATTTTTGTTGTGTATAATTATTTAGTCACTCTAAAGTACATGGTTTAATACCTATTTAAAATCACCCATTCTCTTAAATAATGTACTGATTTGTAGACATGAACTGTATTGCTTTACATGCACTATATATTTTGTGGAGCCATTTTATTCAAATTCCTCCCAGTCTTCTCCTACATCAGTGTCTTCATCATCACAGATTTCCATTTCTGACTAAGACCTGCTCCTTTTTCAATCCATTTCTAAAACTCTCACTTTATCCAATTCCTTTATGAGCTAAAATAAAAACTCCTTTTGTGGCCCAGATGTTAGGATCACCTGAGAGTCTGAGACATCTTTAAGCCATCATTCTCCAAATTGTTACCTGTTTGGGATTCATTAAGTGTCTTGTGGGATTCCTAGAGTACCCCCCTCATCCCACTGTCCTTTCCTTAAATATGTATCTTCTCCCTGATGTTACATCTCCTTTGAAAGATCCCAGCACAGTGCTGTGAAACAGTGGAAATGAATTCGGTCCAAAAAAAATGAAAAGAAAATGAATCCAGAAAAGCTATAATTCCTCCCTATACCTTAGACTCTTACTGCTCCTCGATAGGATCAGAGAACAGCCACTCTATTTTTCTTCCTGTTTGTCCAGAGCTCCTTCCCCAACTTGAAGATTATGGTGGCAATTTGGGGAGGGACACAGATCTGGGAATAAAAAAACTTGACTTCTGGTCCCGACTCTGTGATTAGTTGATTGTATGGCCTAGGGCAAGTCACTTCACCTGCACAAAGCTTGGTTTCTCATTTCTCAAATGAAGAGTTGGACTAGATGACATACATCTAAGCTCCTTTGTAACTCTAGGAATCAAAGTGTGTAACTGGTTCCATGGTCTTGTCCAAATTCAAAATCTTTAAGATCTCAGCCTTCTTTTTCAAGAAGTTTAATCTTTATTTTTTTAAAAACATTTTTTATCTTCATTATTAACAGAATATAAATTCTCAGTTTAAAAAATAACACAGAAATTCTATTTTTCCACTATGAATTAGCTTCACATATGCCCTCTCAGTCCACTCCAGTTTCTCCAGGTACCATAGGAGCTTTGGTCTTGGTGTTTAATTTAGCACTATTATTCTTCCTAGTTTAATGGTAAGAAATATAGAACAATAGGCAGGAAAATGAGCAGAGAGGTGAGTATGGAGACCTTAAAAGCCTCTGAAGTGATCAGTCCCTCGGAATGAAGAATTACCTAATTTCTCAAAGATATCCCTGAAACTTTATAGAGATCAATTCTCCATACAATTATAAATTAGAGATTGTGCAGTTTCTCAAATATACTCTTAAAATGTTAAGCCATAATATAGGGAGAACACATGTTCAGAACATTGTCCATAAACAGATTATTGATGTCCTTTGCGATTTATTATTGCACATTACTACTCTCTAAAATATTATGCTTATACCAAATGACTTTGTACAAGATCCAGTGTACCTCATGCCCTGGCAGATGCCATTCATAGTTTGAGATGCCTTATTGATCTACAAATAACAATAATGATAGTGTTTGTAATGACATCATTTCAACCAGCTCCCATTTGTCCTCATCTTATTTGTCCTGACTTCCATGCAAGAGTTTTTAACCACATATGTCCAGCTGCAGAAACAAGTGTTTCCTCTGGATATTTTTTTAATGCTACATAATAGTTCCTTTTCAATGCTGAAATAAACTGATCATCCACATAACAAGAAGTTTCTATACCAGTAGCACAGTTCCAGTTAGTTGCTGAGTCGGCCACTCATCCTTGAGGTTGTAACAATATCTTCTGCTCTAGATAGCCAATCAACTAATGTTTACACCTGCATCCTAACACTGGCTTTTCATATGATGCTAAGAACCTTGATTTTGAAACTTCAAACTACATGTTTGTCTAGTTTATTAGCCCACAGCATACATCATTGTTACAGTCTTCATTTTCCCTTCCCCTTGGGGCTCTCCTTCTCCTGCCAGCCTCTCTTTCAGGTTATTTGATTACAGCTTTCACTGCCACTGAAAAAATAATCACCAACAATGTTCAACCTGTTACAACTGCCTTTTCCACTCTCTGCCATTTTGTAGTTTTTTGGCCTACTGTCAAACTCATGAAAATTTCAATATAATAGCCTTTAACCAGCTGCTGCATTCTGTTAGAATTTCTTTCACCTTTTTATGTTGCACACTCCCATATGGGTAAACCACGCAGAGCCAAGAGCTGGGACTCTCTCTTGCTTTCTTAATGAGTTAGAAAATTATTTTTCTGTGTTCTGGACTGTCCGAAGAATTTAGGAATCCCAAACTTGCATGCAACATGTTTTTGCATAGATGACATAATAAGAGCATAAGAAATTGCACACTGGGTCAGACCCACAGGACAACTAGCCCAGAAGTCTGACCCACATGCAAACAACAATAGCTGTGTTGTCGATTAACCTAGTAATTTTCATTTCAAAAATATCAGGATGTGTCATGACCATTTCTTACAATGCACTGTGCAATCTATTGGCATTGAGTATATCCAGTGGTTTCTTAAACTTTTCCCCTCCTCCCCTTCAGTCCTGTCTTAGAAATACGTTCTATAAACTTACTGATTTCTCTATAAATAAATAAAGATGTACTTCAGTTTCTCTTTAATCTACATCCCTTAACCTCAAGGGGCGGCCCCAATTAAGCGCTATGAAATTCACTGAATACAATTCTATTTACTCAGAGTCGACTTTAATCTCACATCCCCTCACTACCTCCTTTTCATTTTCATCTTCCCAGTCTGAGAGTCTAATCCTTTTTAGGTTTTCAGTCTGCCCTTGAATGAAAGATAAGCATTTCCCTTGATCATCTTAGTTGTTTTTCCCTGGATCTTCTCCAGCTCTGTTATATCTTCCTTGGGGTGTCGTGAGTGGAATGGCCCAAATATTGGTTATTAAATTTGTTAGCATCGTCTCTAGTCTCTGTTCACTCATGAAGAAAGTAAATGCTATTCACAGTCTCCCATTGATGCACACATGGAGAAACCAATTGAGGTCATACCCGTTCTACATATATTGCTTTTAGCAGAAGGTTGGTTTGTGGCTACTTATGTGTAATACCAGATCAAGTGTTTGACCTTTTATTTCTGCCAGCTGTCTCTTAGGAAGGATTTGATTTTTAGACAAGCTGGTCCTTCCCTCCTGCAAAGATGCTGTGGTTGCTAAATATCGGGAGGCATTCAGTAATGAAGCTTGGGAGAAACCTGCTGACTCAGTCACCAGCAGTACATGCCATCATTATAAATATGTCTGAAGCACTTCACAAAAGCATGAAAAGTAGGGTTCTGGGCAACATTCTTACTGTTCAGCTCTTTTTAACACACAATGTTCAAGAAACAACTCAGGTCAAAGTCGTGTCTGTCTTTTCCTGCTAGTTATTTTGGATGTTGTCTACATTGCTGCGGATGTCTAATAACCTTGATCTCTCCTCTCCATTCTCAATCCCAGGCATGTTTCTCCAGCCACCTGTTACATCCGAGTTGCTCATCACTTTCTGTTGGTTTCTGCTTAGCAAAATACGATATAAAACCTCCCTGGTTGAAGCTGACAGTCACTTCAGTCAGCATTTCTTACTGCTATTGCTGTGTCACTGCCAAATTGGCTGACTGGAGTTCTCACTCTCCTGTATTCCTATGGCTACCATCCCTGTGGTTCTACTAGAACAAGCATTTGATTCTCGGCATGAAATTTTGGCCATCAGCCTGCACTTACCTTTTGCTGTTTGTGTCCTCTTGTATCCGGTTGATCTTTTCGCAGTTACACTGATGAATCTTGCTCTGAGTACCCGTGCTCCCTAACTCCAGTAGCATCTGAGTTTTGACACCACCTGCCTCTGTACCATATTGCCTCAATTTCAATTTTCTGGGCAGTTTATCAGATTCCAACTACCTCCCACGTTTAAAGCATATCTTGCCCTCATTATTGCTCCAGTTCCCTATTATATGTGCCAGGAGTTGTTCTGCTTCAGGTTTGGGCTGAGTTTATTTGTTCCTCTGAATTATTGACTTCTATTTCACTACAGAATGTTTATTTAGAGAGGGAGCAATAGTTAGCTATGTATCAGCTATAACAGCAGTCAAGATGCTAAATATCTGTTGGTTAGAATATGGTGGAAATACTTCTGATGAGACGGGTTCTTTAGGTCTTTATTGAATTTGTTCCAATATTGCTTGTGTTTTATGTTTTCGTTTTTTGGTTGTGTCCTGTGGGATCTTAGCTCCCCGACCAGAGATCAAACCTGCACCCCTTTTGTTGAATGGCAAAGTTTTAACCACCGGACTGTCAGGGAAGTCCAGAGGTGGGCTCTTATTATTAAAAAAAAAAAAACACTGGGTTATGATATCCAGCTAAGCAAACATTCCCCCATGTCTCATTCATGATACCTTACCATTCTAGGAATGCTTGTAATCTTCAGATGTTCAGTTTGAATGTTGGTTGAGATTGGCAGAGGTGTCCTTAGTTTTTCTCGGAATCTAGTTTGTGCTGTTTCTGGTCAAATCCTTCACATGTATATTTTTCTTCAAAATACACCTTTTAGCAGCTGACAAGACACTATGAAATGGGAGAAATAGTAAATAGACCAGGTATCAGATGACTTGAAGTCTGATTTCAACTTTGCTATTAACTAACTATTTGACCAAAGGTGAATCACTTATCTTCTCTGAGTCTCAGTTTCTCCATCTGTCACTGAAGAGGCTGCATCACATGGTATCATAGGTCATGTCCAGTCCTGACATTCCCTGATTTTATGAATGTTGACTTTGAAAGAGAAATTATTTATAATAGTTTCCAGAGGAGTGAAAATGAATCTTCATATTGCCCTTGAGGTTTCTTATTGCACCATCAATCTTACCAGGATAGGAAGGACAAATACTGTGAAACTTTTTCCTTAACTGTTTAGCACCATTGATAAGAAGAAGCAGATATAATAGAGAATCAGCTGTCAGTCTTTGAGGATACTGGTGAGTATTTCTGGGTAATTAAATTTGTGGAATTGCTGCCAGAAGCCTGGTGCTCTGACTTTTCAAAACGCTTTGTACACTGAGATAACCCAGAGGTCAGTCTTCTCTGCTGTGCTTTCTCCTCCGCAGTTTGATGCTTCCAGAGGTCATATTAGCTGAGTCTCATTAAGCTCTGCAACCACAATGAAGGAATGGTCAGTAATGCATACTTGATACAATCTTGAAAACAGCTCAGCTTAAGATGGTAACTGAAAGAGAGTGCAGGAGATGCCACAGTGTCATATGGGGTGCTGATTCTGGCCTTTGCTTTTGTACATCTTGTTGGTAGCTGTAGATGTTACTATCTTCTGTCTCATAAGGCTCACAAAAAAATCTCACATCTTTCCTTACAGTTTCATAAGCTGATACATAGAACCTCAACTGAGATAATAGAGTTCATGAGGATAGGTGCTGTGTCTTTTTCTAGCGTAGTACCTCACAGATGGCATGCGCTCAGTAGATATTAGAATGAATGAATAAACAAATGCATACAAGAAGTTTCACATGCTTTCCAGTTGCCTGGCCCCTTTTACTTTCAAAAAATCTTCAGGTGTCTGTGTGTCCATTTAGATCTACCACCCAAATGTGTCTCTCGTATCCTCTAGTTTTCTTGTTGTTGTTGTTTAGTCACTCAGTCATGTCCAAGTCTTTGTGACTCATGGGCTGTAGCCCACCAGGCTTTTCTCTGTCCATTGAATTTCCATGGGTTGCCATTTCCTTTTCCAGGGTATCTCCCCAACCCCAGGATCCAACCCGAGTCTCCTTTATTAGCAGGCAGATTCTTTTTTTTTTTTTTTTTAATTTACTTATTTTAATTGGAGGACAATTACTTTACAATATTGTGATGGCTTTTGCCATATATAAGTATGAATCAGCTGACCACAGGTATACATAAGTCCCCCCATCCTGAACCCCCTCCCACCTCCCTCTCCACCCCATCCCTCTGGGTTGTCACAGAGCACCAGTTTGGATGCTCAGATTCATACATCAGACTTAGCAGGCGAATTCTTTACCACTTTGCCACCAGTTAATACTACAAAGTGTGCTGAGTCTTATATAGAGTAGTCCATGGAATTCTCCAGGCCAGAATACTGGAGTGGGTAGCCCTTCCCTTCTCCAGGGGATCTTCCCAACCCAGGGATTGAACCCAGGTCTCATGCATTGGAGGCAGAGTCTTTGTTAGCTGAGCCACCAGGGAAGCCCAAGAATACTGGAGTGGGTAGCCTATACCTTCTCCAGCAGGTCTTCCCAACCCAGGAATCAAACTGGGGTCTCCTGCATTGCAGGCAGCTTCTTTACCAGCTGAGCCACCAGGGAAGCCCTATAGAGTCTCTCAGGTCTCTTAAACCCGATGTCTAGCAGGTGATCCTTAGCTGAGTGTCTGAATGGTACATACAAAATCCTGAGGCTTGGATTCTGCTCTGTCTTTAACACTGTGATTTGCAATACGATTTAGCCCACCTGATAATGCCTGAAATCATTCTGAGCTCTAGTTTTCTTTGTTTCAGTAGAACTGGGGTCTTTTTGTTTTTCTTAAATGCCACTCGTGATCATTCTTCAGGTTTTGCAGTGTTCAGTAGAGCTTTAAATTGATCCACCTCTGTGTTTCACTAAGCATTTACTTTGGATTTACTTTTGGGGCTGGGATATAGTAGCCACTGAGTCTGAAGAGAATTATAGAGATGTTTTTATTTTACAGAAAAAATCCTATAACATTCTGTGCCGTATGTAATGCTTAAAGGTGGCAACATATGCACATATATGCTGCAGCTAAAATACAGTATTGTGTACAGGTCAAAAATTCTGATATATTTCCCAGGTATTGTATTCCCCCTCACCTCATTCATGGCACCTTGGGGAATGTGAGAGTGTTCATGAAATATATTTAGGTCTCTTTCCCCGAAAAAGAGGAATAAGTTATTTCAGCTGTTGCTTCATTTTCTTTTTCTAGCTTTGTGAAACAAATTCATTCTTCCATAGTTGTGTGGTAGAAAAGACCATGGGCTGTGGCCTCAAATAAACCTGCATTGGAAACCCAGCTTTATCATAATCTGACTCTGTGACTAGTTAACCTCACACCCATTCTCCCTTCTGACATGTAGGGAATATGAATGAACTTCTCCAAAATGGAACTGAAGTCTCACTGACATCTAATAGATACCGAGCGCTGGTTTTTTAAGAAAATCTTACAGCTATGTCCAGTGTTAGCTATGTGTTTAGAATATTTTCTAGCACACAGATATCCTTGATCAAATTAGTTTATTTTCGTTCTTGCATTCCCATATAATTTGGGGTATCTGTACATTCCCAAACATTCCTGAGCCTCTCCTAGGCTCCTCTAATTGCTTCTTATCCTGTACCCCTGGGAAGCCACATCCTGTTGGCCTTTACAAAGGTCAGCAGCAGCCCAGACAGCATTTGAAAATAACTGAATAACCGTGAACCGCCTCTCCCCTTTGGATAATTTCCTTAGAGCATTAGTCCTTTGAACATTGACCTGGTTGCACAAAATGTCCCTTTCTCAGCGGGAAAACTCCAAATCCCATTCAGTCTTCCCCTCCCTCATTCCAGAGGACAGGGAGGAGGGCAGAGGGTAGGGAGAAGGAATGAGAATACTTCCTTCTGAAAAGTTGTCAACACACACACACACACACACATAATTTCTTTTGAAAAATAAAATGAGTGCATTGTATGCATCAGTGCTGTCACCTTGCAATATTTTCACATCCTTGCACAAGAAAAGAAAAAAAAAAAACTTCTCTGTTTCAGCAGCCTGTAAAGTTCCTAAGAACAGGTCCTCTATGAGGCCCCTGTCCACATTCAATGATCACGTCTCCTGTTATACCATGAACTGCCAAGCGGATGAAGCAGAGAAGCTTCCCTGCTCCCCCTGAAACTTTCAGTCGCTTTTTCTGTTTTTCTTTCTCAGCGTATCCACATCTGTCTTGGTCCCCAAAGCTGTTGCAAGTCAAATAGTCAATGCAGACAATCATTTTTAACTTGCTTCTTTGCTATTTTGGGGATTTTTTTGTTGTGGTTTTGTTTCCTTTCGGTGTGTTCACTTTTTCTCTGTCTTTTGCTTTCTACTAAGGGAGCATCTCATAGCTCTGGTCCATATGACCTCCGAGACAGGATGAAAAGCTAAGTGTAACATGTGCCTACTAAGTGCTAGAACTAGCTATTATCTTCCCGTTTATGAGGTTAACAACCCCAGTTAGTATCTAATAAAGAAGAAATAGCTGAGACTCAGAGAGGCTGGTGGCTTTCTCAAGTCACAGTAATAAAGACCTGGCTCTGTGCCTTTCGCACCAACCCTGTGACCTCAGTTGGCTTTGCCCCACCTCGTGTCAAAACTAGGATCCCCACAATCACTATCCTTACCCCCCACATGTACACTCTAGTGGATCAAAGTTGCTTGGAGTTCCTCACCTGGGTAGGAGTTAGTTGCCTCTCCCCCAACGGCAGGGCCCAACTTAGCCAGGATTCTTGAGGATGCAGATGGGGACCCATTTGGTAGGGGAAGTGTTGAGAGTTGGAAGAAAAAAATTAATAAAAGAGTAGAGAATGGAGATTTATAACAATAATGACTAATACATTTCATCTGTTGTCCCCAGCTCTTTCAACTTCCTAGTATTGTTGGTTGAAAACTGGCCCTTAGTGTAAGCAAGTGTGGCCAGTCCTCCACTGTAGGGCTGCCATCTTGAAAATCACCAAAACTATTCTACTAGTTCTTCCCTGCATCGTATTTCTTCCCTTGCTAATCAACTTCTGCCACTGTGCTCTAGCCAAGACCTAAGTTTCCCTACACTGCTTTTGGCAATAAAGGGCCACAAAAAATGAAACAAAAACCTGCCAGCCATGATGTAAGCATTTGCTTGCCTCTGTGGAAGCTGAGAAAGTGGAGGATGTCTGAGTCACTTCCTGGCACTTCCATCAGGGCTTTGCGGAGATGCGAGTATGCAAGACAAGTAACCTAATGTTATAGACGCCACAGCGTGTGTTGTTCCCCATACTCCCAATTCTAAGCCCTTTTGAAGGGTATCACAGGGTCAACTCAGATGGACTAGGTCAATTCTTTGGGAGGCTTTTTGACACTAGACCTTGTCCTTGAATTTGATACCATCCCCTCCTTCTGATAACAGAGTCTCCTCTTTACCATAAATCCCAGGCCCATGGTTCTAACCTTACAAGGCAAATAGCCTGTGGTTTTAAGTCCTGACTTCCCTAGACACTGAGCATTTGGTAGCCCCATGCATTATGTGTGGAAAATCTCACCTTACTGTAGAATGATTTCTCTTCTTTTTTATTATTATAATTATATGGTGGCTAACAAGTATTTATTATGCTTTCTTTTGTAATGACTTAAAGTCACCAAATGACTTTGGGCAATTCATATGTTTTTGAGAGTAAAGAATAACTTGTATTTCCTGAAGATTAAGAAAAATATCTATCTAAATATATAGAGTCACCCCATACTAATCTATAAATGTGTGCTTTGTCAAATATAAGGCCAAGTTATTTCTCTTCACTCTAACTTATTTCAGTGCTACAAACTTTTCTGCCAAAAAAATGCATCAAATAATAGGGAAGGAAGAACCGTAAATGGAACAGGAGGGGCCAAGCATAAGAATAGCAAAAGCTCAAGGTATAAGTATCTTTGTGTGTGCTTAGTCACTTAGTCGTGTCCGACTCTTTGTGACCCCATGGACTGTAGCCCACCAGGCTCCTCTGTTCATGGGATTCTCCAGGCGAGAATACCGGAGTGGGTTGCCATTTCCTTCTCCAGGGGATCTTCCCAACCCAGGGATTGAACCCAGGTCTCCTGCACTGCAGGCAGATTCTTAACCATCTCAGCTACCAGGGAAGCCTCAAGTATCTTTGTAGCTAAAACTAAAAGAAAAATTATGACCATTTTACATCTATACCTATATGTCTGTGCATATTTTTATACATATATATGTATATGTACAGAGAGAGAGAAGAAGGGAGGTGGAAGGAAAGGGAGAGAAGGAGGTAGAGGAGAAAAGAGGATTAACAGCAGGCCTATAACTCATTCCCTATGGGATGAGGGGAGTGAATGACCTCAACTCAACAGACCTCCTTATAAACACGCTAATGACCGCCCAGACCTTCTTGTTAATCTTGTTAATGGCCTTTAACTAGCAGAAAGATACCTGAAAGTCCCTATCTATAAAATGTTTTTAGCAGGATATACCTGGTCTATTTTACTTACTGTAAATAAACCTGGAATTTATGGCTTTATGAGTCATGACTGGAGGGAAAACAGGGCATGGTCACTGGAGCATTTCCCTATGTTTGTCATTAACAGATTACAAAATGGAAGCCTTTGAAGATGGAAATGGCTTCCTTTCAATATCACTATTTATGCCTAAATGTTTTAAAAGCCTTTCTGTGAATATGAAACCAAAGCATATCATAGTGTGAACGAACAGGGATATTTGGGTCATTGTATCTGATTATTTCAGGTTCCTCCAGGTGAAGAATGTTTTATCTGTGCCTGGTGTTTCCCTATAATCGATTGAGTCATTAGTAAAGATTGGTACTAGATAAAATCGGCACTTTATGTGAGTCCAGTTCTAAATTCAGCCCTTTATACTTACACAGTGTGTACTTGTTTTAATTTAAAATTCTCTTTGCAATGAGAAAAAGGAAACAAAAAGAAAGAAAATAAATGGGTCCATGTGTTCTCCCTTATCATGTTGTCCCCAGTTCTAGGAAGTCAAATGTCTGAGAAAAGGTCAGGTTCAAGACTAGTGAGGGATATAACACTTACACATTCTATATCAAAAAGTATGTATATGGCATTTTTTTTTAATTACCTTAGAATTATTCTTTGAGCCAGCAAGGACCTCTGTAACTACCTTCGAGCCATAAGTCATCTTTCCTGTTTAACTCTTGAAATATTTTTGTTAATTTTCAGATCCTTCTTCTCCCCAGTTAAGCTGTAAACTCCTTGACAACACTTCTGCATTAGGTATCTTTGCATCATCCTTTAGCACCTTATTACCTCACACATAACTTGAAACTAAATATTTAATCATTTGTTTTATTTGATTTGGGGGATTAAATACATCCTTGAGCACTTACCTCTGATCCTCATAGGCATTCTTATAAAGGAAGAGAGAAAACCAGATTAGAGGTGTTCCATATAATGTTTTTATTCCAGGTAATCTAACTGGAATTGCAGTTGATTAAATCATATTTGGGGAGCAATTTCAGCCATGAGTTCATTCATTTTCTGTGTTTCAGTTGGGTGAGAGCAGAGAGAAATACTTGATGGCATGGGATGCCTGGTTGAACTGTTGAGAAACTGAACATCTTTGAAAGTTGCTGTTTTAGAGGAAGTATTTTCAAGTGAATGTATTCCTTTAGAAGCTCCTTGCCAAAACTGTTGTGAGGATATTTCAGGAAAATGCCTTCAAATTCTGTTTCTGTCAAAACACACAAGCTATTTCAGGTGCTAAGGTTGTTCAGTGAATGCACGTAGCCTTATGTCTTAACAGTAAAAGATTTTGAAACAGGTTGGGATCAGATAGGTGGTAGAGTCTGAGAGAGACATTACAACAGAACCATAGTGGCATCCAATGGGAAAGAAAGACTTCAAATGTGGAATTTAATTCTATTCAACCAGTCCTTTCCATTTGCTGGTAACTATTAGATGTCATTTTATTGTTGTTCTATTGTTATTGAACTATTGTTGAACTATTATTGAACTATTGTTGTTCAGTCGCTAAGTCATGTCCAACTCTTTGCCACCCCATGGACTACAGCACTCCAGGCTTCCCTGTCTTTCACCATGTCCCAGAGTTTGCTCAAAGTCATGTCCATTGAGTCAGTGATGCCATCCAACCATCTCATCTTCTGTCATCCCCTTGTCCTCCTGCCCTCAATCTTTGCCAGCATCAGGGTCTTTTCCAGTGAGTCAGTTCTTCACATCAGGTGGCCAAAGTATTGGAGCTTCAGCATCAGTCCTTCCAATGAATATTCAGGACTGATTTCCTTTAGGATTGACTGGTTTGATTTCCTTGCAGTTCAAGAGACTCTCACGAGTCATTTATCAAGCATATAGAAAATAGATTAATTGCATAGGTGTCTAATTTTGATATATAAAAAAGATAGCCAGGTTTTCTTTTCAAATAGAGCTTTGTTTTCTTTTGCAGGGTTGGGGGGAGTTGCTGTTGTTTTGGTAGGGGGAAAAGTCATTGCATTATATCTTTTTAAATAGACTTTCTTGTCAAGAAACTTAGAGTTGTTTATCTAGCTCTTATTTCATATATGCAACCACCAAGCCATTTCTGTTTTACTGTAAGCACTGCAGAGTAGCAAAAGTCATCCTTACTCTGCTCAGCCTCGTTCATCATCAACAAAATTGCCAATTATATCCCAAGTCCTTGAATGTATTGTTTGAGCAGAAGATGCATAAGCTGAAAGGAAGCAGCTCAGTGTTGAGGTAGAAGTTTGATCTTTCCACACTGGCTGATAGATTCAAAGCTTACTAATCTTTTTTTGAGTTGTGAACTGGAAAAAATTAATATGGAAGGATGGAGAAAACATGTTCCAACTACAAAGTCATTTTTCCTGAGAAGTTATCTGACTGGAACTGTAACTATAACTCAGGATGTATCAGAGGGCTCAGATATGGAACATTTTTTAAAAAATTAAAGCCCGAAAATCCTGATAGCTAATAGAATGTAGAAAAATAGCACCATCTGAAGGAACTGGGAAAGGCAGAGGCATACTGGATACTATCATCAGGCAATTTGGGTCACATCTTTACAATAGTTGCTGTGGCCCCCAATATATAGAATTAATTTCATAAAACACTGGGGAAAAAAGAAACTTAAAATATTTGAAGTACTAACACGGAATAAGAACAGAGGAAAATAATCCCCCAGCAAATTGATATTGCTTTGGGGTAGCATGAATCCCAGACCAGCAACATTTTTATCCAAATAACGTCTAGTTCTGTAGTGGACAAAAGCCTCTTATCACCAAGTTTTATAAACAGCAAAATGAAGAAAAGTAGACTTAGGTTTATTGGATATACTTCTAAAAGACAGTAACTCTATTCAGAGTTTTATGCTTGATTATAGCAACTTCTACTGAGTTGATTCATAGTACTCTGTCAACTAAAGATTCTGTTTTTGCTTCTCCTTACCTAAATATATGTATTCCAAAATAAAAATGGAGGCACAGGAAATGATTACAAAGATTATTAGTAGTGTGCACTGTAAGAAACAGATTATTGTTGTACAGGTTAATAATTCATCTAAGGAAATCTCTGCTGCTAAGTCACTTCAGGAAATGGCAACCCACTCCAGTGTTCTTGCCTGGAGAATCCCAGGGACAGGGGAGCCTGGTGGGCTGCCGTCTATGGGGTCGCACAGAGTCGGACACGACTGAAGTGATTTAGCAGCAGCAGCAGCAACAGCAGATGACTGATTGGCTGAACTCTATCCTATTCTTTGCTCTGATTGGCTGAGTCCGAGTCTTTGCGCTGATCGGCTGAGTCCTAGCCTGTACCTTTCTCTGATTGGCTGAACTCTATCCTATTCTTTGCTCTGATTGGCTGAGTCTGAGTCTTTGCGCTGATCAGCTGAGTCCTAGCCTGTACCTTTCTCTGATTGGCTGAACTCTAGCATACATTTTTCCCTGATTGGCTGACTCCTATCTTGTATTTTTCTCTGATTGGCTAACTCCCATCCGGTAGTTTGCTCTGATTGTCTGACTACTGGCCTGTACATTGCTCTGATTGGCTGACTTCTAGCCAATACCTTGTTCTGACTGGCTGACTTCTAGGCAACACCTTGTTCTGATTGGCTGACTTCTAGCCAATACCTTGTTCTGATTGGCTAAATGCTAGGCTATACTTTGCTCTGATTGGCTGACTTCTAACCTGTTCTTTTCTCTTATTAGTTGAGTCCAAGCCTGTACTTTGCCCTAATTGGCTGAGTCATAGCCTGTACATTTATTTCTCTGATTGGCTAAACTCTAACCTGTACTTTGCTGTGATTGGCTGACTCCTAGCCTGTTCCTTGCTCTGACTGGCTGAGTTCAAGCCTTTACTTTGCCCTTAGTGGCTTAGTCCTATCCTGTATTTTTCTCTGATTGGCTAACTCCCATCAGGTAGTTTGCTCTGATTGGCTGTCTCCTAGCCACTTCCTTATACTGATTGGCTGAACTCTATCCTATACATTTCTCTGACTGGCTGACTGCTAACTTGTCCTTAGCTCTGATTGGCTGAGTTCAAACCTGTACTTTGCCATGACTGGCTGAGTCCTAACCTGAACATTTCTCTAACTGGCTGAACTCTAGCCAGTCTTTTGCCCTGACTGGCTGACTCCTAACCTGTTCTTTACTCTTATTGGCTGAGTCTGAGCCTGTACTTTGCCCTGATTGGCTGATTCCTAGCCTGTACATTTCTCTGATTGGCTAATTCCCATCAGGTACTTTGCTCTGATTGGCTGTCTCCTAGCCACTTCCTTATACTGATTAGCTGAACTCTAGCCTATACATTTCTCTGATTGGCTGACTCCTAACCGGTCCTTGGCTCTGATTGGCCTAGCCGGAGCCTCTACTTTGCCATGACTAGCTGAGTCCTAACCTGAACATTTCTCTAACTGGCTGAACTCTAGCCAGTCTTTTGCCCTGACTGACTGACTCCTAACCTGTTCTTTACTCTTACTGGCTGAGTGTGAGCCTGTATTTTGCCTTGATTGGCTGAGTCCTAGCCTGTACATTTCTCTGATTGGCTAAACTCTAGCCTGTACTTTGCTTTGATTGGCAGACTCCTAGCCACTACATTGTTCTGATTGGCTGGTCTAACCAACACTTTGCTTTGATTGGCTGAGTCCTAACCTGTCCTTGGCTCTGATTGGCCTAGCCGGAGTCTGTACTTTCCCATGATTCACTTTAGTTCAGTTCAGTCGCTCAGTCGTGTCTGACTCTTCGCGACCCTGTAAATCGCAGCACGCCAGGCCTCCTTGTCCATCACCAATTCTTGGAGTTCACTCAGACTCACGTCCATCGAGTCAGTGATGCCATCCAGCCATCTCATCCTCTGTCGTCCCCTTCTCCTCCTGCCCCCAATCCCTCCCAGCATCAGAGTCTTTTCCAATGAGTCAACTCTTCGCATGAGGTGGCCAAAGTACTGGAGTTTCAGCTTTAGCATCATTCCCTCCAAAGAAATCCCAGGGCTGATCTCCTTCAGAATGGACTGGTTGGATCTCCTTGCAGTCCAAGGGACTCTCAAGAGTATTCTCCAACACCACAGTTCAAAAGCATCAATTCTTTGGCGCTCAGCCTTCTTCACAGTCCAACTCTCACATCCATACATGACCACTGGAAAAACCATAGCCTTGACTAGACGGACCTTTGTTGGCAAAGTAATGTCTCTGCTTTTCAATATGCTATCTAGGTTGGTCATAACTTTCCTTCCAAGGAGTAAGCGTCTTTTAATTTCATGGCTGCAATCACCATCTGCAGTGATCTTGGAGCCCCCCAAAATAAAGTCTGACACTGTTTCCACTGTTTCCCCATCTATTTCCCATGAAGTGATGGGACCGGATGCCATGATCTTCGTTTTCAGAATGTTGAGCTTTAAGCCAACTTTTTCACTCTCCACTTTCTCCTTCATCAAGAGGCTTTTTAGTTCCTCTTCACTTTCTGCAACAAGGGTGGTGTCATCTGCATATCTGAGGTTATTGATATTTCTCCCGGAAATCTTGATTCCAGTTTGTGTTTCTTCCAGTCCAGCGTTTCTCATATTACCTGACTCCTAACTTGTATATTGCTCTGATTGGCTGACTCCTGGCCTTTTTCTTCCATGATTGGCTGACTCCTTGCCTGTATTTTGTCCTAACTGGATGATTTTAGCCTGTGCATTTCTTTGATTGGCTGATTTCTAGCATGTACTTTGCACTGATTGGCTAACTCCTCTCTGTTAATTTTCTGTGACTGGCTGACTCCTGAATTGTATTTGCTCTGATTGGCTAACTCCTAGCATGTACATTGCTCTGATTGGCATACTCCAAGTCTGTACTTTGCACTGATTGGCTGACTTGAAACTGGTATTCTGCTACATCTGACTCCGTCCTTTGCTTTGGTCTATTTGCTGACTACTAGACTGTACCTCCAGAGGAGGCGATGGCACCCCACTCCAATACTCTTGCCTAAAAAATACCATGAATGGAGGAGCCTGGTGGGCTGCAGTCCATGGGGTCGCTAAGAGTCGGACACGACTGAGCGACTTCACTTTCACTTTTCACTTTCATGCATTGGGGAAGGAAATGGCAACCCGCTCCAGTGTTCTTGCCTGGAGAATCCCAGGGACGGCGGAGCCTGGTGGGCTGCCGTCTATGGGGTCGCACAGAGTCGGACACGACTGAAGCGACTTAGCAGCAGCAGCAGATTTTAAATGGCCAAATTTTTTTCCAGTTAAAACTGATTATTCACAGTGTTTAATGCATCTAGTAGAATGGCAACAACCTTCAAAAAAGGAATTAAGCCCACGAAAAGATTTCCAACACTTAGTCATTAGAGAAACACATATCAAAACCATAATGAGATGCTGCTTTGCACCAAACAGGGTGGCTGTTGTCCAAAAAAAAAAAAAAAGAAAAACCCAGGAAAACAAAAAGTGCTCATGATGATGTTGAGAAATTAGAAATTGCTGGTCAGAATGTAAAATGATGTGGACCCTGTGGAAAATAGTAGGTCCTCAAAAAGGTAAACTTTGAATTTCCCTGTGTTCCAGCAATTGTGCTGATAAGTATATACCCCTCAAAATGGAAAACAGCAACTGACAGATACTTGTATGCTAATATTCATAGCACCGCCATTCAGAACAGCCCAAAGGTGGGAAACAACCCAAAGGCCAATCAACAGGTGACCAGAGGAAGAAAAGGTGACAGTAGATGCAATCGAATATTATTCAGCCTTTAAAAGGTGTGAAATTCTGATACTTCCTATAATACAAATGAACCTTGAAAACATTGTTAAGTGAAATAATTCAGACACAAAAGCATACATATTGTATGATTCCACTCATGTTAGTTACCTACCATAGTCAAATTCATTGAGATAGAAAGTAGATTACTGATTGCCTGCCTAGGAAGTGGGTGAAGAAAAAAAGAGTTATAGTTTAATGGATACAGCATTTCTGTTTGGAATGAGAGAATGATGAAAAGTTCTGGGAATGGACAGCAGTGATGGTTGTACAACTTTGTGAAAGTATATAATGCCACTGAATTGCCCATATAAAAATGGTTAAAATGATCAATATCACATTATGTATATTTTACCACAGTTGAAAAAATTGCCCCCAAAATAAATGGAGTAATAAATTTGCAAAGGTTTCAAATTAAAGAGCTAAAATAATTCTTTGTTTTTATTTCAGTTCTATATTAAAGATCTGTATAAAACTATAAAACATGTATAAACAAGGTGCAAGGAGTAGAGAGCATTATCTTAAGCATCCAAGAATTTCCCCTATGCTTTCAAAATCCACTGTGCTGTTACTTCCTTGCATTGGCCTGTAATATTAGAGTACAATACCATTGCAAAGTAATTGGTGTATTTGTGAACTGTTCTGAAATGCTAAAATGAAACCATAAAACTATAAAATGTGTTATTATTCATTAAAAATGCATAGTTTATAAGGGTATCTCTGATCATTGTTGAAGCATAAATGGCCAATTTCACCCATAATTAGTCAATTTAGTATGAATTTTTTTACTTGGTATATTTTGTTTAACCTCATCTATATTTGTAAAAACAGAAACTGCTATTTATTACTGCTTTCAAAATTTGGCACAAATGTTAAAATGTTGTTTAATTATAATGCTTTTAAGAAATGGTTTGGATTCTCCTTGCCTAAGGAAACTCACATAGTTATTTCAAGATACGCTCTTTACTGATTGATCCATTCATTCATTCAGTGAGTATTTATTTATCATGGTATGTGTGCCAGATATAGAGGGTAGCTTTGGTAAGCAATAGCCATGCTATACGCGTTTCCCAGGTAGTTCATTGGTAAAGAATCCACCTGCCAATGCAGGAGACTCAGGAGACACGGGATGTAGCCCTGGGTGGGGAAGATCCCCTGGAGAAGGACATGCCAACCCACTCCACTATTCTTCCCTGGGCAATCACATGGACAGAGGAGCCTGGAAGGCTACAATCCATGAGGTCGCAAAGAGTCAGACACAACTGAGCAACTGGGCATGCATGCACGCACGCAACTATACTATCTTTAAGTATAGCCAGGGAGCAGATAATGGAGTTAAGATACATTAAATGACAGTGTAACTATTGTTGGAGGGAGTGGAGAAAAAACTTAAAAAACTCTGACTGATGCAGTTGGATGGGGACCACATGGTTATAAATATTGAAGTTTATTGATGAAATCTAGGTGAGGCATGATGGTAGTTGGACCATGATAATGGTGGATTGAAGATGTCGAAAAGGAGAGAGATTTGAGAAAAATGTAGGAGGTAAAAATCCTTAGGGCTTGAGGATAAGATAACATGTGAAGGGGTTGCAAAGAAAAAAAAAATGTTGACAGATCACACTTAGATTTCTGGACAATGGACAATTGATGATACTTTGTAGTGAGATAGGAAGACTGAACAAAGACCAGATTTGGGGTGGCAATTTTCTTGTTGACATTTGATTTTGCAGTAGATTTTACATGCAAGAAGCACTGCCAAGTCGATGGATGATATATGTCCAGAGTTTGAAAGAGAAGGACATGGGTCATGGTTGAAGTGATTAATTTAGATTGCATTTGGGTATAATAGATAACTGAAATCATGGTGTGAGTGAGAGTCTAATGCTTAATTTTGGCAGGACAATTTTTAAGCTCTTTACTTTTTGAAGGGCAGTTGGAGTATTAAAAACAAAATCTAAAAAAATAATTTAAAAACCTGGAAAAATATACATCAAAATATACATCAGTCATAGTATAAGGGAGGGGCCTCCCATATTTTAAATATATATATATATCATTTATATATATATATTTATTTTATATATATAAAATATATAAATATATATATTTAAATATATATATATATATATCAAAGGGGACCTGAATTTCATCTTTAATGTTTTATTTTGGTTAAACAGGAGCTTTATGCAAAGACAGAATATTAACCGTTGCTAATTCTGGGCTGTGGGAGAAAATATTCTGGTTAATTTTTATTCTGGACCTTTTTTATTTTCTGAAACTCTTAATCTAAAACATTTTTTAAAAATACATCATTCTAAACTGGAATGTCACTAGCCCATTTAAATATTTTGTACCAACTTGATTGCCTAGCAAAGCTTGCTTCTGTGAGTAAACTCTTTAATTCATAGTTCTTTATTCTTGATCAGAATGATTGAATCAAAGTTATTTAATATGACAAACATCTTTTCTAGATACCAAAGTAATAGTGGAAAATAGTGGAAAACTTTCAAAAGCTGAAGAATTTTGTTCACTTTTTTCCTTTTTAGTTTATGTAATTTCTACTACCCTGTCTTCACATTGACTGATTCTTTCCTTGTCTGTGTCAAATCTACGGATGAATCCATTTAAGGCATTCTTTATTTTTTGTTACTGTTTTCTATTTCTAGCATTTTCATGTTATTCATTCTTCAGTATTCATCTCTGCTGAAATTACCTGTTTGATTTCGCCTACTCTCTTCCTTTTCCCTTAGAGCTTTTAATGTATTAATTATGGTTATTTTAAATCTCCTGTCTGATAATTCCAGTGTCTGAAATATATGAGTCTGGTTCTGATGATTGCTTTAGAATGTGATTTTCCTTTTTTAAGACATGCCTTGGATCTTTTGGGTGAAAGCCAGACATCTTGTATAGAGTAGTGGATGGTGAGGTAAATACACTTTTAGTGTAGTGATTTATCATAATCTGGTTGGGAGATGAGCAGTGTTGCAAGTGTTGCTATGGTTATCATTGTTGAGGTGTGTTGTTGCTATGGGCACCAGAGCCTTCAAATTCCGCTGGTTACTTTGTTTTATTATTGGAGGCTTCTTTGTGTGCCAATAGAGTAAGCGTGGGGCAGGGGGCATTCTCTAACGTTCTAAGTAATACACAGTTGGCCTGAATCTTAGGGCTGTGACCTCCTCCAGCGGAAGAACTTCTTCAGCCTCCCATTCCCCTCCCCTGTAGTGAATGACCACCCATGCTGTTAGTCGATGGTAATGAGGCCTTTTCCCCTACGGATTTTTTCTTTCCTGTCTTTTCTTTTTTCACCTAAATGAAATGAGTGGTATTCCCTTAACTCAACTGTCATGGTGGTTCACCAGTGCCCTCCAGTGATGTCCTTTCCTCTGCTGATTAAGCCTTTCCTTCCTTAAGGGAGAAGACTTTGGGCAAGCTCACAGTGGCTGGCTGCTGTGGCCTTTCCCCACTCAGCACCTCCCAGGGTAGAGGGCTTTCTCTAGATTCTCCCCATCCCCCTGTGAGATTCTGATTCTGTTCCTGGGGGAAAAAGCCTGCAAAAAGTGAGGAACCCTGTTGTGACTATGGCCCCAGGAGCTCCACACTCTCATGCCCTCCCATGGCCTCCAGGAATTTTCCCTGTCTACCAGTTTATATAGCACCTGGTGGATTATGCCCCAGGTGTCCAAATGTTCAGGCCTGGTATGTTGCTGAAGACAACTCTCTTCAGATTTTTTATAATTTTATTTATTTTTGGCTGTGCTGGGTCTTTGTTGCTGCACAGGCTTTTTTCTAGTTTCAGCAAGTGGAGGCTACTCTCTAGTTGTGGTATGCAGTTCTCATTGCAGTGGCTTCTCTTGCTGGGGAGCATGGGCTCTAGGGCCCACAGGCTTCCGTAGTTGCAGCTCCTAGGCTCTAGAGCACAGGGTTAGTAGTTGTGGTACACCAGCTTAGTAGCTCCATGTCATGTGGGGTCTTCCCAGACCAGGGATAGAACCCTTGACTCTTGCATTGGCAGACAGATTCTTCACCACTGAGCCACCAGGGGAGCCCTCTTCAGAGTGGTTTTTTGTCCCATGACCTCATTTCTCTGATAGGTTGATGAAAAGTCATTGATTTATCTGTCCAGACTTTTTCTTATTGTAAGTATAGGAGTTCCCTCTTTGCAGCTCTCTATATCTCTCAGTTGAAATGCGAAGTCTGATCCATATTTTGGAAACTTAATAAGTTCTGCGTCTCCTCACAAAGGTACAAAATGTTTGCTATGGAAATAGAGAAGGATAAAGAAAAATTTTGAATCACCCATAACAACCCAGACAACTGCTATGAACAATATTGGTAATTTCTTCTTCCAATTTTTTTTTAAATTTCCTAATAATATTCAGAAGGTATCATTTATATAATTTGTATCCTACCTTTTGTTGAGTGACGCAAGTTCTCACTTAAACACAAAGGTGCTCAAACTTCTTACTTTACCCTTTTGAAGACAGATGGCAGCTATCTTCCCAAATGAAATACTCTTGGCTTGATGTCAGGTTGGCAGGTAAGGCCACCACAGATACCGCTTTCATCTCAATAACACAGGTAATTTGATACTTCTATATAGACCCTGTAATGTTGCTGGGCTCAAGACCTACAACACAGAAGAGCTTTTCAAGGACCATTCTAGAGACTGTTGTATAGAGAATTGGTGTCATTTCCCTTCATCATATCTTCCAAAACCCAGAGGTTTGAAACTTCCTTAGGAAGATTTGTCTAATATTGAAAATGTGTTTGGCTCCTTCTATACATCTGGTAAAAACACCACCAGTATTTGATCGGTTGTGTCAGTGACATAAAATGATATCATTGACTAGAGGACAAACCAGAATGGCAGTTTAGAGCATCGAAAATAAGACAATCTTTGTAGCATACAGTGTTTGCATCTTTAGATTTTACTGAAAAATTTGTGCAGGTAAAAAAAAAAAACTTTGTTTTAAGGTAAGTTAATCTTTTGCCATCAGAGAGAAAATAATTTTTCCCTCCTGTTTCCAGTTGATATAGGTCTTCTCTGTATTTCCCTGTTTGAACACATAAATCAAAATATATCCAGCATCAGGATATTTGTCATATGCAGCTTCTCTTCCTCAGATAATTATTTAAAAAGTATTTAAGCAACTTATCTCCATCATTTTCCTGCCCTTTTAAAAAACTTGATATTTGGAAAAACTAATACAATTATGTAAAGTTTAAAAATAAAATAAAATTTAAAAGAAAAAAAAATAAATAAAATAAACAAATGGCACACACACAAAAAATAAAATAAAAAAAAATAAATAAAAAACTTGACAATTAGTTGGTTTCTCTTTAGTTCTACTCAGTTAGAAATATTTAACCCTTGGTTGTAATGTCTGTTTTCCTCTATACTGTTAAATTTTTATGTGTCCTATTGGGAGATGTTCTTTCTGTTTTTTTTTAACCTTCAAATTAAAATATGGAGAGTTTTTAATTCCTTTTAAGTCAAAATACATCTATTCTATCTAAACCTTCCTTAAAAAAAAATAGAACCATACCCTCATCGGTCATAATTAATTTTGACACCATAGGCTCAGTGGCGACTCACAAACCTGTACTTTATGCGTCAACATTCGTTATTATTCTAATTAAAGTGGAACATTGTGCCCTCGCTAATCATTAATGGGTTTTCATTTTGTAAATGACATTTGCAGAAGTTAAAACAGGGAGTTCATGTGAAGTCCACAGGCAACAGTGTTGAAATTAGCATCACCATAGCAACAGTCTCCCATCATTAGCATTCAGGGCAACAGGAGGTGTTTTGTTGTGTTTTGTTTTCCAAAAAAAGAAAGAAAATCTTCAAAGGCAATGCCTACCAAACTCTCTTGGTAGATATTTATGTTTCTTATGTGCATATTGTACTGTAATAGATTTCTAAGTCTGTATAAAATCTTTTAAATTGCAGTGTGGGTTGTCACCTCTCCAGATTTGTGTTTTCACTAGTATACTAGCTAAATTTCATGATCTTTCTCCAGCTGTACATATCTGACCTGCTGAGCATATCTGGCAATTTACTCATTGCCAACCCGCTGCTCACCAATACGGTTTCCTATGTGGACCAAGAGGATCTTTATTCATGAAAATACTTGGTTCAGTCTAAAAGCATTATATGCATTCACAGTTTTTGCATTTAACTCATGGAAGGTAGAGTTATGCTGTTAAGATCCACTAGCGAACTCATTTAGAAAAAAAAATAGAGCCATGTTGTAGATATAGGCCAATGGTTATTCTCATTCATCTTTAGGTAGTATTCACAAGTGAGTCAAATAGAAACAAGTGTTACCTTAGCTGAGTCTCTAACAATGGTGTCTATTACATTATTACTTTGTATGTTTGTGTCTTTGTGTGTGTATGTGTTGTTTGGATTGTAATAGTCTGGGAAAATTAAACAGTGGTGTATCTAGCATGTATGTTTTTCTCAATACCAAAAATACATCAAAAAAGAGCACCATATTGACCTACCAGCTGCTTCTAAATCACAGTAGTAGTAGGTAATTATGAAATTCAAATGAAATTTTCTTTTCATTTATTCTACAATAATGTCAAAGCTCAAACCTAGAAGTGTTGCCCCAAGCTTGGATATAGATTGGTGTGCATGCACCTTGTACATTTTACCATGAATCACAACTATCTTCCCTGTTACACGTAAGGACAGGATGTCTATTCCACTAAGGTGCTTGGAGACAAGCCTGAGCTAGCCCCTACTAACAAAACAAAATAGAGCAGAAGACATGGCCGTCAGTTACGGATGTGTTTGTGCTATGATCAGTTCTGTCTCCCAGTGGATGAGACTCTAGATCATTTGAGCCATTCAGCCAACTAGAAGCCAGTGGTTTTGTGGCATTGAATGGTAGCAACTCTCAGAAACCACATATTCCATTGTGTGCTCCAGGACAGGAGGCCCACCAAACTCGTATCTATGCACAACCTTTGCCTAATCCACAGCTGGTCATCAAATGGTAACCAGAAAAGAACTTTCGCTTGAGATTTTCCATATGCCATGACCTGACTGGGAGGCAGCACAAGCCAGTCAGATGTCTATGTTCATACAATCCACTATATAAGGACAACTCAAACCCACTGAGGAGGAACCCATGCCTGACTACTATAAAAACCACTGTTGACCTTAGGGTACCAACACCTACTCTCTTTCTTTTTCTCTTATGTAATGGAAAGATTTCAAAGTTAGCTCTTATTTCAACAGATCTTACAAAGCCAAAAACTATTGACAGACAGAATCTCAATGGAAATAACCACCAAACATTGCATCTTTCTTCTCCATAGTCTGCTGTTTTATCTTACACATATAAATTCAAAGACTGTTTATACTACAGGTTTCCAAAGAAGCCACACAAACAGAGGGCTCTCACATCCACTTCTTGTCACTTGCTCTCTCACTGAGGATAATGGCCTTTGGGTTACATCTCTCCCACTTGCTCATTGTTAACCTTGGCTCTCTTCTCCTTTTTAGGCATACTGAGCCTCAGACAAGGCTGATTCTACCACCATATGAGAAGTGTGAGGTGTACACTGATGTAGATAGTGCAGTGACAGATGTAGCATATCATCATAGACTTTCATTTTCAGGGCCTTTTCTCCAGTTTTCCATCATTAATTTCCCTGGCTGAGACATTAGCATTTGCAAGTGGCCATGCTCTCTTTATATACAGGGGGCAGAAAAGTTAAGTACAGACGTTAGAAAAGATTGATTTTCTTCAGAGTAGACCACTCTCTAAATGCCAAAGGATGTGTTTTGACATAGAAACTCGAATGATTAAGAATAGCTCATGGTTTAGAAAGATCTTACTTAACCTCTAGTGCTCTGAGGTTTAATCCAATTTGGAGCCATGCTAGTCCACATATGGAATATGAATCCTAAAGGAATATGAAAAGCCTGATGCCAATAAGAAAGTTCTGCCATTAGGATGAGATGAGAAAATGTTTGTGACTTGGCACCGGGAATATGATGAATAAAGTTCCTGTGGGCAATGATTGCATTTATAAGCCCTGTTATTTCTTCCCAGTTGTCTTAGTGTAATTCCTTCAGTTAGCTCAAAGTAGTTCTTTCTAACATTAGGACCCGCTTATCTGCCTTCACATGGGTTTAGAAAGATGCCTATAAAATAGTTCTCTGCTGAAACTCAGAGTCTCTTGACCCACTATAAAGGAAGCAGTAAACAGTTTTCTCAGGAGAACCGCTCAGTATACTGCAGGTCTCCATAAAAACCTTTGTGACAAAATTGTCTTTACTGAAGTCCTTATCCATTGGATTAAAAAATAGGTTACTGTTAGCTTTTTGAAAATGAAAAAATGTTGGGCCTTTTTTTTTACAGTAGTTTTTCACAACCAGGACCCCTCAAGCTATCAGTCTTATTTTTTATGCCATACTTATAGATACAGAATTTACAAAATGGTGTAAAGAAGTATTCATTTGTAGGGCAGTCATTCAGTTTATTCCCATGGCTGAGCTGAACTGAAACCATTCCTTGACAAGAATCTATTCTGATTTCAGGAAGGAGATTTCCCACCTTTTTATGGATAGTCCACGTGAAATGTTTAATACCTCAGGAAGATGTTCTTAATAGCTTCTTGTGATCTTAAATCGTTTCTCTGTCCTCAGGGACTTATTGAAGAGTTACCAAGCTTTGTAATGCTTCCCAATGTAGATGATCACTTTTTGAATTGTTTTTCTCATGCCCAGAACACATGCTCCTGAGTATGCTTTACACTGGCTTCTGCTTTCAAGCTTTAGGTAATGCAAATGAATTTATTACATCATGAACGTTACATTTCTCTTGTAAGTTCATTCTCAGTATTCATAATGAAGAGCTTCCTTTCTTTGGCTGGTGTATAGGTCTTAATTTATTTTAGCATATTTTGCCCTAAATAGGGCAGCCAAAAAAATTAGAATCAATTGCATATATTCCCAATACATACTAATTCACACACCCAAAAGTATATTGAAAGCTTACTGACAGTGTTTCTTACAAGCAGAAACAAATACAATGAAGGACGCATGCACACTGGACACTTTAAGAGCATCTCCTACATCGGCATTATTTGGTCAACACTACCTCAGCACAGGAATTTCTGCTTTAGGAAATAGGTTCAGCATGCCATAAACTAAGTAATTCTTACCTTTCTTCACTGATCATTTTCTGCTATTATCATTTAAGGAATCAGGTTTCCTCCAAAGACTCTAGGATTGAGCCCTTGTCCTTTAACTTATCTCTAATACACACTTCTATAATGTATCATTAGGCTGGTATCTACAGTCAGCTAATACGACTGCAGAAATGGGTTTACTCAAGTGTGAAAAGATAAAATCATGAAATGTAAGGGGAAGAAAGAATCTTAGAGATAAGCCAACCCAAAATTTTCATCTTATAGATAACAAAACTAAAGTACAAAGGGGAAAGTAATTTTGGTAAGATGGCTAAACTGGCCTAGAAAACTAGATCTTCTGACACCTGGTCCCATGGTCCTTCTACCAAGCCATGGTTGTTGGAATAGAAGGCATGTGCAAGTAGCGAATTGACAAGTCATCCTGTGTGTTTATATAGCATTTTATAAATCCCTTTCACATCTGTTATCCCATTTGATTCTTGCCATGTCCCATGAAGGATCTGAATAGCATAGACAGTTATCTTCCTTTTTCCTCCCATGTGGAAACTGAGGCTCTAAGATGTTTTGATTTACCTAAGATCACTGACCATGGAGTAAAATTGGGGCATAAGTCATTTTTCTCTAATCTGAGAGCTTGTACTATTGTGCCGTGTTGTTAATTCATCCCTGCTGGGAAGCAATACAAAGGAGAAATGTTTATAATCATGTCACTTTCATCCCCAGGCCAATAATTCCAATTTTCACCTAAGCTTTGGAAAATACACTATTATGTCATTTCCTTAGGTTGCTGATTTAACCATTTGAGTGTCAGAACTGTGTCTTAGGTAGTCACTTTACTGATATGACCCATTTGCTATCTACCCTACACTTACACCAACCCTCAGGATCCTGCCCTGTGTTTTACTCTGCAGCCTAAACAGCCCTGCCCAACATACATCTTAAAAGCAGCAAGCCTGAGGAAATGTTTGGTCTCATCTAATACAGTGTGCATGCGTGCTCAGTTGTTTCCAACTCTTTGCGAACCCATGGACTGTAACCCACCAGGCTCCTCTGTCTATGGAATTTTCCAAGCAAGAATACTGGAATGGGTTGCCATTTCCTACTTCAGGGCATCTTCCTGACCCAGGGATCAAACCTATGTCCCCTGCATCTCCTGCATTGGCAGGCAGATTGTTTACCATTGAGCCACCTGGGAAACCATATAATACAGAGGGAGATATAAAATATGGCTATGAAAAACAACCACCAGGTGAGGCTATGGCACTGATTTCAATCTAAGCCTTATGATCACATTAAAGTATCTTAGTTCAGTAAATGGATCTGAAAATATAGTGTAGCTTTTTCTAAATGTTGCAAAACAACAACAAACCATTAGGCCATACTATTTGATTAATATGTTGTGTCCAATGCATTATTTTCAAGGGCATTTTCAAAACAAATTGTTGAAATCAGATTTTTTTTTTACTTGAAGAATAACCCATTAAAAAAGTGTACAAAAATGGCAAGTGTTCAGTGCAATGCAATCATCACAAAATGGACACATTCTATCTATGAGAGAGAATAGATGCAAATATGGTAGGTATCTAGGTGAATGGTTTATGGGTGTTCTTTTAACATTTTGGTAGATTTGAAAATTTCAAAATAAAAGTGTTACAAGGAAAAATAATACATTACTAATACTTTGGAAACGACCACTTCACCCCTATGCTCTCTCCCAGTCACTACTCCTCCCTTATCCTAAAGGTAACCACTACCCTGTTTATTAATACCATGGTTTAGCTTTGCCCATTTTTGAACTCTAAAAATGGAACCATATAGTATATAAACTTTTGTGTTCATGACTCAACATTTTGTTTATGAGATGAGCTCACATAGTTCCATGTAGCTGTCATTCATTTTCATTGCTATATAATTGTTGTTGTTGCTCAGTCACTAAGTCGTGTCCAATTCTTTGTGACCCCATGGACTGCAGCACATCAGACTTCCCTGTCCTTCACTATCTCTTGGGATTTGCTCAAACTCATGTCCATTTATTCGGTGATATCATTCACCATTTCATCCTCTGTCACCTCCTTCCCCTCCTGCCCTCAATCTTCCCCAGCATCAGGGTCTTTTCACATGAGTCAGTTCTTCACATCAGGTGGCCAAAGTATTGGAGTTTCAGCATCAGTCCTTCCAAAGAATATTCACAGCTGATTTCCTTTAGGATTGACTGGTTTGATCTCCTTACAGCCCAAGGGACTCTCAAGAGTTTTCTCCAGCACTGCAACTCAAAAGTATCTGATGTGGTATTATAAAAATGTACCATGATTTATTTATCTATTATATTGGTGATGGACATTTTCTTCCAGTTTGGAGACATTATAAATTAATGCTTCTATGAGCATTCTTGCATGTGTATTTTGGTGCACATGTGCGTGCTTTTATGTTGGGTATATATCTGAGAGTAAAATTGCCCGTGATGAGGGCGTGGATATGTTGAGTTTTAGTAGATATTTCCAGACACTTCTTCAAAGTGGTTGTACCAGCTTAAACTCCCACTAGCTGTACAGGAAGTAACTGTTTCATATCTCAACAATACTGATATAGTCAGTCTTTAAAATTTTAGCCATTGCAATGAGTGTGTAGTATAATAAAATCTCAAATGGTTTTAATTCTCATTCCTCTCATTACTTATGAGATTGAATGTTTTTACAAGTATCGTTGGCCATTTAGGGTATCCTCTTGTGTGAAGTATCTGTTCAATCACTTGCCTACCTTTTTAATTGGTTCATCCTTTTTATTATTGATTTGTTGGAGGGTTTTGTTTTTTTTTTTTAACATGTTCTTGGTTACAACCCTTTGTGAACTATATGTGTCACAAATATCTTCTCTCATTGTATAGTTTCCTTTATAATTCTCTTAATTGTATCTTTTGATGTATATAAGATCTTTCCAATATATAACTTTCTTTATCACTAATTCTTTATGTGTCCTAGTTAAGAAATCTTTACCTAACCCAATATCATGAATATTTTCTTTTGTCTTTGAGAAGCTTAATTTTTTTATCTTTCAAACTTAGATATATTGTCCACCTGGAATTGTTTTTTGTGTGTTTGTCATTTGTGAGATAGGAATTGTTTCATTTTTTAAAGCATAAATATTCAGTTGGCCCAGCACCACTTCCATTCTTGAAGTAATCCCAACTTTGTTGTGATGTATGACTCTAAAAAATTCATTTTTGGATTTGATTTGCTAATATTTTGTTTAGGATTATTGCATACATGTTCACTAGTGATACTGGTCTGCAATGCTTGTCAAGCTTTGGTATCAGGATGACTCCAATCTCGTAAAAGAAAGTCAGGAAGTATTGCCTCTTCTCTTCTCTGGAAGAGTTTATGTAAAATTGGTGTTTCTGCCTGTGGTGTGATCTGGTCCTAAAGTTTTCCTCAAGGGAAACTTAATAATTAAAGTCAATTTCTTAAAGATTATAGGGCTATTCCAGTTTTCATTTTCTTCGTGTGACAGTGTTAGTTAAAGCAGGATAAGATACTCTAAGATGGCTATGGTCAAGCCTTGCTGATCTAACCAGAGGCTAGCTTGCTAGTGTAAATAAGCAAGACTGGCCAAGTGTAAGATAATGAGAACCAGTGGGGACTGCAGAGTGCATGCCCCTTTAAGACTGGTGAATGTCAGCTCTGGCCAGTTATTACCATGTAAGGAAGGGCACCTAATATAGCCAAATCATTCCCTTTAAATGAGAAGTCAAAAATTTAGATCAGTGTTAAAAAAAAAAAAAAACCTGAATATTTAAGTGTTGAGTAATTTAAACAAACAAACAAAAATTGAGTGGGCTCAACAAATTGTGTCAGAAAAGGCAATGGCACCCCACTCCAGTACTCTTGCCTGGAAAATCCCATGGACAGAGGAGCCTGGTGGGCTGCCATCTATGGGGTTGCCCAGAGTCAGACACGACTGAAGCAACTTAGCAGCAGCAGCAGCAACAAAATGTGTACATGCCAAATTTAGCCCAAAGATTGCTAGTTTGCAACTTTTATTCCAAACTAATAAAAAGCATGATAGCACAGATACAATTCAATTTTTAAATAAAAAATTCATTTATATTTGACATTTACTTATTTATTTTGACTCACACTTGGATATGAATTTGTTAGTTTATCATGTACCAATAAATGATACTATATATTTTTTTTAAGTTTAAAATTTAAAACACCCAAGTCTGTGAACAGCTAGAGTATTTTCATTTATTCTCATGCTTTTATGTTTGCTTTTCTCTAGATATTATTTTTAGTTTATTTATTTTGATTGGAGGATAATTATTTTACAATATTGTGATGGCCTCTGCCATTCATCAACATGAGGAACTGAGTATCTTTTTTCTTCCAGTTTTATTGAGATATAACTGACATACAGCACTGTATAAAGTGTATAGCATAATGATTTGACTTACACACATCATGAAATGGTTATAATAATTAATTTAGTGAACATCTATCATCTCATATAGATATAAAAGTAAAGACATAGAAAAAAATGTCCTTGTGATGAGAACGTTTAGAATTTACTCTCAAAGCTTTCACATGTAACATACATTACATCCCTAATACTTACTTTACTTGTAACTGGGAGTTTGTACTTTTAATTTTTATTTTATATTTGTAGGGCTTCCAGCATAGCTCAGTCAGTAAAGAATCTGCCTGCAATGCTGGAGACATGGGTCTCCAGCAATTCCTGGGTCGGGAAGATCCCCTGGAGAAGGAAATGGCAACCCACTCCAGTATTCTTGCCTAGAGAACCCCATGGACAGAGGATCCTGGCAGGCTTTAGTCTATAGGGTCGCAAGAGTCAGATACGACTTAGCACTATCTTTCTTTATAGCTGATTAACAATACTGTGTTTCAGGTGTACTGCAAAGTGGTCCAGTTATACATGTATAAAGTACGTAGGATAGGTTGCATTGTTTACTATTTTAGCCAAAGCTCCAATACTTTGGCCATGTGATGCAAAGAGCAGACTCATTGGAAAATACCCTGATGCTGGGAAAGATTGAGGGCAGGAGGAGAAGAGGGCCACAGAGGGTGAGATGGTTGGATGGCATCACTGACTCAATGGGCATGAATTTGAGCAAACTCCAGGAGATGGTGAAGGACAGAGGAGCCTGGTGTACTGCAGTCCATGGGGTCACAAAGAGTCAGATATGACTGGGCAAATGAACAATGACAACAAATGTGAAGTCTTAGTCTGTTTGGGCCGCTATAACAAAATACTACAGCCTGGGTCCCATATAAACAGCAGAAATTTATTGCTGACAACTCTGGGGGCTGGAATTCTGAGAGTAGGGTGCCAGCATGCTAGGTGAGGGCTCTCTTCCAGGTTGCATGTATGACTATGTCCTCCTCACAAGGAAGAAAGGGCTTGGGGGCTCTGTGGGGCATCTCTTTCATAAAAGCACCAGTCCCACTGTTAAGAGCTCCACCCTTATGATGTAATCTCCTCCCAAAGGCCCCAACTACTAACACCATCACCTTCCACAGGTAGGGAGTGGTTAGGATTGCAGCATAAATTTTCGGGAGTCAAACATTCAGACCATAATGGTGATTTTTTTTTTTCCCCCCAACATGAAACAGTGTTAGAGCCTAGGTTCAAACCAGCGTTTTCTAACTCAAGCCTGGAAATGTCACTCATTTCACTTAAGACACCTCAGAGGTTCATAGAGAATACAGCTGAGTGGACTTAGGCCCGTCTTCAAACTTCCATGTGTTTTCCTGCCCATCTTTTTTTAAGTGTTCTGTGAAGCAGATTGATAACTGAAACATAACTTTAAAGATGTTATTTACTTTTCAAATTTAGTGTGAGACTAACGAAAATTAGAATTTATTCTCCATTTAAAACTATCTAAACAACCAAATAAATACAAGTATGTCTGTATTGTCAGTTATAATAAACATGTAATGATTATTTATTTTAGATATTTGACTAATTGAATAAATTAGAACAGCAGAAATTTAATGACACTGGTAGAAACATTTCCTCCAAAGTTGGCAGCTGTCAATTATTCTTCATGTTTTGAACAGGATTCACTGTAATAAAATCACCTATTATTTCTGATAAAAATGGGCAAAGCACACACACATAAAATCTCTTGGTTTGTCTTAATGCCTCTGTAGCAAAAAACTGATGACATTTTTCATTTCCTTTGTCCTTTCCAGACAAAAGCCACCTCTATATGGCTCTATAAGTCTTCAATTCAGGGGTATAGCCGTTATCTTAATGGGATTGTACTTGATTAATCTGATAAATTTTTGGCAACCTACCCACATTGCTTCCTTCAGCTGACATAAAATTCACTCAGGTGACCAGCTTTATCTTACAAGGAGTGAAAGGAAAGCCTTTGTCATACCTGTCTGCACCTGGATTTCAAGCCTTTGAAAAAGATTAAAGGTACCAAATATCTTACCTGCTGTAAGTATTGGGTTGGCCCAAAAGTTCATTCGGTTACTGAATACATTATTCACTGAAGTTTGTCATGAAAATGAAAAATGTTTTTTATTTTTACTTAAAGTCAAACAACCTTTTTAGCAAACCCAACTGGTGATACCCACAGACGTACCTAGTGAAATGCTTGTCTAAGGTATATGAAATTTTCTACCCGGTGAATCAAAACCCTCTCCTGTTCTTTTAATGCTCTGTTCCCTGACTAGTGTCCCAGTTCAAACAGTTATACATCTTACCACCCTATTGCCTCTGAAATCTTGCTCCTCTCCCTTTTTCCTTTGCTTTCACTCCCACTGCCCGTTCAGCTTCTCTGAAGTAATCCGTTTCTCTCCTTCAGTCTTTTAGCTTACTGAAATGTCTTTTTTTGAATACTAGAATTCTGACACTAGTTACTAGAATTCTGACACTAGTTTTGAAGACTGCCTGCCTGATTCAGACATTTGTCTATCAGAAAGAATTCTTAATCACTGTCTTTAATTAGGATATTTGAAGGGGTCCTTAACTGGAGGTTTGAAGGCATCAGAAAAGATTGAGAATGACTGAACTCATGCTATATAAATGAGAATTATTTACTGTTGGCTATGCACTTAATGGAAGCCTGATTAGATATAAAAATATATAACTAAAAAATTACATAAACACATAAATAAATGTCTGTATGACTAAGTGCATACCAAAGCATCCTGATACTCCTTAGCAAGAGCTAGAAAAAGAGATTTTTATCCTGGGACTTCCCTGGTGGCCCAGTGACTAAGACTCCATGCTCCCAATGCAGGGGACCCAGGTTTAATCCCTGGTTGAAAAGCTGGGTCTCACATGCCACAACTAAAACCTGGCACAGCCAAATAAACCAATGAAAATAAATATTTTCTTAAAAAAGAGATGGTCTCCTGATCCTGCTATAGATTGCACTTCTTTCCCGGTATCCAGTTATTAGGGATCCTCTCCATTGTGCTTCATTCCCACCTGAGCCATATACATCGCTTTCTTGTGTCAGAACTTTTAATGCTCATTGACGAGAATTCTTGATCTCTCTGTGGTTGAACCCAGCGCACATTTGAAATAAGGATTCCGCATCAACTTCCTAAGGCATGCTATTGCCAATATGCTTTACAGAGTGCCTGATACCAGTTACTTTCCAACCGCAGTGTTTTCTCTTTCTCTTCTGTGTCCCCTCCCGTCTTTCTCCACCTCTCTCCTTTCCCATCTTGTTCCTCCTTCCCTTCTTCTTCTGCCTTTTACCTTGCATTGTGGGAGTAAAAAGTTTCTATTCCCAGTTCCTTTGGCAGACAGATAAACTTTCAGAGGAGAGTTTAATGGGGAAAAAAGCTATTTCATTATACAGATATCCAGATGTCCCAATATCATGAAGCCTCCTATAATACTCTTATATTGAACTTCCTCTTTATGTGCAATCTGTATGGGCTACACTGAAACATAGCAGACATACCATAGGTATTAGTTGCTTTAATACACAGTCTTCCTAGGCACTGGTTTGTGCTAAAATGTACTATTCAAATAAAAGCATCCCAGTACAAATTGAACAAAGAAAGAGAAGTCCTGATTGAACACAGAGAAATGTTATTCTCAAATACTCATGTGCACAAGAATTGCCTGAGACCCTTGTTAAAACCCAGACTCAGACTCAGCCAGTTTAGAGACAGATCTGAGATTCTGTGTTTCTAATCACTACCTCGGTGGTGCTACTGCTGGTCTACAAACCGCACTTTGAACAGCAAGGTAGTGGATTGTTTGTGACTTACCCATTCACTTGTGCCATGATGCCACTCAAAACAGGTTGCTTGAAAACTAAAACAATTTAGAGCACCAAATAAAGATTGTCACATGCCTCATTTTTCAACATACCATCTTGAATCAAAATGATGTGCTAAACCATCCAGGTGTGCATATCTGTTGTCATTCTAAATAGGCTCCGATGAAATGTCAGTATAGGAATAGGCGTATAGAGGTAAATGACTTTTGCTAATGTAGTTTTTGTTTAGAATTTGCGCTTCTCCTGCCCTTCAAAAGAACTAGCCATGGCTTAAATACCAGCGTACAAGAAATGAGGCGGTGACACAAAAGCCCAAGTGCACCTGACTTCTTAGCTTATCAGGTTGAAAAGACAATCCCTGTTACTTGGTAGCAAGCAGCTGGGAATATTGGTGTTCAAAGCTGGGTTTTCTCAAAGGCAAAAACAGCATCAAAATATAAAAAGCTTTTTATTTCTGGCATGAGTGATAAAGATGCCAAACTGAGAAGCAGGTGAAAAAACTTAGCTTCTGCTTCTACAGGCTAATTTTATATGTGTTCTTGTCCAGCTGTTCTTCGTAAGTCCAGCTGCTAGTGCACAGGACAGGTGGTAATCCCTGCTTAGTGGCTCATTACCACCCAGAGGCTTTGATCTGGCTAATACATAATCAATCAGGTTCTGAATTTTAATATCCCTCCTATTTTCATTTCACTTGTTTCACCTAAATTTATTTTCCAAAGTCCCAATATGACTTTGCTTTTTAATAAGATTATTTTTGATCATTTATTTATTTTGACAGAACTAGGCTCACGATATGCCAGCTGGAGTTTATTATGCCCCTGAATCATAAACTTTTTCTTCTTCCTTCTTTATCTCCTCACCAGATCCAAATTGCAAAACTGAAGGATAAAGTTTTAATTTGGGATGTACAAAAGACTGAAACCATTTTAGAGGAGAGCATTAATGAAAATCAATATCTAAAAGCCTCTGTTTAAGACTGTGAGCCCAGTAGTTTATGCTTCTCTTCTAGTCTCTCCAGAGTCGTGATGTGCATAAATTACCATTACGAAACAAACACAAATCCCAACTGTGAAAAGTTAACCACTCTCAACTAGTCATGTATTCTGTAGTGCTTATGTGATTATTAATTATTTCGAAAGGTAGCAGTTGAGGTATTTTTCCAATATTTTCTCCACTTGTTAAATGATTTTGTGCGTATGTAACTATATACTTCAGAGAAGGCAATGGCAACCCACTCTAGTACTCTTGCCTGGAAAATCCCGTGGATGGAGGAGCCTGGCAGGCTGCAGTCCATGGGGTGGCTAAGAGTCAGACACGACTGAGCGACTTCACTTTCACTTTTATGCATTGGAGAAGGAAAGGGCAACCCACTCCAGTGTTCTTGCCTGGAGAATCCCAGGGACAGGGGAGCCTGGTGGGCTGCTGTCTCTGGGGTCGCACAGAGTCAGACATGACTGAAGCGACTTAGCAACATCAACTATATACTTATTATGTGTGTCGGTGTGCATGTTATCTTCCTGTATATCCCTTAGATGCTTCTAAGGCTGAAAGAACCAGCTGAAATTTCTGCCTCTTCCTCACAAGTATCTGTGTATTTAACAATTTGCGTTTTTGTATGCAAACAGTAAATATCTCAAGTTGGCATAACTCTTCTTTAATGCCCTAAAAAAAGACTTCAGAATGGGGGGGATTTCAGAGGGTGAGTAAGTAAAAGACCAAGTATCCGAAGTAGAACAAGGCTGAAGGAGCAACCGAGGAGGAAAAGTGTCTGTTCTCTAGCTGGTACTGTCCGAGAGCATTAGATTTCTTTTTTGAGGGGAAAAAATTTAACAAAGTTTTTTAAAATTGTTGACAATAGTTTCATTTATATTAGCTTTTCCCGCTTCCTTGTTAACTCACAATAGCACCTCTATGGACAATGGACTGGTGCTAACAGCCTAAGTACCGTGAGCTTTTTTAAAAGCAGATGGCCTGGGGCCATTCTGCTTATTATATCATTGCTTTCAATAACGTAACAGTTCTTTTCCAATGGCCCCTTTTGTTTTTTTGCTTCATTGCTGGCACATGTCTTTAATATGTAATCTATAATATTAACATGAAAATGGCTCTAAAATACTATTACTTTCCCCATCTGTGACCCAGTACTGTTTATCATCATGTAATGATCGTTCTTATTGCAGATGGCCCTCTTTAAATAGCATTTTAAAGACATTGAGGGTACTTCCTACAGAGATTGACAGACGAAATGATTTAATATCTAAAACCTCTGGTCGGCCCAACGTGTAAGAAATGACCGGAGTTGCAAAGCACCAGTCAATTTCAGAGCAAGGTATAAGAGGGACAGGAGGAGAGTGATTTAAAAAAGAAGTTTGTGTGTGTGTGTATGGCATGAATATTATCTTTGAGGAGAACTGAAATGGGCTGAACAGAACTTAATCGTAAGGAACAATTCTTTATTGTACTTCTTGAGGAAGGTGTTTATGTTTCCTTTTTGACAGTTCACCACGACACTAATAGGAAAGGATTTTATAATGAAACTGACAGTTGAGTTCTCTATGGTCAACATATACTCAGTTTCCAGGTTGAAAGTCCAAACTACTGAACTCCACAGAACCTCTTTAGCCTGTTTAGTTTTTTTTTTTTTTTTTTCCTCAAGATCCTATCACCAAGACGTCTTTGTCTTCATGATTTGCTTTCTCCTCTCCATTCTTTCTGCATTCCTTGCTGGGAACTGTCAGTAAAATATCTGGGTTGGAGCAAAAGTACTGATACTAATGCTTCCATATATCAACTGTTTCCCAGTTGAAATGCTACCACACACATCATGAGCATGTTCACTTCATGGCTAGCCATTGCGTTGGGGAGGAAGATTTTATGAGTCTGCTCACAATACTCCCATTCCTTGCTGTTGTTCAGTCGCTGTCATGTCCAAGTCTTTGCAACCCCATGGACCGCAGCACTCCTCTGTCCTCCACTATCTCCCAGTTTACTCGAATTCATGTCCATTGAATCGGTGATACTCGCTAACCATCACATCCTCTGCCGCCCTCTTCTTCTTTTGTCTTCAGTCTTTCCCAGCATCAGGGTCTTTTCCAATGAGTCGGCTCTTTGCATCAGGTGGCCAAAGTATTGGAGCTTCAGCTTCAGCCATCAGTCCTTCGAATGAATATTTAGGGTTGATTTCCTTTAGGATTGACTGGTTTGGTTTCCTCGCAGTCCATGGGACTCTGAAGGAAGTTAAACACAATATTTTGTTTATCTGCCTGATATTTTCAGTTTCTTTGTTCTCTCTTAACGTAAGTTCTTCACAAAAACTAGCCCATGTGTGTTATCATTCTCAACGTGTTTATGGTCCTTAACATTACTCTCAAATCGTACAATAAGTGGTGACTAAGATCACAAGTAGACCAGGCCAGAGCAGTTATGAGGACCAAATTAAGTGTGAGTTTTTATGACAGTACAAAACTTTCATAATTATTGTTTTAATATGTGTAATGGCACTTGCTTCAGAGAGCTAGCCTCAGAAGAGAAAGAAACCTCCTGACCTTAAAGTATAATTTTTCAAAACCATAATTCAACTCAGTAGAGTTGGTCATATTTTAGACTTTCCCCACCATTCAGAAACTATGTCTGAATTTCTATCTTACATCTAAATTTTCCAGGTAGAAAAGATATAAATATATATAAATATAAATCCCATCTGTGAAACATAACCATTTTCATCCCTCTGAAGGTTTTTTTCATTGTTGTTGGATTTCAACTTTTGTACTTTTGTTCATTTTGATGTAAAAAGTAAAATTTAGGGACAATCTAATCACACTCTGGCTCTCTCACTAAGAAATTTCACCTAAAATTTAATTAAATTCATCATTATTAAATAAGCTTGTTGAAGTTTCTTTTAGTCAGAGAAGTTGAAAAACACAAGCTGATAGATTCATGCAGAAAGCCATGAAATTTAAAAACCAGTAGGTGAATTTTATTCAGAATTCTTCATGGATATTTTGTTTTTCTGCCTTCATTTTCAGAATAATGCATGTTATTACTAAATTTGGAAATATTCTAAAATTGGAAATCCGACTCCACTTGATTCAAAACACAGCCTTTTCTCATATCAGTCTTTTTAAAACAATGGTTAAAATGCGTTCAGTTCATACCCTTACACTGAATCCTTATGCACGGTCTGTCTTGTTTTTCCTTACCTCTCCTCCAACTGTCCTTTACAAAGATGAGAAGTTTTCTTCCCAACACAAAATTCCCTTGATTATATATTACAGAGAACTGACACTTTGTATCAAAGTTTAGGAAAAGCTAACATAAGTAGAGCTTCTGTGAAATCTGTTTTACCAAAAAAGACTGGATTTACTGCTGATAAATAATGGATTTTTTTTTAACCATTTGCATTTGCTCTTTGTTAAAACTCATGAACAGCTTTATTAGTTCTAGGTAGCACATTTATTTTTGCCCTGGGTAAAGACTGAAACTCCAATACTTTGGCCACCTGATACAAAGAGTTGACTCATTTGAAAAGACCCTGATGCTGGGAAAGATTGAGGGCAAGAGGAGAAGGGGACGACAGAGGATGAGATGGCTGGATGGCATCACTGACTTGATGGACGTGAATCTGAGTGAACTCCAGGAGTTGGTGATGGACAGGGAGGCCTGGCGTGCTGCAGTTCATGGGGTCGCAAAGAGTTGGACACAACTGAGCAACTGAACTGAACTGAAAGATGCTTCTTGAGTAAAATGTCCACTTATAGGATTCAAAATCTTGAAATATAATCAGTGTCACCAATGGGCCAAAGAATAGAGGCAAGGAGATGACCAACCACTTTTCCCCTCAGCAAATTATTTACTGTCAAGTGCTACAATCACATTTCATCTATAAAGAGAGCTTTGAGCGAAGTCTGTGTTTTGCATACATGTCTTTACATTTGATTATAATTGAATATAAATATATGCCAATTATTTAGCTCTAGTTAAAATCTGCTAAAATATAGGGAGGCTTGTGAGTGATGCAAATTGGAGATTTGCATAGATTTAGGGTGCAATTTCAGAAAAGTAAATAAACATTATTTTTGCTTTCTGACTAAAACACGCTAGGTATATTACCTTGTTTACTCACCAAACATGCAAAAAAAAAAAAAAATTACCAAAAAGCAATGAAACAAATCTCAGCTCACCTTCTTAACCCTTCCACTGCCATTGCCATGACTTACAAGTCAAAAATAGAGAGCCACTTCTTTACTGATGGACAGAAATTTATTAGAAAGCCACAGATGAATAAAGAACAACTTAATAGACTCTGAAACATTCAAATCACTTGTTTTTTAGGAAAGTATTGTGGGTTTTGAAAGGACATCAATCCAATCAAAATTTATTTGAACAGGATTCTTTTTTAGACTATCTCACAGGCAGTCTCAACTTACGGTATTTTTGTTGTAAAGTAAGTAATAGAGGCCAGATCTGATTTGCTGGAAGTGCTGTCATATGATTCCAATGTCTAACCTCTATTTGGGTACATAGCCCCTCTTTCTAGTCAACAGGAATGTGTTCTTCTAACTAATAGCAATTAAAACCTTATTTGTCCTCCTATTGAAAGAGCTCCTGGTGGTAGTCTTGGAGAAAACATGGGAAGGGGATTAGTGATGTCATACAAGGAGATGAAGCATTATTTTAACATTTAAAAAGTAAAGAGAAGATGAATTTTTTCCTCTTAGAAAATGAATTTTATCAAAGTATAGTTGATTTACAATGTTGTGTCAATTTATACTGTATAACAAAGTGACTCAGTTATACATAAATATATATATATATAATTTTTCATATTCTTTTCTACTATGGTTTATTACAGGATAGTGAATATAGTTCTCTGTGCTAAATAGTAGGGCTTTATTGTTTACCCATTTATAGTTTGCATCTTCAAATCCCAAACTCCCAATCAACCCCTCCCCTTCCCCTACCCCTTGACAACCACAAGTCAATCTTCTATGTCTGTTAGTCTGTTTTTGTTTCATGGATAATTTCATTTATATCATATTTTACATTCCACACATAAGTGATATCATATGGTATTTGTCTTTCTCTTTCTGACTTACTTCACTTAGTATAGTAGTCTCTAGGTCCATCCATGTTGCTGCAAATGGCATTGTTTCATTCTTTTTAATGGCTGAGTAATATTCCATTAGGTCTTCCCAGGTGGAAGGGTTCCTTTTTCTCCACACCCTCTCCAGCATTTATTGATGATGGCTGTTCTAACTAGTGTGAGGTGATACCTCATTCTAGTTTTTGAATTAAGAGAAAATGAACTTTAAAAATTATGAACCAATCAGCTTGATGTTGACAAGCAATGAAATGCTGGAAAATGACATTTAAGTGATAAATATAATGGGTATTTAGAAGAATATGCTCCTGAGAGTCAGCATGATAGCATCACAATCTGTCAGGTCACATTCACATTTTTATTATGGCTACTCAATGGTTAGATGAAAGGACTGTTATAGCCAGTGTATTTTATGATTTTACACCACATTTTCCAAATTCTTTTTTGAGGACTTTGGGAACCAGATAAAGAACAGTGGGTTGGGTAATAAGGTGAATATGCAGCTGATAAAGACATCCAAAGAATGTCAATTGGTATATCAGGGTCAAAATAGAGTCTGTCTCCTTGAACCTGTATTTTAAGTAGCTATGCCTTTGCACATGGCTATTTCCTCTTCCTTCAACTTTTCTTTCACAGACTCAGCCTTCTGTCTGAAGACTTTGGTTAGCCAATTTTACCCATGCATCACTACCTCTGTGAACTGTCCTTTGGCTGTATTCAGTGAGCACATCTTTCTACCAGCACTTATCTAACTAAATTGTGATTGTTTGTTTATACATGTCTCCTGCTCTAGCCTATGAATGCCAAGAAGATAAGAACCACTTTGATCCATTGTGGTCTCCTTACTACCTAATATGGGCTTCCCTGGTAGCTTAGATGGTAAAGAATCCACCTGCAATGCAGGAGACCTGGGTTCGATCCCTGGATTGGGAAGATCTCCTAGAGAAGGGAACAGCTATACACTGCAGTATTCTGGCCTGGAGAATTTCCTCGACAGAGGAGCCTGGCAGGCTACAGTCCATGGGGTTGCAAAGAGTCGGACATGAGTGAGGCACTTTCACTTACTACCTAATATAACTAAATCCACAATAGGTACTCAATTATTGATGGAATAATTGTAGATAATAGCTATATTGATTAATAAATTTGAAATTGACAGAAGTTATGAATACTTTATATGATAAATATATCAAAAGTTGAATAGATTTAAATGAGTTAGATCATTTCTAATTACAAGATGAAATATAAAAGCATGTTTAAATAATACATAAATCTTATATTTAAACTTAGTAATCAATTTGAAAACATAGGAGGAAAGAGACCTTAATTAATATCAGGTTGTGTTTAAAAACCCTTGGGTTTTTATTAATTCACCAAGTTCACTATGAACAAAAAGTTTGATGGCATGAACAAAACTAGAATGTTACCACAGTTCTATAGGGCATAAACAGAGGACAAAGGGATGTGAACATCACAGTTAGTTCTGAATATAGCGTTTTTTGTTAGTTTTTATTGTTGGAGTATAGTTGCTTTACAATATTGTGTCAGTTTCTGCTGTACAGCAAGCAGAGTGAATCAGCTGTATGTATACACATATCACCTCTTTTTTGGATTTCCTTCCCATTTAGGACATCACAGAGCATTGAGCATTGAGGGCTTCCCTGGTGGCTCAGCTGGTAAAGAATCCGCCTGCAATGTGGGAGACCTGGGTTTGATCTCTGGGTTGGGAAGATCCCCTGGAGAAGGGAAAGGCTACCCACTCCAGTATTCTGGCCTGGAGAATTCCGTGGACTGTATAGAGTCAGACACGACTAAGTGACTTTCACTTTTTCAGAGCGTTGAGTAGAGTTCCCTGTGCTATACAGTAGGTTCTCATTAGTTGGATATCACATTTTAAATGGATCTTATTTCTTAAAGTGTCACCAGAATAGCCAAGGGTCTGTCTGTAGGCTATATTATATCAGGATTAAAAAATAGAGGTAAATAGAGGTATTTAGATTTAGCTTACAGAGAAGTCATCTTAAACAGAATGCAATAGGGGACTTCAAATATTTGGAAGGTTAGGAGAAATGAGTTTTATACATTTTGGTTGTTTTTTTTTCTTTTTTTTAAATTATTGTTCCTCACTTTATTTTTTTCCTGTTTTGCCTTAAGAACAGATTCAAGTACATATGCAGAAGCTACAAGAAAGCAAATTTCAAGTAAATATTAAAGAAAATTTTGTAACTGAGCTACCAAAACACAGAATCTACCACCTTAAAAAGCAATCAACTCCTTCTAGAGTAGATACTCAAGGCTGAAATGACTGTCTCACCCCTAAAGGCAATTTCCATACTGGATGAGAAGATGTAATTCATTAACCTCTAAGGTCACTTCTGAAGCTCATGTTTTGATATTTTCAGAATTAATCAGAAAGGACTGACAGCATGACCTGAATCTGTCCTATATTTATATAAACATCCTATGTAAGACACCTCATTTTCTGTCCAACTGTATACATTTTTGAATGTTAAATTTGATTTTAAGGCAAATACTTAAAAAAAAAACACTTTAAAAATCAACTATTTTAAAGAATAATTTACACAGAATAAACTGCATCCATTTCAAGTGTACAATTTACTGATTTTTGACAGGTATATACCCATGAAATTACTGTTACAGTCAGAGTACAAAATATTTTCATCCTCCCCAAAGCCTCCTTGTGTTCCTTTGCAGGCCACTCCTCATCCTTGGCCCCAGGAAATCACTGATCTGCTTTCTGTCACTATAAATTAGTTTTCATTTTTGAGTATTTTCTATAAATAGAATTATATAGTATTTTTGTGTGTCTCATTTCTTACACTCAGCATAATGACTTTGAATGTCAGTAGTTTGAAAGTCACTAGTTCATTTCTTTTTGATTATGGAGTACTTTTTACTGTATGAATATATCATATTTTGTTTATCAGTTCATCTGCTGGTGGACATTTGAGCTGTTTCCAGTTTGGGGATATTATGAATAAAGCTGCTAAAACCTGTATACTTGTTCTACTACCTAGCCTTAGAAATCTTAATTTTAAGATGCACACAATGAAAATAACTCCATGGCTTATGTGTGTATGTATTTAATGAATTCATGCCAAGTGAACAAGCACCTATACAACAAGTACCAAGGATAAATTGAGCAGCTATCAGCTGAGTTCTGTGAGAAAGCCTCACTTTCTAACATTCTTTCTAGGGAGTAGATGTGTATCAGTTATCTTTTGCTGCATAACAAACTACTCCAAAACTTAATGGATTAACACAGAGGTCAGCAAACATTTCTATAAGGACCAGGTAGTAAACATTTCAAGCTTTGCGAGCTACATATGGGCACTGTTGCATATTATATACTTTTTTAAACTCTTTGAAACTTTAAAAATACATTTTTACTGAGTGTCAGTTCAGTTCAGTTCAGTCGCTCAGTCGTGTCCAACTCTTTGTGATCCCATGAATCGCAGCACAGCAGGCCTCCCTGTCCATCACCAACTCCCCAAGTTCACTCAGACTCACGTCCATCGAGTCAGTGATGCCATCTAGCCATCTCATCCTCTTTCGTCCCCTTCTCCTCCTGCCCCCAATCCTTCCCAGCATCAGAGTCTTTTCCAATGAGTCAACTCTTCGCATGAGGTGGCCAAAGTACTGGAGTTTCAGCTTTAGCATCATTCCTTCAAAAGAACATCCAGGGCTGATCTCCTTCAGAATGGACTGGTTGGATCTCCTTGCAGTCCAGGGGACTCTCAAGGGTCTTCTTCAACACCACAGTTCAAAAGCATCAATTCTTCAGCACTCAGCTTTCTTCACAGTCCAACTCTCACATCCATACATGACCACTGGAAAAACATAGCCTTGACTAGATGGACCTTTGTTGACAAAGTAATGTCTCTGCTTTTGAATATGCTATCTAGGTTGGTCATAACTTTCCTTCCAAGGAGTAAGCTTCTTTTTATTTCATGGCTGCAGTCACCATCTGCAATGATTTTGGAGCCCAAAAAATAAAGTCTGACACTGTTTCCACTGTTTCCCCATCTATTTCCCATGAAGTGATGGAACCAGATGCCATAATCTTCGTTTTCAGAATGTTGAGCTTTAAGCCATCTTTTTCACTCTCCTCTTTCACTTTCATCAAGAGGCTTTTTAGTTCCTCTTCACTGTATGCCATAAGGGTGGTGTCATTTGCAGGCCACAAACCAGATTTGGTCTATGAGCCATAGTTTGTAGATCCTTTTGGTTTCCCTAATGGCTCAGTGGGTAAAGAATCTGCCTGCATTGCAGGAGACACAGGAGACAGGACTTCAATCCCTGAGTCGATAAGATCCCCTGGAGAAGGAAATGGCAACACACTCCAGTATTCTTGCCTGGAGAATTCCACGGACTGAGGAGCCTGGTGGGCTACAGTCCATGGGGTCGCAAAGAGTCAGATATGAGTGAGTGACTTAACACAATGACTACTTATTCAGCTTACTATTTGGTAGATGGCCTGGGCTGTATGGGTGCTCTGAACCAGCTACTATAGTGGTCCCCTGTTATCCATGGCAGATATATTACAAGACATCCAGTAGATGCCTGAGATCACGGATGGTACCAAACTTTATATATGGTATGTTTCTGCCAGTGCATACCTATGACAAATTTTAATGTATAAATTAGGCACAGTAAGAGATCAACAACAATAGTAATGAAGTTGAGCAGTTATAACAATATACTTTAATAAAAGCTGAGTGTGGTCTCTTTCTTTCACAAAATCATTTTACACATTTAATACCTTTGCCATCTTAACTAAGCTCTTACCATGCACTGTGGCCCTATCTTGTGCAGTTTGAGGTGCAGTAGCAAAAGCAGCGGAAAAGGAAATGGCAACCCACTCCAGTGTTCTTGCCTGGAGAATCCCATGGACAGAGAAGCCTGGTAGGCTGCAGTCCATGGGGTTGCACAGAGTCGGACACGACTGAAGCAACTTGGCAGCAGCAGCAGCAGCAAAAGCAGCACACATGTCTTTTTTCTTCTTCACAATTTCATCGATAGAAGATTGGTTCTTACTGTAGTTCTTAGCAACATCAGCCTATCATTTTCTTCTTTCCTTATGAAGTCAAGAACTTTTACCTTTGCACTTGAACATCTATGACTTCTCTTCTGGATATCTCAGTTACCACCATCACTACTCTTGCACTTTGGGGCCATTATTAAAGAAAATAAGGGTGACTTGAATACAAGTTATGCAGTATTGCACCAGTCAATCTGATAACCCACATGATGCCGTTAAGTGTCTAAAGGGCAGGATATGCTGGACAAAGGGATCATCCTAGGTGAGACTGATGGCATAAGGTTTTCTCATGCTACTTAGAATGGCATGCAATTTAAACCTTAAGAGTTGATGATTTCTGGAATTTTCCATTTAATATTTTCAGACTGCAGCTGAGCATAGGTGACTGAAATCATGGAAAGCCAAACTGTGCAGGAGGGGTGGGGGGGATTGTTGTATTCTTTTCTGGGCCTGCTTAATGCACCTGTGGTCAGCTAGCAGGCTGGATGAGCTATTGTGTCATGATTCTCATGTCAACTGGTTGACAGGTCCCTTAGGAGCAGATGCAACTAGGTCTGTGAGTCTCATCATCCAACAGCCTAGCCCAGGCTTCTTTACGTGGAGACTGGTCAAGTCTGTGCTTGTGTCACATTTGGTATTGTCTATTGGCCAAAGCAAGTCACATCCTAGAGTCATTCCAGATACAAGGCATGGAGAGACTCTTCCTTCTGATGGAAGGAAATACACTGCTGCTGCTAAGTCGCTTCAGTCATGTCTGACTCTGTGCGACCCCATAAACAGCAACCCACCAGGCTCCACCATCCCTGAGATTCTCCAGGCAAGAACACTGGAGTGGGTTGCCATTTCCTTCTCCAATGCATGAACGTGAAAAGTGAAAGTGAAGTCGCTCAGTCATGTTCGACTCTTAGCAACCCCATGGACTGCAGCCTACCAGGCTCCTCCATCCTTGGGATTTTCCAGGCTAGAGTATTGGAGTGGGGTGCCATTGCCTTCTCCAAAATACGCTGCAAGAGTGGGGAACTAGGGAGGGGGCCAGAAATTATGTCCATTTTGCAATGTATCACAAGATACTTGGAGAAAAGTTATCAGCATGCTTTGTAGACTTGAAAGGACTCTGAATCGAGGTATGTGTAAAACAGGATGTGCTATGATAATTCCTGCTTTGTGAGTGATCTTTGGTGAGCTAGGCAGTTGATTTGTAGCTTCATAGCCAATGGTGGAAATACAGTATCCATAGTCGAGTGATTTTAAAATACAGTATATGAAATAGAGGTAAGAAATATAGTCGATTAACCACTTAACTGCAGGAATTTAATGAATGATGCTGTGACTAAATTCTGAAGAAAGGATATGACTTCCTTTCTCATTCTCTTAGCTGGCCACTTTTTTGAAAAGAATTTTATTCTAAATGCTGTTACTGTTTTCACTCTTAATACACATTATATCCCCATAGGCACAGGGCTTCCCAGGTGGCACTAGTGGTAAAGATCCCACCTGCCAGTGCAAGAGACATAAGAGACACGAGTTTGACCCCTGGGTTGGGAAGATCCCCTGGAGGAGGGCATGGCAAACCGCTCCAGTATTCTTGCCTGTGAAATCTCATGAACAGAGGAGCCTGGCAGGTATAGGCTCACAAAGAATCAGACATGACTGAAGTGAGTTAGCATGCACACATGTATACAGAAGTGAAAATATGTATACATAAGTGTACACATGAGTAAGCTGTACATGTGAATCTCATATAATGCTATAAACCAATATAACCTCAAAAAATTCCAAAAAGAAAGAATGTTTCTACAGTCATAGAAGAATTTCTCTGCTTTTGGTCATTTTGTATAAGCATAATCCTTGCCAGTCTTCATAAACACTAATGCAGGTAAGTTTCTCCAAGCCCTTCATAGGATGAATTTATAGGTATTAAATATTAAGTAGAATGGACATGAGTTTGAGTAGGCTCTGGGAGTTGGTAATGGACAGGGAAGCCTGGCTGCAGTCTATGGGGTCACAAAGAGTCGGACATGACTGAGTGACTGAACTGAACTGAAGTGGAATGGGAACCATTCAGTCCTAAAATGTTACCATGCTGTCAAGCACACACTTGCCAATTTGTTGGCCTTGACCTGGGCATGCTAGTAGCAAGGGCTCCACTGTAGGATGAGCACAGAAGGCTTATTTCTCAGTTTATGTTTTGAAGTGTGTTGCTCAGACAGGCGACATACAGTTGTATATAGTAGTGCAAGCTACCTGTTACTCCCCTTGACAATACTTTTTAGCAGCAGTGGTTTTTTCCTCCCCCTTCTGCAATGTGACAATATCACTGTGGCATTCGGAATAACAAGAAAAGGCTGAGTGATTCTGAGTATACTTTCAAATAGCCGTGCAGACGAACAGCTGATAGAGAAGACACTCCCTGAAACTTGCAGCATGTTCTCAGCCCCTGCAGTGTCTCGTGGGGCTCGACCTTCAGACTTGATGAATGCCTGGCCAGCTTGTTCCCACTCCTGCATCTCTTAATTCCCCTCCAGTCTCTCATAATGCTCCAGCCCTTACTGGGGAATAAAACTACAAACTGTTGGCCCCTTGCTTCCTTCCAAATCTCAGTCAAGAGGAATTCTATTTATGCATAATTGTCCAATAAGCATACAGTCCATCCACTTCTCTGTGCAGTAGAGGTTTCTAGCTTTCACCTTATTTGCCCAATCCCCAGAAAAAATTAAATTTTATGTAGCATTCCAGGGCAAACACATGTATCTCTATCTGTAAGTATTTCTTTGTCTATTGTGTGTTTATACAATGGAAGGAAGCGTTTCACAAAGCATGACTTATCCTTGCTATCTAATTCATTCTGATATTTCCTATTCTTTTCTATTTCATTAAAAACAACATTAGTGGTAAGCTACTATGTAGATTTCATGACCTATTAACAGTTCATGACCTCTAGTATGGGAGAACACTGTACCATATTTTATCCATCCCACAGGCCTGGTCATAGAAAGCTACATTCTTGGATCAGTTTGCCTTGATCCCCATAAGGTTACGTCTGCAAAGACAACTACTGAAAGGGATTTTGTTGAAAATTGACATCATGCAGTGACTCCCATCTGAAAATCCAGGCAGTGATTTTATTTAGATCTAAGAGCAGAATTTAGATTTTATTTTGTTTCACTTAAAGAATTGTGTTCTTTTCCCCTTATCAATAATCCAAATAATAAAATCCATCATATTTCCTTTTATATTTATTCTTTTGTTTGGTATCCAGGAAGACCACAGTAAAATTATATCCCCTTTAAAATTTATTGAAATATATTGTTATATCAAAAAAGGCTTACTCTTAAATAAACACAGAATTTTCACAGTGTGAACACACCCATGTAACTAGCATCCAGATCCAGAAACAGAATATTACAGCCCCCAGAAGCTCCACTGTGCTCCCTTCTAATCTTTACCCACTCTCCGAGAGTAACTAGTGTCATGACACTGAGCAGCATAAATTCATTTGACCTGGTTTTGTACTTTATATAAATGGAATATTGCAGCATGTACTCTCTTATATATATCTGGCTTTTTAAAATTTTTAATTGGAGGCTAATTACTTTATAATATTGTGGTGGTTTTTGCCATACATTCACATGAATCAGCCATAGGTGTACATGTGTTCCCCATCCTGACCCTCCCTCCCACCTTCCTCCCCATCCCATCCCTCAGGGTCATCCCAGTGCACCAGCATTGAGTGCCCTGTCTCATGCATCGAACCTAGACTGGTAATCTATTTCACATATGATAATATACATGTTTCAATGCTATTCTCTCAAATAATCCCACCATCTCCGTCTCCCACAGAGTCCAAAAGTCTGTTCTTTACATCTGTGTCTCTTTTGCTGTCTTTCATATAGGGTCATCGTTACTATGTTTCTAAATTCCATATATATGTGTTAATATACTGTATTGGTGTTTTTCTTTCTGACTTATTTCACTCTGTATAACAGGCTCCAGTTTCATCCACCTCATTAATACTGATTCAAATGCATTCTTTTTAATAGCTGAGTAATATTCCATTGTGTATATGTACCACAGCTTTATTATCCATTCTTCTGACGATGGACATCTAGGTTGCTTCCTTGTCCTGGCTATTGTAAACAGTGCTGCGATGAACATTGGGGTACATGTGTCTCTTTCAATTCTGGTTTCCTCAGTGTGTATGCCCAGGAGTGGGATTTTTGGGTTGTATGGCAGTTCTATTTCCAGTTTTTCAAAGAATCTCCACACTGTTCTCCACAGTGGCTGTACTAGTTTGCATTCCCACCAACAGTGTAAGAGGGCTCCCTTTTCTCCACACCCTCTCCAGCATTTATTGTTTGTAGACTTTTTGATAGCAGCCATTCTGACTGGCGTGAAATGGTACCTCATTGTGGTTTTGATTTGCATTTCTCTGATGAGTGATATTGAGCATCTTTTCATGTGTTTTTTAGCCACCTGTATATCTTCTTTGGAGAAATGTCTGTTTAGTTCTTTGGCCCATTTTTTGATTGGGTCACTTATTTTTCTGGAATTGAGCTGCAGGAGTTGCTTGTATATTTTTGAGATTAATTCTTTGTCAGTTGCTTCATTTGCTATTATTTTCTCCCATTCTGAAGGCTGTCTTTTCACCTTGCTTATAGTTCCCTTCTTTGTGCAAAAGCTTTTAAATTTAATTAGGTCCCATTTGTTTATTTTTGCTTTTATTTCCATTACTCTGGGATGTGGGTCATAGAGGATCCTGCTGTGATTTATGTCAGAGAGTGTTTTGCCTATGTTTTCTTCTAGGAGTTATGTAGTTTCTGGTCTTACATTTAGATCTTAATCCATTTTGAATTTATTTTTGTGTATGGTGTTAGAAAATGTTCTAGTTTCATTCTTTTACAAGTGGTTGAGCAGTTTTCCCAGCACCACTTGTTAAAGGGATTGTCTTTTCTCCATTGTATATTCTTGCCTCCTTTGTCAAAGATAAGGTATCCATAGGTGTGTGGATTTATCTCTGGGCTTTCTATTTTGTTCCATTGATCTATATTTCTGTCTTTGTGCCAGTACCATACTGTCTTGATGACTGTGGCTTTGTAGTAGAGACTGAAGTCAGGCAGGTTGATTCCTCCACTTCCATTCTTCTTTCTCAAGGTTGCTTTGGCTATTCGAGGTTTTTTGTCTTTCCATACAAATTGTGAAATTATTTGTTCTAATTCTCTGAAAAATACTTTTGGTAGCTTGATAGGGATTGTATTGAATCTATAGTTTGCTTTGGGTAGTTTACTCGTTTTCATTAATTGATTCTTCCGATCCATGAACATGGTATATTTCTCCATCTATTTGTGTCATCTTTTTCTTTCATCAGTGTTTTATAGTTTTTGATATATAGGTCTTTTGTTTCTTTAGGTAGATTTATTCCTAAGTATTTGATTCTTTTCATTGCAATGGTAAATGGAATTGTTTCCTTAATTTCTCTTTCTATTTTCTCATTGTGAGTATATAGGAATGCAAGGGATTTCTGTGTGCTACTTTTATATCCTGCAACTTTACTATATTCATTGATTAGCTCTAGTAATTTTCTGGTGGTGTCTTCAGGATTTTCTATGTAGAGGATCATGTCATCTGAAAACAGTGAGAGTTTTACTTCTTTTCCAATCTGGATTTCTTTTATTTCTTTTTCTTCTCTGATTGCTGTGGCTAAAACTTCCAAAACTATGTTGAATAGTAGTGGTGCGAATGGGCATCCTTGTCTTGTTCCTGACGTTAGGGGAAATGCTTTCAATTTTTCACCATTGAGGGTAATGTTTGCTGTGGGTTTATCATATATGGCTTTTATTATGTTGACATATGTTCCTTCTACGCCTGCTTTCTGGAGGGATTTTATCATAAATGGATGTTGAATTTTGTCAAAGGCTTTCTCTGCATCTATTGAGATAATCATATGGTTTTTATCTTTCAATTTGTTAATGTGGTGTATCACATTGATTGATTTGTGAATATTGAAGAATCCTTGCATCCCTGGGATAAAGCCCACTTGGTCATGATGTATGATCTTTTTAATATGTTGTTGGATTCTGTTTGCTATAATTTTGTTAAGGATTTTTGCATCTATGTTCATCAGTGATATTGGCCTATAGTTTACTTTTTTTGCAGCATCTTTGTCTGGTTTTGGTATTAGGATGATGGTGGCGTCATAGAATGAGTTTGGCAGTTTACCTTCCTCTGCAATTTTCTGGAAGAGTTTGAGTAGGATAGGTGTTAGCTCTTCTCTAAATTTTTTGTAGAATTCACCTGTGAAGTCATCTGGTCCTGGGCTTTTGTTTGTTGGAAGATTTCTGATTACAGTTTTGATTTCTGTTTTTGTTATAGGTCTGTTAAGATTTTCTATTTCTTCCTGGTCCAGTTTTGGAAAGTTATACTTTTCTAAGAATTTGTCCATTTCTTCCAAGTTGTCCATTTTATTGGCATATAGTTGCTGATAGTAGTCTCTTATGATTCTTTGTATTTCTGTGTTGTCTGTTGTGATTTCTCAATTTTAATTGCTAATTTTGTTGATTTCATTCTTCTCCCTTTGTTTCTTGATGAGTCTGGCTAATGGTTTGTCTATTTTATTTATCTTTTCAAAGAACCAGCTTTTAACTTTGTTGATTTTGGCTATGGTCTCCTTTGTTTCTTTTGCATTTATTTCTGCCATAATTTTTATGATTTCTTTCCTTCTACTAACCCTGGGGTGCTTCATTTCTTCTTTTTCTAGTTGCTTTAGGTGTAGAGTTAGGTTATTTATTTGATTTTTCTCCTTTTTCTTGAGGTAGGCTTGTACTGCTATGAACCTTCCCCTTAGCACTGCTTTTATTGAATCCCATAGGTTTGGGGTTGTTGTGTTTTCATTTTCATTCGTTTCTATGCATATTTTGATTTCTTCTGTGATTTGTTGGTTATTCAGAAGTGTGTTGTTTAGCCTCCATATGTTTGTATTTTTAATAATTTTTTTTCCTGTAGTTGGCATCTAATCTTACAGCATTGTGATCAGAAAAGATGCTTGAGATGATTTCAAAATTTTTTTAATTTACCAAAGCTAGACTTATGGCCCTGGATGTGATCTATCCTGGAGAAGTTTCCATGTGCACTTGAGAAAAAGGTGAAAATCACTGTTTTAGGGTGAAATGTGCTATAGATATCAATTAGATCTAACTGATCCATTGTATCATTTAAAGTTTGTTTCCTTGTTCATTTTCTTTTTAGTTGATCTATCCATAGGTGTGAGTGGGGTATTAAATTCTCCCACTATTATTGTGTTACTGTTAGTTTCCCTTTTCATATTTGTTAGCATTTGCCTTACATATTGCCGTGCTCCTATGTTGGGTGCATATATATTTATAATTGTTATATCTTCTTCTTGGATTGATCCTTTGATTATTATGTAGTGTCCTTCTTTGTCTCTTTTCACAGCCTTTATTTCAAAGTCTATTTTATCTGATATGAGTATTGCTATACTTACTTTCTTCTGGTCTCTATTTGCATGAAATATCTTTTTCCAGCCCTTCACTTTCAGTCTGTTTGTGTCCCTAGGTTTGAAGTGGGTCTCTTGTAGACAGCATATATATGGGTCTTGTTTTTGTATCCATTCAGCCAGTCTTTGTCTTTTGGTTGGGGCATTCAACCCATTTACGTTTAGGATGATTATTGATAAGTATGATCCCTTTGCCATTTACTTTGTTGTTTTGGGTTCGAGTTTATATACCTCTTCTGTGTTTCCTGTCTAGAGAAGATCCTTTAGCATTTGTTGGAGAGCTGGTTTGGTGGTGCTGAATTCTCTGAGTAGTTTTGCTTGTCTGTAAAGCTTTCTATTTCGCCTTCATATTTGATTGAGATCCTTGCTGGGTACAGTAATCTGGGTTGTAGGTTTTTCTCTTTCATCACTTTAAGTATGTCCTGCCATTCCCTTCTGGCTTGAAGAGTTTCTATTTAAAGATCAGCTGTTATCCTTATGGGGATCCCCTTGTGGGTTATTTGTTGTTTTTCCCTTGCTTCTTTTAATATTTGTTCTTTGTGTTTGATTTTTGTTAATTTGATTAATATGTGTCCTGGCGTGTTTTTCCTTGGGTTTATCCTATTTGGGACTCTCTGGGTTTCTTGGACTTAGGTGGCTATTTCCTTCCCCATTTTAGGGAAGTTTTCAACTATTATTTCCTCAAGTATTTTTTCATGCCCTTTCTTTTTGTCTACTTCTTCTGGGACTCCTATGATTCGAATGTTGGGGCTTGCACTTCTCAGGTCTATGCCACTCAGGTTCAGGTTCATGGGTACTCCACAAAGGCACAGACTCAGTTGGGCTTGCATTTTGTGCCCTTCCCATGTCCAAGCAGCTCAGGCAACTAGATGCTTGGCAAGCACACTCTCCCCAGGTGCAGTGTGTCTTATCACCTCCCTGGTCTCAGCCACTTCGTTTCCTGTGTGTGCAGTGGGAGCACCATCTCATTTGTGCCATGCATCTCCTCTGGCGAGCTGATCTCTGGCTGCAGCCCTCCTGGTGGATGTCAACCATCCAGGATTCCAGGAAGACTTGGTTAGCAATTGGGAGCCTGCTCACAATTTGGTAGGGGATGCTGTCTCTGGGGCCGAGTTTGCCCCTTGCCTTTCAGCTCTGGCCATCGCCCACCTGCCTGTCTGCCTCCAGTCAGGGGTGGGCCAGCCCACAGCCAGCTAGCTCTCCTCTGGTATTTGTTCATTCCCTTGTTCTATGAGTGGGCCCAGCAGTGCCTTAGGTTGGAGCTTTTCCTGGGAAAGTTCTTTCTCTCTCTCTCTTTCCTCTTTTTTTTTTTTTTTCCCCTGTATGGCTATCCCAGGGTTTGGGTTGCTGTCTCAAGGTAGCTCCCTCAGATTGCCTTCAGGGCATTCAGGCCCCATCCTTACCCTAAGCAATGCAGCCCATGCCTCCCTGTTCAGCCCCCACTTGCTGGTGGTGGATGTGAGCATCTGGGCTACTTCTCCACTGGGAATTGCAGTTAGGTGCATAATCTGTGGGTTTTATTTATTTATTTTTTCCTCCAGGTTATGTTGCCCTCTAAGATTCCAAAACTCCCCACAGACCCCCGGTTAGAGGGTTTCCTGGTATTTGGAAACTTCTCCTCTTTTATGACTCCCTCCCCGGGACAGGTCTCTGTCCCTAACTCTTTTGTGTCTCTTTTTATCTTTTATATTTTGTCCTACGTCTTTTCGAAGACAATGGGCTGTCTTTCTGGGTGCCTGGTATCCTCCGCTAGTGTTCAGAAGTTGTTTTGTGGTATTTGCTCAGCGTTCAAATGATCTTTTGATGAATTTGTGGGGGAGAAAGTGGTCGCCCCATCCTATTCCTCTGCCATCTTAAGACTGCCCCCACTCCATATCTGGCTTTTTAAGCTTTGAATTCATCCCTGTCGTATCAAGTTGTTTGTTCTCATTGCTGTATAATATTCCATTGTGTAAATGTGCTAAATGTTACAATCTACTGTTGATGGCCATATGACACCAAAAAGAAATATCATAAACATCCTAAAATGTGTCTTCTGGTGAACATATGTATATATCCATTTCAGAAATATATCAAGAAGTGAAGTTTCTGAGCCATAGCGAATGTATATGTTCAGCTTTTATACAGTCTGCCAAACAGTTTTCCAATGTGGTTATTATACCAACTTAAATTCCTATCAGCAAAGCATGAGAGTTCTAGTTCCTTCATATACTTTCCAACAGTTTATGTTGTTTGTTTCTCATTTTGGCTGGTGTACATAACTAAATTTACTAGGTATACCAAACTGTGTGGTATTCAAATTTGGTTTGTAACTTTTCCTCCCTTCTTCATATTTCATTCTATTTCCTTAACCCTGAATTTTATCTGTTAGTTTTTGAAATTTATGCAGTCTCAGAAGTTGCCCTAGAGGCTCTGTGGAACAATGTGAAGTGCAAATACACATATAGTATAAACACAAATCTGAATCCTCAGCTAATGATGTCATTATCAAAAATCCTAGTCTTCCTTCCCCTCCAGTCCTCACCTCCAATTAGTTGAAAAGCAGCATTGATTCTGTCCCATAATCTGTCTTGAATTCAACCTTCCCACCAATTTCCAGTGGCATTTTGTTAGTTTAGGCCTTTATCATCTCATAACTGGACTATTGTAAGAGTCTCTATAGCATATATTTGCATTCTAATCCACACCCTCTTTTCCAGGCTTATTTCTTCCCACCCCAAATTTAATTCTGTTCAAAGAGAAGAATATTCAAAAGTACATGCTAAGTGCTCAGTCACTTCAGTTGTGTCTGACTCTTTGTGACCCCATGGGCTATATATAGCCTGCCAGGCTCCTCTGTCCAAGGTGATGCCAATTTTTTCTTTTCTAGCCAACACATGAGAAGAAGCTTCTAAGGGATGCGAGTAACTTCAAGCTGTAAGGACCTAGATTTCCACACTACAAGCTTGACAGTAAATCAAGTTTGTGATTTCATATTCTAATGGGATGGTTGGTATTTTCTGTGTGTTAGCCTTCTTGAGACATAAAATCCAATATTGGCCCAATACTTTTTTGTATTCCATAAAAGCATAATTGATTTCATAACACAGCAATACATTAACTTTTCCCCAAAAATCTATGCCTTAATAAATTATTAATATGAGAGATTAGCTCACAATCAACTTAAGAAACTTACATTAGCTCTTCTTACACTAACAGAAACATGCATGAAGCCTGATGGTATAAGCCTGATTAGCTCTTAATTGAAATGTATGTCCCCTAATCCCAAGAGGTCAAACTAACCACCTCTCTCTTTTGGCTTTTTTCCCCTCCATTTCTATATTTATAACCTGTCTGATATTGGACTTAATCATATATGAATCTATCTCAACTAGATTGTAAGCTCCTTTAGGTCAGTGTCATGTTTGAGTCCTTCTGGTGAGAGGAACCTGATTACAATGTTGAAATATTGAAATATTTCCAAGTCCATCCTCCAGACACTTTCCAGGTGTTACTAATGATAATGAAAAATGAGAAGAGTTTGACTGATAAGCAAAGACATATGTAAGTGCTCCATAAATATACCACAATTGCAGTCATTTAAAGAAATGAATATATGGGAATATTTAGCAGCAACTTAGTCTAGCTATGAGACATGAAAAAGACTCCTTGGGAATTTGTGAATTAGTTAAAATTCTTTGCATTCATATTTCACTTTTATCTTCAAAAAGTGTCTGGACAAAACTAGAGCTGAAGTATAAGATTCAGCCCTTGGTAAATCATTACTTGGTTAAATTCGTTTTTAACCTCCATTTCCCTTTCTTGTGGGGAATTCCTCCCACATCCTGGCTAATCAAGGCCTGCACTCAGAGTCCTTCTCTACCAGAGTGTAAGGAATCTTTCTCTCCTGCTGTCCCCCATGAAACCAACATTCACTTGTTCTTTGGGGTTCTGCTCTCTGCCAATAGGAATGTGAATACATCTTTTAACATGTGTGAATAGTCTTGCTATTTTAGCCTCAGCCCCCCAAAATAAGACCTTTTGATGTGAACTTTACTCCTATCTTAGGCTGATGGTTAGTGATTTATTTCCCCCGCTCCTCAAAAAAAAATATTATTTTACCCATTTGTTTCCCTCTTAAATGTAAAAAAACAAAAGAAAGAAAGGGTCCCTTTGAAACTTGCTAAAGAGAAAAGACTAGAACTCTTAGATCTCTCCTTTTTCTTCATACAACAGTCTAAAAACGAAAAGTTAAAATGACAGTGCTTAATTTATTTCATGCTGTATTCCTAACAGTATTCCTGAACTTCTTGGGTTTCCTTTAAGAAATATGCCTTCCCTGGTGGCTCAGATGGTAAAGAATCTGCCTGCAGTGTGGGAGACCCGGGTATGATCCCTGGGTCAGGAAGATCCCCTGGAGAAGGTAATGGCAACCCACTCCAGTGTTCTTGCCTGGAGAATCCCATGGATAGAGGAGCCTGGCAAGCTACAGTTCATGGGGTCGCAAAGAGTTGGACACGACTGAGCACTTTCACTTTAGGAAATATACCTACCCAACCGGCTACTTGGCATGAACAGAGTATCCTCCAGCCGTCCAATCGCTTTCATGGTCAATATGTGATTTGACCCTTACTCTGGCCTCCTCATTGGAAAAGACTCTGATGCTGGGAGGCATTGGGGGCAGGAGGAGAAGGGGACGACAGAGGATGAGATGGCTGGATGGCATCACTGACTTGATGGACGTGAGTCTCAGTGAACTCCGGGAGTTGGTTATGGACAGGGAGGCCTGGCCTGCTGCGATTCATGGGGTCGCAAAGAGTCAGACACGACTGAGCGACTGATCTGATCTGATCTGATCTGGCCTCCTACAATAGTGTCTGAATTTTACCACCAGAGCTCCAGAGGTGTTAAGTAACTGGTCTCAAAGGGTTAAGTGACTGGCCTCTAGGGGCAGAATTGGTCTAGAGCTCTGCCTTGCTCTGGTTAATGCTTCTGCTAGAATGTGGAGCTACGCTGGCTGAAGATTAAGAAGCTGCTTTTGATTCTGGTAGATATTCATCTCAAAGGAAAAAAAAAAAAAAACCCTAGTGTCTTCATAGGGTAGCATTTGAATATTAAATTTTCCTTATCTGTTTCAACTTAAGAGGATTCCCTTGTACACTTAATTGACTGGTAATTTCTTTGTTTACTACCCCCCCACCCCACCCCCAATCTTAGGATCTCAAGAACCAAGTCAGAAGTATTAAAAATGGTTACATTAGGATTTAACTTTTTTTTTTTTTTAATGAAGTTCGACTATTTCAGAAAGGGGTAATTTAGGCAGGAATATATGTAGAATTTCGCATTTTAATTAAAAAGCCTCAAAATGAAATGAACCTCTGACAGTAACAGATGACTACCTCTAAAAGCTGCCTTACTATCTGATGTATGTTCAGTATTTTCTTATGGATAATAAGTCCTACGACTTGTTTCAAGAAAAGTGACAGGACTAAAACAATTAAAAAAAGACAAAGCTGCTCTTTTTTAATCATATGCTCATAAATAAAACTGGGTTCTGAATTATTGCCACAGAAGCAACTGACAAAGTATAAGTAAATCACTCTAAAAACTCAAGCTGTTCTTGCTTTATTTTTTTTTTTGAACGTTCAAACCAAATCTCTAACTGAGTCCAGTGATGAATTTCCTTTGACAAATAAATATTTGCAAAGTATGAAATATAGACTTTGTGTGCTTCCTAAGGCCAAAGCATAGTGTTTAAACTAAAATTTAATATTTTTCTCTCTCCTCAACTACACCAAAATAAGAATATAACTTAAAAATAATTCTCTCTTGTAGCAGGCTGTCCATTAATCATGCTTTAGATAATATTGGCTTTGCGAGTATTCAGGTAGAAATAAAAACTGTAATTTCTAGATTGATCAGAAAACCTGAGAGTATTTATGGATTGGAAGAAAACAATAAAATCTGGCAAAATGGGATTTTCTGTAACCCCCATTATGAAGTGACGAAAGGTACATCTTTCAATAGCCTCCCACTTTCCTAGGAAAATTCTTCATGTGGTGAATGGTTTGATTGGGTAGATCAAAGAGTTAATCTACTTGTGATTTGAGAAAAGACTTCCTTTTTTTTTTTTTTTGGTTAGGGTGGTGTGTGGGAGGAAGGTAGGAAGAAGCCCCAGAATGAATTCACTAATTGGGGTTTTCACCTGCTGTGAGTCTAATCGAATACAAAGCCTTATTTGTAGCTGAAGAGGAAGGCAGATTTTGCAGAGTGTCAGAATTTCTGCCTAGTTTTGAAATTCCTGTTATTTGGCACTGCCATTTGGGAAAGGCAGACTAATAGTTACAGCTTTGAGCTGTCCTTAAGGTGGACCAGGAATGCAGATCTGCCTGAACCACCTTAACTAGCATCCACATTGAGCCCTTGAGCTGGAGGTGGTGTGCTCCCTATACGGGGTTAGCTCTGTAGTTGGCAGGCTAATAGGTACACAGCCGAATTCTTTGCCGGGGAGGAACTGCTGGGCCTGTGAGGTTAATGGAGTGTGGCTTGATTTTAGTGAAGATGCTAAACTTCACATCTTTTCTAGATGTTCAGTCTTATATAGGTGGCTCGGTGAAGCTTTGAAAAATCTTATTAGAAGAATACTGTATGAGAGAGAAGCCCAGTGCGACTTCCTCTGGAGCCTGTGTGCTGAAATCTCTGGTTCACATGGTAGCTGGCTCAGAGAACTTTGCTCACTCTGGCTTACTCTGCCTCCCTGCAGGGGAAGAGCCTGGAAAAATAGGCTTTTGTGTGGGTGTGAAGTACGCTGTGTCTGAATGTGGAGGTCCCTTCATTTACCAGTTAATGCGAACTGACTGGATATGCTGATATCCCTAAGATGCGGGGTTTCAGATTGATCGAAAGGGATTTTTACACATATTTTAATTAGCACACCATTGTATTTGCCCTAACAATGACTCACCATCACTGGAAGCATTTGTTAGACATCTGATTCACTGTTCATGGCTAATACTTGTACTGTGCAAAGAGAAACATGAGATCCTTATGTGTTTACTGGATAGATAGCCAAATGTTGAAATTTTACTATAAACTGTGTATTAGGTTTAATTGAAGCAATACCTATATTCCAAATGAATTTTTATAAAATGGTACAGGTTATATACTTAAGATTGAGCTTTCCAAGTGGTGCTAGTGCTAAAGAACACGCCTGCCAATGCAAGAGACTTTAAGAGAGGTGGGTTCGATACCTTGGGTTGGGAAGATCCCCTGGAGGAGGGCACGGCAACCCACTGCAGTATTCTTGCCTGGAGAATCCCATGGACAGAGGAGCCTGGCAGGCTACAGTCCATGGGGTGGCAAAGAGTCGGGGACATGACTGAAGTGATTTAGCATGCACTCATACTTAAGATTAGTGAAGGAACAAAATGCAGTTTGGATGGAGACTCATCGAGCCAGAAGGAAGCTGGACCCTAGCAGGTGGTGAAGTCCTTCAGGGCCATACAGCAGGCAAGCCCCCACTGCAGACCATTCCCTGTCTTTTCCTTTCCCTTGCTGATCCTCATTTCACCCTGGTAAAGTCAGGCTAACATTGAAACCATAAGCAGCTCAGAAGAAAAGGGATGTGTTGGTGAAAGATAGGAACAGCCTGGCCTCCACCCTTGAATCTTCACACACACAGACAGACAGACAGACAGACACACACACACACACACCTAAATAGAATCATCCAAACCCATGCCATGCATTACTGCCATGTCCAAAGGATAGCTCTATTCCTGCCATCTTCCCTCTGAGTTCCAGACTCGGGTGTCCACCTGCCTTTCACATCACACCGCCACCTCTGAGTCATCAGGCTCAAGACTGAACTCATCATCTCTCCCTGACCCTCTTCTGCCTAGATCTGTCCCCCTCTGGCTGAAAGTGCTGGCTTGGTGAGTGTTACTCACCCAATCTTGGGAGTCACCCTAGAACAATAATCCTAAAATCATACTCCACCTTGGCGGCATGTCAGAATCACCTGGAGAGCCTTAAAAGTCCCAGTGCCCAAGGCCAATTAAATCACAACCTCAGGGTGGTAAGACCCAGGCATCTGAATTTTTTAGCATTCCCCACGTGATTCCAGTGGCAGCCAGGCTTGAGGATCATGGCCCTAGATCTTCCTTCTAGCTCATGTATACATCCAATCAGTCAAAGCTCCTGTAGTTTGAATACTGCTGTATTATTTCCCCACTCTCTCTGCCGCTGTCATTGTTCAGATCCTCCTCATGCTGGAGTCAACTTGTATCTGGTGTCCTAGTTCCAGACTCTTCTGATCCAGTCCTGCACCACTGCCAGAGTGATTTTTCTGAAAGACGAATCTGACAGCGCCACACTCATGCTTAAATTCCTTCCTTATAAAGCTCACCTGTACCTTTTAGCATGCAGGTCAAACTTTGGATCAGCACACCAGGTCCTTCCCAATGTGCCCACCTCTCTAATCCCTACCTTGACACTCTCCCAGAGATCGAGGAGAGCCCTAAAGCCCTGAGAAAGAATCATCTGTTTCTTGTCTATTTCTTGCTGTGATCACCATTTATAATTACTGACTTGCTTTTATCCCTAGTAGGCCAGAATCTCCTTTGGGGCCTACAGAGGAGGCTTCTACAAATATCTATCCAGTGACCAAGTTTAATCTCCTTTTCACCTCTAACTGGTGGAGTTAACTTTCTCCTTAATCAGTGGTCCTTACTCAGCAACCAGCCAAGTACCCCAGAGGGTGACTTTGACTGGGTGGGTCCCTGTTTGATCTGGGTCCTGGGAGGAAAAACAGATCATACACTCAAAAGTGGTACTTGAAGAAAGTGTGGTGAAAGACTACTAAAACCTGAGCACTGCAGGAGAAAGAACAAGGGTGAGAGGAGGGAATGGTTTAAGGTACTTGAAGCATGCTGATGCTATAGAAATGACTACGCAGCGAGACTCATGGCCAAGCATAAAGAAACTTGGCCACTGGCAGGCTCAAGACCAACAGGAGGGAGGTTGGGGAATAAATACCCCGACATCTCTCTCCTCCTACCCTTTCATCTCCTGCTATAGGCCTTTCATCACTGTTTCCCATTGGCTGAAAGTGAAAGAAAGCCAAAGGGTAAGAGAGCCTGATTGATGCCATCCACAGAGGTCCAACCCCCTGGGCCACAGAGCAGGGTGGAAAAGGGCATAGAACAGAGCTGGAAGAGAGAATGGGGAGATACCCAGTATAGTCCCTTTGATCAGAGAGGTCCTCCTTTTCTAAGTACCAACAACGTTTAAGTGATTCAAAGACGAGTTTGGTGTATGGAAAAATGTACTAGGTGGCCTTCCTAGACCTTATCCTATTTAATTCCTTCCTTACCTCTGTTTCTAGCAAATTGACTCTCCTCTGCTGCCAGCCAGCAGTGGGATCGCTCATGAGCACACAAGAAAACATACAGATCTTCCTCCACAGTAGGAGAAGCCACTTCTCTGCACGGCAGCCTGACAGAGTGGCTAATTACATGGGCCTTTAAGCCAGACTCCCTAGTTCCAATCTTTGCACGGCCACATTCCAGCCATGGTACTAGGGACCAGCAGCTTGTGGTAGGTTTTAAAGGCAGGATTTAAACTTAAGTTGCTTTATGGTCTGTGGTTCACATCAGAACAGTAATAATGAGGAGGAAGAGGAGAGCTACTATAAGCAAGCAATTAATGTTTTATCATACATGGCATCACTATATAATTGATATATGAAATGAAGATATATAAATTATATTCTTTTCTTAACGGCTTTCCCGAATAAGCAAAATTGATATTCTAACTGAAATAAATAACAAAACAGTTGTTGTGATGCCCTTTTCATTTCTTAATAATGCTTTCTGTATTTAGTTTTGAAAACAACATCGAGATTTGGGACAAAGCCTTCAAAGGGCCTATAACGCCAGTCTAAAAAAGAACCTAAAGATGTATTTTTGAGGATTGCCATCTGTCAAATGTAAGAGAAAATTTGAATAGTAATTTCTAATTTTCCTTTTTTTCCCCAATGAATTGTTTCGAGTAGTTTTCTAGCTGGACACTGAGAAAGTAGACTTGAGCATTGATTTAAGAGAAACATAGCAGAATCCCCAAATCTTAAGCAGGTAATTTAAAAGTGTAAAACAAACTAGAAAGGAAGAGAAAGACAGTGTTTCCTAATATTTACAAATGTCCATGCTGGAATGTTTGCATCTTTTCACTGGAATACATATAAACAATATTTAAGTCACCACTTGCTACATTGACACAGAGGTGACATCACTGATTAACTGTAAAGGCCACCCTTTTCCCCAAAGATAGGGGCAGACCTAGAATCTCCAGTGAGACCAAGGGACAGCCTCACGCAAAGCCAGTCCTGGTGTGCACTCTGCCCCACCAGACCTAATAGCAGCTGAGTCCACAATTCACTGGCTCAAAATAACTAAAAGATAGCAGTAATGTCTCAGTGTATCAGGTCCAACGCCAGAAGTGCCCTGTGTGTGTGCTCAGTTGTGTCTGACTCTTTGTGACACCATAGACTATAGCCCATGAGGCTCCTCTGTCCATGGAATTCTCCAGACAAGAATACTGGAGTGGGTTGCCATTTCCTCCTCCAGGGAATCTGCCCAACCTAGGGATCGAACCTGCAGCTCCTGTGGTGCCTGCATTGGCACATGGATTCTTTAGCACTGAACCACCTGGGAAGCCCCAAGAAGTGCTCTATTTGTTTTAAAATAGCAACACCAATCAGACCTGCATGCACGGTGTCTTCCCTATAAAGTTTACATTTGTATGTGGTTTGTCAAGGGTAATGAAGAAACTTCACACTCCCTTTACCTTTGGTTCATGCACATTATTTTTGCCTCTTTTGCTGCGATATAGCAGATAGGAAAAGGAGATTGATAGCTAGAATCCTTTCACCTCAAACATTCTGGCCTAGAAGGGGTGAAGAGGAAATGTTGAGAGAGAGGACATTTAAAAAGAAAAAGGGGAACCCTTTAAACTGTAAGCTGAAGAATGAATCAACCAGAACAGAGAGTGAAAACGAAATGGTTGAAAGATGATAAAAAGAAAAGCAGGCCAACAAAATAAATGGACAAACAGGGACAATGAAACCACTAAGGAAGTTTATCTGAAAATACCCTTTGGACTCTTTAATCAAAGATATTATGTGAAGGTTGAGAAAAATTCTTGTGCTCATGAAGGCTTTCTTCTCTTCAGAATATTTCCAAGCTTGTCACAATTTTGCATAGTTAACCTGTGTCGTCATATTGCAAACTCTGCAATTAGAAGTATTTGAACTACCAGGCCCTGTAACTTTTCCAATAGAACGTTCCATTGGAAATGGTTTCCTTTTAGATTTCTCTGAAGAATACTAAAAGACCACACCATTGGTGGTGGTTTTTATTTAGAGTCTATACCACTGGTTCTCAAAGTTCACTGTGCTTGGAGTTTCTGATTCAGTAGCTCTCTCTGGGCTGGAGCCCAGGGAATTTTCATTTCTAAGTTCCCAGGCGATGCTGCTGGTCCTGGGACTACAGGATGAGAACGACTGCTGTCACAAATACACAGACAAATGCTTCCTTAAAACCTATTTAGCCCAGGATGAGCGAAACTAGAATATCATGTCCTTACAGCTCCATCAGTTTAATCTTTGATTGGTGGGGGGAGGAAGAATTATGCTCGTGAATTTTTTCTCTTTCACTCTTTAAAAAGCCAACTCTTGAGCCCACACACTTAATTATCTGCGATGAGGTCATTTGCACCTAGGTCATTTATTTAGGCAACAAGTTGTCTCGCTGGAGGATTTAAGGGGGTGCTGGTAGGGCAATGTGTGGCTTCCAGGTTCCGGGCACTACCTTAAATCTCCTGCTCCGTCTTTCTTTTGCTTTTCTCTTTTTCCTTTCCGTTTTGAAAGCCCCGACTGCCGGTCTCCCAGAGTCCGGGTTCCCAGGGCGCTAGGTAGGGGCGGAGCCCGGCCCAGCCCCGCCCCGTCTGCCTGCAGCGCCCCCTCCCGCGCGCCGCCCGCCCGCCTGCTAGCCCGCGCCGGCTCCTCCGCAGTGCTTTCAGCTTCGAGCCTGGGCGGCGGCGGCGGCAGCGACGGCGGCGCTCGACTTTCGGGGAGCCCGGCGGCTCTGGGAAGCTCACTTCTCTGCTCACGCCCTCCCCTGACCGCGGAGCCCTAGCAGCCATGAGGGAACAGCTCAAAGGGTAAGTGCACCGCGCCGCCCTCAGATCGCCGCAGTCCGTGCACTTGTGGCGCGAGCAGGGTGCTAGTAGAGGCGGCCAAAACTTGGACTCGCGTGGCGGCTCGACCCCGGGCTCTAGACGGCCGGCCCTCAGGGCAAGGTCCCCCCGCGGGTCCCCGTGGCGCCGCAGCAGGTGCGCCCCCGGGGCTCCCCCCCGGCTCGCTGGGAGCCCCTTCCCCCGACTTTGGGACGAGCTTGGAGAGAAAAGGCTGATGTCTCGCAGTACCCGGAGGGGACAGAACGTTCCCCACGCGGGGATTGGAGCTGCGGGAGCTTTTTGCTCCTTTCCAGGCTGTCTGTGTGGATGCGAGCCAGCCAGGCTTCCTCAACTGTCTCCAGACCTCGCAGAAGGAAGGGGCGCGCCAGGCTCTACCTTCCATTGCGCTGCAAGTGCCAAAAGGTCAACTTTCTGCCTGATTTCTTCCGAGGATTCCAACTGACATTTACCTCGTTGCATTTTCTAAAGTGTTCGTCCCATGCCCCAAGACTTGGAGAAATCAGGAAAGAAAGAAAAGGCAAGGAGAGCCTAAAAATCAAGGATTTGACATAGAGGATTCAGGGTGGTTTTTTTTTTTTTTTTTCTTTGCCCTCTGGGGTTGAATGTGGAGTCATTTCTGAGTGTCCTTCTCACGTTTCTCCAGGTGTCTGTGCCGGTCTTTAAGCAAAGTTTGTCATTCTCGGTCGAATCATGACAATGAAAAGGGCAGGACACTTTATCTCCATTCAATTTGAAATTAAGTTTGAAGCTTGAATTGAAAGGGTTTGGTTGCCCAAGAGAGACATATTATTAATTATAAAATACTTCAACGTGGAAAAAAAATTCATCCAATCTAAGTGATGTACTGAAGTCTTTAAGTGAAATAAACATATGTGGCCAACAAGTTCTTCTTGGTCTCTTGGCTTCTTTATCCCTGTGGCCTCTCCCTGTCACCCCCCACCACCCTTTCTTTTTTGTCTAGATTTTTTATTTCCTTGTCCCAAATCCCCTCTTTGGAGAATCCAGTTGCTCTTGGAAAAGCAGAAGAGCAAATGAAACAACATGGCTATATGAAAGGTTTCTGACCCTTGATCACAGTAGAATTGGTTTCAGTCATCATTGTTTGATCTTGGATTGGACACGACCCTGAAGTGAAATTGCTTTGGCTGAAGTTGAGGGTGGGTGGGATTTAAGCCCTGAAAAGCAAACAGAACGGAGGAGGAGTAACAGCTGGAACAGTCACGGAGACAATCATCTTTGCCCTGGCTTGAGCCAAACAGAATAAAATGTTAACAATCACAGGGAACAAGAAATGGGGACTAGAATAGGATATCTGATGCTTACACTGACACCCACCCCGCTAAACCCCCTACCCACAGTAGCAGAAACTTTTAAATATATTTTCCCATTCCCACCCTTCGAGTCTTCCAGCAGTGGCAGCCAAGTTCAGCATTCAGCATGCAAATGCCAAGGTTTCTCTAGAAAAAGAGTCTGATCCCCAGATTAAAGGGAAGTGATTTTGTGTGTGTGGATCAATGGGCTTCAGATTATATATGAAGCCAAACTCTAATCCTTTGCAAATCGCAAGAGAATGCTACCTTTATATCGCTGCATAGGGATCACTTTCCTCCCTGGGAAATAGTGGAAAGATATTTTTTAAAAAGGCAACTGTTTGGAATATTTTCAGTACCAAATAACAGTGGTGGCAGAAGAAATCTTAGTTTAATTAGGCAACTGCCATTTTCCTGGGGAGAACAGTGGAATTTTGTTACTTTTTCTAAGTGTTTAGTATTTGTTTTTAAAGAAACTAAAAAAGCAATTCCAGTAAGTCTGATATTCCAGCACTGACAGTAGGAACAGCTCTGAGATGGTTATAATAACCTTACACACTACTTGAAACTAAAGAAGGTGAGAGAAAATGTAAATTGTGTGGCAGGAAATTAGGTCAGTCCTGTGCTCAGTGGAGTAATGCTTTAATTTCTTATTATTGACACGTAGGTGTTGCCAGGGTCTTTTGTCACATCCAGTGATTGTGTATTTTGTTTTATGATCTTATCATGGCCCAAAATAAAAGGGAAAAGAGAGATTATGTTAGCTTGTACACATTAAAAAAGGGCAGAGGGAGGAGATCAGAGTTTGAAGGCTGTTCAGAGAGGCATATCTGATGCCAGGTTTTGGAACCAGCATGGCCAAAATCAATAACATTTTTTAAAGATTTAAAGGGCATTTTAAGGATTATTTATGAGGCTGGTCTCTGTGAATGCATGTATAGAATTTTGATCTATGTGGAACATCACTGTTTTCAGGAAGGCTGAACAAAGATATAACCATTAACTTGTGAGCAGGATTCAGAATTGCCTTTCGAGTTGGACATGGTATATGGGGAATGTGTTAACGATGTGAAAAGTGAAGTGCAGAAAAGACAGTTGCTAAAAAAGCAGTACTACCACCCGTCCACCACCACCTCCCCAGCACAGCGTATTTTTCTGTATTGTCTGTATATTCCAGGTGAACCTGAGCTGCTTCTCATGCAGTTACTGAGGATCCTCTCCTGTTTTGAAGACAGGCACAGAGTCAGAAATACAGCTGTAAAAACCAGTATTGATCAGAGACCAATAATTGATTTGTCCTATAAGGTAGAATGTAGATAGGACTTAGGCAAGTTTGTGTTTACCGTTTCATCCTGTTCATACTCATCTTTCCTATCTGTTTAGAAGGTTAAATATGTCCCACCAGGCTTTGGATTCATCAGAAATTCCCACGTACAGTGAAATGTGTATTTGTTTCTCCATATAGTTACTCCCAAAGCCGAAGTCATTACAGCTATGTTGCCAGTCGTTTTTAGCATTAAATGATTAAAAGATTATTTTTCTAGTTGGGAAGATTAGTCCCACCCTTTATTCTTTTCTTCTTTGCACTTGTGCTCACTTCTTTCACTTACTGCTGGGTTGTAATTGAAGTGAAGCTAACTCGGCAAAGGTGAAATATAGATCTGTTTTTCTAGTTACTTTGCATTGTTTCAAAATAAAAGGTTTGTGTGTTGGAGAGGAAGACAAATATGGTAAATGAAATTGGCTTTTGGACTGGTTTGAGTTCATTGATGTAGGTTATTCAGATTCCCTAGAATCACAAGTAATTGGGAGAGAGAATGAGTACCTAGGTAGGACTAACTAGTATCTGGTAGCTCAGGAATGGAGTATGAAAGTGGAAGCTTAGAATGTTTTCCTTCTTCCAGTAAAGGACATTTCAATATCGCTGTAGATGGATGGATTAAATGATCATTTCTAAAATCCCTTTCATAATTTTTAATCACTGGAATAAGTGGGGCTTCCCTGGTGGCTCAGGGGTGAAGACTCCACCTGCAATGCAGAAGCCTCAGGAGACCAGGGTTCAATCCCTGGGTCAGGAAGATCCCCTGGAGGAGGGCATGGGAACCCACTCCAGTATTCTCGCTTGGGAAATTGCATGAACAGAGGAGTCTGGCGGGCTACAGTCCATGGGGTCGCAAAGAGTCAGACATGACTAAAGCAACTTAACACGCACGCAGGGAACTAGATCTCACATGCCACAACTAAGACCCAGTGCAGCCAAATAAATAAATATTTTTTAAAAGGTAGAGGTGTAAATGTATCAACAGTCATGAAATCTTTGGAGGGAGGGAGCTCCCTGAAGCTCCCATTCAGTCTCTTCTCCTGTCACTTGGAGGCAGGTTTCTCTTTTCTTTGGATATCGCATTTGATACAAGTTATTTCTTGCCCGTGTTCCCCCAATTTAACGTCCATTACAGATGGTGGCTTTTCAGACTGGTTCTCTCTATCTCTGTCAGGTCAGGTTTATCAGCTCAGACAGATATTTTTCTGCCCATCGATTGAAGATGCTCCAGTCCTCCCACACGTGGTGGAGATGGTGTGTTATAATTACACAGCGTGTGTAATAAGAGCCTGTACATGTGGACACATGTGCTTTCCCCCCCTTCTCCCTCCTTCTCTCCCTGGGGCTCACATATGATGGCCATAGGAAATGGCAGAGGCCTAAATGCAGGGTGGTCTCCATAGCAGGTAATCTTTCCTTGCTGGGACTTGTGTACAGAATTGGTACACAGTCTCGTTCGGAGCTTTAAAAAAATGCTTGAGAATAAGCAACACTTTTTTTTCTCTATGAAGCTGCAAGCTGCAGCCTTCTTGTGCTGTGCATATAAAGTACCCATCCCTCCCACCCCTTCTACAGATCATAAACCATTGTGGACATGGGGCTTTCTAAAACTCCCTGCAGCATGCGCTGTATCTTTTGCTTGTCTTGCTCTGCAAGGCTTGGACTCTACTCTGCTACATTCCCTCAGCTGAGAAGCCCCTGTCTACTCCTCACATGCGGATTGCCTCTGTGGAAAAGTCAAACAGAAACAGACAGGTGTGGAAGAGACTGAAGCAGCCCTTCAGCAAGGAACCCTTTCTTGTAGATTTCTTTCACTGGCCTTCACCGTTCAGTTACTGATTGAGAAATATCAGAGGGCTGGTCTCTGAAGTTGTACAGCTTGGGGAACTGCCGCACATCTTTGTGTCATTTGTGATTGTGTTATATTTAGCAGACCACAGTAAATGTTTCTCCATTTTGCATATTTTCTGTAAAACAGGGGCAGTGCATATTGAGCATTGCTTTTGCCCCCATGAAAGGTCTTAAGGTGTGGCTGACCTACCACAGTTGGATCCTCACCTCTATCATAATCAATTAATGAAAGCTTTGCTTTCAAGGGGCAGTAATTTGGGAAATCCCGTGAACAGAGGAGCCTGGCAAGCTACAGTCCATGGGGGTCACAAGAGTCGGACACGACTGAGCGACTAAATCAACAACAACTTGGGGGCGCCACATAATAACAAAAATGACCACATATTGAGTGCCAGAAGGTATCAGTCACTGACCTCTACTAATTCATCCTTTAACACCCCTAGGTGAGCAGGGCAGCCCCAAATTTCACAGCTAGTATGCCACAGAGGCAGAGTCTAATCCTAAGATTTAACACCTATACTTGACTTTGTTGGCCTCCACAAGCTCCTCTTTCTGTGTGCAGCCTCTGTGTTTTCTGCTCCCCTTCAAGTGTCCACATTTAAGCCATTTCTCCTCTCTCCATCTGCCCCCCACTCTTTTCCCTGAAAGATGATGAATAGGCTCTGCTTATGAGTACCGAAATATCATTCAAGGCTGCACTTTACTGCATCAAAGGCCAGTCAGGTAATCCCCCCAAACTGGAAATATGATGCTGTGGTGATTTATGTAGATGGTCCAAAGTAAAGGAAAAGTATATGTAGTTATCTCTCCCAGGTTTATTCCCGGAATCGAATGAGGAACAAAGGTGTTCTGTTCTTTTTGCGGCAGGAGCTGATAGCTGGCAACCACATTTACCTAAACTTCGAGAAATGGAAGGGAACTGTGAATGCTTCATTCAGGCCCAAGTAAATATAGGAAAAGGTGCAGTGGCATAGCGAGCGCTGAGTCAAAAAGATACTCTAAAATAATGGGAGGTGGGAAGATAGGAATGATCTATGAGTCGGGCAATGGATAAACCCTAAGCTGACATCATCATGGAGATGAGATCTGGATACAGAGAAGAAAGTAAGGGAAACGTGTCAGGGGCAGTGAGAGCAAGTGAGAAGCGAGGCGATTGATTTCTGAAATTAATGTCCAGTATCTCTTTGACAGAGTTGAATAACCCTTGTCTGTGTTCTTTCGGTATGTTCTGAGTTGGATAGCTGAAGAAACCCTGATTTTCAATTATTGATTACATATCCAGGCCCTTTTCTGATAACAGAAGTGCACCAGACTCGTGGGTGCAAAAAATAAACAAATGCTGGTTACAAAATCATGATCATATTGCTTTTCCCATTGAAAGCAAAGGTAGGAGCCTTTCTGTTGTAAAATAAATATTTGTCAGTACAGGATGGAAGTCCTTTGAAGTCATGAAGCCAAATGATCTAAAAGCATTCTGTACTTTTTTTTTTTTGGTCTCTCTTTTTCTCTATTACTCATTCTAAATTCTAAAGTCTCTCTTTGTGTTTTATGTTTTAGCCACGAGACCCAAACAACTTGCTGGGACCATCCTAAAATGACAGAGCTCTACCAGTCTTTAGGTAAGGACATGGCCATCTTTCCTCCAGATGAAATGACAGATGACTCATAGGATAAAGTAGTTTGTAGTGTGCAAGCCATTTGTTATCTAAATATATCACTAGATTCTTTTAAGAAATGAAAAACAGCAGCACCTTTCTATTCAAAATTGACCATTAGCTTTCTTTTTTTCCAAGGTTGGTTAAAAATAAGTTTTAGGATTTCACTGATTCCTGAAAATTCAGTATATCTGAGCAGGTTAAAAGGCCTTACTAGTTTTTTTTTGTTGTTGTTGCTTAAAAGGATGGGAAAAAAGTATTTGCGATGGATGGCAGTTTTTTCCCCCAAAGGAAGAAAACTGTTTCAAGTTGTTCTGATTGATTTCTTCCTTGTGAAACCAAGAAAACACTTTTGCCAAACCACGAATGTTGTGTCAAGGAATTTTCTGCAGTCACTCCAGTGCTCATAATCCTAAGCGCATCAGGTTATTAGCATGTACATTTCAATGATTGGTCTACAATGGCTTGTTTTGTGTTTGTGTAAGAGCCTGGCAGCACCCACCCTTCCCATAACTTGGAATTTTTTTAACAGATGCACAACCTCCAAATAAGGGTGAAACACCAGTCTTTTTAATGCTTGATGAAAGTCCACTCTCTTGCCATTTTTGATCCCTCAGGAATAATCTGAACTGAATCCCCTCACATTGTAACTACTTGTTTTTTTTTTTTTTTCTACTTGTTGTTTTAATTAAAAATCGTCATGCCTTCTCTACTACTAAACATTTTTATTTTTATTTTTTAATTTTATTTTATTTTTAAACTTTACATAATTGTATTAGTTTTGCCAAATTTCAAAATGAATCCGCCACAGGTATACATGTGTTCCCCATCCTGAACCCTCCTCCCTCCTCCCTCCCCATACCATCCCTCTGGGTCGTCCCAGTGCACTAGCCCCAAGCATCCAGTATCGTGCATCGAACGTGGACTGGCAACTCGTTTCTTACATGATATTTTACATGTTTCAATGTCATTCTCCCAAATCTTCCCACCCTCTCCCTCTTCACAGAGTCCATAAGACTGTTCTATACATCAGTGTCTCTTTTTTTAAAGACTTTTTTTTGACTAGATGTATTTACAGACTGAAATGCACGAGGTGAACTCTTCGGGTTTTAAATTTTGTGAGAAAACCCATGGGAATCAGGATACTCGGACATATATTTTCGACGTCTATGTAGCCACGTACCTGTGTGTAGCTCCTGCTGCCCTTCTGCCATCAGTTCCCTTTGGTTAATGAATTCCAGCTATGAAGACAGGGCGTGGGGGCTTCCCAGGTCACTCAGTGGTAAAGAATCTGCCTGCCAGTGCAGGAGCCATGGGTTCAATCCCTGGGTTGGGAAAAATCCCCTGGAGGAGGAAATGGCAACCCACTCCAGTATTCTTGCCTGGGAAATCCCATGGACTGAGGAGCCTGATGGGCTACAGTTCATAGGGTCGCAGAAAGTCAGACATGACTGAGTGACTGAGCATGCACACATGAAGATGGGATAGGAGATATTAGCGTCTCCCCTGCCCTGATTGTTTTCCTAAACTTTAGCACAGGGAACTCTGCTCAATATTCTGTAATAACCTAGATGGGAAAAGAAATTGAAAAATAATATATAGTTATATGTATAGCTGAATCACTCTGCTATATACCTGAAACTAACTCAATCTTATTAATCAACTATCCTCCAATATAAAATAAAAGATTAAACATAAAGAAAAATATAAATGACAGAAGTTCCTTCTATAAAATCTGGGGAAAAAAAGCCAAAGTGTGTAAAAGAAAAGTCACTTAAAATTCTACTAGCCAGAGATACTCAATACAAGTAATATTATGTTAGCCCAGTCTCACAGTAAGAGTGTGTGTATTTGTGTGTGTGTGTATGTGTGTGTGTGTGTATGTACAGGCACATATGTACGCACACACACTTTTAAAAACTGAAGGAAAATCAGGATCAACTAATCTTCAAGTGCTACATTTTCAGCCCCTGCAGAAGGTTTCTGGCTTTTATGCTGGATTGTTAAGACCACAGGTGGAAAACTTGAATGCTTACGTTTTGGTAAATGAGAGAATGAGACTTCATCTGAAGTAGACAGTGGCTGTGCTGAGGGAGCTGGTCATCCTAGCCCAGCGCTCTCAAGACTCTGGATTTTTCAAGACAAACTAGAAATCTTTCAGTAAAGAGCTTATTTAAACTGGACTTACTAATTATAACCTCTGGTTTACAGGGGCTCAACCCACTTGTAATTTTTCCTGTTCTAATCACAGTGATCTTTAGTTATAAAATTTTAATTTACTTTTATTTAAAAATGAGAGGATCTTCCCTGGTGGTTCAGGGATTGACTCTGAGCTACCACTGCAAGGGGCATGGGTTTGATCCTTGCTTGGGGAACTAAGATTCCATATGCACAAAAAGATGAAAAATTATAATTATTATAGAATCAATACTTATTCAAATTTTAAAATGTTTAAAAATATATAAATAAGCTACTAAAAAAAGAAAAGATAAATAATCTGTTACCCACCTCTTAGCTAACTAATGTTTAGCCATCTAACAGGTATCCTCAAAAATTTCTCTCTATACATACATTTTTATAAAAGTTGAATCATTCTTTTTGTAATCATTTTTTATTCACCTAAAGGAAATGTACCTCAGATATCTTTCCATTTCATTGCATTGTACACTCTACCAGCTTACTTTGAAGTACTCTGCAATGAGAATTCACAAACATGGTTGATACAGAGCTAATTATGAACTCTCAGTGAAGAGGTGTTTGCATCTTCAATCAGAATTAAATATGCTTTTTATCATCATATTTCTAAAGTTTTCTCAGTAGCTTGATCATTCAAGCTGGTAATCTGGCATGGTTAGTAACCTTGGGCAAATCACCTGACTGTGGAAGATAATGTTATTTTACAGTTGCAGGGAACTTTAGAGTTCATTTGTTAACAGACTTATTCTTTGATGAAATCAACTTAATTGAGGTCATATACATGGAATAAAATGCTGCCATCATAAATATGTGGTCAATTCCACCACCATTCATTCCCCCCATTTTTGAAATTTTGTGTTTTGCCCTCCTAACAACAAACATCTTGGAAATGAACTAAGTGTTGAAATTTGATTTTCAGCTTTCAAAACTTACATTTTCAATATTTTTGTCACAATCACATATTTCCCAGGCTTTTATTCAAATGGTAACACGTTACATAGCATCTTCCATTTATTGAGAGCCTTCTGTGTGTGCTGAACATGGAAATGGATATCAGCAACCATTGTGCCTGGTAAAGGGTGTCAACAGCCTTCTTTCACAGGGCGGTGAAGTCAGGTACAGAGAAACCATGTGCCAGGCTTAGCAATTAAGAATCTGCCTGCAATGTGGGAGACCTGGGTTTGATCCCTGGGTTGGGGAGATCCCTGGAGGAGAGCATGGCAACCCATTCCAGTATTCTTGCCTGGAAAATCCCCATAGAAAGAGGAGCCTGGTGGGCTACAGTCCATGGTGTCACAAAGAGTCAGACATGACTGAGGGACTAACACACTGTACCTACCCTGGGATCCACCCCAGGTCTTCTGTTACTGTTTGCAATTACCTCATTTATTTTATTAGCTTATGAAAGTATGTCCTTGTAGGTTACCATGCACCTGCTACAAGTAGGGTTGACGGTTTTACCTATGGATAGACAGTTATTTGAATGGTATTTCTGGAACAAACCATTCCATTTTTAGAAATAGTATGGTGGATTCCTGGACAGTGGACACTCTTCCTTTCACTGTTGCCAGGTACACATGGAGTGATGGACTTAGTAGTTTGTTGGGTGTCTACATCCCTGAAATAACCTACAAGATTAAGTACCCTTACTGCCCTTGTTGTTGTTTTGTCACTCAGTCGTGTCTCTTTGCAACCCCTTGGACTGCAGCCTACCAGGTTCCTTTGTCCATGGGATTTCCCAGGCAAGAATACAGGAGTGGGTTGCCATTTCCTTCTCCAGGCAAAAATAGCACCAGAGCATTAACTGATGGAAGGCTATGGGATTACTCAAAATGTTAATCTTGCAGATTTCTACTTAGTAGAATTCTTAGGTGATTTTCTTTTTCATTCTTCTTTTCTGACTTTCTACAGTGAGTTTATACTACTTACAATACAGTATTTAACAAGAAAATTTTCTTCATCTGTACTATCTATCCCTTTCCTTAGAGTCCCTAGGGCTCTAATTCATTAACCAATGAGAACCTGTGACAGACAAGCAGCAATAGTCACATACACACCTTGCCCCACATCACACATACATAGACAAAAGTTAAGTCCTGATTCCCCATAAACTTTATCAGATAAATTTAAACACAAAGAGATCATCTCATGTGTTGTTAGTCTCCAGATATGTCCATTCATAAAAAGTTGACTTAAAAAATATTATTTTCAGGTTATTCTCAACAGATCTAAAATGGCTTTTTTGAGTGAGTTTTCATCAAAGGTTAAAAATACTGTGTTTTCCCCTTGGTTTAAACTGTGTACATGTTTAACAAATTCCAAGTTATGAAGGAAGAAATTGTCAGGTTCCCACACAAACACAATACAAGGTTTAGTAAAATACTTTAAATGTTCACAGTGGTGACCTGACAGTCATTAGGAAGTGGAGCACTGGAACGGCTCCAAAAATTTTTATATGCAACATTAACGATTTGGCAAAAGCATTGTTTTGTTTGCACAAAGAAATCAATAAGAACAACTCAAAAAGCAGTTTTCTTTCAGTATGTTTCTCTGACTACCCTGAATATGGTGGGGTGAGTGGTATATTAAAAAACAAAATTTGCCATTTTTTTTTTCAGCATGGCCTTATTATCCTTATCCTTAGAATGAGGGTATTGGACCAAAATATTGAAGAATTTTGTTTTTCTCTTGCTTTGGGCTGAGTGGGTCAGGTTGTTTCCAAAACTTGTTGTGATTATAATTTTCAAGAAGTACCTTTGGCTGATTTTGCAGACACATGGATTTCTAAAAGTTTAATCACCCCTATTTTAAAAAATGCACATTTTTGGCAAACAACCAACAGGGAGAGGATCCTGCCACCTATTCCTGTCTTACAGGTAAAGTGAGGGCAAGCTGCCACCCTCTAGTAGGGAGGCTCTCGGGAAATATACCTGCTGGGCCCTGTATTTGCTGTTGAGAGGCATATTCTTCCACATTTCTTAGACATAATAATATGTTCCATTCATGAGGTGAATTTCAGGTTTCCATTAGCATCTTTACGAATAGAGTGGCAAGAGTGTTGTTCCAAACGGTTATCTCGGTGATTTAAAACCTAAAGCTCTTTAAGGCTCCAAAAGACATTTTTAAAAATCAGTAGATGTTAGGTAGTAATATGCTCTGGAATTTATTTTGAAATACTAATACAATATTGATTTATGTAAAGTGCTGCTCTATGATAAAAAGCCTGTCATTTTCTCACAATTTATGTCTAGGTTCTTAAGTTCATCACTGAAATGTTAAGTAAACATTTTTTTTAAAGCACTCCATCCCCAACAGACATAGAATAAAAATAATTTCAAAATATATTTCTTAGTTTGTCTTATTGAGAGTATATTAATTATAAATACAATAAAATCTTTATGTGGTCCATTCCCTGGCTTCTTTATGCCCTATAGTATGAGGTGTTTACATGGGGCATACCAGCAGTGCAGCACAGGAACAGCAGTTTGTAAAGGAGACATAGGTTTTAAAAAAATAGGATAATGTTAAGAGAGAATCATGAAGCTTCAGAAAGTTAACCAATTTAATTTGCAGCCATTTACTAAAATCTAGATGTGGCAGATGATCTGACATTTCTTAACCCAATTACCTTTTCCTTTTTTGAAGTTCTTTCACTACCAGTTTTTTTCTAGGGGAAAAAACCAATTCTGGGGGAATTGGTTGCCTTCTTTTTCTGTGGGTCTGGCATTCTCTAAAAGGACCTAGCCCCTCTTAGCTGTCGCCCCAAGTCTGGAGCCCACTTTGCATGATATTCAACCAAATGATGCAGAATCTCTGTTTTCAAAAATAGACTTATAACTATTTTAGGAATCCTTAGGAAAAGTGGTCTTAAAAACCCTTGTGATTTGAAGGCAGTCCATCAGCATGTGGCCCCTAACGCCTGAGAAGAACTTCAGAGGATTCAAGTGAGGGCTCAGTTCTAGGGTCTGATGGATCTCAGGCCAGTGTGATTCTTCAGCAGCCCTAGTGAAGAGAGTCAAAAGGCTAAGAGGCTTTTCAAGATGCATCAGTATCATCATTAATAAACAATTGTAGCTGCTCATATAGAGTTGATTTCCAGGTGGCTCTGTGGTAAAGAATCCATCTGCCAGTACAGGAGATGCAAGAGATGTGGGTTTGATCCCTGGATCAGGATGATCCCCTGGAGAAGGAATTGGCAACCCACTCCAACATTCTTGCCTGGAGGATTCCATGGACAGAGGAGCCTGGTGGGCTACGGTGCGTGGAGTCACAGAGAGTGGGACACGGCTGAGCATGCACACACACTCCGCACATAGAGTTAGAAACACTGTCATACAAGTCCTATAGTTCTTTCCTCAGATTACCAAGAGGAAGAGAAATGAAGTTAGCATATTCTCTCTCTTTCGGTAGGCTTTCTCCATTCCATTAAATATTCCCTCCTGAGGATGCTCTGGCGAGTAGTACTGTGAATGACTGAATTCCTTCTGCACGGGGAGCATGTCCTAATGATTATCGCAGCATATTTTATAAACTCAGCTGTACTCAACCTACTCAAGCTACTCAATGTTTTGTATTTTCCTTCTCTTGTCTCTATTTCTTTAAGTATTGTTAGGGATTAAATCTTCTGTCTTTGCATTTTATACCATAGCACCTTGAGCTGGAAAGAATATCTCGATTCAGATCCCCACTTGGCTGTGACCTTGAGCTGGTCCTTTGCTTTCCCTCAGTTTCAGATTTCTGACTTACCAAGTTGGGCAGCAACCTTCCATATCTAAATGTCTGGGTTTAATTGAACTTCTGGCTGGGTTTGGCTCAGCCTTATGCACGCTGTACCCAACTCTCCAGGCCTCCTTTGTGGCCACCAGCCTGGAAGATATGAATAATAAGAGCATCGCATGAGTAGTTATTGTACTTCCATCTTTGTAGCACTTTACAGTGTGCAAAGACCTTTTGAAAATAACTGTATGTAATCCTTACGCAGCTATAAATTAGGTACATAGCTGGCATGTGAATTTTCTGCCAGTTTCAGGTCTTCTGTCCTACCATCCGCTTGAGTAGGCTCCTGATTTTGATTTGGAAAATAATGCTGCCATATGAGTGGATAGGGCCACAGTTTCCTTCTTTCTGTCTTAACTTGAGCAGGCTGAGGCACAAAACTTGCTTTGACTTATTCATACTGACATATAGGTGGAAGATAAGGAACCAAGTCCAGAGCACGCATTTTATGGCTCCTAGTTCACTGTTCTCCAAGGAATATCCATTACTCGTAGCACGATTTATCAAACTGCTTTATCAGCATAATTAAGCTATGGAATCTCAAATGACATTCTTTATTCCCTAGCTGACAAAGTTAACACGGGAGATTTACTCAGATTAGCAAAATAGAAGGCACAAGACATTAAGGCTGTTATGAATGGTCTTCCTTCACTTCTATCCTGCTTATAAAAGAGAAAAGAAAAATAATCGGCTCTTTTAACTTCAGTTAAGATCAATTGATCGTCCCCATTTGTAAAATAGAAATGTAATCTTAGCACCCGAATTTATGGCATTTTAATGGGATATCCTTTTATAATATTCTTCTTGTTCAAATAACTTGATTTAAAGCTTCTAATTGAGGAACCTAAATGCATAGATGTTTCTGAATTGCATCTTCCAAAGCTTATTTCAGAAGGAAACTCAAAAGGATTCTCTTTCAGGCTTAGACTGGTTTACAATTGTAAAGAGCTGCCAAAATTAGGGTGGTTTACTGGATCTAAATAAGAGGAACGTTAAGGTTACACCTGCAGCTGTGAGAAAAGTGCTGGATGTGGACCATTTTATGTAGCTGGTTCTGCAGAAGATAGTTTTTTTGCACATAAAGTAAAGGCATCTAAAAACGTGTCAACTCTTTTTCAGACATTGCCAATATTTCTTTTTTAAGCACAGAAGTCTGATTACCTCTGTATGTCTCTTAGGAGCTGCAGTTTTGCTGGAAAGAGATCCAAAACATTCAGGACTCTCATATAAAATAGATAGTAAGTTTTTAAAGTCCATACTCTCCATAGTAGTAATAAAGTGACCTAAAAATACTCTGAAAGACTCTCCTTCTGACATAGTGGATAAGTCATTAACGTGTTTGTGAACTGGTGATATTCTGCAAGAATGTTTGAGAATTGGCCATTCCACAAAGTCTTGATCCTTTGCATCACTCCAGCAGAGTCCTTGTGCCTTCTTATAATCGAAGCTTATGTAACCAGGACATACGTTACCTATGAGTTTGCATCTGTGTGTGTGCATGCCCATGTGCCCATATATTTATATGTTTACACACATATTGTTTATCAAGCATTCATTTTGGTGGAAAGAGCTTAGTTTATATTTTGCTTTCAAGTTCTACAAAGAGGCTGTCAGTTTTAGAGCAGTGTTTCTTCAACTGATGAAGGACAATTGTTTTTTTAAACATCCAGTATGTCACGGACTTTCAGGTGGTCTTATCAAAACTGACTAGTGTACACTCATATCACGTGACTCACTGCACAAGTTCAGCCATGCTTGAGCTAGTCTGTATCTCATTCAGTGAAATGGCCCCATTGAATACACATTTGGATGTCACGGCATTGTGAAGTTGCTATACAAATTGCTTGACCCAGTCCCAATTTGTCTCTTTGTGGGAAAACTGTACTTTGAGTGGCACTCTGCTAGAGCATTTCATTTTTGAAAGTATACATGTAAACTCAAATCAAGTGTCCTTGGGAAAGGGTAATTGACACCAAAGATGAACACCTAGAAAATATTTCCTACAAGATTTTATATTGATATTTTTCCAGTTGAGTAAAATTCAGGCAAAGAATGGGATCTGTATTCTTTACCAATTCCTAGGCCTTGCTAGCAAGTTTGGTTTTTATCTGGAACATAAAATGTGGTGTGTGTACTCTCTGTTGTGTGTTGAAGTCAGTAGGAAACAGGTTGATTATACTGTGAATTAATGTCACTTAATGAGTTGAGGTTAGCAGGTAACATGATGTAGCAAGACAATAAGTTCATTGACTTTGAGGCTGGCAAGACGTGGATCTGAAATTTTGGCTCTGCCACCACTTCTCTGTGGCCAAACACAAAGCAGTAACAACTTTGTACCCCAGTTTTGTGATTTGTTAAATTTTTATGACAGTACTTACCTTGAGGAGCGTTATGGGAATTAGAAAGAATATATGTACATTACAAAATGTCTGAAATAGTAACTATTCAAGGAGCTATAATTACTATTGATGGTGATAATGATACAGCACTACTTACTGTTAGTTTTGTTATCCTACCTCGTGTCCTTCCTTATCCAAAGGAAAGAAACATGTACAATAACTCAAGAGTAAAAAGAAAGGGGAAAGCCTGTGAAATAATGTGACATGCCCAGAGAAATGCCTGATGCAGAGGAAGTGGTGGCAGTACTGTTATGGTAGGGAGGGGACAAGGGAGTGGCTGCAGAGGTAAGGAGGGATGAGACCAGAAAAAGCTTGTGACACGTTAAAGGTTTGTTTGGTTTTGTTTTACCCTGTTGGCCTCGCCACATGGCTTGTGGGATCTTAGTTCCCCGACCAGGGATCAAGCCCACACCCCCTGCAGTGGAAGCACAGTGTCTTAACCACTGGACCACTGAGGAAGTCCCCCATGTGGAAGGTTTTTACACTGAGATTTTTGACTTGGATGATGGATCTGTCAGGGTCCAGTCAGAAAATGGAAACCACTCGAGTTATTTCAGACAGAGGGAATTTGTGCAGGAAGTTGGCTTCTCAGCTCTTCCATCATTGGGTGACCAAACAGACAGATGGCACCTCTGTTGTAGCCAGGGCTGGAGGGACAGTGCCAAGAGATGGTTTTACCAGGGCCATCACCTGGAGCTCGAACCAGTGGCCAGGTGGGACCACTGAGGGAGGGGCCAGTGGAGGGGCAGGGGGAGCGGGAGCCACAGAGGAGACAAGGCTACTCCCAGAGCTTGTGCTGAAGACAGAGAGAGAAAGGACGAAATAGCCTGGCCTATCCTTCCTCCTGCCCCCTCCCACTGTGCTTCTGCCACTGACTCCCTTTGGCCACACTTGCTCAGAAGCTGGTTGTCAGGGAGCAGGAAAATGCCATTCTCTGTCGTAGCGAGCAGAGCAGGGGGAAGGTCAGAGAATGGATCTGAGAACCAGCAAGCAGATGACTAAAGAACAGGAGACCTCATGGACCGTGATGCAGTCAGCCATCTGCCAATATGCAGGGAAGAGAAACACAGAGTCTTAAAAGCTTGTGTAGGATTGTCTGAGTCTGAAGCAACTTGGATGAGGTACTGAAAGGGCACACTGGGTTCAAAGGAAACAAGCAAAGAGGAGGGAGCCGTCAAGAAGCTGTCTGCACAGAAGTCCAGACACTAAGAATAAGCTCACACACATTTGATTATAGTACTTGCATTATTTATAGTTATTTATGCTCAAGTGTCTCAAGACTAACGAATGAATTTCTTTAAAGCAGGAACTGTCTTCCTCATCTTTGTCACTAGCACCAGGCACATGGTAACCTCTAAATAAATGTTCATTGAATGAAACCCAGTAGAGCAAGGGAAGGCGATTTTGCTGGGGAAGAAGACAGATCCCACTCAAGAAGACAGAAGGATGTAGACAATGTTTTCCTAAGGCAGATGATTAAACTAGCAACATGGAAGTTTCTGGAGAGATAGAGTTCTTTCCAGAAAGTAGAAGATAAAGTCTCATAGTAATGAAAGTTAGGACTATCAATTAAATTGTATATTTCATTGTCAATTTGATATCTTAGCAAAACCAGGTAAACTGCTACCCTGGAATTAATTTTGTTCTAAAAGGAATAATAATCAAGGAGCTGAGGCCCTTGAAAGAAAGTGTCATTATAGACTTGGAATTTAAATAACAAGGAAACAGTAAACACAATTGGATGTGCTGATAGCCTCAATTTTTCTTTGGTTCCTTGACTCAAGAAATACGTGAGAGTGTGCCAAGCATTGTGAATCCTAAACTTTAGGGACCACAGGCTAAAAATAGTATTGAAGGTATAAACATTTTTATAGTAATCTTACTTTTATGAACAGTAAAAAACATATGTGCATTCCAAAAATTGGGAAAGATGAAGTGTAAAAGGAAACAAAAATCACTTTAAATCTCTTTGCCCAGAAATAACCACCATTTACATTTTAGAGAGTTGCTTCCAGTGTTTTCTTCTATGCATTTTTATTAATATGTAGTTGTTTGAGGTAATATGTTTATAATGTATCCTGCTTTGGTCAGTGCCCCAAGTTTTCTCTCATTCTTAAATTCTTTGGGGATGTCATTTTCCAAGTTACATTTTCTTGAAATACCACTTTTAAAAAATAATTTCTTATTTTCTAAAAATTAATTAATGACAAAGAAAACTCAAACTCATGTTGAATTTATGGAAATAAATCTCTAAGATTCTGGAGATTTATTATAAACAGGCTTCTGAGGAGCAGGCCAAGTAAAGTGTTATGATGTCTTCTGTCCAAAAAGCTACTTAATGTATTAGAGATGTTACAGAATAAAGTCAGTGTAGTCAAAAATAGGCAGTCAGGAATCAGAAGGTCGATAAAAATTTATCCTATGATAAATATAGTTTATATATTTACACGAACAAATGCTTTTCTACCACAAATATGTTAATTGTTACCACTTCTTTTGCCAAATATCTATGCTCTTGAGGTGACAAGGCAACTCTCCTTGGAAGCTTTCAGTGTTCCAGAAAAATCTTTGCCTTCTTAGCAAACACATGTAGACAGAAAGTCAACTTTATGATAAGTTCCTGTAAGTTTTATAACAGATACATACAAATACATGTTTACCTTTAGCTAGTGACTGGTAGCAGAGAAGGCAATGGCACCCCACTCCAGTACTCTTGCCTGGAAAATCCCATGGACGGAGGAGCCTGGTAGGCTGCAGTCCATGGGGTTGCGAAGAGTCGGACACGACTGAGCGACTTCACTTTCACTTTTCACTTTCATGCACTGGAGAAGGAAATGGCAACCCACTCCAGTGTTCTTGCCTGGAGAATCCCAGGGGCGGGGGAGCCTGGTGGGCTGCCATCTGTGGGGTCGCACAGAGTCAGACATGACTGAAGCGACTTAGCAGCAGCAGCAGCAGCAGTGACTGGTAGAACACACTGTCTTCCCAAAACATTTGTGCTTAGAATGATCACATGCTGTTCAAGGTTCTTTGCGACACTGTCAATTAAGGCTTGTAGCCTCTTGCTTCAGTTACAGTTTCTGGCCAAGGTGCAGTTAAAGAGTATGGAGCCAATAATATTTTCCACAGCTGTTTCCAGTTTTTTCACTGCTCTAAGTAGGCCTGTGAGGAACATCTTTGTGCATAAAGCTTTTCTGTATTTGATTCACTGAAGTGTAATCACCAAGTCAAAGGATAATAATGTTTTGAGTTTCATGGTAAATATACTGCCTGAAATTCTCTCCAAAAGCCTGTGCCCATGTACACTCTTAATATAGGAAAGTACTCACCTTGCATGCCCTGGCCAGTGTGGAGCATGACTTTGAGTTGTGAAGTTGTAAAGTAAAACCATATCGTCCTTATTATTTACACATCTTTGATTACTAGTGACCGTGGTCATCTTCTTTTAAATGTTTACTCAGCCTTTCTCTTCTTTTGTGAGTACTGTGAAAGCAAAACCAGAATTTAAGCAAACCAAACTCTGCCCAGCTTTTCTGACATAATATAAGCTTTTTGTTTTCCATTGTGCTGACAGACCCTGGTGACAAGAGACTCATGATGACATCAGTACAGCTTGTGAACTATGCTTTAGCTTTCTCTTCTCCAAGCTAAATAAGCCTAATTCCTTACTCCATCCTTGGTGGACCTATTGCCCACACATTGTGGAATTTTCTTATCTCTGTGCCACCTCCAGTTTCTTCAGTCTTTCTTGTATCTGCAGAGCCCTAAACTACATTAGTTCTGTTCTTAAAGGTGTATTCGGTATGGGTCGCAGAGGAAGGTTGTCTCCTGCCTTGTGAGTGATGGAAACTCACACCTACCATTGTTATACAGTCACATGGGATTCTTTTTCCTTCACAAATATGGAGTATTTAGAATGTTCCAGGTCCTGTCTGAGCAACAGGACACAAAGAAATATTAGGTTGGCCAAAAAGTTCATTCAGGTTTTTTCCATTATATCCTGTAAAAATCCAAATGAACTCTTTGGCCAGCCCAATGTAAGGAATGATCCCCGTCCATCTCCCGAGCTGGGGTGAACCTGGATAGGCAGTGGACCTTGTGATAGAGAGTGGGGCACAGCACGGGCTTTGCCTGTGGCCAGTGGAAGAATGCTTAAGTTCTTCTACATCCTTTCTGCCTTTGCAACCCAAATGATAGCCGTGTTATTTTCTCTTGTCGCTGATGTAGTGGTTATGAATGCCGGCATACACCCATTTTGTTTTCCAAGGCAAATTTAAATATCTCAACTTGGAAAGTCTGAAGGTTTAAATTCAAGCTAACACACATACCCAGAGCTTATTATTGCCTGGTATCACTCTATTGGTTGTATATAGATTCTTGAAAAGCAGTATTTCAGCTTCATGAAAGACTAGACTGTCTCCTTTGGGGAATAAAGAAAAGAGAAGAGTTATAAGATACCTTCTAGACTTGACATATATGAGATAGTTACCATATACAATAAGACTGTATACTAACTTACATAGTATCAAGGTCAAATGTACGGCACCTTATACACGTAGAAAAAGCAAAACTGATAAGAATCATTGGGGAAATGATTTGGAGAGTAGAATAAAACATTGTTCTAGGAAGGAATTTTGTAAGACTATGTGAAATAAAGTGTAGACTTAGATATTCCAGATAGTGTACCGGCATAAGCAAAGGTATAGTTGAGAGAAAGGCTAGCTTGTTTGAGGGCCAGTAAGAATATCGTTCTTTGAGAATCTTCACATTTTTGAAGAAAACCTGATTTGGTACCATTGAATTCAGCGTAAATTAAAGTGCCTTAAATTATAGAATGAGAAATTTAAATTTCATTTGATTGGCAGTGGGAAAATGTTGAATCTGTAGAAGAGAGACATGCTGAGGTCTGTGTTCTGGTTTGAGGAATGAGAATTTGATGGGATGGTTTGGTTGAAGGAAGAGAGGGAAGAGATTAGTTTATTCTGTTTTGTTTTGCGTTGTGGCAGTTGAGATGGAAAGGCCTTAGAATAGCCATGGGGGAAAGACATGGGGCCATGATAGTAAAAGTTTTCTTTCCAAGGTAGAGTTGTCTGAACGTAATCACAGATTGGTAGGTTTTAAAGAAAAAAGAAGAGTTATAAGATACCTTCTATACTTTGCACCTTCATGACCCAGAGAATGGTGATACCACTAAACAAAGAGAGGAAATTGCAGATTGATTAGGACAGTAGGCTGTATCAGAATCGCATTGATTTTATGTGCTTAAGGATTTATTTATAAGAGTTCATCTGTCTACAAAGATTTATTTGGGATTGCTCATGTAGGTGTGCAAACTTTGATACCATAAGCATATATTTCTCATCCATTGTCTCAAAAGCTCTGTGAAGTATATTATTATCTCCATTGCATGGATGAAACTCAGAGAGTATAGGTAATTTGTTCACATGGCATAGCTGGGATTTAAATGTACTTTAAACTCCTAACTCAGTGATTTAGCTCATGAGCTAAACTTTCTTTCGGGGACATGATAGTGGCAGTTTGAAGAAGAAATCCCCTGAGTGCTTTTGGAAAGGGGAACTAAAAAAATATTTTAGGATCAGGGGAATCTTCCTGACCCATGGATCAAAACTGGGTCTCCCGCACTCCAGGCCGACTCTTTACCATCTGAGGCACAAGGGAAGCCTATTTTAGGATCATCAACTTGATAAAAAGAGTCTTTGTATTTGTATTGCACTCTATATAGGAAATGGGCTTCCCAGGTGGCTCAGTGATAAAGAATCTGCCTGCCAGTGCAGGAGACGCAGGTCCGAGGGTTCAGTCCCTGGATCAAAAAGATCCCCTGGAGAAGGAAATGGCAACCCACTCCAGTATTCCTGCCTGGAAAATCCCATGGACAGAGCAGCCTGGCAGGCTACGGTACCTGGGGCTGCAAAAGAGTCGGACATGACTTAGCAACTCAGCCCATATAGGAAATACTTGGAACAGAGTAAGGTTCCTAACTTCTAGCTAACAAGTCGATATCCTGGATCTCTCTTTCCTAGGAGCTTTTAAGATATGGTGTCTCATGTAGTCCTCACAAACCCCTACAGAGCAGGTACTATGAGTGTTCCCTGCACCATTAAAGAAACTACTCAGGGAAGTTGAGGTCACTTGCCCTAGGATGCTGGAAGACTGCTTCATGATGGAGGGGTGTGGCTTTAATGTCCAGCAGATTGGAGTGTCAACCTTTAGGCCTTTGCTGTGCTTGTCTATAAGATGGGACTGAAATAACAATATCAGAGTTGGAGGCATTATATGAGAATGTATGTATTTATTACTAACATAGAGTCAACACCAAATAAATGGCCATCATTAGTACTCTTCTTTTACGGTAAAGTCATAGCTAGAACCCACCAACTTTTCTTGGTCTCTAGACATTAGTTTTTCCATTATACAGTAACACTCTTGTGGAAGATAGTGGATGAAACCAAGAATTTGGAAGAAATCACAGAGAAGTATGAAAAAGAAGACAGATTTAACAGTCATTTTGTAAAGTAACATGTGCACATGATTTTAAAAAAATGAAACAATTCAAGTGGGCAGTGTGAAAAGTGTCTCAGACTTCCCTGGCAGTCCAGTGGTTAAGCCTCTGCACTTAAAATGCAAGGGGCACAGGTTTGATCCCTGGTCAGGGGACTAAAATCTCACATGTCGTGCAATGCAGCCAAGAAAATTAAAAAATATATATATAATTAAAAGTAAGTCTTCTCTCAGCCCTATCAGTCCACCAATGTCGCTCTGCAGAAGCAATTATTGACAGAGTTCTCTGTTTCCTTCTGTAGATATTTTATGCATATATTGATACAAGCGTATAGGCACATAAATGTGCCCTTAACCATTGATACCATTACACATATGGTGTTCTGTTCTTTGATGCCATCACCTTTTATATAACTAAACTAAAGCACTTTTTTTTTCCCCTGTAGAATAGCAGCCTGACAGGTTATGAATGAAAATTTGTTACATGGAGAGCTGTATTTGTATTTTTATGAGACAAACACCCAGAAATAAATGTTAAAGAGGTTGAAAATTGGTGACTAGTGACCTTTAAGTCAAACTAGACAACCGTTAGAAACCGTATAAAAGCTAACTGGTTCTCAGGATGTCTAAAACGAACAAAAACCATTCCTATGAAGTGGAGGAATTAAGATTATTGAAAGTACGGGGAGGGTGAACTAGCCCTGACATAATTAAGGGCGTGCCTAGGACCTGGCTGCCTGCTTCCAAAGTTGGATGCTGATGTTCTTGAAAAGAAATATGTACATCCTCCCTTCCCAACTTCCTACTATGACACACTCCACCTCCGCATAGTCTTGACTTTCTATGTCAGGGTACTTTAGAAGGAGCTGAATCTTGAAAACTTAAGATTGCAAGGTCTAGAAAGTCCTCTCACAGGGGAAAAATTAGGACTTGCTGGCTTCTGGGAAATTTTCTTTTTCCAATGTGATGTGAAGGTGTCAAATATTTGTCAGGATTTAAGAATCACCCGGTCTCTGTTCAAATTGGAGCAAGTGGAAACCCTTAAGCCGAAAGAGTAGTTTCAAAGACCCGCTTAGAATGAGCCTTTGTGTTTTATTCTCTGGCTCTCTCAGGGAAGGGACCCTGCAGTTGGGTTGTTAAGTGTTCTTACTACAGTAAAATACAATGATCAATAAGAGAACATATAGGAACAGGATGGTTCTGGTGTATGTGCAAATTTTTGGCATTTGCTTGTTTAAGAGGGTTCCTCGGCTGTTTGATGAATTTAACTAAAGCACCTCTTCTCTGCAGGGAAGAGGGAAAAAAGAGACACACTTGGCTTCTTCTAGTCCTTGTTTTTCTTCTGACTGACTAGGGAACCCAGGACAAGTTACTAAGAACTTTCTAGTCCTTTTGTTTCTCCTTCCGAAAAGGAAGATTTAAAAGGAGAGATTTCTACTTCTAGGATACTGTATCATTTTCTTATTTGATGAAAGTTACGGTTTTTTATTTATCCCCCAAAGAATACCCATAAGGAGTAGGTAGAGATAAGTTAAAGCTACCTAAAGAATTTAATTCCTGGTTGCCCAGTAACCATTAAATCCCTCAGCAGTCAGGCAAGAATCACATTCCTGCCTTGAGACAAGATTTAGTCCTTTTTGAACTTACCCTTGGGCTGTGTTCCGAAAGTTTATTTGTAAGCTAGTTGCTTACAACTTGGAATAAAATGGCTTATAAATGGTGGTTAGGTCCTTAGGTCAGAAAATCGAATTTAACCCTCAGAGTGCCTGATGTATACTGCAGGGTGTGAATAGAATGCAGTCCGTGTTTCTATGGAAGCAATCCTTTGGGGGTAGAAACTCACAATGCTGGGGTTTATTCCTTTACTCTGAAAGCTTCTCTGGGTAAGAACTGGACAGTTAATTTTAAGAGGTCTAGTTGCCTTCCTGGTCACTCCACTGACCTTTCAGCTTTCCTGTCTCTGGTCCTGATTTTTCTTTGCATGAAGGTTCTGTGATCTCTCAACATCCCTACCCCACCCTCTCTCTGTCCCCTGACGCCATGCATCGTGGCCCTTCTGAGCGTACTGCCCATCACCCTCATGCTGGCTGGGGTAACAAACACACTGGGCAAGCAAAGCCCCCTATCTCCTGTAGCAGAGGAGCAGGGAAGGCCATCCAGTACTTTGGGAGTCAGAACAACTTGGCCTGGAATCCAGGCTCTGGGCTGCAACCCTAGGGAAGTTATTATACTAAAGATCTGTGAGCCTCTTTTTCTTGATCTTGAATGAGCGAAGTGATATGGAACTCAGGGCATTGTGAGCACTCAGTGGCATTAAGTGCAACACCATCTGCCCTTGAGCACTTGATCAATGTTAGGGTTCCTCTTGCCATGAGCCTGCCACTTCTGTTTTAACCTCTTGAACTCTATAGGGAATTTGTTGTTGCTGAGTTGTTTCCGACTCTTTGCCACCCCATGGGCTCCTCTGTCCATGGGATGCTTCTGGCAAGAATATTGAAGTAGGCTGCCATTTCCTTCTCCAGCAGATCTTCCTGATCCAGGGATCGAACCTGCGTCTCCTGCACTAGCAGGCAGATTCTTTACCACTGAGCTACCAGGGAAGCCTGGGTACAAAAAGGGTTGACCTAAGAGTCACCTACATTTTTTTTAAGTCTACTTTAAGCTTGTCCCCAAGTAGTTTTGTCCAGGAGTCAAAGGGGAATAAAGGCTGGGTCAGATTCAGTGAAAGCTGAGATAAAAGGACAGAGAAACAAAGAGGTAGAAAATAGGGTAATGGTTCCCGCCTTTTGTGCAGCAGGAGTCAATAAAAAGGGGTTGGGGGAGCCTGAACATTACTACTGAAAGGGGAAAGGCGAGCACTCATTGGTGTGACTTCAGAGCCATCTAGGAGGTGTGCAGAGGAACTCAGTCTGCCTAACTCTTGGACTGGACCCTCAAATGAGTGAGGGAGGGCATGCTTTCTATCAGGCAATGTCCAACCACATCAGAGTTTTGAAGTGATAAAAAAGAGTCTTTTCCCGCTTACATGAAAATTTCATTTCTTGATTCAAATGTATTGTCTAGACACACAGATGGGTGAATGCAGATCTATCCCTAAGGCATCCTTTCTTATTAAAAGCATCCTCAGTCTGTGTCTGGGGACAACGCAGTCCATTATCTAATGAAAAGCTCCTGCCATTGATTAATTTTATAACAGCTGCAGCTAAGTGATGAGTCTTTTTTTTTCTTCTTGAGAATGATTTCTATATTAGCATCTTTAAAAGGACTAGTATCTGGTCTCCAGAAAAAGTAACACATAAAGCTGAAACATACTTTATTTTTATAAACATCATACTCTAATGAGGCTTCTGCATGCACGGGCAGTTTGAGTCACATCACCCATTCCCCACACCCTCCCCCACCTCCAACTAGAAAGCAGCACAGTTTACTATGTTCCTGGTCATTTAAATAGCTTGAATTGTGTACTAGCTTGGACTAACTATCCATGCTTAAGGATTTAACACATTATCTCCTTCCACTTATCAAATAATAACAACAATAATAGAAACCCAAACAGTTTATTTTCCCTAATAAGATTAAGTGGTGAGTACCAGTTACCAAAAGAGAGTTTTGCAAAAGATTAATTTGTTTTTCTCATGCTAATTAGGGTCAGATTTCCACTGATGTCCATTTTGGCATCTATTTTCTTCACAGTGATATTGAAGGGAATGGACATGGGTGGGGATTGGGGACCAGAGAATGAAGAGAGGCAGAGGGAGGATGCAAATCACTTTCAATTAGAAGCAAAAACTGACAATTACATAAAGGATCAACTACAAAGTCTTAATCTGAGTTTTAAGGCTTCTGAATAGTTGAAAGTTACCAAAGCTAAACAGTTTTTTAAAATAACATTTATCTTAAGAGTGATGAGTATTGGTTTTGCCAATACAATATTGTAAAGTAATTAACCTCCAATTAAAATAAATAAATTTATATTTTTTAAAAAAAGGGTGACAAATAAGGAAGGATGCTACTTGGCTCTAAGGAGATTTTACACTAATGAAGAGAGAAAGATGTGACAATGTCTAAAGAGCTAATGAAAAATGAGTTACTTATATGTGTTCATATATATGTAGACATTAATTTTCAGAGAAATAACTAGTATATTTAAAAATTCTTATCCTCATATCTGAGCCAAATCAGATTTGTGATCAGTTCAGTTCAGTCACTCAGTCGTGTCCAACTCTTTGCGACCCCATGAATTGCAGCACGCCAAGCCTCCCTGTCCATCACCAACTCCCGGAGTTCACTCAGACTCACGTCCATTGAGTCAGTGATACCATCCAGCCATCTCATCCTCTGTCATCCCCTTCTCCTCTTGCCCCCAATCCCTCCCAGCATCAGAGTCTTTTCCAATGAGTCAGCTCTTCGCATGAGGTGGCCAAAGTACTGGAGTTTCAGCTTCAGCATCATTCCTTCCAAAGAACACCCAGGACTGATCTCCTTTAGAATGAACTGGTTGGATCTCCTTGCAGTCCAAGGGACTCTCAAGAGTCTTCTCGAACACCACAGTTCAAAAGCATCAATTCTTCGGTGCTCGACTTTCTTCACAGTCCAACTCACACACCCATACATGACTACTGGAAAAACCATAGCCTTGACTAGATGGACCTTTGTTGGCAAAGTAATGTCTCTGCTTTTGAATATGCTATCTAGGTTGGTCATAACTTTCCTTCCAAGGAGTAAGCGTCTTTTAATTTCATGGCTGCAGTCACCATCTGTAGTGATTTTGGAGCCCAGAAAAATAAAGTCTGACACTGTTTCCACTGTTTCCCGTAAATCAAATCCCTTATGATTATACAGTGGAAGTGAGAAATAGATTGAAGGGACTAGATCTGATAGATAGAGTGCCTGATGAACTATGGATGGAGGTTCGTGACATTGTACAGGAGACAGGGATCAAGCCTGTCCCCACGGAAAAGAAATTCAAAAAAGCAAAGTGGCTGTCTGGGGAGGCCTTACAAATAGCTGTGAAAAGAAGAGAAGCGAAAAGCAAAGGAGAAAAGGGAAGATATAAGCATCTGAATGCAGAGTTCCAAAGAATAGCAAGAAGAGATAAGAAAGCCTTCCTTAGCAATCAGTGCAAAGAAATAGAGGAAAACAACAGAATGGGAAAGACTAGAAATCTCTTCAAGAAAATTAGAGATACCAAGGGAACATTTCATGCAAAGATGGGCTCGATAAAGGACAGAAATGGTATGGACCTTACAGAAGCAGAAGATATTGAGAAGAGGTGGCAAGAATACACAAAAGAACTGTACAAAAAAGATCTTCACGACGCAGATAATCACGATGGTGTGATCACTGACCTAGAGCCAGACATCCTGGAATGTGAAGTCAAGTGGGCCTTAGGAAGCATCACTACGAACAAAGCTAGTGGAGGTGATGGAATTCCAGTTGAACTATTCCAAATCCTGAAAGATGATGCTGTGAAAGTGCTGCACTCAATATGCCAGCAAATTTGGAAAACTCAGCAGTGACCACAGGACTGGAAAAGGTCAGTTTCCATTCCGATCCCAAAGAAAGGCAATGCCAAAGAATGCTCAAACTACCACACAATTGCATTCATCTCACACGCTAGTAAAGTAATGCTCAAAATTCTCCAAGCCAGGCTTCAGCAATAGGTGAACTGCGAACTTCCAGATGGTCAAGCTGGTTTTAGAAAAGGCAGAGGAACCAGAGATCAAATTGCCAACATCTGCTGCATCATGGAAAAAGCAAGAGAGTTCCAGAAAAACATCTATTTCTGCTTTATTGACTATGCCAAAGCCTTTGACTGTGTAGATCACAATAAACTGTGGAAAACTCTGAAAGAGATGGGAATACCAGACCACCTGACCTACCTCTTAAGAAACCTATATGCAGGTCAGGAAGCAACAGTTAGAACCGGACATGGAACAACAGACTGGTTCCAAATAGGAAAAGGAGTACATCAAGGCTGTATATTGTCACCCTGCTTATTTAACTTCTATGCAGAGTACATCATGAGAAACGCTGGGCTGGAAGAAGCACAAGCTGGAATCAAGATTGCCAGGAGAAATATCAATAACCTCAGATATGCAGATGACACCACCCTTATGGCAGAAAGTGAAGAGGAACTAAAAAAGCCTCTTGATGAAAGTGAAAGAGGAGAGTGAAAAAGTTGGCTTAAAGCTCAACATTCAGAAAACTAAGATCATGGCATCTGGTCCCATCACTTCATGGGAAATAGATGGGGAAACAGATTTGTGACAGCCTCATTCAAAATAAATGCCTTGTTGGATGTTCTGCAGATCTATTTATGTCTAGCCTTAGCCATATAAGCCCTCTATTGTAACATTGTTTTAAACATGAAATTAACTACATCAGTGGCACCACTTGGTAGCAAGAATGGGGAACTCTGATCCAAGATCTCTTTACTGCTTTCTTCTTCTACCCCAAGGAGAATTGCAAGGGAAAAAATGGTGCTCTCTATTTGGTATTCTGTGTCTTGTTGCTTATAGTTCGATTAATGTGTCAGTCAGAAATACATTTGCTGCAAGTAACAAAACATCTGACTGGTTGTGTTTTAACCACAGAGGAGTTGTTGTTGTTGTTGTTGCTGTTTTTTAATAACAAACAACCTAGAGACAGTAGAGAGCTAAGGCAGAGTTCAGTGATGGCATCAGAGATCTGGGCCTCTGTTCTGCTGTAGCATCTTTAGTGAGTGACCTTTGACCTCCTAGTAGCTTAATGATGGGTGCCCCTCAGGCAGGAAGGAGAAAGGACCTTCTCCAGCTCAGGCTCTTTGTCTTTCATTTTGGAAAAGGAAACCTTTCCCAGCAGATACCTTGTTAAGCATTGACCAAAGCCATGTCTACATGGGGCTTCCCTGGTGGCTCAGACAGTAAAGCATCTGCCTGCAATGCAGGAGACCTGGATTTGATCCCTAGAGAAGGAAGATCCCCTGGAAAAGGAAATAGCAACCCACTCTAGTACTCTTGCCTGGAAGAATCCCATGGATGGAGGAGCCTGGTGGGCTACAGTCCATGGGGTCGCAAAGAGTTGGACACGACTGAGTGACTTCACTTTCTTTCTTTTCACGTCTGCCTGTTTGCCACTGGTGGATTAAAGAATTGAGATCCTCCAGACTTTGTAGTGGAAAAAGACTTTGAAAATGAGTATTGAGTGAACCAACCTACAGAATCTGCCACAGCTAGATATGGCTGAGTCATCTTTCTAGATTACAAGCATTCTCTGTAGATAACCTTTGTTCTTTCTCCTTTTGTTCCAACTCCTTGATCTCTGGGGGAGGTCTTGATATCTTTGTTATGTGTGTTTCAAAAGAGAAGCCCAAGCTCAGGCTGTAGTGATTCACCCAGCGCAATGGAAAGTGATGTTATTTGAAGAAAAATCACATGTGGTATCAGTGTCACCAGCAGGTTAAATCTGGTGAAATTAGGGAGTTTCCTTTCCAAATCTCATCCAATTCAAACGATTTATTGATCACCAATATCTACTGCCCTTCGGTGTCAGTGATACGAAACACAGCACAAGCTGTCCAGAAATCTCCATTCCCTGTCCCATCATTTCTTCCTCAAGTAAAAGAATGAATGATAAAGCTACTTCTAGTTAGTTATATCTTTCATTTTTACCAGTATTGCTATAGACAGGATTTTTATTGTATATTGAGTATTTAAATAAATCTTAAATAAACCTGCGGAGAAGGCAATGGCACCCCACTCCAGTACTTTTGCCTAGAAAATCCCATGGACGGAGGAGCCTGGTAGGCTGCAGTCCATGGGGTCGCTAGTCGGACACGACTGAGCAACTTCACTTTCACTTTCCACTTTCATGCATTGGAGAAGGAAATGGCAACCCACTCCACTGTTCTTGCCTGGAGAATCCCAGGGACGGGACGGGGAAGCCTGGTGGGCTGCTGTCTATGGGGTTGCACAGAGTCGGACACGACTGAAGCGACTTAGCAGCAGTAGCAGTAAATAAACCTTTGTGAGCTAACTTAGAAATTAATCAGTTTCATAAATAACATGGCTTAATGGAAAGTTTTTCAAGTTCATTAATCTTAAAAATGTTCAGTGGAATAGTGTATGTCATGATGGAAACTAATTTTGTGTTTGATATATAAAAAATCATGGCTCTGCAGTATGTATTTCTGAATGTACAAAAGCATGCTCACATAACCAAAGTTTTCTATGTGTGTACATAACCAAAGTTTTCTATGTGTGTACTGCTTGGCACTTCACAGACACCAAGGAAATACATATTGATTTTTATGTGAGTAAATACTTTATCTTTGTGTTTTTTCCAGTATTTTAGAAGCCTGAAACTTTAAGCCCTGAGCTTAGGATATACTTAGGCCCACAGTGGATACTTCAATAAATGTGAATTGCTGATTTTAAAATGTTTAAGTAATGGTTGCTTCGTGAAAGATAATTGTTAGACTAGTTTCAGATTTTGGTTCTGTCTTCCCATCCATTCTTGTACTCGTGTATTGAGGCAGTATTTTTAGTGGCACGGTCATTTAGTTTCAATGCGTTAGTAAAAGGTGGGAATTAATAGCTGGAAAATTTTGGGAAAACCCAGTAAGAAATGTTTCCACAGCGTCATTTGAGTGAAAGCCAGATAACAGCTAGTTATTGGAGGAACTTGACTGTAAAAACGTTGACATAGACATGAAAAAGAGAGTAAAAGTAAATCTGGGGGGAGGATAGGGAGTGATCTGAGGCAAGACTTGTAAAAGAAATGCCTCCTGGAGCCAAATTGGTGGCTGGGTGGGAACTGGGGCAACCTGAAAAGCTTCTGTTAGGGCTAATTTGGCCTCAGCTTCCCTCATTGACATGCAAGAATGTGAGTCTTTAGGTTCTTCCAGAGAAACAAGACCATGGGAAGTCTACAGACCTCTGTTGGCTAATCATTCAGCAAGTTAAAAAACCATTAGAGGAGCCAAAACCAACCAAATAAAACCCCCCAAAAAAACAGTTTCGCAGACTAAATTCAGCCAGTTACTGGCCTCGGGTCTATGGTTACTGGAGAAATCATTGAAAGAGATTGCGGTTTGGGGAGAAAGACCATATGTCGAAATCTTGAGCGATAAGAGTGGAGAAATAAATAAGTAAGCTGAGGTGCAATCAGGGTTGGAATGTTAGAGTGTAGGAAAATCTGGTTGAGCCATTCTAAAACTGGAAACAAAGATGAGACTAGCATTAAAGGAAATGAGGACATTTGCTGCTGTTTATTTTTATCATGAAAGTAGATTTACCACAAATTCCCTAACCGTGAGAAGGCCAGTAGATTCGAAATAGGTAGTGTCAACTCTATTACAAAGAAAGTATGGTTTTCCAGCCCCCCACAATTAGGGCACAGATTTTTCTTTAAACTGTGAAGTTGGTTGTATGAAAAATTGTACAAAGGAATAAAAATCAAGTCACACTGGATCATTTTTAAATGTCTCACACGTATTATAAAGTATAAAATGTAATTAAGCTATCTCTGCCCTGGAGACTCTGCAAAGTGTGTTCATTTATGAAGAGAGTGTGGAAGGGTTGGTTAATTAGTGGAGTTGAGAACAGAGTTGAAGGAGACTGGGCTAATTTTAGAAGTTTGTATAGTTCTGATGGTTGTGTGGGTTAGTTGAGTGGCCCCACATTAGGCTTGAGGAACTCAGGCGAGACCAGTGACTGAAGGTTCTGAGACAGAGAAAGGTAATAATACCATTCATCCCAGTGATGAATGGGGACTGTGTGACTGTTAGTCTCTCATCAAGAAGAAGACCAGAGGGACTTCCCTAGTGGATAGGAGTCTACCTACCAGTGCAGGGGACACAGGTTTGATCCCTAGACTGGGAAGATTCCACATGCTGTGGGGCAGCTAAGCCCGCGAGCCACAACTACTGATCCCGCCATCCACAACATGAGAAGCCCAAGCACCAACTAGAGAGAGGAGCCCCCGCTCGGTGCAGCTAGAGAAAAGTGCTGAGCAGCCATGAAGACCCGGAACGGCCAAAAAAGAAAATCTTAAAAAAAAAAAAAAAAGGAAACCAGAAGGAAAGAGCTTTGGCTTGATTTCAGTTCAGTTCAGTCGCTCAGTCATGTCCAACTCTTTGCAACACCATGGACTGCAACACGCCAGGCCTCCCTGTCCATCACCAACTCCCAGAGCTTACTCAAACTCATGTCAATAGAGTCGGTGATGCCATCCAACCATCTCATCCTCTGTCGTTCCCTTCTCCTCCTGCCCTCAGTCTTTCCCAGCATCAAGGTCTTTTCAAATGAGTCAGCTTTTCGCATCAGGTGGCCAAAGTATTGGAGTTTCAGCTGCAGCATCAGTCCTTCTAATAAATACTCAGGACTGATTTCCTTTAGGATGGACTGGTTGGGTCTCCTTGCAGATTGGCTTGATTTAGTGTGGTTCTAATTGGAGCATGAAGCAGATGACAGGGAAGGCTGATCAGAGAAGGAGGGTCAGTTTAGAGACCTTGCTGATTGAAGCTCCTTCTGGCTGACGGTAAGGATGGCAAATAAGGAAGTGCTTAGCTAGAAAAGCTTTTCCAGTGGCTTGACTGAAGGAGAAAAGGCACAGTCTGGAGTTTGGGAGTAGGGTTTACGTTCTTCGAGTGTGCTGCCACGGCACTCGACCCCTCTGTTTTCAGGGCCTTACCTCACTCCCAGGTTTAGTTACTCCTGCTGCCTCCACGTCTGGTGCACCTTTTTCTGAGATTAACCCTCCAGCCTCCTGGCAGGGTGAAGCAGGGGGAGACTGGAATGCTTGGCCCACCTCACATGAATTTAGGCTTGCAATTTCTCCCAAATCAGCTACCATCCAGTCACCTTCTGAGCTTCTGAGGCTCTGGAGCTTTGGTCTCTTGTCGTCTTGTCTCCAGTTTTGTCTCTTTTCTTTTAGGTAGATGTCAATCTCCATTCTTTTTTCTGTCATCCTAGTAGTTTCAGAAATGAGAAATAAATGACTCTGTTCCATCTGCCACGTTTACCTGGAAGTTCTGAGACCTAGTTCCTTACCATGATATGCAGGGCCCTAAAAGGGCCCTGCCCCTGTCTACCTGGTAGGTCTTAGTTGGGGCCATTCTTCATCAGCCTGGGCTTTCTTAGGAGTCTTAATGGTCTACAGTCTTTTCTGCTGAAGAGCTTTTTTCAAACGTGCTGACTTTCATCTTGCTTTGCTCTTCCTCCTCTTCACATAGCCAACTCCCATCACTCTTCATCTCTGCTTAAATGTCACTTTCTCAGAGAGGCCTTCCTGGCCTGTGTCTCCCTTTGTCCTCACTCTCAATAAGCATTGAAAGGATAGGTGAAAGGATGATGATTAGATGGATATCTTTATTTTTTACCTTGAGTAACATTGGTGTATAACATTATGAGTTTCAAGTGCACAACATTGTATTTCTACTTCTGTATACCCTACCCTACGTACTCATCCCCCCAAATTTAGTTTCTGTCTGCCACCATACTAGTTGATCTTCTTAGCTCATTTTGCCCTGTCCCCTCCTTGCCTTCTGCTAACCGCTACTCTGTTCTCTGTACTTGTACATTTGTTCTTATTTGGTGGATGTCTTTTAAAGAGCTGTAAACTGGTTTAGCCTAAACAGTCTTTTTGAATCAATATTATTTTTTTATACATTTTTATGGTGGGCAGGGTTTGAGAGTTGGAGCCCAGACTCTTTCTGATCTGAAACTTAAGTAAAAGGAACATGGCACAGCAGTGTCCACATGAGTCCCTTCTCCATTATCGGGCGTGGGGGGGGGAGGTAGAATTCGGGCCCAGAAATGGTATTTAAGATACACGGTTTCCCTCCCACCCCCTCCCCCAAGAACTTTACATTGGCCATTTGTTACAGAAACTGCTTTCTCAACAAACCTTTTACCAGAGCAGCAAACAAGAAGCAAAGCTCATTTTAATTTCTGCTCTTCCAGGAGCACAGTGTTGCTAAGAAATAGTAAGATTGTGTTAGGAAGGCCAAGTGAGACGCAGGAGCCAGAAAGGTCTTGAACAACCCACAGTCAGGATTTCATGCTATCTTTTATTTCTCAGTTGAACTTCCTTATTTTTTATTGGGTTTGGTTTGTTTCTCTCCTTCAGAATTCTAAGTCTTCTAACATTTGTGTGACTCTGGGTCTTTTATTGCTTCTCTTCATTTTTCAGAGAAAAAGTATTCTGGAGAGTAACTGGTAGTGAATAAAGTAATACTGTTTCTCATCTGGAAACATAACTTGATAGGAATTATAAATTCACAGACTCGACTTACTGCAAGTTATGCAAGTATGAATGTGTCATTCCTGTTTATCTCTCTGTAGGTTTATTTTTTTCCCCATTTAAGTAAAGCTCAGTGTTGAGGATGAGGTTTAAAGGAGTTTAGATTTTAAAAGGCCTCTAATATATCTAAAAAATTATAGACCATCATGTGTTAATGAACCTCTTCTCTCTCAGCTAATTCTTTCAAGATATGTTGCAGAAATCCCCCGTGTTGTTGAAGAGTTTTTGAAGACTTCCCCATAATTTTACATTGTACTCTAAGACTTCTGAAGCCTAGACATCTTGATTCAATTTGCTTTCAAGACAGACTTGGTTGAAATTACTCCATTAGTCTCAAGCCTTATAAAGACTTATCTATGGTTCTCGTCTGTCCTAGTGACTTTGAGCTGGCAAGAATAATGCTTATTGTGTGGAGAGTCCATTCTTCTATAGGAATACTGAGGCTGGGGGATTGGAGATATATTATTATATTTTAAAATCTTTAGTTTTTGTTTTTGGCCACACCACTCAGCTTGTGGGATCTTAGTTCCCTAACCAGGAACTGAACCCTGGCCCTTGGCAGTGAGCACACAGTCATAACCACTGGACCACCAGGGAATTCCCCAAATCACCCACCTTTCTATATTAGAAGGGGTATGAGAGGAGACTACCTTGTTTTGGCATCTTTAGAAAATTTGGAAATTGATTAAAACAGATAGGCAGTAGTAGTTTAATTCACATTGTATGCAAACCTCTGAAGTTGGAACTATATGAAAAAACATCATAATTCCTCTAAACTTTATTTTTCACTCATAATCACCTGAGTGATTTGGCAGAGTTGATAGGAAACAAAGACCACACCACTCATTTATCTGTTGGAATAATCTTGAGCCATCCAGCTCTTTCCACTCATTACATTTATGGGGGTCATTGTCATTCTATCTAATAGATAAACATACTAAAACTTTGGGCCTTTCTAAAAAGTGCCCACAAGCTACTGGAAAGTTGGACCAAAATACTCCTTGTTTTAAATTCTAGACCTCAGTTCATTCCTTGGTAGCAGGTTTTTGAAGTATGATGAAAAGGTAGGAACCAGCTGTAAAATTAAAGTGAGGGGGCTTACTGTTTTATTTTTACAATATTTTCCAAATTCTCCCCTGACTTTAAAATGCTGAGGTGTTTTTCAATCTTTTTGCAAGAGCATGTCCAACAATGTGTAGATTTATGGCTCAGACTTGATCGGTCATTCCTCTTTTCTGGTGAATTTGACACCTTCCACCACTATCCTCCACAGAATGAAAGTGAAAGTTATATGACAGAAGTGAAGTGAAGTTGCTCAGTCGTGTCCGACTCTTTGCAACCCCATGCAACCGTAGGCTCCTCCGTCCATGGGATTTTCTAGGCAAGGATACTGGAGTGGGTTGCCATTTCCTTCTCCAGGAGATCTTCCCAACCCACGGATTGAACTCAAGTCTCCAGCATTGTAGGCAGACGCTTTACAGTCTAAGCCACCAGGGAAGAAACACTTAGCATAGACAAGGGAAATTCATTGGCTTAAAAAAGGTGCAACAAAACCTGTTGTCTGTTCTGTGCCTCACAGTAAGAGCCAAATGGACCATCACTTTAGTAGCTGGTGATCCAACTTGAGAGGGTAGATGATGTAATTGTTCCCTTTGTTCCTTAAGTTTCTACTTTCTCCATTTTTAGACCAGAACCAGCCCTGGATAAAATAAATCATGAAGAAGAGGAATGTACAGTTCAGCATGTTGAGTGCCCTAAAGTGCGCTTCCTATCAACTGCCATGCAAACATGTTGTAACTCATTTCTTGGGTAGTCTCACACTTGTCCACTTTTCAAGTTCCAGTTGTGAGAGCTAGTGAGCTCCTCATAGCTTGGGCCAGAGTCCTGGAAAACCAGCTCCCGGGGAAAGTGGAGGCTGGCCTCCCATGGGGGATGGGCACTGGGACTTTAAGCTATATTTCTTTTTTTTTTTTTTTTTGACAGAAATGTCTTTGTTTATTTGAATTTTCTTTTCTTTTCTTTTTTTTTTTTAAACACTGATGAGGGCCCGAACTTCGACTTCTGCATGTTAGAAATTTTTTCCAACTTAATGAGGAACTAACAATTGTGCTGTCACTGTTTTCCAAGTTGTCACTAAGATCTCAAGGCTTTTAGTGATTTCTGTGATGTACTTTTAGTCAGATGTTTACCATCATTACCTTTTATCCTTACATGGGCTTTGGAGAAAGACAGACCTGAGTTTGAATCCTATGCTGCTGCTGCTAAGTCGCTTCAGTCGTGTCCGACTCAGTGCGATCGCATAGATGGCAGCCCACCAGGCTCCTCCGTCCCTGAGATTCTCCAGGCAAGAACACTGGAGTGGGTTGCCATTTCCTTCTCCAATGAATGAAAGGAAAATGAAAGTGAAGTCACTCAGTCGTGTTCAACTCTTAGCGACCCCATGGACTGCAGCCTTCCAGGCTCCTCTGTCCATGGGATTTTCCAGGCGAGAGTACTGGAGTGGGTTGCCATTGCCTTCTCCTTTTAAGCTATATTTCACATGCATACTTTAGCTATGTGATCAGCCCCAGCCTCAGCTCGGGACCGTGTCACAGAGTCCTCAGCTGTACCGCATCTTGAGGTTTCAGTGTGTGTCCTCCACATTTTCACAAGGTGGCGGCGACCAGCTGTAAGCCAGAGGGAACGGTGCTGCCAATTCCTAGCAAAACATGCGGATTCAGACAACACAGATGGTTATCTCTCTGGAGTAGGACTTTTTAAGGAAACCAGAACTCCGTTGAAATTCACTGATGGTTACTGGATATAAATCTATAAATCTGCATGGCTTCTGTCGCAGTATGATGAAAACTAGATGTTTTCCCTGTTCCCGTCTTGTGGTATTCCTGAATCACTGTGTGCTCATTAGTTGGACCATGCTACATGGAAAACTGGTGGCAGAAGGCTTGTTCTCTGCATTGTGTTGGAGGGAATGCTTGAAAGGGTGTCACAGTGGATCGACTCCAGGCAGAATGTGCCATATTTAGAAGGATTTGAGAGGGAAGAATGTTTGAACTGCTTTAGGGAAGCTGAGAGTGCTGCTGGAGCAAGAATGTTCCAGATGCTTGTCTCTGATAGTATTCTACCATGAGCCACACCCTGAAAGAATCACATCATCCTTGCCTCTCCCACTTGGATCTCTAGCTCCTGGAATTTGCCAATTCTTGAGGGTTGGATGGAGCTTCTGACCTTATTTAGACCACTTGTTCTGAATTCTGAATACACCTTGGAAAATCAAAAAGAGGGTAGGACACCTTTAATTTATTTTATTAGTGTTCATCATAAACAAGAGACCCACAAATATAATCTAGAGATGAAGTTTTGGTCTAATTGGCTATGCTGCTGCTGCTGCTAAGTCACTTCAGTCGTGTCCGACTCTGTGTGACCCCAGAGATGGCAGCCCACCAGGCTCCCCCATCCCTGGGATTCTCCAGGCAGGAACACTGGAGTGCTCCCCCGTCCCTGGGATTCTCCAGGCAAGAACACTGGAGTGGGTTGCCATTTCCTTCTCCAATGCATGAAAGTGAAAAGTGAAAGTGAAGTCACTCAGTCGTGTCTGACTCCTAACAACCCTATGGACTGCAGCCCACCAAGCTATTCCATCCATGTCCATGGGATTTTCCAGGCAAGAGTACTGGAGTGGGGTGCCATTGCCTTCTCCCCAATTGACTATAATGGTCATTAAATAATCCACAAGCCCACAGAATGGAATGTAGAAAGATAGAAAAACAGAAGACAACAGAGGTCTCTATACAGAGTTTATACTTGAACTTTTAACGTGAAACAAGAAACTGTATTAAAATGTATAATTAAAGACTCATTTGAGGGCTTCCCTGGTGGCTCAGTGATAAAGAATCTGCCTGCAATACAAGAGACTGGGGTTCAATCCCTGGGTGGGGAAGATCCCCTGCAGGAGGAAATAGCACCCATCGAAGTATTCTTGCCTGGAGAAGTCCGTAGACAGAGAAGCCTGGCAGGCTACAGTCTATGAGATTGCAAAGAGTTGGACACAAGCTAGCGACTAAACAACAACAAAGACTCAATTATACCTGAAGGTATAGGTCAGTCACCTGGGGATCTTGTTAAAATGTTGATTCTGGTTCACAGAGCTGGGTGGGCCCTGGGAATCTGCATTTCTAACAAGGTCAGAAGAGATGCTGATGCCATTGTTTCCTCAAATCATAATTGGGGTAAAAAGGATCTGCCCAGGTTCTCTTGGGTCAATAGGTGTTGGGAGCCACTGTGGTTATACAGAGGTGTGGGCTGCCTTCTTAGCCATATCTTGGCTACCAGTTTCTAACCAAAGCAGGTCTTAGAACAAGATTTGTCACCTATGAACACTTACTAGTCACAGAGCAGAAAACAATTTTAAAGCCCGTGCTTAAGACTCCGTGAAGTCCCAACTCTGCCTTTGGAGAGCTTGGCACGAGAGCCTCGCAATCCACATCTGCCACGGTCCTTAACACGATGGTTGTCAAAGTGTGGTCCCTGGACCAGCAGCATCAGCAGTGACCTAGAAACATGTTAGAGATGCAGATCCTCAGGCCCGCTGTAGACCTGAAGAATCACGGGTTTTTAACCAGCCCTCCAGGTGTATCTGATGTACACTCAAGTTGGTGAACCACTGCTACAACAGCAGGATTCTGTCAGCCGTCTAATTGAATTCAGGCAACCAAGAGTCCCAGAACTACAACTGGAGCTCTTGGAATCCAGCCTACTGCACCACTTTGAAAGGTAGAGGGCCTGCTAGATTCTTCTCACACCCCATTAACGTAAGGGCAGAGCATGTTTCTAAACCCTTTGCAGCAGTCCTTGTATTTTGTAAACTACGAATATCACTAACACAAGCCCCTCTCACATTAATTAGGATCCTAGATGTATTAATAGGATTTTAGGTGTAACATGAGCTAAATATAACTCAGGCTTTTACAGTGGCAGCCTCTGGAGTGAGGGTTTTTGATTAATTGCTAGCCAGCCACCCCTGGAGTGTGCTTTCCTGATTAAGACAACTGACCGCCTCTGCAGCATAGCTAAGCTAACACACACATACATCATTCTACTCTGTCCAGGGGAGGATTTCTTTTTAACTCTTAAAATCTACTTTATTAAGGCATTTGTTGTTGTTCATTCACTAAGTTGTGTCAGACTCTTTGTAACCCCATGGACTGTAGCACAGTAGGCTTCCCTGTCTTTTGCTATCTCCCAGAGCTTGCTCAAACTCATGTCTGTTGAGCTGGTGATGCCATCCAGCCATCTCATCCTCTGTCACCCCCTTTTCCTACTGCCCTCAGTCTTTCCCAGCATCAGGGTCTTTTCCAGTGAGTCAGCTCTTCACATCAGGGAGCCAAAGTATTGGACCTTCAGTATCAGTCCTTCCAATCAATATTCAGGGTTGATTTCCTTTAGGATTGACTGGTTTGATCTCCTTGCAGTCCAAGGGACTCTCAAGGGTCTTCTCCAACACCACAGTTTGAAAGCTTCCATTCTTTGATGCTCAGCCTTCTTTATGGCCCAACTCTCATATCCATACAAGGCATACATAAATACAATAAAATGTATATACTCTCAAGTGACCTTCATAACAGTCAAGATAAATATCATTTTAATCACATAAAAAATAGCCTTGTGTTCTTTTCAGTTAGTTACCCACCCCCTCCCCACTCCTGGCTACCATCTACCTGCTTTCTGTCAGTATAGGTGAGATTAACCTGTTCTAGGATTTCATATAAATGGAATCAAACAGTATATATTTTTACTCTTTGTGTTGTTACCCAGGGTAACATTTTTCAAATCGGCTCACATTGTTGCATTGTCAGTAGTTAGTTCCTCTTTATTACAGAGTAGAATTCCCATTGTGTGACTGTACCACAATTTGTTTATTCATTCTACTATAGTTTTCTTTCCAGTTTTTGGCTCTTATGGATGAAGGCTACTCTGGGCATTCGCATAGACATCTTTTTGTGACATGTCTTTATTTCTTTGGGGTGACTATCTAGGAGTAGATTTTTGGGTAATAAGATAGATGTTTGTTTAATTTCATGAGAAATTGCTAACCAGATTGTCCAAAGTAGTCATACTGTTTTATATTCCCACCAACAATGTATGAGAGAGAGTTCCAGTTACTCCACATCCTTGCCACCATTTAGTATTGTCTGCTTTTTGGCATTTATGTTGGATATTTCAAAGTAAATTGCAGACCTTGTTTTTCTTTCCCCTAATTTCATTTTAGCTTATTATATTTGATCTCTTCAAAGGCCATCAATCTAATAATGTTGACTCATCAACTTGGATATGGATTAAATTATTTCCCTTTCCTAATCTCCAGTTAGAATTGGTTCTGTGGGTGCCATTTGTTTATGGTTATTAGTCATGTTTGCCAGTATTTTTTCCATTCTTTTATTCATTCAGTTTGTCAGAGTCCCTGAGCTGTATTAGACCTGCTTTCTCAGAGAACAGTTGTATGTTAAGTCACCAGGAAATACAACAGAAGTTGGGGACAGGGTACTGGTCTTCAAGGAGCTTTTTGGAGCTGGGTTTATGAAACATAAATACACAAAAATACAAGAAAAGAAATATAGCTTGGTGTATATTAAGACTTATGCAAAATTTGTAAATAGAGATTTATGCTAGGTGAGATGATTTGGGGCTTAATAGACAAGTGACAGTAGAAACCACTGTAGCAGAAATTGTTGAGTTGTTAATCTGTGCAGAAAAATAGAATGATTGCACCTTATTATATAAAGCTAAATGTAATCCCAATGTTTCTCACTTGATTTTAAAAAAAATATAGCAGTGTCTTTTATTAGTACAGAATATGGACAGAAACAAATATCCATCCTGATATGGATTTGTAACTTTTCTTATTGACATCTGATATCATTTTTGTATATTTAACATGCACCCAAATTTTTGATCAGCAAACATTTCTGATTAGTAAATGTGTGTGTGTGCACACACGAATTTGTGAACTTCTTTTTAAACCAGCTCTCTTTTATCCTGTCTTTGCCAACTTATGTACTTTTAAAATAAATGCAGAAGAGTTAAATAGAAGGAATCTGTGGAATCAGGCAGACCTAAACCTGGATGAGAGTTAACTTTGCCAATTATATTTTAAAATACATCTCACATACAGACACATACACATGTTAAATAAGAAATGTTACAAATGTTAACAGTGCACATCTTTGTGTAGTGAGATTATGGATAATTTATTTACTTGATTCCATGCTTTCCTTTAATTTCTTTGTTTTCCACAGTGAGCATGTATAACTTTGATAATTAGAAAAAATGTTATATGCCACTTGATTGTTTGCTAAATTCTCATAGCTAGTCCAATGACATATTCCCTGTTCTTTTTAATCTTACGTTGCTCATGACTTAGAGGGGTGGGATTCAGGGGAGAGGGAAGAAGGTCCAAGAGGGAGGAGATACATGTATATGTGTACATGCTTAGTCTCTCAGTCGTGTCTGATTCTTTGCAACCCTATGAACTGTAGCCCACCAGGCTCCTCTGACCATGGAATTCTCCAGGCAAAGATACTGGAGTGTGTAGCCATGCCCTTCTCCAGGGGATCTTCTCGACCCAGGAACCTGTGACTCCTGCATTGCAGGCAGATTTTTTACCATCAGAGCCACCAGGGATATACCTGGTTCACTTTGTTGTGCAGCAGAAATGAACATAACATTGTAAAGCAATTATACTCCAATAAAAAAATAAAATAACAGGAAAAACATTTTAAGTCTCACTACAACAGAACCAAGATTACAGTCTAGGAAATAAATACGTGTCCCTCTATTCTCTCTTGGGAACAAGAACTACATGAGCACCCTGCAGGTTATGCTACTGTCGTCCCTCAAAGAACTTAGCTTTCCTGATCATCAAAGACTAAAAAGACTTTTTTTTTTCCTTCCCCACATTGACAGAATTTCACTTTTCCAAAATTGGGGCATATACAAGAGATTTTTTTCCCTAGCCTTTTGTTGGCAGATCATTGGGAGCTTATCTGTGTTATTTGATGAAATAACAAATGATCTTTGTTTTCCCCCTTTCTTCTTCAGCTGACCTGAATAATGTCAGGTTCTCGGCTTATAGGACTGCCATGAAACTCCGAAGACTGCAGAAGGCCCTTTGCTGTGAGTATGAACCAGTGCTTGAAATACTTGATAGTTACTCTTTGCTTTAAAAAAAAATGATTGGGGTATTTGCTCTTGAGGAGGGGAGAAATAGCTCTCTCAAGTCTAGTTGTAACATGGAATTCATTTTTTTTCAAATCTCCTTGGCTTAGTGTACATCTAGATTGGGGCTTCCCTGATTGCTCAATTCTAGGGCTTCCCTGGTAGCTCAGCTGGTAAAGAATCCACCTGCAGTGTGGGAGACCTGGGCATCTAGATTACTCTGTCAAATTGTTGAGAATCATTCTTGTCACCATTCCTCAGCTACTGATGTTGAATTGATAAGAGACTGATCATTTTTATTTTCTAATGTATGGCACTGGCATCCAGAATTATCTTTATGAAACTTGAATTATCTCCCCCATTCCACCTTTATTTCTTCTTAGAAAATGTGTTTAATGTTTGAAGTATTAGCACTTGGTTGCCTTAGCCAACCAAAGCTCAGAGATGTGTATTGTTTTTTAGCTTGAATGCTAATGTTGAGATCAATGCTGTCATAGAAGAATGATGACAAGGTTGTTTTTCTGCTTTTGCTAAATAGCATGCCTCAGTGGGAAGAAAAATCCCAGAGTGTCACACAACACTCTTGGTTCATTAGAGAGTTTATGTGACTGTTACTAAGTCATTGAGAGCCCGTGTATGCTGATGATGTGAGCACAAAATAGGCACAGTCCTTACGCTGATGGAACCTATAGTCAGTCTAATGAGGGACACATAGGGTATCCAGAAGTCTACAGACATAGGTAAACATATATAAGATCATCAAGAACCTCTACAATCTGTTTTGTTTTTTGTTTTTTGTTTTTTTTAAGCAATGAGATTGCCTCTATTAAGGCTTTATGGGCACCTGAGAAAAAGTGAAAGGATAGTTTGAATGTTGTATATTTAGTCACATGACAGTGAGTGGGGTACCATGAGAACAGCTAGTTGTGGGGGTGAGGTACTGAGAAGGTTTGCTTGAAGAGCCACGTGAGTCCAGAAAGGTAAGTAGAGTTCAGTCTGGGAGGAGCGTTCTCATCAGAAGGCAGAGTGTGTGTTGAGGCATGGGGTCCAGAGATGTACTCAGGAACTGAAAATGCCACAGCATGATAAAACACAGGAGCTCCAGGGAGGGGCTGTGGTGAAATATTCGGCTGGAACCAGGCAGACTGTGAAAGGTTTTTACACTTAAGTTACACAGGGTGGGGAGGAGAGGGTGGGACGAATTGAGAGACTAGCATTGAAACATATACATCACCATATGTAAGAGAAATGGCCAATGGAAATTTGCTGTGTGACCCAGGGAGCTCAGACCAGTGCTCTGTGATATCCCAGAGAAGTGGGTTGGGGTGGGAGGTGGGAGGGAGATTCAAGAGGGAGGGGACATATGTATACCTATGGCTGATTCATGTTGATGGATGGCAGAAACCAGCACAATATTGTACAGCAATTATCCTCCAATTACAAAAAACTTAAAGAATGTAGAAATCAGTGGGGAGCCATGTAGTGGGATGGCGTGTTGAGACTGTCATTTAGGAAGATGACTCTGGCTGTGGGATAGAGCCTGCATCAGTGCTGGGGGTGGAGGGGTGGTGCAGGGAGGTGTGGGGGCATACCCCTGAAGGGGAAGAAACTCGGCAGTTTCCATCCTCTAAACCAGCAATCTGGTAGCCTGAATTGACAGAGTAGGAATGGAGAAAATTGGGAGGACTTAAGAAATACAAGGTGGCATTGATAGGCCTTACTGACAAGTTTGACATGCCTGGTGAGGATGGATCAAGGAAGAGACTCGGGTGCTCAATTGAGATGAACAGTGGGCCTGCTGGCAGGGTTGGCCATATACACATAGCTGTGATGCTCAGGAGAAACAGATGAGCAACATTTAGGAATTATGAGTGTGCAGATGCTTAGGGAGAGGGAAAGTAACAAGAAAACAATATTTGAGACCAAGAGTGACCCATGTACAGAGAGGACTACAAAGGAACACACACAGAGTATGTTACCACATACTACGCGGGCAGGAAGAAGGGGCCCACCACCAGGCTCAGATGCTGCTGGAAGATCAGGAGGAAGTGGGCCCAAGTGTCCATTGGGTTGAGCAACAAGGAGGTCCTCAGGAACTTGGGAGAGGTTTTAGGGGACATGATGTAGGAGGTGAAGTGGGCTTAGAAGTCAATGAAAAGTGGGGATGTAGAGAAAGTTGGTTGAGACGATTCTTGGAGAAAGGTTGTGAAGGGAAGTGGGGCAGTAGTTAGCTGGAAGGTGGAGGAGTTAATGGAGGGTACATGCATTTAGACTGAGAGAAACCTGAGTCTATTTCAATGAGTATTAGAAGACAGGACAAAATGGACATTGTTGACGGAAGAGGAGATAATAAAACATATGAGTCCTGGGAGAATGGGAGAAGATAACCCAGGGCCCACGAGAAGGAAGAGGGTGCCTGTCTTCCAAGGTAGTGAGTAGGGTGAGGAGAGGATGTGAGCAGGGCCAGGTAACTGAGGAGACCTGGGGGAGGCAGGCGAGGGATGCCCGTGGACAGGGCTCCATTTTCAGCGTGAAGGTGGAGGAGAGTTCCTGGGCTGCTGTTAACAGCAGAAAGTCGAGGTCGGCCTTACCTCTGTGGCTGAGGAGAGGGCTATTTTGGAAAGCAGCATCTTGCAGTTCAGCATCAGCTGAGTGTTTTAGGGCTGCACCCATCCTCAGGGGAATTTCTCCAGGAGCTAGATGATTTTGTTCCAGGTGGGCAGAGGCCAGCTGGGCAAGAGAAATGAGGATCTAGTCAAAAGAGGGGGTAAGTGGTTGGAATGCTGTCTGCCCAGTCCACATTGGGCAGAAGAAGCTGGGAATTCAGGTGGAAGCTGGTAATTAGGAGGTAGTGTGGTCAAGCGGCCAACAGATGCTTCAGGGAGGTAGAGGAAGAGATTGTGTGGAAGTGACTGGAAGGCCAAGAAGTTGTGGTCAGACGGCAGCAAAGCTCAGCAGTTTTTCGGAAGTGGAACAGGTCAGCTGATTGGCTCTAGGACATGACCATTTGCATGGGTGGTGGAGGTGGACTAGATGTCCATTTCCCTGCAGCTGAAAGAGGAACTTAAGGAACCGAGTGGCTAGAGTGACACACGAGTCATGACGGCCAATGTTGAAATCACCCCAAACTGGACCCAAACTGGACTGAGCTGAACCCAGTTCACGGCCGAGAGCTGTGAACCCTGGCAACCGAAGCTTTGGGAATGAAGGTATGTGACCAGGGTGTCTGCAGAAGCTAGCAGGAAGGAGGTCAAGGAGTGTTGTTGGCGTGTGATTTTCTACATGGTGATGTGATGGAGAAGACATGGCTTAGAAATAAAATTGTTTGGAAGGAGAGGGTAGGCCTGTCCTCTTTATCTTGGTCTCTGCAGTGCTTAGCACGATTCCTGGCACCGAAAAGGTCTTAATCTGTTTTCACGGAATGGATGTGTGAACGAAAGGAGATTTGGGCTTCCATTTCCATATAGGTTAAACTCTGAAGCTATCACTTTTCAGCTGTATAGCTGCTAAGCATAAGTGGTTTTTAGAGGACTCCCTGGGCCTATGATTCCCATAGGGACCTGTTGAATGTACCAGAGCTGGAAAGAGGTAATTTGGGGTGGGGGAGTCAGACAGAGGCTGGGTGGAGAAAGTCTTCTGCCTCTTTTTCATCTTCTGTCTCTGCCCCATCCCAGAGGTAGTGCCTCCCACTGAGAAAGGGACGACTGTGAAATGGCTTCTGTAGAGTGCTATGGTGTACAGTCCCGTGAGACCCTAAAAGTTCAGTAGAGATAATATGTTGTGCCAGGTCATACTATGAAAAAGCCCCCAAATTGACTAGATTGGACCACCCTTTCCATACTATTCCTCACAGATTTAGGCATTATTCAGTTCTCCTGTCAAAAAGTCTTTCCATTCATGAATGTACCTCATTGTCCGTCATCTCACTGTATGTTAACATTTCCAATAAACATGGGACAAACAGGGGAATCTCATATTATAAAACATTTTGGCCACAAGTGGTTATGACCTCATAACAAAGTTAAGTTCTGAATGTAGAATGTAAAATTTTCACTTTTCAACTACTGTGCAACTCTCAGCACTACCTTTCTCAGCATTACTTTTCTCATTTTTGAAAAAGATTTAGGCACGGCAAAATAAGGGTGTATTTATCTAAATTAAGTGCTGGATTTCTCAGTAATGGTAGAAGGGTTCCACGTGGAGTATGAATACAGAATGAAGAGCTTACCTATCCTTTTATTATTGAAAACATGCATGATCACATTACTTAACTGTTCAGTAGATTATTTCAGAATTTCCCCTTAATTTTAGATATGCTTTGGTTTCCCTTCCGGCCTTTTCGTCATTTCTATGTCTGTAAAGCCATGATAAAGAGCTATTGTCTGGGGTCAGAAAACAAAACTTGTCCTGGCTAGCTTTTCCAACCGAAGGTCGTTTCCACTAACTCTTACTTTAATGAAAATTAATGATGTTATCTCAATGATTTCCTGATGCCAGTTAAGAGTTTGAATTACAGATGCCTTAGAAAATATGCCATGCTGCTGCCATTAAGCACTTAGTCTTAATATTTTTTCACTGCACTATCAAAGCTTCAATACTGCAGAAACCTGAATACCACAATGTTATCCACTGTAGAGAGTTTGCTGTTTAAGTCTAGAGCATCATCATTGGTCTGTTATGTCCCCAGTTTGTAATCGGTTTAATGTTGCATGACTCTGTACTGCCTTTCAAGGCATTGTGAATGAAAATTAAACTCGACAGAAAAGCAGAGACAAAGAGAAAATCTGGGTAAGATGGATTTATAAGCCGGTTCCTATGGCTGATAACCCATTGAAAGTTACAAAGAAGATAATCTGAGTTTTTTCTTTCTCCTACTGTGGTTCTCATGACATCCTATAGGTTTGTGGTGTCTAAAATTAAAAATATAGCCAACTTCTAAGAGCAGAAATAAAAAAGGCACTTAACAAAACCCGTGTATTTAGTTTATTAGTGTGTGGTGGGTTGGAGAGAGCCCAAACCATAGGGCTAAATATACTGCAGTGGATAAATGTGACAGATACTCTGCAAACAAGAAATAGAGAACAATTTGCTTCTGTTCGGCAACTAAATCACACAGTGGAGAAATTTTCTACTGCCTGAAATTGTCTGCATAGAGGCACAATTGTCAGACTCATCCTTCCCACAAGATAGCTTAAAAGGTGCTCCTTCTGGACCCAGGCACCTCACCTTTGGTGAACGTACAGAAAGGTGGCATCAGATAGGGTTTGGTTGCTAAAAACTGAGAGGACCCACCATGTAACATGGCTTACAAATAAATCTACAGTCTCCTGCAGGAAACGGCTACATACAGGCAACAGTGACAGTCAGGATATGCCTCCATGGCCACTGGCTGCCTCACAGCATGAGTACCTGAGAGGCCAGTGTAATTATTTGGTCCCTTTTCTGCAAAAACTCTGTTCCCACATGCCATGTATTATTGGGCTGACCAAAAAGTTCATTAGGGTTTTCCCAGAAGATGGGTCAGAGAAACCTGAATGAACTTTTTGGACCAGCCCAATATTGGGGGCTTCCCAGGTAGTTCAGCTCGTAAAGAATCTGCCTGCTATGCAGGAGACCCCGATTCGATTCCTGGGTCAGGAAGTTCCCCTGTAGGAGGGATAGGCTACCCATTCTAGTATTCTTGAGCTTCCCTGGTGGATCCGATGGTAAAGAATCCACCTGCAATGTGGGAGACCTGGGTTCGATCCCTGGGTTGGAAAGATCCCTTGAAGAAGGGCATGACAACCCACTTCAGTGTTCTTGCCTGGAGAATCCCGATGGACAGAGGAGCCTGGCAGGCTATAGTCCAGGGGGTCGCAAAGAGTCGGACATGACTGAGCAACTAAGCACAGCACAATATTTTGGAGGAACCCGAGGTCTCTGTTGTTTCAGAATTCAAAATATCTTGAGGACAGAGCCAAACTCAGTTTCTCTGCTTCCATGGTTTGACAGTACTGGTGCCCAAGGAGAGGGGGTTCCCATAATAGGAGCCATTTTGGGCTTCCCTGGTGGCTCAGACAGTAAAGAATCCACGTACAATGCAAGAGACGCAGGTTTGATCCCTGTGTCAGGAAGATCCCCTGGAGAAGGACATGGCAACACACTCCAGTATTCTTGCCTGGGGAATCCCATGGACAGAGGAGCATGGTGGGCTACAGTCAGTCCATGGGCTCACAAAGAGTCAGACACAACTGAGCAACTAACACATGTTCTCTCCCACTGTAGTCCTGCTTGAAATGTGTCCAGCACCAGGAGTTACTAAGGAAAAGAAGGGTGAGTTCTCAGCCACGATACTCATGCTGTTAAGGAGAACCTTGGAGGTTCCACTCTACAGTTATTGTTGCTTCCATTTCTAGTTTCCATCCTTCTCTTTCCTCCTGGATTTGGAGTCCCTTGATGTGTTCTTTTTACACTAGGAGATCTCTTCCATCAGTTTCTCTTTTCTCACTCAAAGAAAATTCTGCCTGGCCAGGTAGTCCTCTCCCAGCTCCTAATTCTCCTCGGGTTCTTTTATTTTAAGGACCCCCTGCTCTTGGTCCACTAGATATGTTGCCACCATGTGGTAACATCTTCACTATAGCTGCTGCTGCTGCTAAGTTGTTTCAGTCGTGTTCAACTCTGTGTGACCCCATAGACGGCAGCCCACCAGGTTCCCCCATCCCTGGGATTCTCCAGGCAAGAACACTGGAGTGGGTTGCTATTTCCTTCTCCAGTGCATGAAAGTGAAAAGTGAAAGTGAAGTCGCTCAGTTGTGTCTGACTCTTGGCGACCCCATGGACTGCAGCCTACCAGGCTCCTCCGTCCATGGGATTTCCAGGCAAGAGTACTGGAGTGGGGTGCCATTGCCTTCTCCATCACTATAGCTAGGAAATACAATTCAGAGGCAAAAAATGTTGTCTCCCAGGCAGATGTCGTAGGGATAGTAGTCACTCCTAAATGGACCTTGGTTTCAAAATGCCACAGAAATATCAACAGTCATCCATGGCAAATTGCTGGCTTTTCATCTTAGGCCAGTGACATATAAACTTGCTCTATTAAAGACACAGAGACAAGTGTACCATAGACCACAGTTATGGTGTGACAATGAACTTGATCAGTGGCCCTGGGATTTACTTGTGTTCCTTGAGTGGAAGACACACGGGGCAGAATGGCTCTCACTAATGGCTGCCTGAATTAAGTTTTCATGAATATTAAATATGCATGTGTATAATTACTGCCTCTTATGTATTTCATATACAATAAACACTTCGTACTAAGGTACCTCTGTGCTATTAGGTGTCTCATCGTCCTTTAGTTCCTTTCTATCCCTTTCTGTGTTTAACATAAACATGCTGGTCCTTCCATTTTCCCCCAGCACATCTCATAAATTCTACTCATGTCAAACTAACTTCTATATTTGAAACATCTTAAAAGTTTTAACCTAAAAAAAAAAAAAAAAAAGTTTTAACCTATGATTTACAGATTACTTGATTATTTAAAATGGAATTTAAAACTCTCAAAAGTAAATGTATATTCCATCCAGATTATCCACGTAATCTAGACATTTACATGGAAGCTTCGGTATGAAGAAAATGTATCAGCGATAAATCTGAAGGTCTAAGCAACAACAACAACAAAACAACCAAATTTTTGACTTTTCAATCTCAAGGAATTAGGCCCACCAAATTCAACTTCATTTTCCTCAATGATCCAAGCATCCCAATTGTCCCTTCACTCATTTGTAGCTCTCCTCACACACACACAATGAGGCCAATAGCTTTTTTTAACCCATATATATTATGACAGATGGGGTATATAGCATCTAAACTTTCTACCACATACCTTTCTACCCAGTACCTTTTACAATCCTTCATCTTCACAATGAATGACCATGCAGTGTTCATTCAGATGATGAGACGTCAGTATTCTCCAGATATGACTGGGTGAATATTCCCACAGGGTGCTTTCCCACGCAGGTGCTTACTGACAGATACATCCTGTGAAACAGACTCCAAAAGACATGATGCAGTCCAGGTCACAGTCAGAACTCCCATCTCTTCACCCAGTGTGTTTGGTAGATTAGCCAGCAGTACTGCACATGTCTTGGCTCTTTAAAGGGGCATGAGTCATAGCCAAAGGGAGCACTGTTGTTGTTCAGTCACTCAGTCCTGTCCGACTCTTTGTGACCGCATGGACTGCAGCACACCAGGCTTCCCCGTCCTTCACCATCTCCTGGAGCTTGCTCAAACTCATGTCCATCGAGTCGGTGATGCCATCCAACCATCTCATCCTCTGTCATCCCCTTCTTCTCCTGCCTTCAGTCTTTGCCAGGCAGGGAGCATATTATTCTCTTATTCTAAGCCTCTTTCTAGGTGACTTTCTTCCCTTCAGCAACAATCTTACCTTTCTTCCTTATTGTTACATTTTAATCCAGTCTCTCCACCACCCCACCCCTGTCCTCCCCACCCCGCAGAGAGTATATCTCCCTGGGCTCAGCCACTGTGCTAGTCCACATTTAGGTGGTAGCAAAATGAGACACACCTGGACTTTGCCTTGTCCTTCTTTCCCCACTTTTTGATAAGGGCTCCCACTGGTTCCAAACAGAAAAAGATGGGGCCGTCCTATCCACTAAGCAACAAAGCATGTGTTACGTTCAGCCCTAGTTAGGTGAGGTGTGAGAAGCGGGTAATTCAGCCCAGGAGTCCTGTGGAACTCTTGCACTTACCTTTCAACTAGCAGTCATAGTCTCTTCTTTCAGGATATTACCACCCTTTAAGACTCTCAACTGTAGCCCCAGTCCAGGGACTACTAGTGTTGCATTGAAAAGGAAAATTACGGTAAACTAGGGGACAGCCAGAAGTTCCCCACTTGAATTATGTTTCTAATTGTAATTGTCCTCACAGATGTAGCCCATTTATCAAAAGTGCTAGTTCCCAGGTTCCTTTGGCTGGAATTCTACCTGCAGGCCAGAGAGGCTGAAACTCAATGGAAGGAGATTCTGAAATTTTAAAGCTTTTGCTCCTCCAACCAAGGAATTTAGTTTCTAGCAAACTAACCATCAGTTTGCCATCCCCTTCTAATCCATTCTTCTGGCTCCTGGAGTTCGGATTCTACCATTTTCAGATTCCAGTAGAAAGTTGTATTATTGATAACCAATTTCAAAGCCTGTACTACTTCAGACCAAGGGTAGCTTGACAACCAGCATCAGTGGTTCATTTTCATCCCTTTTATCAGAATAGTCTTCTTTTCCTTTGAAAAGAATGCCATACCCATATTTTCAGCTAAGAATGAGTTGCAGCCTTCTAAACCATCTCAGTTCTTGCACTAATTGCTTTGGGTATAACAGTTAAGCTCAAGAGTTGATGAGGACTCAAAATGAGAGTCCTTACAAATCTACAGTTCATTACAAGAGAAAGGAGAAGACTACCATGTACCAACAACATTAAAACAGGGCCACGTGTCACAACCACAGGGTGGGGTCTGGAGAGGCCAAGTCCGAGCTCCAAGTGCCCTCTCTCTGTCAGGGCCAGAACAGGATGCACATTCTCTCTTGGATCAAGAACCACCAGTGTGAGCACAGAGCACTTTAGAAACCAGGGCTCACCCATCAGAGTCTCAGCCAGGATTGCTTATAACTGCTGGTGCCCTGGATATCTTCTCCTTATATTTGCTGTTGCTCAGTCTCCCAGTCGTGTCTGACTCTTTGCGACCCCATGGACTGCAGCATGCCAGGCCTCCCTGTCCCTCATCATCTCCTGGAGTTTGCCCAAGTTCATGTTCATTGCATCAGTGATGCTGTGCAGCCATCTCATCCTCTGACACCCCCTTCTCCTTCTGCTCTCAATCTTTCCCAGCATCATGGGCTTTTCCAATGAATCGTCTGTTTGCATCAGGTGACAAAAATACCAGAGCTTCGGCTTCAGCATCAATCCTTCCAGTGACTATTCAGGGTTGATCTCCCTTAAGATTGACTGGTTTGATCTCCTTGCTGTCCAGAGGACTCTCAGAAGCCTTCTCCAACACCACAATTTGAAGGCATCAATTCTTTCCCATTCTGCCTTGTCTCCCTACATAGCCAATCCCAAACCCAGTGGCCTCCATGGGCCTCACTGAGACCAGGTAAAAATGGCTAATGTTACTGCTAGCAGTAAACAACTGTGATAACCTGTAACCCATGGCTACCCATAAACACAGTGAGTCACTTCTTTTCACTACTTTGATCAAGGCTCTGCATTGTGTGGCTGGTTTTAGCAAAACATGCCTTGCCAACCTCAGAGTCTCTGGAATTAACCCTCGCAGCAAAGATAACTACATCAAAGCACATTGACTTTCTCGCTAGGCAAAGATTTTTTTGAGAAGTCCTTCAGCCTGAAGGGTAAGCCACCTGTGGAAAGATGTGATGTCCACAACAGCCTCCTCTTCCCACAGACACCTTCTGCCTGGGCCAGAAAGTCAGCAGACACGTAGGAGTTACCCGCCCTGTCTGTGTACTACTGAGGTTACGGGATTGTTGATATGTTAACATGGGGTATCCAGGTTGACCCATAGGACAAGCCCAGGGTTGTGTTTGTGTGGGCACCACCAGCCTTATTCAAACCAACATTTTGGTGCTTTTTTTTCCTCCCCGTATTATTGCTAGTAGAAAAGGGAGGGTAGTTTTCTTTTATGTACAGTCTGGAATGATTACCTCTGCCACCCACCTTTCTTCTTTTCAGTACATGCCCCCACCTGTCGTGCCATAATACCCAGAGCAAGTCTCCTCTCTGGTCTCAATTTTTCCCAACTGCCAATGCTTCTGAAAGGGGTTTTCTAGTTCACAACACTAAGGATTCTGTAAAAGACAAAAAAAAAAAAAAAAAAAAATCCAGCAAAACTCCTCACTTGTGGCATATATAGAAAAGAATGGCGTGGACATTTAAACCTAGGATGTTAAGAGGGTGAAAAAGTGAAAGCATTAGTCATTCAGTTGTGTCTGACTCTTTGGGATCCCATGGACTATAGCCCACCAGGCTCCTCTGTCCATGGGATTCTCCAGGCAAGAATACTAGAGTGGGTTGCCATGCCCTCCTCCGGGGGATCTTCCCAACCCAGGGATTGAACTCGGATCTCCTGCACTGCTGGCAGATTCTTTACCTTCTGATCCAGGTGATCAGGCACAACCAGCACCTTGGGAACCAATCATTCATGGGATCCATTGCTTGAGACCCCACCCCACCCCGTCCCCTTCATTTTCTGCTTTTCTTGCTTAGCAAAGAGAACCCTGGAGAGCTGGTCATTTATTGTCTTTCCCCCTCTGTTACCCCCAGATGGTCCCTCTGCTTCACTGGCATCCAAACCTCTAGCATTCTCTACTGTCAAAATAATTTTTGAAAGAAAAGGTATATTAGAACATACTTGGGTTTTGTTTTTTTTTTTATAGCTTTGAAATATATTCCCTAGCGAATACACTAAAGGAGATATATTCTTCCCCTAAATGGAAATTCCTAGCTTGAGGTAAACAGATAGTTTCACAGAATTGTGGCTGCTGGTTGCTTGTTGAGGCTTCTGGAAACAACTAATCATTATGTTTAATGTTTCATCAAAAAAATGCCAGTGTGTTCTCCAAGATGCTCATTTCACACAGTTAAGTATATGTTTGTGTGGCAATTACATTGCCCCTATTGATTTTCTCACGTCTTTGCAAGTCCATGGTATTGGCTGTATATACCTCAATAGGAGTCTTTTACCAATTATTCCGTGAAAGTGGAGTTCTGTTTGATATGTTAATTTAAGGAAAATGTGTTCTCCAGTCTTCTGTGATGGATCATTATCGTGTTTAATGACATTTGGTTTTAGCAGAGCACACCACACAGTATTTCTCATCCCAACTATGTCATCTCCTGCTCCTATGATTTTGGAGCAGTTGCTTTGCACCCCTCTGGAGCTACTGATGCTCCTAATTTCCTATTCTGTGTGTTACCCATTCACCTGTACAGAGAGGAGAGTAGACCCCATAAAAAGAGAAGAAATGCCATTTTGCTGTTGGTTGTTCATGTCCATCACACAGGGAAATTGGACTCTTCATACCAAAGTGAGTCTTACAGATTCTCACTTGTTAGCTCTTATATCCATGGATATAAAGCAAAATATCTATCATGATTAAGGGAAAGTAACAACAACAACAAAAAACCAGTAGAGAAACTTCAAACCACCCACTGCTTCCCTCAATATGTAAAGAAACATGTTGGGAATATTGGTATTTGGAGGAAGTCTGGTCTTCTTTTCTGCTGATGAAAATGGTGTGCTGATTACGTACACCTCAAAACCTGTCCTGAGAGGAAGTCATGCACATAGCAGAGAGGATGAAAGTTGTCTCTCTCTGGTCTCCCATACAGTCCCCACTCAGCCTTCCCTTCCTCCTGTCCCCCTACCTCCTTGTATTGTTTTTTTTTTTTTTAATCTGTTTTCTTTTTCCTACCTCCCTCCATTTCAAATCAAGTTATGTTTTTTCTGCCACTTGAAACACAGTCTCGGCTTCCATATAAAGAGGTCATTCCTTTATCTTGAGAGTATTTTTAAGCAAAAGAGTGGGGAGCTTTGCTTTGATAGGATGAGTGCTCCATCAGGGTATTGTAGGGAGACTGGTCCATGGACATAGAGGGCTTTACTCACTGGGATGAAAGACAAAGGAAAAAAAAAAACAAAAACACTTGCATCCACCATGAGGTCTCTTCATGCTTCCAGGGAAACTTCAAAAGGGTACTATTTTCCTTTTTGAAAAGAGAAAAACGTGCAGTACATAGGTATTAACCTACACAGGTATTAACCACTATTTTGGGGTTTTGTCCTTAACATTTAATTAGAACTAGCCACAAACAGTAACTAGGAAAATGCATTAAAGCCTTAAATTTGCATCTGTTTAGTACAGGGCAGCCTGTTTACTGACTGGCATGGCTGTGTTTATCTGAAGTTATGTTTAGAATTTTGTTGCCTCCTCCCCCAGGATGCGTGAGAAATTTACTTAATTACCATTGGCTCTCTCTTTCTCTCTCAAAGGACTGAGAATGCAGACCAGAGCTTAGCTGTATAAGGTCTCATAAAAGCAAAGCTGTTGCATTCTCAATTTGGCTAATAAATTGACTTTAGAGAAAACCATCTTCCTGGGACCCTTGGTAGTAAAGCTTATGATTTGCTGATGTTGGACAAGGTTGAGGTTTCACTTTTGATATGTTTGTCTTTTGGTATACCATTAAATACCACCTTAGATGATGGAAACCTCCCACTTCCCACCAAACTTACAAAGTTCTTGTCCTGTGCTGTGCTCAGTTGCCTCAGGCATGTCCAACTCCTTGCAACACTATGGACTGTAACCCAACAGGCTCCTCTGTCCATGGAATTCTCCAGGCAAGAATACTGGAGTGGGTTGCCATTTCCTTCTCCAGGGGATCTTCCCAAGCCAGGAATCGAATTTCACGCATCTCCTGCATGAAACACATAGTAGGTGAAAGGAGAAACAAGTGAGCCTGACATCTGAAAACTGGATAGGTGACGCAGTTATTTAGTTTGTCTATAGAAAATTTTAGTGACGTTGAGTATTTTTCACCTAGTGTTAGTGTAGCAAGAGAAATTAGGAGGTGACTGATATTTCAAGGAGAAAAATACTTAATCATTATAAATGCATAGCTGGAAATCGAGTTTATACAACCCTAACCATACAGATTAATCAAACTGACCTTCTCTGATACTAATACAAGAAAGTACTGTTAGGAACCTTTGAAAATCTCTAGTAAAACAGTTTTTTTTCCCCCCGTGATTTGGGTGGAAATAACTCTGTTCCTATAGAACACTATGGGTCCCTTTAATTCCCCAAAATTGCCCAATAGTTACAACATAAGTACTGTCTCTTCACTCACTTCTTCACCCGTTGCCAGTGAGACTTCAGAACAACCTCTGAGCTTGTGAATAAGTGAATAAGTGAAAGTCGCTCAGTCGTGTCTGACTCTTTGCGACCCCATGGACTACACAGTCCATGGAATTTTCTAGGCCAGAATACTAGAGTAGGTAGGCTTTCCCTTCCCCAGGGGATCTTCCCAACCCAGGGATCTAACCAGGGTCTCTTGCATTGCAGGTTGATTCTTTACCTTACTCATCAAACTCATAGCCAAGGGGTGGGAAGAAGACACTTCAATAAGAGAGGGTAGGGTTCGGGTTTGGTGTTCACTGAAGGGTACAAGACTGTCCTACTAGGATCATCAGAAACAGTGACAGAGGGTTTTCCCCTTGAAATGACCGATGATGTTCTGTGGCTCTTGCAGTGGATCTTTTGAGCCTGTCAGCCGCATGTGATGCCTTGGACCAGCACAACCTCAAGCAAAACGACCAGCCCATGGACATCCTGCAGATCATTAACTGTTTGACCACTATTTATGACCGCCTGGAGCAAGAGCACAACAATCTGGTCAACGTCCCTCTCTGCGTGGATATGTGTCTCAATTGGCTGCTGAATGTTTATGATACGTACGTATGGCAGGCTTTCTCCAGACTCTACCACGGGAGGCTTAGTTTACAGAACGGTGACGGTGTAATTAGCATCACAGTAGGGCATTGGTCTAGAAATATGGTCCTCAGGATGAAAGTTTCATGAAGCCGTGTGACCAAATGCTATCCCTGTGATTAAACATTTTTGCATTTAATGGAACCAAAAAAACGTTTTGATATGCTGGGAGGTAAAAAACTAGGATGTAGATTGCACTCAGATTAGAAAGCAGACAAAACCTCGAGATACTCATTTTTCCAGTAGTAGGATGAGTCAGTGTGTAGCCATTCGTTCTTGCCCTTGCTAGCCTGTGTATCTTGACCACCCTCTTTGGGTGCGGCTCCTGGAGGTGTGACACTCCTGTCCCCAGCTCCAAATAGTGTTAGCTGATACTCAAGAGATTTTTGCAGAGGAGTGTGAATGGTTATGAAAAAAAAAAAAAAAGCCCTTAATGCAGCAAATTCAGATCCTCAAACCGAGGAATTCTATTTGTTTTTGTTTTTTAATATATATAAATAAGGATTGACGAAGTTTTAGTTTGGCACCTCCATTCATCCCTCTATCTGAGAGAGTGCTTGTTTTTATCTTTGGGATTGCTGCCCACCCACCCCACCCCCCCCCGTTTTGTCTTGAGCTTAATGAAGACAACTGAGGAAGGTATCAGCAGGAATTGGTCTTAATTTCAACTGAATTCTTCTTAGACATCAAACTCATTATATGCCTGATTTCACATGTCAGCAAGAACATATTCCGCATTTAGAAATCTGGGAAGCTTTTCTGAAAGGAGTCGCATAGCAACTATTTTAGTTTTGCCTTTGCTGTAGATTTCTACTACCTCCTGGATTAAAATGTATACCTTTTTTTTCTTTGTTATTTTGCTAAGATAGTGCTTGTTAAATTCCAAGGCTATTGAATTCTCATCATTATCTACCAAGCCCTTGATCATGTCGGATTTTAATTGCAGATTATACTTACATTTGCTTTGAGAAGGGTTTCTATTCAGGTCTTCCCTCAAATATATTTCAGCACCCATTTTCTTTGCAGATGATGTACGAATGAATTCTGAGTATATGACTTCCCTTCTCTATGCCTGAAAATTATTTGGGGACAATGTTAACTCCTTGAAGACCTGAGTTACAGTATAAAATTTGTGAAACTTTTGATTTGCCTTTTTAAAGAGGGAAAATGGTAAAAACTTTCCAGTGATAATACTTTTTCATGAATGTATTAGGACCCAGGATTTCTGTTTGACTAATATATTTAGTAAATTATACCAGTTGCAAGCTGAGCATATTGTTCACTAAAAGTAACCACTCTTGAGACCTATCCTTTGCAGTTATTCTATAGACTTTTTTTTGAACCAGGATATATGGTTCAGTTGTTTTTCATAACAAAAGCTGAAAATGATCAAAAGACAGGTTTTACAAAATGAAAAACTTGTGCCTTCCCCATGGATACAATGAACTTGTTAATAAATTTGTATGCAAAGTAAAAGCATATGTATGTTAAAACATTGTTATAGCAATAGGATATTTTAAAATTGCTCCTTAAGATCATCTGTTCCAATGCCCTCTAATAGATTGTATCATATTTTTTCTTATAGAGATAAATGTTCATATTTTATACTATGTGTCTTGTGGCCTGAAGTGACTAATTTTCTTCTCAGTAAGAGGCAATCTGATGAAAAGCTAAATGAGTGTTGAAGAGGGCAGAACAGTTAGTTGCTGGTAATTTTTTGGCTTCAGTAACCAAAGTGGGTAAATTGCTTAGCACATACTAGTAATTCTTCCCCTTATCTATTTAAACCCAGGTGGCTCTCCGAAGATAAATAAAAGAATCTTTTTCTTATTTTATGTAGAGAAATGCTTACCATTCGAGTAAGGTCTTTTAGAAACTGAAAACTTGGTAAATGTTCACCGGTCAAGTTGGTCAGATTTCCATTTCATTCTAGGTCATCAGCCAAATAGATAATGAACTCAGAAACGTTAATGATCTTAATAAAACAATGGTCAATAGAGTTCCTACATCCAAGTTTTTTTTTTTTTTTTCCCTTAACTAAGAAGTGTTTATCTTTCAAGAAAGTGTCAGTAATTGTTTTCTGCTTTGATTATTCATAATAGGGGACGAACAGGGAGGATCCGGGTCCTGTCTTTTAAAACTGGCATCATTTCTCTGTGTAAAGCGCATTTGGAAGACAAGTACAGATGTAAGTCATGTGTACCCTTTTATTAATGTTGGCTAATTACCCCAGTTCTAGATGGGGAATGACACAGTGTTCTTCACTGACAGCAGGTTCCTCGTGTAAGATGTAAAACTGCTCTTAGACAGGCATAAAATTTGGTTTGTGCCGTTCTCTGTCAGACATGAAATTGTAGGTATTTAAGTAGAGAACGAGGATTAGCTTCTCCAGTACGAGTATTATTTTACATTACATCGACTGTGTCTGAATAAAACACATGTTCCTCGGGGATAAAGTCTGATTTCCTAACCCCTTTGTCTAAGTCAGAAAAAATAAATGTGAAGGTTTAATCCATGCACATGCCTCATCTTTGGATTCTTATTTAAAGAGTACTATCTGGCATTCATGTTCAACAAACCTTGTTTATTTTATAATCATCTTACTGCGAATTGTACTGACATATCCAATTCTGTGATGTGATTAACGTTTTATTATTTGAGAGACAGCTTGCCATTTCTTACAGGGTAAATATCACCTTACAGAATTTCCTTTTGACTAGCCATTGGGCTCTTCTGTGTAAAATTTGTAAATCCAAATTAAAAGCAAATGCTAGCAGAGGGATGGTTGAGGTGACGAAGCAACCGTTCATTCCCATTGTGAAGGCATGTACTTGTTTTTCCCCTTTAAATGCTCATGAGAAATCTTTTCGGTAGGAATATTAAACAAACCTAGTATATCTTGTCTTTTCTCTTTTCCCCTAAGGCCTAGCCACACAGGGATGTAGAGATGTGCTGAGCTTAAGGATAGGCAGAAGATAAAAGAGATTGAATTCCTCCCAAGCCATTCTGTGTCCTACTGCTCATTTCCCCCCTAGGAGTAAACCACAGAATACACAAGCTGTTTTAGCTCTCACTTTTATGTACTTTCCACTTGAGTTTTTCTCATCCTAAGAACCCAAGAAAAAAGAACAGCTTTCGTTAGCTGTTTGAAAATATGTTTTGGATGAAACAGAATATTTCTGTGGGCTTTCGTCCTTTAAATATTGTAGCTACTTGTTGTAGGTTAGCTTTTACTCTGAGCTTGCTAATGGTAAAGTACCAGCACATCATAATACTTACTTGATAAACCAAGGACGCTTCCAGCCTGTGTTTCAACTATTATACTAAGAGGGAACAGGTTGGAGGTTGGCCAAACAAAAAATATTAACTTCAAACTGGGATGTTTGAAGGTAATTCATAATTTTGAAATTTTGTGGATGTACTGGAGAGCTGGGGGGTTGGTGTGTGGGAGATCTCAAGTGTTGTCACTGCTATCTGAAATAAATATCCCATTCAAACATTGAATTTCTGAAAGTTTAAAGTATGCATATGAGTAGGAAAAGCTTTCATGGATTGACTTTCTTGGCAACTTTTATTTAAATATAAGATAGGATTAAAATAATTAGATTTCTGAGATCAAAAGCTGTTACAAGTGTTCAGTGCATTCATTCATTCTGTGAATCCACCTACTTGGGGCACCTGCTGTCATTCAGGGGCTGCTCTTCTGCTCTACCCATTTCTAGCACACAGTTGCTGTGTGGTCCCGATTTTGATATATTCTGGGATCTGATGTCCACAGGGGATAGCTCTTTGGGCCCGCTCTATGTTTCTTAATGCTAAAACATTTATTGTATGATGGAGGTCATGTCCTATATATAAACTATTTTCCAAAGGATTATGTTCTGGCTTAGGAAAAAGTCACATGTCAGAACTGTATGTAAACTCTCATTGCTTACAGGGCTATAGTTTACTTAAACATTGTCACACTTCATATATACACAGTGGTGATTAACTTGATCCATAAAAGTAATAAATGTGCAGATTAGTGTACAGTAGAAGCAACCCATCTGGGCAAGTAGGGAACCCCTCTCTCCTCTTGAGAATTGGTACTGGAATTGAGTAGGTGGTTTAGTTGTGCTGGCATCTACTTGGTGCTACTTTTTGATTGTTGGAATTCTCTTCTTCCTCCTGTAGACCTTTTCAAGCAAGTGGCCAGTTCAACAGGATTTTGTGACCAGCGCAGACTGGGCCTCCTTCTACATGACTCTATCCAAATCCCAAGACAGTTGGGTGAAGTTGCATCCTTTGGGGGCAGTAACATTGAGCCAAGTGTCAGGAGCTGCTTCCAATTCGTAAGTTATTCACCTTCTTGAGTAGCCTATTTATTCTTTTGCATTTTGGGAATTAATGGAAAAACCACGGAACTGTAGTTTCTCACATTAGCTCTCCCATAGGCAGGTAGGTAGGGGATTTTTGAAACCTCTGTGGGCAGTGGCTTCTGGAACTGTGGGTTTGGGGAGAGAGGACAGTGCACAGGAAGGGAAAGAAGTCTGTGACCAGAGCCAGAACCACACGGGCTCCTAGGATGTTGGTGGGAACGTGAATCTGCAGTGATTCAGCTAGGAAAGAAAGAAATCTCTGGCCAAAGACATCCTTTGTAAAACAAGAAAATGACCTCTGTAGGTGAGTTTCATGGTCTCTTACTTTTTTCCCTAACCTAATTCTGTCATCATAACCTTCTTTTCAGTAACTGTTGGTAAACAGTTAACACAGCTATCATTTTTTTAAGCTTTCCTATTGTAATGCCAAAGAATGTTCAAACTACTGTACAACTGCACTCATCTCACACGCTAGTAAAGTAATGCTCAAAATTCTCCAAGCCAGGCTTAAGCAATATGTGAACTGTGAACTTCCAGATGTTCAAGCTGGTTTTAGGAAAGGCAGAGGAACCAGAGATCAAATTGCCAACATCCACTGGATCATTGAAAAACCAAGAGTTCCAGAGAAACATCTATTTCTGCTTTATTGACTATGCCAAAGCCTTTGACTGTGTGGATCACAATCAACTCTGGAAAATTCTTCAAGAGATGGGAATACCAGACCACCTGACCTGCCTCCTGAGAAACCTGTATGCAGGTCAGGAAGCAACAGTTAGAACTGGACATGGAACAACAGACTGGTTCCAAATAGGAAAAGGAGTATGTCAAGGCTGTATATTGTCACCATGCTTATTTAACTTCTATGCAGAGTACATCATGAGAAATGCTGGGCTGGATGAAGCACAAGCTGGAATCAAGATTGTCAGGAGAAATATCAATAACCTCAGATATGCAGATGACACCACCATTATGGCAGAAAGTGAAGAAGAACTAAAGAGCCTGTGATGAAAGTGAAAGAGGAGAGTGAAAAAGTTGGCTTAAAGCTCAACATTCAGAAAACGAAGATCATGGCATCCAGTCGCATCACTTCTTGGCAAATAGATGGGAAAAAGTGGAAACAGTGGCTGACTATTTTTTTTGGATTCCAAAATCACTGCAGATGGTGATTGCATACATGAAATTAAAATATGCTTACTCCTTGAAAGGAAAGTTATGACCAACCTAGACAGCATATTCAAAAGCAGAGACATTACTTTGCCAACAAAGGTCCATCTAATCAAGGCTATGGTTTTTCCGGTGGTCATGTATGGATGTGAGAGTTGGACTGTGAAAAAAGCTGAGCGCCCAAGAATTAATGCTTTTGAACTGTGGTGTTGGAGAAGACTCTTGGGAGTCCCTTGGACTGCAAGGAGATCCAACCAGTTCATCCTAAAGGAGATCAGTCCTGGGTGTTCATTGGAAGGACTGATGTTGAAGCTGAAACTCAAATACTTGGCCACCTGATGCGAAGAGCTGACTCATTTGAAAAGACCCTGATGCTGGGAAGATTGAGGGCAGGAGGAGAAGGGGATGACAGAGGATGAGATGGTTGGATGGCATCACTGACTCAATGGACATGATTTTGGGTAGGTTCCAGGAGTTGGTGATGGACAGGGAGGCCTGACGTGCTGCAGTTCATGGAGCTGCAAAGAGTGGGACACGACTGAGCAACTGAACTGAACTGATTGTAGTTTTGACATTCATCTATTCTTCCAAGGGCTGCATGCTGCCCTTCCGTAGGCTTACAACCAAGTTGGAGGTTCATGCTTCCATTCATGTGTGTCAGTAGGTCGGCACACTCCTGTCCATTCTCTTTTGCATCCTGCTCCAGTGCCTTTTCTGCACCATCATCCATGTCCCTGCAAATATCCTCTTCCTCCCAAGTGCCTCGTCACTTCATGGATAGACATTTAGGTTGTTCCTCCTTTTTGGTAAGATAGATAATGCTGCAGTGAACATCTTTATGCAGTTAGCTCTTTTCTTTGATTCAAGTTTTTCCCTTAGGATAAATTCTCAGGAATGGGATTATCAGATATAAACAGTTTTCTAGCTTTTGATAAGTATTACCACATGGCTTTTGGTCAAAAGATGCTCCAATTTGTAATACCACCAGTACTCAAGGAAGAGATATTTGCAATTGTACATTATTTGCAGTGTTCTTAACGTTTTTTAAATCCTAAGAACTACAGATGTATGGGGTTTCTCATTCCATTCTAATCTCATTACTGACAGAACTAGGTGAATAAGTAACTGGGCTAGACCTGTATATAGTCTTACCACAGACTCAGATAAAACTATAGAAGGCTTTGTTGGCAGAATATTTACACATTTAAAGCAGTTTTAGCATTCACTTAATAGTTAACTGGGCAGATTAAAGAAATGCACATATATGAAGACTGCTTACATATACTGTTCGGATTGTTTTGCCCAAATTATGGCAAATTAACTACAAAAGTAAAACAGATGTGGAGAAATACATGTATTTTTTTTTCACCTCATACTCAAATCTCCCAAAACATGAATAGACTATCACTTTCTCTGGGTTTTTTCTTATGTGTTGCTGTATTAGCATTTCTCCTCCAGAACATAGACACAAGTAACTCCCATACAATGAGGATGAATGACCACAAATAATCCAGATTCATTTTTTTTTTCCAAATCCTATTGCAAAACAACTTGCAGTGACCTACTTTTTCTCCCTCAGTGTTGTTTTCTCTTTAGTCAAGTTTCAGTGACTTTTTACAGTCTTACTGTGAAACACACACACACAGAGTGTTCATATACACATATATGTGTACAGTTGTGTGTGTCGTGTGACTGGGGGCTGAGTGCAAGGGTCAGAGCACACACCTGCTGACAACCATCTGTATTCAGTGATGGTTCCTGCCTTGAAGTCAGGTGGGCTGGCCTCAGGGCCGCTGCAACCATTATCTCATTACCTTGCAGGACTGACATTGCCACCTCCCCTGGACTCTGGTTCTTGCTGTCTTTTTTTTTTTTAATCTGACATATAACATGTAAATTGAAGGGTTGGGACATATTGATTTGATACATTTCTATATTGTAATAAGATTGCCATTGTAGCAGTAGTTAGCACTATCAGGTCATAGAATTACCATTTCTCTTTCATGGTGTGAAGAAGTAAGCTCTAGCCTTTGACTGTCTTGAACTTGGTGGTCAGGACCAGAGGCTCCTGAGCAGAAACTCTGCTTTCCATTGGGCTGTCTTCTCATCAGGAGCCAGGTCCGTCCCTGTCAGCCCGTTGCATTCTGCTGTGGGATACCTGCTTTTTTCACTCACCTGCTGCCTCTTGTTTCACCACATCCCTGTAACAGCTACACTCTATTTTCAGCATTAGAACCCTGGCAGCTCAGACAGTAAAAATATTTGCCTGCAATGCAAGACACCTGGGTTCAATCCCTGGGTTGGGAAGATCCTTTGGAGAAGGGAATAGTAACCCACTCCAGGCAAGTAGCAAGTATTCTTTCCTGGAGAATCCCATGCACAGAGGAGCCTGGCAGGCTACAGTCCATAGGATCTCAAAGGGTCAGACATGACTAAGCGACTAAGCACGCACAATCGCTGTATGACCCCATCCTTAGAAATCTCCCATTTCTTTCCCTGGTTCACGGAATAGCTCCTGATTTCTCTGCTTCACTCTCAGACCTTTCCTGATCTGTCTCCATAGCTGCCCATGGTTTGCTTTCACTACCAAGTAACAGCTTCTCACTGCTACTCTTTGTACTGACCATGCTTGTGTACATAATATTGTTATGACTGCTACTGATGATAGTATTTTTTAAGCTTTGTTTGCACAGTTCTCTCATTTAATCTTCCCCAACCCTTTGAGGAGAATAGAATTGGCAGGCTTGGGTTCAGGGTTGTTTTTATTGTTGTTTCAGTACGTGAATAGTTTATCAGTGGCCCCTGCATTGCATTTCTTCAGCTGGTGGGAGAGTCTGATTCCTAGTCCAGCGAGCACTTCCCTCTCCTCCCCGCTGGGTCATGTTCCTCCTCATCCCCAAATACACTCTTTTAAAAAATTTTCTATTTATCTCATTTATATTTGGCTGTGCTGGGTCTTCACTGCTGCATGGGCTTTTTTCTAGTTGGGGCAATGGGGGCTTCTCCTTGCAGTGACTTGTTGCGGTGGCTTCTCTTGTTGCATGGCACAGGTTCTAGGCACGTGGGCTTCAGTAGTTGCGGCTCCCAGGCTCTAGAGCACAGGCTCAGTAGTTGTGGCGCATGGGCTTAGTTGCCCCACAGCATATGGGATCTTCCCAGACCAGGGATCACACCTATCTCCTGCATTGGCAGGCCAATTCTTTACCCCTGAGCCACCAGGGAAGCCCAGTACACTCTTTTTGATATTAAGACTCTCCAGCTTCCCAAGGTGAAATAACAGGCATATTTTCTAGGTCTCTGCCAAAACACAAGATGCCATAACAAAACAGGGAACATAGGAGCGTTGGGGAGAAGAGGATGCCTCATTTTAAGACGTTGAGTATTGGCAAGCCGGATGTTGCTGGAAGGATGTTGGGCATGTTCTGTAGGTACAGAGCTGGGCAAGGTTTATATGACTCAGATTTGGAGACCCTCTCGCCTTGCTAGTCACTGGCAGTCTGCTTGAACAGATCCATTGTGAATTCTTCCTTCAGAATTGGCGTCCTCTCCCCGTCAGCCTTTTCCTCAGCTCTGGCGTCAGCTTGCCTTTTGGAAGCTGTGCGGGTTGCATGAAAATTCAGTGTTTGCTGTAGGGAAAGATAGCAGGAGTGAACAATGCCCTCTGCCCTTTGTTTGAAGCGTTTAAGACCTTGGGAATGAGGCTGGGCTGGTGGCTCGAGCATGCCGGCGCTCAAAGGCTGCTCTGTCTACCAGCCTCAGGAAGTGAACGGCAGTAAAAGTACTTGTTTCTCTTACAAATACATTCCCTGCCTCACAGAAGAAGTTGACTTCAGTCTACACTCTTTTTATGTCCTTTGTCTTTTTGTCACCGACTCGAAAACTTCCTTCTTTACAAGTTGGTAACTGTCAGCTTCTGGCTCAAGAGAAGGGCCTGGCAGACACAGGAGGAGAGTGGTGTTTGCACATGTGGTGCCCGCTGGGTGATCTTTTTATAGGTTTCCTATATACTTAATACCATTGAACTGTTCAGTTAGAGTGGTTAATATAGTACATTTTATAGTATGTGTATCTTACCACCATAAAAAATACTGGGAAAAAAAACACAAAAACTTTTTAAAAGAAAGAGGAAAATAAATCCCCAAGTCCAAAGAAAACGCTTTGCCTATTTTAAAATCAGTGTAGGTCCATCAAGGTATTTATCCATGAAGCCCAGAAATGAAGTCATGCCTATGAATTTTAAAAGAGAAAATTCACTATCAATGTATGGGTTTGACAGTAGTATCTTCACTGATATTAAATGGGGAAACAGATCTGTTTCTACCTTCAAAGGATATGACAGTCAACATGTGTACTGGAAAAATGACTCATTTGGGCAGTAGTAGACCTGAGGATTTGAAACTAGTTTGTTTTGGAAATACAGCTTCAATTAATGCATCATCGGGTTGATTGGCTCTCATATTCCATGAAACTATCCCTGTTGACAGAATAGATTGATCCTGCGACCATGGGAAGGCCAGATCTACTCCTGGCAGTGAGTCACACAGAGCACCTTAAAGAGCGTAAGACATTGTCCACATGCCTCCTTTTTCAGATGAGAAAACTGAAACCCAGAAAGGCAGAGTGAATATATTCTTCATTCTGCAATTATATTTATGTCAGAATGAGACATCCGGCCCAAGTTCCCTGTGTTCCAAGCTAGTATTTCCTTCTGCTAAACCATGTGAGTAGAAATAAATGGCTATAACCAATTCAAATACTAGAATGAACTAAGGAAGTGTTTATAAATAGTCTTTTATATGAATTTTAGGTTATAATAGGATATGTGGATAAATGAACACTCCTACCCCAACACATGTACACACACACACACACACTCACTCACATTCTATGTTCTTTATTGAAAATACTCTAATCCCAATTACAGGTATCTAAGTTCTACCTCCAGATGAAATCAAATAAAGTTTCCTCTTAGTTGGGAAGCACTTCACACTTTTAAGTGACTCCAGAGAGAGTCACGTATCTGTAAACTGGTCCTTGGCAGTGCCGTGAGAGGTACTCACCTCCCCCCGCCCCCAGTAGTCTTTGTAGCATCTTCTTCTGTAAACATTTTAAGGACTTCATTGTTTAGATAGAACTGAGAGCATCAAGTTTGTATTCAATATGCTTCACCTGCAAGAGCTTGCATGTCAAAATCTGTTTATTTTACATCTGTTTTCTGCCTCCCATTGTATTTATGCATTCAAAATGAATAAGTTGCTTTTTCATCTGTCCTCTGGATTTTTATATTCGTATGACAAAAATGAATATCATCTCAGCACAGTTGCTCTAATACAGAAATGAGAATAAATTACAGCCTCAATTGTTGAGAACAAGTGTGTATGTGTATGTAAATAACAAATCATTGCAGGACATCTGGAGTAGTGAGTGGCAGAGTGGTTAGGCATGTAGGTCCTGAAGTTGACTGCCCAGATTCAAATACCAGCTCTGCTATTTGCTGGGTGTGCAACCTTGGACACATTTCTTGAGCTTCCTGGCCCCTAAGTACCTGGAGCACTTTGGAGGGTTAAATGAGCTAATACAGGTGGGGCACTTAGCGAGGTGGGCACATGTTATTCACTTAGTCATGTCTGACTCTTTGTGACTTTATGGACCGTAACCTGCCAGGCTCCTCTGTCCATGGGACTTCCCAGGCAAGAATACTGGAGTGAGTTGTCATTTCCTTCTCCAGGGGATCTTCCTGACCCAGGGATCAAACCCTGGTCTCCTGCATTGCAGGCAGATTCTTTATTCTGAGCCACCAGGGAAGCAGTAGGTGCTTAACTGAGCCTTAGTTATGATTATCTAAAGTGTATTTTGGGCTTCCCAGATGGGGCTAGTGGTAAAGAACCTGCCTGTCAATGCAAGAGACATAAGAGATACGGGTTCAAACCCTGGGTTGGGAAGACCTCCTAGAGGAGGTCATGGGAACCCACTCCAGTATTCTTGCCTGTGAATCCAGTGGACAGAGGCACCTGGTGAGCTACAGTTCATAGGGTCACAAACAGTCAGACACAACTGAGGCAACTTTAGCACGCACAAAGTGTCTTTTAACATGAGAATAGCCAACCAAGATGAACAATTCTTTTGCCCACAACTAAGCATCTGTAGATTAGATTCTAGAGAATCTTGAAATGGTGTTAAAATACCATGCCAAGACACTTCTTAACCAGTTTGACAGCCTTCTTTATGCCAGTTGATCACATCTTATATTTTCCATCCTTAAAATAACTCCTAAAAATTCCACTTTGCTTAGGTTTCTTTGGGCTGTTTGTTGAGTAATCAAAATATGGACCCGTGGTCCCACTGACATTCCTTTTACACCTGCTTGGACTGATGGGTATGGTATAAGTTTCTAGGACTTGGTGTATATATAAGCAATATGTATAAGCAGAGGTAGCATCACCAAGTTTCTACTGGGCCTGCTGATGGACACTTAGAATTCCTGCAAACTTTTAGAAAATCATTTGTCAGGGTATTATTAGCATTATCTTGAGTCAACTATTGGTTTTTATTGCCATTATTTTTTTCTGTTTTGACTATAAGCTTTGGTGAGTTTACCTTCATAATTATCCATTTAATATGTTGTGGTTTATGTGCTTAAATTTCTCCATGTGGAGTGATAGGTATTTTTTCCACCAGCTTTTAAAGATAGGTTTGTAATGGAATTGAAACCTGTTTCATTTATATACCTCTTACTAAGGAAAAACACTTGTCATTCTGTTTCTCCTTTTCACCCTTCTAAAGGAGTAGTCTTTGTTAGAATCAATTTTTTCCATCCTTCTGCCCTCCCTCCTGTATCCCCCCCTTTCCTACAAAAGCTGAAGCAGAGGTTCTAATGGAAAAAACCTTTTTTTTTTTTTTTGAGAGCCACACCTGCATTTGGAAGAGTATTCTGGACTCCCTCTGATTAGTTCACCATTAATTCTAATTCACATTGATAGGTACCCCTAAAGCTCATGGAAACAAGGAGACATGAATTCAACAGTTACCGTTTTCTTCTTTCCCATCTTTGTCACTGGCTTGTAAAATGGATTTATTTAAATCTTTCTTTTTACATAGATTATGTAAGATGAATCAAAGTGCAAAAATCTTGGGATACCCTTATCTTATATCTAGGGTCCTTAGTATGTCTGGGTGCATTAACAGCTAAAGGTGGGTTTTTGTTTTGTTTTGTATTTTTCTTTGGGTTTTTGAGGAGGGGGTTGACATTTGATAAAATAGGGAAATTTTTTTTTTTCTGATTTGCTTCTTTTTTAGCTACATTAAAAAATACAAAATAATTGTTTTCTGAGTTTAGACAAATGTGTGTAGTTTTGTCACCACATTTCCATCGTCCCTAAAATTTCCTCTTGTTTTGTGGTCACCCTGCCTGTTCCCAGTCTGTCGAAACTACTCCTCTTGTGTTCTGTTTCTATATTTATACCTTTTCCTTACCTGTATTTTAAATAATTGTAGGAGGCAGCTGTGAAAGAATTACTGTTAGATCTTGTTCTTGAGCATAATGTGTCCTGATACAGACTTGAGAAAGGTATATACCATGATAACTCCGGGCAGATATGAGTGCTCTACCATGAACCTGTGAAAGTTTTCTCTTAAATAAGAACTCTCTAGCATAAATTAATAACGTTGCATATACTTACAGATTTGCATAGATTTAAAACTTGTGCTTCTGTTCCTGGGAGCCATGGTATTAATTGGTTTATTAGTCAGGTGGAGCGGGGAGCCTTAGGTCAGGACAGTTGTCCTTGAACATGTAAATGAAGAGTGGATAATCACCATGTGTTAGTGTTCAGGCTTATTTTCTCTTTAAGGGGTGATTCACAGCCTTGATGAATATTTAGAGCAATGACTGCTGGCCTCCAACCTGCTCATTATCTTCAGAACTTTAAAGAAAATACCTGATTTCTACCGACGACAGCAGTTACAGGAAGCCTCTTACTTCTTCTTGTCTCATGAACACAACTGTTGACCTCTTAATCCTGATTTCCAACAAGAAATATTTCTGTAAATGTGGGGCTTCTTCAACTCATTTTATGGCTGAAAAGTCAGTTGGGTATCTGGGCAAAGCACATGTCTGCCAAGTGTGTGTGAGTGCGTGGGGGACGCGTTAGAACAACGAAGCTACAGGAACAGGGAGGAAGGCAGTTTGGCATTTGGTTTGTGTTTTGTGGGAAACTAGTCCTAAAGAGCCGTTCACATTTTATACCATTGATATTAATGCATTCCGCCCTCCCCTTTCACAGTCACCAGTTTCTTACACTCTTGACTTCCTTGCCTGCCCCCCTACCCCCAGGAAGGAGTGCCAGTGTTTTATTTTGAAAAAATTTCAAGAACAAAGAAGAGTTGGAAGGATAGTATGATCCACACCCATATGTCCTGTATGTCTCTCCACCCTGGTTAGCATTTTTGTCCCATTTACATTTCACTTTCCCCAGGTATGTATGGCTTTGAATGTAGACACACAAACACATCTTTCCCCTTTACCATTTAAAGGCAAAAGGCCATCATACCATAAAATATAAACCCCTGAGCACTTCACCATACATCTTGTTTTATAAAAAGACTTTCTCCTGCAAAAGTGCAATACTGTCACTATACACAAATTTAACACTGATTCTGCAAGACCATCTAGCATACAGTCCACATTGAAATGTCCCCATGCCTTCAGAATGTCTCTTATTTCTGGTTGTTTTCCTCCAGGATGCAGTCAAGGTCTTTGTCTGTCACTGGCTGATCATATCTGTGTCCTTTCACCTCATCTGAACAGTAGCCCAGCATTCTTTGTGTCTTCATTCGTGACATTGACATTTTTGAAGAGTGCAGGCAGAATATGGGAGAAAGTCCCATATTCTGGAGTCTTCTGGTTGTTTCTTTAGATGAGATTCATGTTGGTTCTTATTGATAATGCTAAGAATGAATGGTATGGTGGTATCAGTCAGATATTGCTGTTATAAAAGTATCCTTTTCCCTATGTAATTAGAAAATCATTTTTGTGATATTTTGAGCACTTCTGAGCATTCTATTCCTCAATAGCCTTTCACTGTATGGTGTGAGCCTCTGGTGATGATCCTTTCCTAATTCAGTGATTACCTTGGTGGTTGCCCAATAGCAGTTTTCTAATTCTGCCCTGTTCTCTGCATGTGTTAGCTGGTTTTCTTCTGTCGAGAAGAACTGCACTTTCCCCCTCTAATTTTCTGAGGGTCACTGAGGACATCCATGGTAATTGTACATGTACAAAGAATGGCACTTCTCCTGACTGAGTTGCCGTTGGGTACCATATTTGCCATGATGTTGCTGAAAACACAAATGCATAGAATTGACCATCCTTTCCCCCCATAGCAGTATAAGCTAAGCATATGTCTGATAAATACATTTCCACATCAGCCAATTCTTTCATGGGACCAAATCATATAACATGACTCATGTGCTAATAAGGATTGAGAAACCCATAGGCTTTTCTGTTTCTTTTTTTCCTTTTCACTACCTCAATTGACCTGTCAGTCCATGCAGCTCATATATGTCATAACATCTAACAGTAGAAGGAAGGATTGTTGTTGTTCAGTCAGTAAGTTGTATATGACTCTTTGTGACCCTGTGGACTGTAGCCCACCAGGCTCCTCTGTCCATAGGATTTTCCAGGCAAGAATACTGGAGTGGGTTGCCATTTTCTTCTCCAGGGGATCTTCTCTACCCAGAGATCAAACCTGAGTCTCCTGCATTGGCAGGCGAGTTCTTTAACACTGACCCTCCTGGGAAATGCCAGAAGGAAAGATTCTTGTCATCGTTCAGTCGCTCATTAGTGTCCAACTCTTTGCCACGCCATGGACTGCAGCATGCCGAGCTTCCCTGTCCTTCACCATCTCCTGGAGCTTGCTCAGACTCATGTCCATTGAGTCGGTGATGCCATCCAACTATCTCATCCTCTGTCGCCCCCTTTTCCTCCTGCCCTCAATCTTTCCCAGCATCAGGGTCTTTCCTAATGAGTCAGCTCTTTGCATCAGGTGGCCAAAGTATTGGAGCTTCAGCTTCGGCATCAGTCCTTCCAATGAATATCCAGGAGGAAAAATACATAATGCTGAAAAGAAGGAGGGAAAGGAAACGATCAGAAGAGATAGGAGCATGCATTTATCTCAGTGCCTTTTGAGTATTCACTTGTACCTTCATGTAGCTCTCAGTAGACCAGCACAAAATTCAGTTCACAATCTGGTACTTGGGCATGGTCTCACGTTGTCCGTATTTAGATATCAGAGCCTCTCACACTCTCGGACGAGTTGAAGTTTCAAAAGATTTTGGAAGTCAGCCTGTATGTTCCTTTCAGATATCACTTCTGTCCACCCATGTAGACTCCTTTAAGCATACATATTTCAGTCTGAAAATAGTAGATAATCTTGAGCTGTGTTCTTAACTTCTTTGAGCCTTTTTTCATCTGTAACATCAAGCAAAACAGATTACCTCAAGAGTTATTTATCCCCAGGTTGCTTTGATTATATGCTAAATGTTGTAAGTGGAAAAAGCAGAAAGGGATATGGGTTACGCTGTATATTTCAAAGCTTGGTCATTATCAGCCAAGTCTTAGCTGATCTTCTGGATAACAGTTCTTATAACAGAGATGCAAAATACAGAAAACAGTCTTATATGTGTAGTGTGGCCTTTCACATAAGACCAACCATTCTCTGAATAGAAGTAGCCTAGACTAAGAACAAGAAGTGACAAAACATCATGTGATGCCTCATATAAATGATCTCTGGTGGCCCTACACTTGAGTTTCCTCAGCAACCCAAATGTAAAACACAAGGATCTTATGTCTAAGAAGATCAAAATGCCACCTTCCTTCTGTTCTATTTGTTACATGCAGGTTTCATATAGTTTTATCGCAGATTTTTTTTTTTTAGCATTCGTTTGATTTTCATAAAAATTGGGATCGTTTGGAAGAAGCATCATTAATATTCTTTACAACTTGTTCTTGTTCCTCCTTTTATGTTCGTTGCTAGTTCAGACTTCTCTCTTATGTAAAATATTCCACTGATGCCCTTGGTAGATTTAGAGGTTGTTAAAGAAATTGTAATAACAGCTCAGGGAACAGTCAGGAACTGCCTGTCCTATACCGTGTGACCCCAGCTAGCTGTTCTCCTTGTAGTTCTAAATCTTTGTGTACAGACTATAATTCATGAAACAGTTGTGATCAATTTAAATTCAGCAAATCTTTTCTAACACTAGGGCTTTTTGCAATCAGGGCCAGAAAAGTTGGGTTGTCAGCTATTAATGCTATAACCTATTAACGATGGCAGCGATATTGAAATGGCTTTTTGAAATGGCTATTTGAAAGGGAACATTTTACTAGTGAAAACAGATGAAAATGGCCTGGGAGGAGAGATTAACCTTTTTGAAATATCTGTGGTTTGTCCCCAGTATTTTCTATAAATTTACCTTATTCTTTCAATAAGAATGTTTGGAAATTCTATTCATGCATATGAATGCATGTAATATTTAGTTATTTTTTAAATAGACAGGAACTCTACTGAATAAATGAAAGCACACACACACACTTGTACTAGCTGACTGCTTTAACCTTGCTTGAGTTAATTATTTGCCATGAATAAATAGATTTCTGTAACTTGTCATGAGATGCATTACGTGGAGTTTCTATTTGAAAAGCACCCTGATTTCAAATCAAGGTCTACAATTTTAGCATGTTCCCTTGTGACTTCTGGTTTGGGCTTTTTGAAATTTACTAGTCCTTTTTCTTCCCTCTCTCTGTAATAGGTAAATATATATGTTTAGATGAAAAAATTTTTAATTGAGGTATAATCGACATATACCCTGGTATAAGTTTAATGCACAACCTTAAAAAATTTTAATTGCAGTATAATTGACATAAAACATTTGGCAGTTTAATGTACAGTGTGTTGATTTGACACATATATTGCAACATGAGTACCACCCTAGTGTTAGCTAACACCTCTCCCACGTCACGTAATTACCACTTCTCTTTTGTGGTGAGAACAATTGAGATCTAGTCTCTTAGCAACTCTGAAGTTTATAATGCAGTCCTGTTGGTTATAATCACTGTTCTATGCATTAGGTCTTTAGAACTTACTTATCTACTAGCTGTAAGTTGATAATCTCCCTGTTTCCCCTACCCCCAGTCTCTCATAACCACCATTCTACTCTGTTTTGGGGAGTTCAGCTTTTTTATATTCCATGTAGAAATGATATCGTACAGTATTTGTCTTTTTCTATCTAAGTTATCTCACATAGAATAATGCCCTCAGGGCCCTTCTATATTGTCAAAAATGGCAGGATTTCCATCTTACAGCTGAGTGATATTCTCCTATATATATGCACACCACGTCTTTGGCCACCTCATGTGAAGAGTTGACTCACTGGAAAAGACTCTGATGCTGGGAGGGATTGGGGGCAGGAGGAGAAGGGGACGACAGAGGATGAGATGGCTGGATGCCATCACTGGATGGACGTGAGTCTGAGTGAACTCCAGGAGTTGGTGATGGATGGGGAGGCCTGGCGTGCTGCGATTCATGGGGTTGCAAAGAGTCGGACACAACTGAGCGACTGAACTGAACTGAACGTCTTTTTTTTACCCATTCATCCATTGACAGACACTTAGGTTGTTTACCCATCTTGGCTATTGTGAATAACGCTGCAGTAAAGATGAGAGTGCAGATATCCCTTCAATATCCTGTTTTCATCTCCTTTGGCTATATACCTAGAAGTGCAATTGCTAGATTGCATGGTTGTTCTATTTTTAGTTTTTTGAGGAACCTCCATAATGTTTTCCATAATGGCTAAGCCAAATTATATTCCCACCAACAGTGCACAAGTGTTCTTTCTTCTCCAGCCTCACCAATGCCTCTCTCTTGTGTTCTTGATGGTAGCCTTTCTGATAGGTGTGAAGCAGCATCTCATTTGTCTCTCCACAGTGTTAACCAGCGTACCCTGTCTCACAGGCAGTGATTGAACAGGCCTATCATAGCTTCTCGGTTTCTGTGTTGCAGAAGAGTGCTGCCTGCCTATTAGGTGCCCAGTAGCATTTGGTTAATCATAGTGGACCCATGTTGGTTTCTTAGTTTTGACACATAAACCATGGCAATATAAGCTGTTAACATGGGGACACAGTTTCTCAGTCTCAGCACTACTGACATGTTGGTCTGGATGATTCTTTGTATTCTCCAAATCCAGAAATAGACTATGGATTAGCCTTTTGCACGTAGCAGACAAGCCAACAGAGGCCATTAACTTTAAAAACTATTTAAAAGAAACTTATTTTGTCTTCTATTTCTTAGAAACCCTTATAAACTTATTGTTTTTTGCTCTTTAAGATGCCTATGCAGATTTTTTTTTAAATTCTAACCTCATTCAGATATTATAACCCTTCCTTTTATTACTGTTTATTATGATCACAGTTTAATTCCCACCCATCATTAAATTCACCAAACCTTCATGGAAGGTATAGAAACATAGTTCCTGTCTCTAAATAACCTGCAACCTAGGAGAGAAACAAAGGAGGTTTAGACAAGTATTGTTTCCAGAACAAAAGGTGGTTCCTTTTTATCATCTGAGAACTACTGGGTACAGTCTCTTCCATAATGTTTGCTTTTCTCTATACTAATTTTTTTCAGTTTATTAAGAACTGGCATGGTTTTTCAAAAGCCTGACAATGAGGATGCCAGTTACCTTCTCTTTAAAATATGATGTGTGTGTTTATGGTAGTTGGGGAGCAGGGCTTGCTGGGAAACCCTCTCAGTGTCAGTGATGCCATCTAACCATCTCGTCCTCTGCCACCCCCTTCTTTTGCCCTCAGTCTTTCCCAGCATCAGGGGCTTTTCCGTGAGTCGGCTCTTGGCATCAGGTGGCCAGAGTATTGGAGCTTCAGCTTCCAGTGAATATACAGGGTTGGTTTCCTTTAGAATTGACTGGTTTGACTGTTAGCCTGAGAGAAAAGTAAGTATTCAGGTTGACACCCTGGCAGCCATTTGAAGCCCAGCCCTTCAGTTCCAAAGGGTTTCTGGAAAGCACAACAGGAAAGAAACTGAAAAGATACTCTGAACCGTGGCAAATCCCCCAACTCCCAACCTACCACGTAATGTCCTTTGAAATTATTATATTGCTAATTGCATCCCTTGGCTAGCCATTCACTGTCTTTGTACATTGTTAAGATGACATTTGTATAAAGCCAGCGTGCGATGCACTGGAAGGCAGAGGCAGTGACTGCAGTGGATTCCTTCCCTCACCTCTGTGCTGTGGGTAGTTGCTGCCAGGAGAGAACCAAGAGAGAAGGAACAGAGACCCAAGATACTTGCACACTGTGGCTGTCACACTGGAAGGAGCTATGGTATCCTTGCTTTTTGTGTGTGCACACCGTAAAAGTGGAAAGAGGAGATACTGCCGAAAGCAAAAACAAAACCCAGGGCTGAACGACCCATTCTGAGTTTTTGCTTAGATGGTTTGACACTGGTGTTTAGGGGCAAGGTCAGGGTCATCCTCAATACTGAGAGAAGCTATGAGGCCTGTATGCGGGTCAGCAGATAATGGCATCTGCAAGGATGACCTCAATCCATTGTCCTCATACCTGTCCTTTGACCTCAACAGCTTCCTGACGTTTCAGGCTAACCTCTTGTTTTCTAGAGTGATCACAATGTAATTTTAGCTGGGTTTTACTTCTAGTGCTTTTAGCTCTCTATAGACACTTGGCCTGGTTTTGAATTCTTCCTTTCTTTATCGCCAGACAAAAGGAAAGGGAATATGCCACTAGGATACAGAATTGTTGGTAGTAAAAATGAAAGATCGAAACAGAATGAGAATGTGAATCCCTGTACCTTGTCTTCAGTGCTGTCAGTTGGCACAGGCATGCAGTTTTGAAAGAGCCAAAATGATGGATCTTGCGTCTTAGGAGGAAGAAAGAACCTTGAGAATTTCCCACCTTTAAGCACAGGAGAATCTGTGGTCTTTTGAAAGAGGAGAGCATTCGCTAGCTTTCCTTGTTAATTTCCACTAATGCTTTAACAACTTTCAACATCAGGAAATGCTTCCGCATGAGTTATAGCCTAAATTCTTCATGCTGCTTAAGCCTGTTTCTTCTTGTTCTGTCCTCGGTGGAGAAATGGAACAGCTGGTCATAGGCCCCTATGCAAGAGCCATTCACATAATTGAAAACTGTTATTAAATCGCCCCTTCAGCCACTATTTCTTGCATATTCTTGTGTGTGTGTGTGTGTGTGTGTTTCCATGGGTAAATAATCCCAATTCCCTTAAGCTGTTCTCATAGGTCTTTCAAGCTCTTTAATTATCTCTGTGCCTTTCTGCCAAGCCTTCTCTAAGTTCTGGGTCAGAACTTAGCTTTAGCCACTAGAACTAGACACTGTTCTCTAGTCCCGAGGATAATGCAATGATTGCTTCACACCATATTTGTTAGGCCTTTCGTTATACATCACAGACATGGTCAATATTTTTTTCTCTTTATTTTGGGCCACCTACATTTGTTGCTGACTCATAGTCAGATTTTTTTTTTTCTGTCTTCCACAGTGAACAGAGCTTTCTGTTAAAACTATGCTTTCTGTAATAATTCTTTCTTTGTAGCCTGTCATTGAATCTATCATTAAAGAAACTATCCTTTAAATGTAAGTCAGGGAAACATATAGGTTCAGATTGGGCAACAATAAATCCCATGTTTTACATCAGAATGAATTAGTAATGCATTTTTCAATTTGCTGTCTTTCTGTGATAGTTTTTGTCCTAGCTCCAGATGGTTATTTTGATAAATTTAGTTTCTGGACCAGTGGAGCAAGAGATTGTTATAGGACTTATTGTAACTGGAACTTGCAGTTCTTTTGACATAGACTTTCATTGTATTTTTGTTTATCAGATGAAGAAACACTTAGAGACTAAATAATAATATAACTAGAGAGAGTCACAGTCCACCAACCAGAGAGGGCTGGCTTTTGGCTTTGTGTTGACTAGAGCTGCAGTCTGTAGTGGTGTGGCCCACCTTTGACCTTGGCCTGTTTAATTTATTCACTAGTGACTTTTGGATGAAGGCAGAACACATATTTTATTTATTTTTTGTTTGTTTGTTTTAATTTAATTTAATTTTTTAACTTTACAATATTGTATTGGTTTTGCCATATATCAATATGCATCCACCACAGGTATACATGTGTTCCCCATCCTGAACCCTCCTCCCTCCTCCCTCCCCATACCATCCCTTTGGGTCGTCCCAGTGCACCAGCCCCAAGCATCCAGTATCATGCATCAAACCTGGACTAGCGACTCGTTTCATATATGATATCATACATGTTTCAATGTCATTCTCCCAAATCATCCCACCCTCTCTCTCTCCCACAGAGTCCAAAAGACTGTTCTATATCTGTTTATTATTTATTTATTTGGCTGTGCTGGGTCTTAGTTGTGGCATGTGGGATCTAGTTCCCTGACCAGAGATTGAACCCAGGCCCCCTGCATTGGGAGTGTAAAGTCTTAGGCACTGGACGAGCAGGGAAGTCCCCAGAAAACATATATTTAAATGTAAAAATTACAGAGTTGGGGAGAATGACTAACCCATGGGCTGTAAGAGTCAGGATCCTTAAAGATACAGATGAGCTGATACAATGGGCTAAAACTAACAGGAAAGTCCTTGACGGAAGTAGAAGAAAATACATCCCAAATGAATATGTACAAAACAGCAGAATCACTGAAAACAGCCAAACAGTATTTCTTATCATACCCAACAGTGCATTAGTACCTTGGGGGTGTTCACAAATCTTAAAACATAAGAACAATGATAAATGTCCCAGGATCACTGAATAATTAGTGTGAGAAATTCTGAGGTCAAGGTTTAATGTTTCCTTACTGACAACCAACCCAGCTTTTAGTATGTTAACGTGCATTAATCGACAGATAGAATGTGCAGTGTTTCCTTAATTAATTTGACCTTCTCTTCTTGAAACATCTTGCTGGGTCATTGATCTTCTGGACACACTGGGAAACACTGACCTAGAGATCTTAGTGGAGTGGAAGTGCTGTGGGAGCCTCTAGTGCAGAACAAAAGAAAGCCATCCAATTATACTGTCCAGAGAGATGGCAGTACCATTCACAGCACATCATATTTTGGAGAACAGAGTTCTAAAGGACAGTGGCAAACCATGCCTTTCATATGAGGAAGAAATAAGAGAAATAGGGATAAAGGGCCATGGACAGACATGACGGCTCTGGTAAAATATTGAAAGAGATTTGTGAAGGCTTGAGAACTTCGATGTTTCTGGTCAGATGTATAGTAATAATGACATAATGATAGCAAACACTGACTGACATGGCTCTCGCTGTGTGCCAGTGTTGAAGTGTCTTTCATTGAAATATTAAAGCAGCCCTACAAGGTAGGTCCTATAAATAGTTCCACTTCATGGCAGAGGAAAATTTAGACACAGAAAGATAAAGTTACTCTCCCAGAGTAACACAATCAGTGGCAAAACTGAGATTTGAACTCTTGTGGTTGGATTCTGGGGCCTCTCCTCCTATTGGCTGTGCTGATGGATTTCAGCTCAGGGTGATAAAGCACTTGTGACAAGGGTACCTGTACACAAATGTTCAAGATCGTCCATGGAGGATGTTTGCTTCCTCACATGGATGTTTATTATATGGCAGCTATGAGAACACACTGGCATTGGATAAGTTTGGACGTGGTGACTGTCAAAAGTCTTACAGCTCTGTGGTGCCATTGCAGAAGGAGGAATTCACGTCCATGGTCCCTTTCATCGTCAGGTTCTATAATTCTTTTTTAGCTTTTAAGAAAATGTTCACAAAGTACATTACCTCTGTGATAGCACTCTATCTAGAACGAAGTACTCAACAGAAGCTTTTGATCAGTAGCTCGAATTTATGCCACTTTGCAGCTAGGAATTCAAGGTTAAACAGCTCATTATAATGTTGCTGAGTTAATAATTGGGGGTTACTCCTGGAGTACTGCCGAAGTGGTGAGTGTTACAAGCCCAATGACCCTACTCTTGTCTGCCTAAAGTGTGAATACATTCTTTATTAGCACATCACATTCCAAGAGAAGCACCATGAGTCTGCAGTTCATATACTCATTATGTGTATGATCCTAAATATCCCATCATATATTCAGTGTAAATTGATCTCAAAATAGGTAACACCCTTTGGTTCTTGGAAAAAGCAAATGAAGACCATCTCTGGAGAAGGCACTTTCTTAGGGAAGGCCTGCTCAGAGAAATGGCAGTTAGATTGAGAAAGTCTAACATTGATCTAATGTATTCCCGTAAGCAGAGAGAAGGGATGGAGAAGAGGCAGTATTTGTTGAGATCATGACTGAGAAGCTTCCAGAGCTGACTAAAGACTCTAACCCACAGATTCCTGAAGCCTAGTAAATCCTAAAAAGTATCAATAAAATCCTAGAAATACAAGATGAGACAGGAAAAGCATAGATGACCTTCAAGGAACCAATAGCATCACAGCTGACTTGTCAACGGTTAGCAGCAGAGAAAGTGAAATAAAAGTGAAATAATATTTCAGTGTGCTAAAACAAAATCAAAACAAATGAAACACCCCTTTCAGTCTAAAAATCATTACCCACTGAGGATAACTATCAAGAATATGGATAAAAGAGACTTTCAGGCAAACAAAAGCTGAGAAATTCACCATCAACAGACATTTACTAAAGGAAATACTAAAAGATACACTGCCAACAGAACTGATCCCAGATGGGAGATCTGAGATTGAAGGAAGCAATGGAAAACAAACCCCCCAAAAGTGGTTAATATATGGATCAATTTAACAATATAAAAACATAAAACATGATCTTACAGGGTTAAAAAATGTAATTAAATGCATGACTATAGTAACATACCAATCAAATGATGGATAAATATATTTTGAATTTTCTAAAATCATTAGACTCACTGGGAGGCACAGTATTTATTAAACTCTGCAAAACAGAAAACTAGAGTTAGACAGAGAAACAACAGGTCTCCATGAAGAGAGCACTAGAGCGGGAGGTTTCAATGCTAGACTCACTCTTGCTGCCAGGGAGCTGTCTAGCCTTTGAAAAGCCATTTCTCTCATCTATATCTCAGTTTTCTTGTCTGTGAAATGAAGCTTCGGGACCAGATGAATTGTAAAGCCTCTTCATTACGATTGTAAGAAACACTGAGAAACAGATTCACTGGAGGGGAAAGAAAAAAAAGAATCAATCATTCCTTGAGGTTTCTTTTTTCTCTCTCTCTCTTTTGAAATTTTATCAATAACCACTTCCTTTTTACTTATAGCTAAGTTTTATATATCTCTTCCCAAACTGGAGTAAGATATAGTCTCTCCCAGGTGTGTATTGTACTTTACTTTTTGCATTTGTTTGCTTTCCTTTCTTGTCATCTAGTAGCCAAACAGGGTCATGGCAGTTTCCCAGACTACCATGTGTCAGAGGGCTCATGTGGATGTTGGGAGGACATTTGCAGAATCAGGCTGTGAAAAGTGGGCCTCACTGCACCACTTTGGCTCTTTATTTGATGCATCACTGGAAATGACATACACCTCCTTTACTTTCTTCTCTTCTCTCCTTGCACTCTCCGGCCTCCTGTCTCTGCAGGCTAATAATAAGCCTGAGATCGAAGCAGCACTCTTCCTCGATTGGATGAGACTAGAACCCCAGTCCATGGTGTGGCTGCCCGTCCTGCACAGAGTGGCTGCTGCGGAGACCGCCAAGCATCAGGCCAAGTGTAACATCTGCAAGGAGTGTCCGATCATCGGCTTCAGGTAGGCAGAAGCCCCCCAATGTCATTTTTGTCGTATCATTTCTCACCCTTGTATGACTTGTCTGTTACACACCCCCATGCCAGTTGCTATTAGTGCATTGTTACCCACCATGCCAGTTGCTGTTAGTCTGTTCCTCTCCATGGTGGGAGAGGAGGTGACCAGGCTGGAGCCTGGATCCCTGCTGTCACCCCCCTGAGCACTGGGTTATGTTGGTAGATCTGCTTCATGAGACAGGTGGCCCTCTCCACTTTTCCTCTTTAGCTCTGCAGAGCCATGTTCTTCATCGATCAGTACGGACTCCCTGTCTCCACCAAGATTTTCGTCTATCAAGTATACACAGATTAACTGTACCTCTTCTTTCCTGGAACCAAGACATTTTGATCATCTCTTTTTGTTCTCCATGCTCTTTTTTGTTTATAGAATCTCTCCCAGAATCAGTATTAAAACTAAAGAATGATTCTATTTTGGGAGACTTGTCATGGTAGCTCAGTCTCTTAATCACTCTACACCACTTTTCTTGCCCTAAAGTAACCAGAATTGTTTAGAGCAGCTTAGACCATACTTCTTGATCTGTGAATCTGATTACGCTCTTTTCATAGTCTCCTAATGAACTTCTGAGGGAGTATAAAGTGTGCAAGTAAATGAAAGACTCACAAAGCCACTAAAACAAGAAAATGTTCCTTACAAATTTAAAAGTGCAAGAAGTAGGAAACATTGTAGGTTATTATTATTATGACTTTCTTAAAATGTCCCAGAAAACACTTGGCTTTTAAATCTTCAGTCTTGCTGACCTGTCTGGGGAGACAGGATATTTTTAAATGAATGAATCTTCATGAACAGTAATCCCAAACCCAAATTCTGAAATGGTGGTGTATTTAAACATCTGAATCAACCTCGAGGTTGCCATAGTGATGAATAAGCCATCAAGTTGTAAACTACCTGTAGCATCCTCTGCCTGTTCAGGATCCACTTACCAGCTAAGTAAATACTCATTGCTGGTTATGCTGAGACTTGTCTCATTACTTTGTTTCTAATACTTATATTTTACCATTTGTGTGCCTTTTATTCACTGTGCCCCTTCCATACTTCATGCTGTGTACAAAGAGGTTTTACAGAGACCTTCAGAGGTTTCTAAAGCCTAGATAGACAGTGTTGAGCAGGCAGTGCTAGCAAAGGACACCTTCCTGGTTTCTGCGGGTAAGTGATGCCTTGGGGCAGCAGGGAGGGGGAGCTCCAGGGGACTGCATTGCATTTCTTACCTTTCTTTTCTTAGCTTCCTTCACTGGTAAGATCTGTAGACAAAGCAGAGGGTGGATTTTATAAAATGCAAAAGGAGAATGCTTTGGAGGGTCTAAGAGAGCATTTTGACATTCAGTTCTTTTGCCCTTATGAAAGTAAATTATTTTAGGAATCAGCACTTCTCTTTCCTCCTTTTCCCCATTCTCAGAAGATGACTAGGATCTAAAAACAGTAGCCTTTTCCCCACATTCCCATATGTGACATGAGGAATATGTTTATTTGAATTGGCTCAGAGTCTTATCTGAAAAAGCACAAGGCAGGGAGAGTATGAAACCAAGAATAGAGTATTCTGAGAATGGGGGGAAGTGTAGCGTGTAGTACTTCCAGATTAGGCATCCTTTCATCTCATCCAAATTGTGTCTTTTCTTGAGGTTTCCATTTTCATGTGGGGGTAAGGTGGTGAGGGATTTCTGAAGAGAGACAGATAAAAGAGGTTATCCAAGTAACTCTGAAAATGAATCATGTCTGTCAATCGGAAAATGTCAAGTAAGATTTGTTTTAATTGAGACTTCTTGCTGAATTCTCTTTTGTCTTATGAAATTGCTTTATCTATAGAATTTTTTAAAAAATAATTCCCTCAGGAAATGTTGGTGCCCTTTTGATGGGTGGGGGATGGGCCTGAAATGCATCTATCTGTCCTTTCTGAGAGTTCTTTTAAATTCCAGTATTTGGTCTTCAAAAGCCTAGAAGTTTGCCAGTGTCTTCCTACTTAATCTGAAAGAGTTCCCAGTGGAGTTTAAGCAAGAACTGAGTTTTTCTCCCCTCCCTCCAAATGTTTACAGGATGTTTTCTGCCAAAATGTTTTGATACTGCAGGTAAAGCACCAGAAAAAACTGGAGGTAGGAATTTAATCACTTACCTTGAGGGATTAATAAACACAGCATTCTGTTTCTAGAATTAAAACAGTATGGAAGGAGGTTTCTTAAAGGGTATTCTTTGGGAATTTGATCTGAAGAGATACATACGTGTTTGTTTTTGTGCTTTTCCAGGTACAGAAGTCTAAAGCACTTTAATTATGACATCTGCCAAAGCTGCTTTTTCTCTGGCCGCGTTGCAAAAGGCCATAAAATGCACTATCCCATGGTGGAATATTGTACTCCGGTAAGTAGATGTGTCCCTGAGCTTGAGTCAGCTCACCTGGGAGAAGTTTCAGTTTTCTCCAGTGTTGCAGATGATCTGTGATGCTATGATTGCTCAGTTCCCCAGATGTTGCCCAACTCAAGTAGCTCCAAATTGCAGACTCTGGGATTGACCTTATCCCTGGTGCGATGCCTGGCACACGCAGAATGTCATAGACACTCCACACACACTGTTGGGTGAAGCAGTAGTTTTCATTTCTGTTTGCATGGGTTGTAGAGAAGACATTTTTCACATTTAGTTTCCACATCCCTAGCTGTTGTGTGTAGAGGTGTTAGGGCCATGGGGCACGTTGAGTATGGAGGAGGAGTAATGTAGGTTCCCTGAAATTCATAATCCACCATTTAAATGAATCTTGCTCATCTTTTGTCTGTTTAACATACTAACACTTACCAATACATGCTAGGCATTTACCTTTGAAACTACTCTGTATGAGACAGGTATTATTTTTATCCCCTTTTTACAGTTGAGGACTCTTGACATTCTGAGGTTAAAAAGTTTGCCCAAGTTTCTATAATTAAGTGCTGGAGTCATCTCTTAAGTTATTGTCTTGGGGAAATGTTAAGTGGCCAATAGAACTTTGAAAAACTGCTGGAGACACACATATGGACACCAAGGGGGAAGGTGGTGGTGGTATGAATTGGGAGATTGGGATTGACATATACACACTATTGACACTATGTATAAAATAGATAACTAATGAAAACCTGCTGTATAACACAGGGAATTCTACTCAACGCTCTGGTGACCTAATGGAAAGAAAATCCAAAAAAGGGGTGATACATGTATACGTATAGCTGATTCACATTGCTGTACAGCAGACGCTAACACAGCATTGTAAAGCAACTATAGTCCAATAAATATTAATGTAATAAAGCGAAGAAAAATCACTAGTGAAATGGAAAGGGCGTGGACTTGGTGGACACAGACCTGGGTGTAAATCTCGTATTCCTTCAACACTGGCTGCTAGCTATTCAAAGTGCCATCTGTGGGCCAACAGCTTTGGCATCACCTGGGAGCTTATTAGCAGTGCAGAACCTCAAACCTCACCCTGGACTTTATAAATCAAAAGCAGCATTTTAGCAAGATCTGCAGGTGGTTTCCAACACATCAGAGTTTGAGAGTCTCTGCTTTAGAGCTTTTCTCTCTTGCATCTTCAGAGCGATCCTCCCAGTTATTTCATTGTCTTCCTCACTTTGATTCCTTTTGCAAAGGTATTCAATGATGGAGAATGTACCATGCTGCGAATTGAATGGTACTTGGTAAAATCTGACAGCAACATGGACAGATATTGTTTTACAAACACCATAAGGTGTAACAAAACTGAAGGTCAACTCTCTGACCTCCAGACGTCTATTAATTACCATTTATTGAGCAGCCTAGTACTTGAGACTTCATTGATTCATCGTCACAACTTGTTGAGGCATTCTTGCTTCAGTTTTGTAGATGATTGGAGCCTTGGGTAGGATAACTCACCTCTGTTAACCCCATTAGTAAAGGGCAGGTCTGGTGTCAAAGCCCGTTTTGTGTGATTTCAGCCTTTGCTCTTGCCTCCTGCTCTTAATTATAAGACAAGTACCTCAAGGCAGAGCACCGAAGCGGTGCTTTCAGTTCAAAACCCTGCCCCAGGTCTGATCTCCTCATGATTTCCGTTTCAGACTACATCGGGAGAAGATGTTCGAGACTTTGCCAAGGTACTAAAAAACAAATTTCGCACCAAAAGGTATTTTGCGAAGCATCCCCGAATGGGCTACCTGCCAGTGCAGACGGTCTTAGAGGGGGACAACATGGAAACGTGAGTAGTGGCCAGAGCACAGCAGCCTCTTAGTCGACATATATTTGAGCTCCTCTCACCTGAATACCTTCCTTCACTTCCAAATGCAAACAGTCTCTCCTATTTCTTTCTTTAGATTTACTGTAGCTGTAAAGAGAAAAGCAAGCTGACGTTCAGTTACCAGTTTCCGTGTCAATTGTCCCGTGAACAGTGACCCTTTCAAAAAGTTAAACTGTATCTCACAGGGGAAAAAACCACCATATCCTGGCTCCCAATTACCTTACAAAGGCTTGTAAGAAATACGGGACTGTTTACAAATGAGTGACTCCAAGATTTCATTTTGATTCTCCCCCCTCACAAATCAGTAGGCGTGTGGCTTTTTGTATCTGATTGTGTGGTCGTAGCTAGTCACTTTTTCCTACTTGAAAGAAAATAATGGTCACGGGAAATGTCTTCACAGTAAGTAGTTATGATTCGCTAGATCCAAGTGATGATCTTGTCTTCACCTCTTTTGAACCTTCTCTTCTGTTTTCCATGACTCTGACGGCAGTCGCACCACTGGTTTTCTTTTAATTCACCTTTCACCTTTGTCTGGCCGTTGCTTTTCATGGTTCATACTTAATTGGGTTTCATTTATTTTGACCTTTCAGTAATTTTTTTTTGTATGTGTGTGTGTGGCTGAGTTTGCCTGTGTCTCTCTTCACCACCTCATTTTTTGTTTTGCAGTCCTGTTACTCTGATCAACTTCTGGCCGGTAGACTCTGCGTGAGTACTTGCGCTGAAGGGTGCTGCTATCACAAACACATTCGCTTGCTTAATTTTTAAAAAAATTTTTGTTCTGTTTGTTTTAAGGACATTTTAATTTCCCTTCCTTCCTTTCAAAATTTTTCCCTTGCTGAGTCTTTGAGGATGCCCTCTGCCACAGATCAGGAGAGTCAGTGAGGTTTTAGGGTCCCCACCTAGTCAAATGAAAACCAGCAGAAATCCTGGCCTGGAGGTCAAAGTGACATCAAAGAAATTGTTGAGTTGTTAGTTCTGTTCCTGGCAGACATGTTTATATGCTCTTTCCTTGTAAGCAGGGAAGAGCCTTCTGATTACATAATAATATTCTTTAGTTATATTTCTAGAGATTGAGTGCTTTAGGACCTTCAAAAGGATGATGCTGTATTCTTTAGGGCCTGTTATAAGTGGACCATTAAAAACCAGCGAAGTTTGTTTCATGGTATAATGTTGAGTATGGTTGAATAATTTCAGTGAGGCATGTGGCCTTTTTATCAGGTAATGCCATGCTATTTGACTAATCTTTATATATATATATATGTGTGTGTGTGTGTACATATATATATATATATATATGAGTTTCTCAGTTTTGACCTACACTCACTTTGCTCTCTTCTCCAAGCTAAATACCCAGCTCATAAACATACATTTACACTGGAAGGAAAGTGTACTGTAGTGTTTGTTATTACTATTGGTGTGTCTTATTAATAATACTAATACTTGATATTAATAAATAATTTACTGACTTGTCTCAGAATTTAGAATGTCATTAGAAAACTCTATAGAGTCTGTGATTTATATATCAGCAAAGTGCATTGTTTTAAACTTACAGTGTGTGGGGGGGTTTATAACAAAATTTTGGTATTTCACAATGTACTTTATGAAAATATTTAAAGTCAGACAGTTGTATTATATATAAGAGGGAAATGACTAATTTGGAAAGTGGACTTATATAAGAATGCAGTTTATCTTTATTGGGTCTTTTTTATTCCACCATGTAATTAAATTTAAAGTAGGTCCTTTTTAAAAAATCCTGTCGTGATAAGTACAAACTGTTAATTGAAGTTTATTTGAAGTCTTTATTGGCCTAAAGGAAGTGTGAGGCTTTCCTTTCTTCTTTAAAGCCACATTATTGTGCCCTTTAATTTTGAGATATGGTTACTATATTTGATTTCTTTACTAATTATGCTTAAACAACTTGGGGAGTTATTTAGATTCAGCTATGTTACTTGCTATTGGTAATTATTTTCCCTATCCCAGGTAATCTATATGTTTACAGAAGGTAAAACCTTTCATAAATAAAGAACTTTTAAAAAATAATATACTGAAATTCTCAGCCGGATTGGATCCTGATAAGCAAGTGGATTTTCTCTGTGTTGGAATAAGTTCTAACCAACTTAAAAATCCAAAAGACAAATATGCCAAAGTTAATTTTTTTAAAACACATAGACAGAGGTAGCACAGCATAATAAAGAATGACTAACTAGAGAGGAAGTTTATTCTATCCATAAGCTAATGAGAAGCATTCAGGGAGTCAGTTTAATGTAACTTATTTTAAGTAGAGGGTGTTTGTCTTTCTGAAAACATTCTTTTTAAAAATATATTCTCTAACAACTGAAACCTGCCCCCACTTTGCCTTCCCATAAAAAGTATGCTGGATTATTCAGAAATAGTGGGAAATTCTAATTTTGAGGAAGAAAACAAACCCAGCAGGCTAAAGTCCTTGTAATATGTGTAATTTTATTAAAGTCTTTATTCATGGGGTGGTAAATAATTTAGAAAATAAATTGTAAAGCTGTTCTCTTGAGGCAGAAGAGTCAGGTCCTAGAATGCTTTATCTTGCAAGAATTCTATTTGATATTAACAAATCCTGTGACAATGACAGCATTTAGTCCATTCAGGATGGATCATAGAATTTGAAGATTTACTGAGATACAAATCTTTTTTTTCCTCAGGAAAAAACCCCTTATTTACCTGGATTTATCACCTTAGTTGAAAGTAAACCTGGCATAAACCTTTTATATTGTTTGTCCACAAGTGAGATGGTCAAACAATATTCTTTGAGCTCTTCTGCCTTGAAAATTTATTAGTGGAGTTGTCACAGATAATGAGAAAATGGTGGTGGAGGGGATAGAATTGGCCATTAACAATAACAGGAATAATCCTTTGGGGGATCTATCACTTTATATTTAGGAAGTGAGAAGGGATAACAGTATTCTTACCTTCCCTTGAAAAAGTGCTCAGAAGGCTTTGCATTTAGCTTTGTTTCTGGACTAAGTAGTTTTATACTTTTACTAATTCTTGGTTTTTAGATGATTCTTCTCTGACCAGTATTCCCTTTTGGCTCGTTTTCTAATTTCATAACTACCTCCTTTAGTGTGTGTGTGTATATATATATATTTTTTAGATTTCTTGGTTTTTATGAGTTCTTGTGCTTAAGCATGCTGTGTTAGGTGCTACATACGTTAATAAGAAAAATAACATGGAAATATCCTCAAGGCTAAGAATTAAAGCTTTGCATAAGATATCCTGTTTAAGATTTTATTAAAGTGTTTTACATTTACATGCTGAGCTTTCTTAGTGCAGTTATGCTCCAAGATCTCATGTTTTTTTCTTCTCTACACTACCAAGGTAGTAACTGTTACAAGGGAGAAACACTAATATGTTTTCCTTGATGGTGGGCTTTTAGCTTCTAAGAAGTATATAATCAAAAGACTGGTCTGTTCCAGAAGATAGGGCTTATAAACCAATTAATCCAAGTACTCAGTTATCTTGACCTGCAGTGAATATTTCCAAGCAAACCTTGGCATTTTTCTAATAATGGACTATTCCAGGGTTCTAACAAATGAGCAGATTATCTCCAAAACTAGAGTGAAGATTTACCTGAATATCTTTGGATCTGCCTGGTAAATTGGGTAGCCATCTTTTTGTTCCCTTATGACAATTTCAGCATCTTTGTAGTTTATTCCAAGTTTGAGTCTGGTGACAATTGACGTAGACAACATTGGTTTCATAAATAAGACATTTATTTCTCAGGCAAGATTTCAGTTCCCTGGTTATGTAGTGTGTTAATAACCATTTTATAATTATGTGTCTTCTTTAAGAAACACAGATTTCTACTATATTTCCTATGTAAACATAGGTAACTACACGTTTTTCTTTCTTTCTGTCTTTTTTTTAACTGTAAGAAAAAGCATATTCTTCTTAGTGTCTGACCAAGTTCTTGAATGCTGCTTAAACACTGGACTAAACTAGTCCTTACTGAATAGATCACTGTCGACTTTTGGACTCATGCCTTTACCTAAGGGCATTCTGTGTCAGGAGAGAAATGGAAGAGACCTTTTTGTCCTATTCCAGTTAAAACAAAAAAGCACAAGCCCAAACTGGTTTTCAGAACAGATGGATTTTTTTCCTAAGGTTAATCTAAAAGATACTATAAAAACTTCAAGGATAATTAATAGATCAGGTATGAAAAGGTGAAAACACGTCAACCCTACCAAAATCTTCATCTGTGAAGCAAAAAAAGTAGGTTTTTTTTTTTTTTTTACCCACAAGGTAAACAGACTATGAATGCTAATCCTCCTCTCATTTTTTGCTCTGTACATTAGCACACAGTATCCCTAATAAATATTTCAGGTACTGTGACATTCTACTGAAGTTAGTAGTTCTGTTTTTAAAGCATCACAGTATAATTGGGGGCCCTTCAGTTTTACTCTACCAAGTAGCAGTACAGTCCCGCTGCTAATGTGGTGGTTATATTCCTTTTTTACAAAATTGTGCAGACCAAGACTTCTTGATACATGGAATCTTGGTCACAGACTGCAGTGGCCTCTCCAGAGCTAAAATCATTGACTGCAAATGTACTAGGCAAATGTACAGTTTTCCTTCAGTAAGAAGGCAGCTAAAAATGGCACAGGTATAAACTGTGTAAAGTTTTAAACCATATACTGCTAACACAATTTCAGAGCTATAGACGATGAGACATGACAAGATGAGACTGAATGTCATGTAGAGACTGTCTCCTTGACCTTTTCTATCATTAAAACTTGCCAGAGAAGTTTGTGATCCCTCCTTGTGGCTTTTGAGAAAAGCAAAAGGATGACCAATCATCTGTCAAACCTAGCTTGTCAATACTTGATGATCTCTCTAAGATATAGAGACAACCAGATGTGTACCTTATTCATAGTTTTAGGCTGAAAGCATTCTAGGCCGTGTATATAACAGAACTGCGGGGTGGGTTTTTTTTTTCTCCATTAATGGATGGTATCTGTGACTAATCACATTTTCTGCCTTATAGGCCTGCCTCGTCCCCTCAGCTTTCACACGATGATACTCATTCACGCATTGAACATTATGCTAGCAGGTATGAGACTAGTTGAATGCCAGGCAAATATTGATTGAAGTAACTAACCAAGGAAAGCTAACCTATAATAATTTTAAACAAATCTTTTCTTTTTTGCCCAATCTTGTCTGATTTCTACTAATCACCTTGCCCTCTAACGTGCATGCCATTCCAACTGCATGTTGTTTTTGAACACCAATGAGCGCTTCAGTCCAGAACAATCTGCCCTAACCCTGGCCTTTAAACATTTTGAGAGCTTTGTTATGTTCTATATACTGAGCACGTGTAATCAATTGACTTAGAAATCATCTACCCTTCTTAGAAAACTGCTAGACCAGACATAAGTATGTGAAGAAATGATACTGTGTTATATGCAGAATATGAAAGCATTGGCTTTGATTTCTGTGTGTATTTGACAAAATGTGGTGTAAAGAAGAGAATCATTACTTTTCCTAATCCTTGGACCTTTCTGTCTCATGTTCTTTGTGTGTAACTTTTATATCTAAGAACTAAATTGCTAATTGTAAAATATGCCTGTTAAGTACATCTGTTAAGAGTTTGGTTAACTTTCAAGTTGTAAAAAGACTATTATTGTTTGAGGTGAAGGAGGTTTTTAAAGGTAAAAATTGGTGGCAGAATGTGTAGAGAGCTGACTGTGAATTATCTTTTATCAATATTTTAACTGCTGAACGTGTTTATCAACCATGGGATGTATTAACTAGCTATGTATCATTCTGTCATCAGTGGAAAGCTTTAATTGTCTTTAAAAACACATGGGGTAGTGGAAGGTATGGAGTGTGTTTGTTGTGAAGGAATCTTGTCCCATGAAAACAGAGGCCTCTTCTCAGTGAAAGAAAGATCAACCTGTGAAGGAAAAAAGAATGCAACTTCTCTTGTAATTTATAGCATAAATGTAAACCTGCTTAACTAGCTGGGGTCCACCACTCACCTCAAACGGCTAGGCCAACACACACATCCTTTAAATATGAAGGATTCCTTTCTCTTCTTGACATGATTTATCCTTTAGTTTTCAGGAATGTTCGATTAGGTCTTGAATAGAGTCTAAGAAGTCACAGAAGTTTTAATGAGCTTTTACGTTTTTTATCAGGCTAGCAGAAATGGAAAACAGCAGTGGATCTTATCTAAATGATAGCATCTCTCCTAATGAGAGCATGTAAGTATCCTGTCTCTTTTTACAAAATGTTCCTGACCATGAAATTGCTTGGAGGGATTTAGACATAGGGTAGCACAGAAGATAGGAATTAGCATTTATATTCATTAGATCTTTCTGGGAGACGCTCATTGGCTTTTTTTTTCTTTAACTCTTGACATCCCAACACAGAATGAGCTCCTCCTAACTGTGGCATAAATGTTCCCAGACATTTTGCCTTCCCCTCATTCAGTGCTATACTACCACAAATTGCAGGGTCTCAAACACCGAAACTGTATGAAATGTTTACTCTTTGCCCAAACCTGTGGGATTTTTGAAGGGACTGGATGTTAATTTTTCAAGTGATAGCTCCATCCATGGGCAGTAGAACTATAATCTTGGAATAGCTGCACTGGTATTCCCATGGGGTAGCTAGATGGGCATTTTCCTGTAGAGAACCTAGCTAGCAGGTTTTTTTGCGATTGAGCATCTTCATGAGCTAAACAAACTGAGGCAGTCTTGTGAAGCGTTTCAGAAGAGGAAGTACAAACTGAGGTCACGGTTTTGTAGTGGGATGATACTCCAGGCCTGTCCAATATTAAAGAAGGTGAGAGAGTGGTGCTCAGAGTGGCAGAGAACACAGCGATGGCAGGGGAACAGAGGCTTCATTACGGTGTAAGGGTAGTATTGACCATAAGGAGTACTGAGGAGTCCTGCCGTGAACCGAGAGCCTGAGGTGGAGGGAGCAGATTGAGAAGCTTCTATGGAGGACAAACTGAGAACTGAAGAGACAACTTACAGAGATGAAATCTAGTCAAGGTGCAATGATAATGTTAGTTTCCTAAGTTACGGATGTCTCACCATTTTGTCATAGAGAATCTAGGCAAAGGGGAAAATGGTAAATTTATCACATGTACTTGGTGTGGCAACCCACAGTCACAGTCAAATGAGAAACAGCCTGTATAAGGATTAGACCGAAGGCAATAGTACCCAAGTAGCACTTATACATAGCTGGTTATTGAAGGCATGAGAATAAGTCATCTCCTCTGGTACATAAAGGTGATCAAGGTGATAATAGAGTCAACACTCAGCCATTCATAGTTATACTAAACAAAAAAGCCTTTGCCCGGAAATAAAACTGTGGTACATTCTCTTTCTGAGCTGTGGGGGAAAGTATTAATAGTATTAATGTATAAACTACTTCGACAGAAAGATATGTAAACAAAGAATCAACTAAATGTAAGCAACCTGAATGATTTGGTTCTTTGGATCACTGATTTGAATGTTAGAAGCTGTAGTACATTCACAGTGATTCCAGTTGTATCTATATAAGAATGGCTGCCATTCATTGACTGCCCAAGAGAACAGTAAGAGAAGTTGAATTATAACTATCTGTTATAATTAAACATGGAAAGTCCTCACAATATACCTTCAGAATTTGGGAAGAGGGCTAGCAGATTAGTTGGCCAAACTACGTTTGGTTTATTTTTAAGCAAAATTTAGCTGTAGCTTATTCTGAGGGCATAGTATCCATTCTGACTCAGTGTTGCTTAGGAATAACATGAAATCTTAGGGTCAGGTCAGGGGAAGAGGTTTGGTAGATCGGTTGACTTAACTTAAATGTTTATTTTTAACACCCAGTCATTATTTTAATTTTAACTTACCAACCAGTTATCTGACCTGATGGACCAAGATCATTTAAATGAGGAGGATTTTTTCCCCAAGTATCCAAAATTTTTTCAGCTCAGAGTCAGAGATGAGAAAAGGAAATTAAAAAGGTGTGGAGAGGGAAATATTAATGTATTATCTTACTGATATCTAGCCAGAAACAAAGGATTTTAGCCTCTCATTAAGAACAGGATGAATTTCTTGTAACTCGGAGGTACGCAGGCTTTTCGGGAGCTACGGGCAGTGCATTTAGAAAATAATTTCTCCTGTGTATTAGAGAATCCATGGATATAAAGAAAGATGGCAGCTGCCTCCCAAAATACAAGCCTTTGGCCTCTTTGTTCCTGAAGATTAGTCTTTCGAAGCTGCTCTAAGTAATGAGTTGTTCAGTCCTCTCTTAATAAGTCACGTTAATGGCTCTTTTTTTTTCCTGCTGATTTTTGTTTTTCTAGCTAAACAATAATTGAATGAAATAGTCATTTAATGTATAGTTTCATTATTGTTACCATCCTGCTTCAGTGGGGTTAAGAAATTGAAGCCATTGATTTACTCATGTAAATCGACCACCCAGATTCGATGGAAAATCTGAGCAAGAAACACTTGAAACTGTCACCAATAGGAGGGTAGAACCACAACCTCAAGAGTATCAAAATGTCTTTAAAAGCAGGAAAAAGGGTCTAATTAATTGTTAAGAGGAAATAACTGTTTCAATTTTAAAGTAGACGCCCGAGTCCCTGCCCCCCAAAGCAAAATAAGGGGGGAAAAAACCAAAACCTTTGATTTTATTTTCCAGAGATGATGAACATTTGTTAATCCAGCATTACTGCCAAAGTTTGAACCAGGACTCCCCCCTGAGCCAGCCTCGTAGTCCTGCCCAGATCTTGATTTCCTTAGAGAGTGAGGAAAGAGGGGAGCTAGAGAGAATCCTAGCAGATCTTGAGGAAGAAAACAGGTGAGTTTTCTTTCTAGCTTTGTCATTGGGATGCAGAGCGCATACACTTGCACACATAGAAAAGTGCCAGGAATCTTCACTTAGAGTCATTCTATGTCTAACTGTTTTCTCCAATAATCTGTTTAGCTCCATTTACAGAGTCTCTTTTTCTGTCATCTGAAAGAAGAAAATGAATGTAATAGCATAAGTAAGAATTCATACATTAGGTATTAAAGAAATGAATGCTCGTGGTGGTATTTGATTTGCTGCATGTATTTTAGAGGCTTTGATCTCATATTTGAGAATAGAGTTTAAGAACAAAGTAGGTCATTTAATTTTCTGATGATACAATTTGTACATGTGTTTGGGCATATTACCTATCTTAAAGCATTTACGAAAGGAGGCTCACTGGTCATATTTGGGGATGAATTAGTCATCTTATTTTCCATCATCAAATACAGAAATCATTTATGCTCACCATCCTAGCAGGTTAGTGAGATAATTCTAGTTGTCAGTCATCACTTGAAAAAGATGTTCATGGGAAAAGACAAGAAATTATATAAAAGTTAAAAACAAAATTTATGACTCCACAGAGGACAAAGATATAAAGGTTTGGCATGTTGTGTGGCATCAGAATGATGCGAATCATTGGACTTTGCTTTTGTGTTATGTGTATGACATCACAGGGCCCTTGCTTAAGAAAGGCTTTTGCATGTGATCACTTCTAACTCAGTGTGCCTTCTTTAGACAGATGCCACCAGGCAGGTCTCTAAAGGAGCAGTGGCTCAAATTTGTGGGACTAGAGTACTTTCATGTCTTTGGTTTAGCCCAAGGCACAAAGACCTCTTCATCTTAGCAACACAGTATGTCTGAGAACCAAGTGCCCTTGGGGACTGTGTCACCTGAAGATGAAAAGGCAAACTGCCATTCATCCATTGCTTGCTGCTGCCCCGGGCCTCTGTGTAGCTCTCAGTTCCTCTGACCTGTGGCCGGAGCTCCTTACCTGGTCGGCTTGCCTCTAGTCTGTCTCTCACCCCCACTATATCCTCCCTACTGATGGTAGTTGTGCATCTTCCCAGTCCCAAGAGCCATCATGGCATTCTTCCTTGACTAGATTTCTGCATCTTTTTTAAAAAACCTAGCTTCTCAGCTGGATATTTTCAGCCTTCCACAATTTTCTCTTGACCTGGTTTTTTACACTGTCGTCATCTTGTGTACCTAGATTCTGGCTGTGCTATTGTAACTACTGTTTCTGAATGCATCCTGCTCTCATCCACTTTCAGGGTTCAGCTCAAGCTTGCTTCTTAGCCTAGCTGCCATCCTCCACGCCATTGCTCAGAATGATTTTCCCCACCAAGCTCCTAGCAGATGGGGCTGCATTTGGAAGTAATCTGTCATTTGTCTAGTCCACGGGGTCGCAAAAAGTTGGACATGACTTAGCGACTGAACAACAACAACAAATTAGATGTCTTTCAGGGTAAAGTGGTTATCACTGTACTAATCGGTCCCTGCATTTGGAAGTAATCTGTCGTTTGTCTAGATCTTCATAATGCCTTGGATCTTTCTCCATGAACTTCGTTTCAGTTAGCTTTTTTATCAGCTACCTGCCACCACCACCCCCACACACCCCACCTCTCTCTAATGGAGACAGTGAATGCCTTTGGAATAAGGACTGTGTCTTAATCATGTTAATGTCCCCTATCGTGCTTAGCACAGTGCGACTCTTTAGTGGGTTTTCCAGAAATTTTTGGTAAAAGCCTGAGGTAAGAATACAGAAAAGAGATCACACAGGTACCATTCAGGAGGGAATACTGAGCATTCTGTTGGTTTTAACAGTAACATTATTTGGGGCTTTATATGTAAGACTGACAGTGAATATCATGGTAGATAAAACCTTTCCCTTTACTGTATTGAGTGTCATTAGTATTCATTTATGTTAAGTCTTTAATTATTTTAGGAATCAAAGTCAAATAGGAAGAAAAGCTGGTATTGGTATTATAAATAGAATTTGATGTTACCCAGGGCTGAGAATATTTTTCTACTATGTGAATGTCCGTTGTGCTCCATGTCTTTCTATCTCATTGGTCAAGAGTTCTGTTTTATTACTGCTGCACCTTCCCTCCATACCATTACAACCAGGCCAAAGAGTGTTGGTGAAGAGTACTGAAACTATCGTTTATATTAGCATTTCATCATTTTCAGAGCACTGTAGTGCATTTTGGGTCATTCCATCTTCCTAAAAGTGCTATGTAGAAGATTGATAAGAAAATGTAGGTTCAGAGGGGTTCAAATGGCTTGACCTAAATTTCAGACAGCCAGTGGAAGAACCAACTCCAGATCCAGATTTTCTGACTCAGAATAGTCAACTCTGCCTTGCGCCCTAGCATAAAAAAGAGTCATCTTATATAAGTATCATTTACGTAGAATTGTAGCACATTCCATGAAGGTACTTATACTGGAGGGAATATTTTTAGGACTACACATGAATAAACCTATTCATCTACCTGTGGCACAGTGATAACCACCTTACCCCAAAAGACATCTAATTTGTTGTTCAGTCACTAAGTCATGTCCGACTCTTTGCGATCCCATGGACTGCAGCATGCCAGGCCTCCCTGTCCGTCACTATCTCCCAGAGTTTGCTTAAATTCATGTCCACTGAATTGGTGATGCTTTCTAAGCATCTCATCCTCTGCTGCCCCTTTCTCCTCCTGCCTTCAGTCTTTCCTAGCATCAGGGTCTTTTCCAAAGAGTCAGCTCTTCGCATCAGGTAGCCAAAGTATTGGAGCTTCAGCATTAGTCCTTCCAGTGAATATTCAGGACTGATTTCCTTTAGGGTTGACTGGTTTGATCTCCTTGCTGTCCAAGGGATTCTCAAAAGTCTTCTCCGGCCCCACCATTCAAAAGCATCACACAAAGTATCCAAGGCCATTCCCTTAAAATGAAATGGTATGTTCTCTGAAAGAAAGAAAAAAGAAAATATTCCAGGGCTGCTCAGAAATCCAAAATGAATCTGGTGTTGGTGCCAGTCTTTCTGTAAGTTATTTTGACCCTCAACTAAAGGTCAGGATGAGCTTCCTTCTTTCTCTGCTTTGTCATGTCTTCACTTCATACCAGTCCCAAAGAAATGTGTCTGCAGCAAGGGTCCCCAACCTCTGGACCACGGACCAGTACCTCCTGTCAGATCAGTGGCAGCAAAAGCGCTTGAATCATCCCAAAACCACCCCCACGCAGCCCTGGTCTGTGCAAAAACTATCGTCCACAAACTCAGTCCCTGGTACCAAAAAGATTGGGGACTGCTGCTCTGCTGAGATCCTCTCCTGAAAGTAGCCTCTGATTTTCTTTGCTCTAGCCGCTCCTGTCTTCTTGCACTTCTCAAAGAGCTTCAAAGAGGCATGGCTTTGTCTTCATGATCCGACATCAGTGTTGCCTAAGGAGCCTGTAACTCTCCATTTCCTGTCTTTCCTCTGAGAGAACCCAGGAGGTCATTAGTTGCCCACCAAGCTGGCTGTATTTCCCTAGTCAAATTGGCTGCATAATTGAACAAATACAAGCACACATTTAGAGCAAATGGGAAAGGATATTGAAAACTGAGTGTCTTGGTTCCTCTGGACATATGTATATGGGTACTTGGTGTTCCTTTATTCTGTAGCAAGGGCTTATCTCCAAAGGACAGCAAAGGAAGGAGGCTTGAAGATCTCCATTCCTGACTAGATATGTTACTGAATTCTGTTATTCTTATTCATGACACCTCCCCACCATAACCTTGAAAAACAGAAAATGGCTAATTAGGAAGTATCCTAGGAGTATCTTATCTCTGTCTTTAGAATTCCATTTCTCCCAATTGTTGCACATAGCATTCAATAAATATTTGTTGAATAAATTAATGGATAAATGAATGGAAATGAAGCTGAATTTATTTTCATTGTTACACTCTTGCATTTAGTTTTGGTGAAAACTCTTCTTAAAACCTAATTTCATAGAGAAAAGCCTTTTGGAAGCTTTTCTTCTACTTGCTTTTCAGAATACTTCCCCTTTTTAAACGTCTTTGATGAGCACCAAGCATTGCTTTGTCATAAGTTTAGAATGCTCAAAATTCATTTTCCAAATCCTAAGCCCTGCCTGTCTCCACCCTCCTCCCCAGCATTCTCTGATTCGTGGCTTATGCTACAAAGATAAGGTGAAAGCTCTGAGCAGAAGCTAAGTCTGACTCAGAATTTTCTCAATAGCATCTCTCATAAATTTGAGTGACTAGTGACTTCTACAGTCTGTAATGTTTCACTTCTGCATAACGTCTCTCTCTCATACCACAGATAATTCTGATTCACCTCTTTGGTTGAGCCCAGTTGGATACTGAGAATTTGCTCCACTGTGTGTCTTTGGCATTGCAAACCCAAAGTTTACTTTTTCATGCATAGATGAAAGCCTGCAATCTCCTGACTTAAATCTGTAGTGTCAAATTCCAAGGTATTTTTCTCTGCACTGTCTAAATGAACTCAGACTTGCTGTGAGATTCTAGGTAGGACCCTGGCAATGAAAAAGGTAACTGTTATGAAAGACAAAACCTCATTGTCATTCTGCTGCCTGCACATCAAATTGATTAGATTGTTCCCAAGTCTAAAAGGAGGGTAAATACTAACCAGATTCACTGCGAAGTCTACAGTTAATTAAGATGGTTAGTAGATATTATATGATGCCAGGGGAATCTGGACTTCTAGTACCTACCTACTCAGTACCTTTCATATATCTTGTTGTTGGGCAGCCAGTCATTATGCAGCCTAAATGTGAGTATTCCCTTGATCCTTTTCATTCCTCCAATGGCTATGTAAGATCGTTAATGTTATATTCAGAGAAATTCAAGATTGGCTACTTATACCACTGAATTACACTAGCTGGTGATCATAATCCTGTTGCTTTCCCTTACAAATGACATGATGACTGGGCCAGAGTCTGCTGGTTTTCAATCTTCACAGTCTCAGGATATCTTTATTCCATGTTCCTTTCTTAGGTCTTTGTGCGAGACTCACATGATGGTGAGGAGATGGCCAAGATGAAGCTAAAGGGGGTCATGAGTGGGCATTCCACCACAGAGATGTGGGGAGGAACAGCACAGGATGTTTGGAAACTGTAAACTGTGGTGTGTCTTCTGTAACAAGGCAGGGAATGGGAAGAGACAAAGCCAGACAGGTCAGCAAGGCCAGGTGGGGATGGACAAAGATGTGATGAGGTGCTGAGGAGTAGCGGCCTCCTGCACGCCACCCCCCACACCAGGGTGAGCCAGGATTGATCCTGTTAGACTTATATGCATGACTGGACAGCTGTGTGTGGATGGGGCTGGGAGTGGGTGAGGACTTTGAAAAGCACAATCCTGGAAGAAGGAGTCATATTGGCAGGGAGCATGGAAGCCCAGGAAAGAGATAAGGGCCTACAGGAAGGTAATAGAAAAGGGGTGAGGGATATTTTGGGGGAGGGGTAGGGCTGTGTGGCTGGCTGGTTAGTTGGATCTGGGGAGGGAAGGAATGAGCCCCAATTCTGGATGAGGCACAACAAGGTTTGTGGACAGCTGGGACTGACAACTCAGGAGGAGCTGTCTACTGATAAATTGAGAGTTTGCCCTTCGATTCAGCAGGATTTATCGAGGGCCTTCCTCAAGGTTGAGTCACTGGAAGATGGTGAATGGGGTGCAGAAGACATCGAGTTTGAGGTTCTGGTGATGTTTGTTGAGTTGCTAAATCATGTCCAACTTTTTGTGACCCTATGGACTGTAGCCTGCCAGGGCCCCCATCCATGGAATTCTCCAGGCAAGAATACTGGAGTGGGTTGCCATTCCCTTCTCCAGGGGATCTTCCCACTCCAGGGATCGAACCTTCGTCTCCTGCATTGGCAGGCAGATTCTTTTCCACTGAGCCACCTGGGAAGCCCTTCTGGTGACATACCCACGGACAAATATGTGACAGGGAGGAGTGAAACTGTGAAGCTTGCAGGAGGGGTGTGGGCCAGAGAGAACAGATCTGTGAGTCACCAGCTCACAACTGGTAGTTGAGACTGAGGGTAAATTTATCTACCCAGGGAGCGCATGGCAGAAGGAGAACACTGGGCTTGGTAGAACTCTAGAAGATGTAAACACTAAAATGTTTATATAATTCCTTTTATTATTTTAGTAAGTAATTCATGCACATTATGGGAAATCCAAAGACATGTAGAGAAAAGTGAATCTTTTTCCAGCCTTGTCCTCTGGCTGTCGTTCTCCCAGCTCTCTACATATGCAAATATTTGTAATCCGTGGTTGGGATTATTTCACAGGGTGCCGTGCAGTGTTCATTTGGTCTTTTTGTTCTACTTAAAGATCCCTAATAACTTTACACATGCTGGAGGAATATGCCAGAATAAAAGGGGGGAAGAGAGCTTTTCCCAGAGTAGACAGGAGGGAAAGAGGCACAGGGCACAGGAGGAGGCCTTGTTTTGAACAAGAGAAGTGAAAGTGTTAGTCGCTCAGTCATGTCGGACTCTTTATGACCCTACGGACAGTAGCCCACTAGGCTCCTCTCTCTGTGGGACTCTCCAGGCAAGAATACTGGAGTGGGTTGCCATTTCCTTCTCCAGGGGATCTTCTCAACCCAGGAATTGAACCCAGGTCTCCTGTACTGCAGGCAGATTCTTTACCATCTGAGCCACCAGGGAAGCCCAATCAGGAGCACCTCCGAAAACGCTGTTGTAGGTGACGAAGTCTGGGTAAGGAACAAGGGTGAGGAAGGTAACAGTGCATGGTCACTATCTAGTAGACATCACTGGTAGATTCTGATTCTCATAGTTGGTCTTTACAGTTTTATAAATTCAAAAGAGCAGTGTATGAGACATTTAATGAAACTGGGGCCTAATGCCACTTGGCACTATGAGCCCCCAAAACAAAGGGCTTTAAGATAAAGGGAGCTAGTTTTCCCACATACATCAGACCACCAATATCTTTCATGGCAAGAGAAGCTGAAGGACATACCTACTGCATTTAATAAGCTTGCCTCAGGCTGGGAGGACAGTTGCATGGGGCAGGGTCACCATGATTCAGAGGCTCGGTTTCCAACTAAGCAACCCAGTAACCCAAGTTCCTTCAGTTTATCCTGAGTTAACCAAAGCTCAGGGGGACCAGTTCATCCTATCCCATTCATGGATGTGGATGAATGATGTTGAATGACAATTTATTTCCTCCTTTATCTGAGCTCTCCCTCTTTTTAACTGTCTTGTTACACTAAATGTGTTAATGTGACCCTCAACCTTTTTGGGGAGCAGCCTGAGGTTTTTTTGAAGAAATTTTTCTTTTTCACAGTAAAGATGGTTTTAATGTGCATATTATAATCCTCTGTAAACAGACAATTTAACTTAGATTCTAGTCTTTTTTTAAAATTGAAGTATAGATGATTTACAATATTGTGTTTCAGGTGTATAGCAAAGTAATTGAAGTATGTGTATATGTGTGTACTTTTTTGCCATTATAGGTTATCACAAGATACTGTATATAGTTCCCTACGCTATATGGTAAATCCTTGTTGTTTATTTTATATATGGTAGTATCTGTTAATCCCAAACTGTACTTTATCCCTCCCTCTCTTCCCTTTTGGTAACTATAGGTTTGGTTTCTATGTCTTGTGAGTCTGTTTGTGTTCTTTAAATAAATTCATTTGTACTGTTTCTTAAATTCCACATATAAGTGATATATTAGTCTTTGTCTGACTTCATTTAGTATGATAATCTCTAGGTCCATCCATGTTGTTGCAAATGGCATTATTTCACTCTTTTTTATGGCTGAGTAATATTCCATTGTGTGTGTATGTACCACATCTTCTTTATCCATTTGTCTGTTGATGGACAACAGCATGAAGTTTTAGGTGCAAATACTCATTCTGTTTAAGTGGGAAATATATATTTTTTAAAGATTGGAGGTATCACTCCATTTTAGGGTCTTGTGTCTTAGATATCTTAGAAATGATAACAAAAGTAAAACTGGTGAGCTTAGGCCTTGGCACAGGAAATTAGATAGGCATAAGGATTGCTTCAGGCTTCCCTTGTGGCTCAGCAGTAAAGAACCCACCTGCCAATGCAGGAGACACTGGTTTGATCCTTGAATTAGGAAGATCCCCTGGAGAAGGAAATGGCAACCCACTCTAGTATTCTTGCCTGGAAAGTCCCATGGACAGAGAAGCCTGGAGGGCTACAGTCTGTGGGGTCACAAAAGAGTCAGACACAACTTAAGTTACTGAACAACAAGATTGCTTTATCTCAGAGAAAAACCTAAGTAACCCCTCCAGTGATAACAGTATTCACGATTTCCTGGTATAGCCATTGTCTTCCTAGAACAGGCTGGATAAAAGCTGAAGTTCTTACAAGCCAGTTTCCCTTTTAGATCCTCCATGAAGACCCTCATCCTTCTTGTAGCTTTTATTACCAGACCATCATGCTACAGTAGAACTGACTATAGTCTTAACTTTCTTTAGTTACATTCCAAACCTGAGGATATCATTCCACTCAACTCACCAGATAGTTAGTGAATACTTAATGTATTTTTCAAAGTACCAAGACTACAAAAAGGGATAAGCCTTGATTCTTACTCTCATGGAGCTCAAAATGTAATAAAAAAGACATTAACATGTAAACAACTAAGTGTAACCCAGTATTACAAGTGCTTGTATTGAAGAGAGTTGAAGAAAGGCTGAATCAGAGTTTCCAGGCTGAGAGAGGAAGTAAGGATGAGCCTTCCAGTCTGTTGAGACCATGAGATATGTGCGTTCAGAGCACAGGAGGGAAAGAACAAGAGAGTAGTGGAATGGTAGCTGGAGATCACTGTTGAAAGGGTTTTATATGTCAGACAAAGGAGTTTGTATTTATCCTATAAGCAGTTGAGCAGTGAGGGCTTTTTGAGGAGGAAATGATGGAGAAACATGATTGTAGGCAGGGAGCTAAAGCCATGGAGACTGGCAGAAGGACAGAGCAACAGTTCGTTGAAAGATGGCAAGGTTCTTAACTAAGGATCCCTTACACAAGTGAAGAAGGGCTGAAAAAATGGGAAGGTCACTGGATGAATGAGGCCAGGGAAGATGAGAGAAGGAGGAATGGGGCAGTCTGAATATTTTCACTAGGCAACTGGGACATGACAAGTAAACAAAAACCATAGAACATACAAGAAAAGCTACTAAGCAGCCAAGGTCAGTGGATAGAGAAAAAGAACTATGTTCTGAGCATCCTGTTGTTTGCCCCAGGAGATTCAAGTGGAAATTTCCTATATTGCTTTTATGTATTCACTTTCCAAAAAGGATTTTTTAAAAAAACGTAGCAATAAGATTCCTATAGTAGAAATAGTAAAGCAATGAACATAGTAGGGATTAGCTTAGTTGATATAATTGAGCTTCAAATTTGATTTCAGGTTCCCTGCAGGCAGGGGGCTAAGAGGAAACAATGATTTGTCTCTCTCTCATTGTTGGATGAAAGAAGTAAAGAAACATCTTTGTTTAAACCCAGTGATGGTTATACATCCTTGACATCATCCCAATTGTAGTGTTCTGTGGAACTCACTTTGGTAAGAACTAGCACCCCACTCCAGTACTCTTGCCTGGAGAATCCCACGGATGGAAGGAGCCTGGTGGGCTACAGTCCACGGAGTCGCAAAGAGTCAGACATGACTTAGCGACTTCACTTTCACAGGTCGGTACTCATGTCTCTGCAAATGGAGCTTGGATTTTTCTCACAAAATTGAACTCCTGATTTTCTCCAGTAGGGAAGTCCTACAATCCCAGAGACCAAAATGATTTAGTCTGGAAAATTCAAAGATAGGTATTGAATTATCTCCCATAAGATTAGATAATTATATGAGGGCTTTTACAGAATATCCCAGTGGAAGTGACCTGGCTTTGCAATCAAACCAGCAAGAAGAAATTCCACCAAGAACTTGACAAAATTAATTTGCTGTATGGAGTTCTTAATTGTCGTTAACTGATTGACTCTTGAAACATATGCACCAAAGACAGGAACTTTGGCTTCTACAATGATTACTGTTGGATTTTGCTTTCTAAGTTGTTAGATGCAAAGGCTAGTAGTTACTTGAGGCCTCTGCTGGGTTGTGGTACAAAAGTGTATTACTAACACGTGGGAAGATATTAGCAGGAATGCAGGTGTAACATTCATCTCGATGACATATTGAGGTATACATTTTGAACATGTTGAAGGAAATGGCAACCCACTCCAGCATTCTTGCCTTGGGAAATCCCATGGACAGAGGAGCCTGGCAGGCTAGAGTGCATGGGTTTGCAGAGAATACAGTCCTGTATAATGCTACTTGAGGAAACTGATTAGTTTTCTGGCACTGAAATGTTAGAGGAAGGATAAACGATGAACCTGTCAACTTTGCATGGCTTGGTACGTAGCAAGGTTAAGCTCACAGAACCCATGGCTAATGGGGACATCCAGGAGACTGTGGAAAAGACAGGTCTAGAGCTAGAAGTCTAGATTGAGGTGAGAAGTAATGGGTAGGGGAGGTGAGGTCATGGGCTTGGAGGTGGAAGCCTAGAGAGAAGACAGGGTCCTCCTAGGAAGAGAGCTTATGTGGAAAGAAGACCAAGGACCTCCTGGTGTACTGGATTGTAACTGGCCAGGCCCAGTTCTCCACCAGTAGCAAAGTTAGAAATGGTTTCCTGCTTTGTATTAATTATATACTTGGATGACTTCTGTAGACTATCAAACCCTCCCCCTTTTCCCCCCTGCTATGTTAATAATTAAAGTTCTGTATCTTCAAGTCCTGGGTTACCTTTTGGTACCACTCTGTCTGCTAACTGCAGTTAATAGGTAAATCCATATGATCCTTTTTCTATAATTTCTGAGTAACTCCAAGTGACTGTTTTGAGGATAGAAATAACCTCTATTCTTAGCTTAAACAATGAGCATAATTCACAGCCCTTTTACCCGGTAGTATAAGATTTGTCTACAGGAAACTAAACAGTATCCCACACACTAGAAGCTGAGCTGTTGAATGGCAAGGGACTGTGTCTCACTTATCTTTCTCTCTGTAGTGCTGGGTGTAGAAATACGTGTTCATTAAAGGAATGGATAAATGCCCTTTGGACTTTTCTTGTGGCCTGCCAGATTTTTTGGCTGGTTTTCAGCTGTCTTCTTTGTTTTTCTCATGTCATATGTTATTGTTCTTTGCCCAAAATCTTTAATAAACCTATTTATTTTCTTCTTTTTAACTTTTATTGGAGTATAGTTGATTTACAATATTGTGTTAGTTTTTGCTGTACAGCAAAATGAATCAGTTGCACATATACATATATGCGCTCTTTTCTAGATTATTTTACCATACAGGTCATTCCAGAGTATGAGTAGAGTTCCCTGTGCTATACAGTAGGTCCTTATTAGTTATCTATTTTATATATAGTAAGTAGTCACTTCTTTTTATTGCTGAGTAGCACTCCATGATGGCTTCCCTGGTGGCTCAGATGGTAAAAATCTTCCCGTTACTTGTTTTATATAAAGTTGTGTGTGTGTGCGTCAGTCCCAGTTATCCCTCTCCTCCCCTTCCCTCCCTGGTAACTATAAACTATCAGTTTCTGCATCTGTAACTCTATTTCTGTTTTTTTAAGTTTATTTGTATCATCTTCTTTAGATTTCACATGTAAGCGATATCATATGGTATTTGTCTTTCTCTGACTTACTTCACTTAGCATCTCTAGGTCCATCCATGTTGCTGCAAATGGCATTATTTCATTCTTAATGGCTGAGTAGTATTCCAATGTATATGTGTACCACATCATCTTTATCCATTCATTTGTTGGTGGACATTTAGGTTATTTCCATGTCTTGGCTGTTGTAAATAGTGCATCAGTGAACACTGGGGCACATGTATCTTTTCAAATTAAAGATTCCTCTGGATATATGACCAGGAGTGGGATTGCTGGATCATATGGTAACTCTAGTTTTTTAAGGAATCTCCATACTGGTTTTCATAGTGGCTGTACCAATTTACATTCCCACCAACAGTGTAGGAGGGTTCCCTTTTCTCCACATCCTCTCCAACATTTATTGTTTGTAGACCTTTTGATGATGGCCATTCTGAGCAGTGTGAGGTGATAACCTCGCTGTAGTTTAGATTTGTATTTCTCTGATAATTAGTGATGTTGAGCATCTTTTCATGTGCCTTTTGGCCATCTGTATGTCTTCTTTGGAGAAATGTCTATTTAGATCTTCTGCCCATTTGTTGATTAGGTTGTTTGTTTGTTGACATAGAGCTACATGAGCTGTTTGTATATTTTGGAGGTTAATCCCTTGTCAGTCACTTTGTTTGCAATATTTTCTCCCATTCTGTGGGTGGTCCTTTATGTCATTTTCCATTCAACTGAAAACATTGAAGTTGTTTAGGTTAACCCAGACTTGAAGATTTCCTGGGATTATTTTTGGGGCTCTCTTTTAAATTCATTTTCTGAAAATCCTTAGACGTGTCTGCATAGATAAATTCTGTAGGCATGTACACGCCATATTTCTCTTATGTACATGGCTTAAACTTGATTTCTCCATAGTAGGAGAAAACATTAGAAAATTATTTACCTCATTGGGGAAATATCTTTTGTTCTATAAGAAGTAGAATTTTGAATTTATAACTTATTTTTTATAAAAGCTTTGAAGTGAAGTCACTCAGTCATGTCCGACTCTTTGGGATCCCATGGACTGTAGCCTACCAGGCTCCTCCATCCATGGGATTTTCCAAGCAAGAGTACTGGAGTGGGTTGCCATTTCCTTCTCCAGGGGATCTTCCCAACCCAGGGATTGAACCCGGGTCTCGTGCATTGTAGGCAGACGCTTTACCGTCTGAGCTAATAAGAGCTTTACCAAGATATAATTCACATACCATAAAATTAACCCATTTAAAGTGTGTAAGTCCCTAATTATTAGTATATTCACAGAATTGTGTAACCATCATCACATAACCAACTTTATAACAATTTCCTCACCCCAAAAAGAAACCCCATACCAATTTTCAGTCACTCTGCATTTCTTCCAAGACAACCACACTCCAGCCCTAGACAATCAATAATCTACTTTGTCTGCATGGATTTGTTTATTCTGGACATTTCATATAATAGGGGGTCATTTGTAACTGACTTCTTTCATGTAGCATAATATTTTCAAGGGACTGTTATGTTAGAGCATGTATTAGTTCAATTGCTAAGTTGTGTCCGACTCTTTGCCACCCCATGGACTGAACCATACCAGGCTCATCTGTCCTCCATTGTCTCCCAGAGTTTGTTCAAACTCTTGTCCATTGAGTCAGTGATGCTATCCAACCATCTCATCCTCTGCTTCCCTCTTCTCTTGTCCTCATTCTTTCCCAGCATCAGGATCTTTTCCAGTGAGTTGGCACTTAGCATCAGATGGCCAAAGTATTGGAGTGTCAGCATCAACATCAGTCCTTCCAATGAATATTCAGGGTTCATTGCCTTTAGGATTTACTTATTTGATCTCCTTGCAGTCCAGAGGACTCTCAAGAGGCTTCTCCAGCACCACAGTTCTAAAGCATCAATTCTTCAACGCTCAGCCTTCTTTATGGTCTAACTTTCACATCCATACCTGACTACCAGAAAAACCATAGCTTTGACTATGTAGACCTTTTGTTGGCAAAGTAATGTCTCTGCTTTATAATATACTGTCTAGGTTTGTCATAGCTTTCCTGGTGAGGAGCAACTGTCTTTTAATTTCATGACTGTAGTCACTGTCCACCGTGATTCTGGAGCCCAGGAAAATAAAATCTGTCCTGTTTCCATTTTATCACCTTCTGTTTGCCATGAAGTGATGGGAGCAGATGCCATGATCTTCATTTTTTGAATGTTGAGTTTCAAGCCAGCTTTTTCACTCTCCTCTTTCACCTTCATGAAGAAGCTCTTTAGTTTCTCTTTACTTTCTGCCATTACAGTGGTGTCATCTGCGTATCTGAGGTTGTTGATATTTCTCCAAGCAGTCTTGACTCCAGCTTGAGCTTTATCCAGCCTGGCATTTCGCATGATGCACTCTGCATAGAAGTTAAATAAGTAGGGTGACAGTATGCAGCCAATTGCATACTCCTTTCCCAATTTGCAGTTAGTTGTTCATGTCTGATTCTAACTGTTGCTTCCTGATCCATATCCAGGTTTCTCTGGAGACAGGTAAGGTGTTCTGGTAGTCCCATCTCTTTTAGAATTTTCCACAGTTTGTTGTGATCCACACAGTCAAAGACTTTAGGGTAGTCAATAAAGAAGAGGTAGATGGTTTTTTTTTTGGAATTCCCTTGCTTTCTCCATGGTCCAGCAAATGTTGCCCATTTGATCTGTTTCCTCTGCCTTTTCTAAATCCAGCTTGTACATCTAGAACTTCTCAGTTCCTGTTGAAACCTAGCATAACCTTGGTTTTTAGCATAACCTTGTTAGCATGTGAAATGAGTGCAATTGTATGGTAGTTTGAGCATTCTTTGGCATTGCCTTCTTTGCAGTTGGAATGAAAAGTGACCTTTTCCAATCCTTTGTCCACTGCCAAGTGTTGACAAATCTGTCTACATACTGAGTGCAGCACTTTAACAGCATCATCTTTTAGGATTTTCAATAGCTCAGCTGGAATTCCATCATCTCCACTAGCTTTGTTTACAGCATGTATTAGCACTTCATTCTTTTCTATTACTGAGTGATATTTCATCATATGGAAATACTACATTCTAAAACATTCATCTGGTAGTTGATGGACATTTGAGTTGTTTCCACTGAATGGCTATTGTGAATAGTTCTGCCATGAACTTTTGTGTGTGAGTACTGGGACTTTATAGAAATGATTCTTTAGTTTCTGTCATTGTAATAGAGGAGACCATAGGATCAAATACAGCAAGAGTGTATAGTAGTGCATGCCAGGAAATGAAAAATAGGCCAACAAGATAAATTTACTGGGAGAATTTAAGGCCAGGTCTAACTACTCATGAGGGACTCAAGTCAGGACACACAAAGCTTAAAATTATGATTCTCTTTGAGACTGTTATAGCTTTTTGCTGACCACAGATAATGAAAGTTTGATATTTTACTATATATGTTTGAAAATTGAAACACACTTTTCCCAATGGTACTATTCCTGGAGACCAGACTTCCTCACTTCTAAAACCTTTCCCATCTTAGCATGCTTTTTGGATGGTTAAAACTAGTCACTGTCATACTCGTCTTGGGTTTTGTCTGTCTACCTTATTTCTAAGTATAATGGGATTTTTAAAAATGAACTCTTCTTGTTTTGAACCTCTGATTAATACACTTATTCTTAGATAATACTGTGTTACTCCTTGATCAGGAATTTGATCAAATTTGAAAAAAATCTCAGTCATTGAAGATAAAAGCAAACTAGAGTCAATTAATACTGTCAGGTTCTGTCTCATGGAGCTTAAGCAAGATATAGATTGCTATGTCAAGGACAACTCCTGAGAATAGAGTATATCTAAATATATTAACCCTGTAAATTTGGTCTGAACAGTTTATTACAATAATCTATGGGTAAAGTTTTATCATGTGGTCACATGCCCAGCAAATTTGGTCACATCTGAGGAAATCTCATCCTAGTGATCTTAGCTTAGTGATTTCATTTTGCCCAGATGGTCAGCTGTGATACACTTTACTACAGCAAAGATGATGGAAAATATAGAGTAATTACCAGATTCTGGGGGTAGCTACTATAGTGATGGGGGGGGGACTAGAATTAAAGAAAATATGATGAATCAACTTGTAAGTGTTCTCAAGCTAACCTATATATATAAAGAGTGAGTGTGTTGTTCTTTAGTTGTTCAGTCGTGTCCGACTCTTTGCAACCCCATGGACTGTATAGCCTGCCTGGCTCCTCCATCCATGGGATTTCCCAGGCAAGAATACTGGAATGGGTTGCCATTGCCTTCTCCAGGGGATCTTCCTGACCCAGCTATCAAACCTTCGTCTCCTGCATTGGCAGGCAGGTTCTTTAGATGAGCCACCAGGGAAGCATGTATATATGTGTGTGTGTGTGTGTGTGTGTGTGTGTGAGTGATATATATATATGTGTGTGTGTGTGTATGTATATATATGTGTGTGTGTGTGTGTGTGTGTATGTATATATGTGTGTGTGTGTATATATATATATATATATATATATATATATATATATATAGTGCCAAGCTCAGTAGGTTTTACTAGATTGCTGTTCTTTCAGATAGTTTAAGTGCTTTCTTTTGGTAAGTAGGGATTTCCCTGGCAGCCCAGATGGTAAAGAGTCTGCCTGCAATGTGGGAGACCCAGGTTCGAACCCTGGGCCAGGAAGATCCCCTGGAGAAGGCAATGGCAACCCACTCCAGTATTCTTGCCTGGAGAATCCCATGGAGGGAGGAGCCAGGCAGGCTACAGTCCATGGGGTCGCAAAGAATCGGACACATATGAGCGACTTCACTTTTTGGTAAGTAGCTTTCAACACACCGAAGTTTGCAAATCCACAGAGTAGACAATATAGGGAGAAAGAAGTCATAATAATTATGAATACTTAGAATGAGCCAGGCCTGGTTCTAACAGAGCTGTACATAGAGACTGTAGACTGCACTGGCCCACTGAGCCTCCTGACATGGTAAGAGCTTAGAGCAGTTTTCTAGCCTCAGCAGTTGGCATAGCCTGGCTTTGAATCAAGGTCTTTCTGACTCCCAAACCATTCTCTCAAGCTCTCTTCTAATTCCCGCCTCAGCCATAGGTTGCAAAAGGGACCAAAAAGACAGTGTGCCCAAAGAAAAATTATCTCACATTTCTTTACTTGATTCAATATTGTGTTTCAATGCAGATATCACTGGAAGAAATGGTACGATTATAAAATCCCACTAAGGTTTATTCAGTAGAAAGGGGTTGGAAATGAAGAGCTCTGAATGCATTACAAGGGGACAATGCTGAGAGAAGGATTGGAAACAAGAGCCTGGGGGGTTCCTGCCATTTTTACTGTTTTGCTTAAGGCAAACCTAAAATATGCATATTTTTACTTCCCACCCTGTGAGCGGCTCCTTAATTAACACTGGTAGTGCCAAGGCATATTAATGTCTCTTTTTCTCTGGTTTAGGGGTATTTTTGACTTTGTGTTTGATAAAACTTTACAGTATAGCTTTAAATATTTCAACTATAATTGAAAAAGGCTCTGTGCAATTTCCAGTTTTTAAAATACCTCACGCTTATGAAATGTGTCTTTGCCTTTTTTTTTTTTTTTAGAAACTGCTAATTTGCCGGATTTATAATTGCCATAGTAGTTCTGTGTGATTTACTACATGTACCCAAATCCACATTGGTGGATATGATTTAGCAGCTTTTAATACTATACGAGGGTAAAGCTGGATTTCTCTGGACCTAATCTTTTTAGAGGCAAACCTTTGTAGTTGTTCTCGCTTTATGAAATAGATGTTATGTGTGCTCATGCTTTGATATACAGTTGGATGTATAAGACTGTTAAGACTATGATCACTGAAAAGTGATCTTCATACAAGTATTTAATTACAGTAAGGAGGTTCTATTTAAAGAGTACATGACCTGCACTGAAAACACTTGATTGACAGCAATAAATTAATAGAAATTACACAAAGATTGTTGTAATGTTCTTTATTGCAACTAGCAGAGAGCTAGTTATGATTGCCAGAGGGGCTGGATGCTTTCATGTTTTCAGCACGTGGAGGTAAAGCCAATTTGATTTCTCTCTTTTCTGTCTCTTATATCCATTAGCTAGTTAGGAAAAAAATATTTAATGCAAATTTGTATCTGGACCACCACATTTATACACATGATGACATAAAATTAATCAGATAGAGCTACATAGTTGTAGAATGGAGGGATTTTTTTTAAACTCTGTGGAGAATAAATTAATAATAGATGGCAGACTTTTTTTTTTTTTTTTTTAGCATGACTGGCTGCAGGAAGAAATTGTGGTGACAGAAACCATGTGAAGTGAATTTGAATTAGTGTTCTTTAGGGATACCAGAGAAATATAATTTACAAGATAATCAGGAGCCTAAATAGATTCTCTGTGGAGTCGGCATCTGATTCCTGACATACATTCATCTATGTTGAAATGACTCCACAAATACCTTCCAACAATTAGAGAGTCAATAGGAGTGAAATGTGCATGTATAACTTCAAGAAAAGCAAAATATATATCAGTAATAATACAAATCGACCGCCAACTGTTAAAATGAGTAGATTGTATACTTGTGGTTAAGGTTTAAAATGAGTCACCTTGGAACAGTGGTATCTCATTGATCTTTTATGGGAATGCTATATCACCTATGTGCTTTATAAATACTGTATCAAAAAAATGTAGCATTATGATATACTTTAAAGGGTACTGACATAGATGTTTTTAAATATAGGAAAATGACTTAAGCCCTTTAGCCCTTATAAATATTTCCCAACCCCTAAAACCACTCTGTAACCATGACCACATTTATTAGGAAATGTATAGTAAAAGTTATCTCTAATTCAACTCTTTGAACATCAGTTTTTCTTGGTAATCTTGAAAATGTATAAATACCTGTAAAAGAGAATTTAGACTCGAAAAACTTCATGTTTTACTTGGTTTCTGGCAAACATACCTCCTTTTGAGCTATTTCTGGCTTTTTTAACCTTTGCCATTATAACTTGTCCTGCCTCAGAACTTCAGGGGAAAAAAGTATTCTTTCAAAATCAGACCTGTTATTCAGCTTAATAGAAGTTTTATGTGTGCCACATATTTGTTTAGGAGAAGGTATTTGTTTGGTTCATTGGACCCTGCTGTGGTAAATTTAGATTTGAATGAGTGCTGAGGAAACCTTGATCAGACACTTATAAAATCAACACATCCTGGTAGCTTTCTGATTAATATAATGTTAGCTTTTGCTTTGAGGCGGCGTCTTCTGCTCCTTCTATTTTTCCAGTGGTAGGTAATATATGGAGTGAAAAAAATTAAAAAGTCGTAACTGTGCTTTAAAACAAGATGAACATCTCTGTGGACCAGAAATGGTGGGCTGGGCAGTAGTATGTGGGGCTTAGTCAATAAACTTTCAACTCCTGTTGGAATAGCAGTAATTAAAATGCAGAGTCAGACACGACTTAGTGACTAAACAACAGAATTCTCCTCACCAGCTCGGGGCACAGAGCCAGAAATTTGAAATCAGGGTCCTGCCAAAACACACATGGAGGGAGACATACACATACTTATGTGAAAAAGTTGAAGTGTTGATCACTCAGTCATGTCCAGCTCTTTGCGACCTCATGCACTGGAGCCCGCCAGGCTCCTCTGTCTATGTGATTCTCCAGGCAAGAATACTGGAGTGGGTTGCCATGCCCTCCTCCAGGGGATCTTCCCCCTGAACTCAATAGATATGGTAAACTAGGCTGGACCCAGAGGAAGTAAGGAATTGAAAAGAGATGATTCTGAGGACTTCACTATACAAAGCAGTAAGAAAAACAGATAAATATAAATAAGCAATTAAGAAAGATAGGGAATGGACCATAAGGCTGTAAAATATACCTAGTACAAGGTTCAGAAGAAAAGAAGGGAGGAAATGGCAGAGAAGCAATAACCACCAAGAATCTTCCAGAACTGAAGAATGATGTGTGTCTTTAAGGAAACGGTCTCCTGAGAGAAATTTCAAACATCTGGGAAGGCAAGAAAGGCCTGTGTAGAGCAATTGGTATTCTTTACAGCTCAGCTTTGGGAAGTTCTGACTGATTCAAATGAGTTCTCTCTGTTTTTTACTGGAAAACATAAAAACAGAAATGCAGTATGTTGTATATATTAAACCATGGTTTCTGAACAAGGGCGCTTATAAATAACTCATTAAAGGAGAGCTTCATGGAAAACTAGGCCCAAACAAACACCTCTCTGGAAAAGGTAGATAACTGTGTGAGAAATAAGTGGTAAGACGGTAGTCGTTTGTTGTACTATTCTGAAGCCCATGTCTAAAGCAATGTTTTCAAAAAGGTCATTGTGGATGACCCACTCTGGTAGAAAGAGTTTTGAATAGGATTCTGCATATAAAAAGGTGTTATCAGTTGGGACATTTCAATGAAGGTGGATTTCTTTTAGTGGATACTTCAAGCAGAAAAACATAGATAATAATTTCTATGAAATGAAACCCTCTGAAGAGTGGATGATGCTTCAAGTTCACAGAAACATTTAGATGATTGTCAATTAAGTGGCCAGAAATTGGATTTAATTAACATGAACTACTTGTGTTGGCTTATACCCAGAGGACCTATGTACAGAACCTAGCAAAGCGTAAACTTATTTTGATGACTTTCTTCTTATTACTGCTTTGTCAAAGCAGATTGCTAGGAAACAAACTACATGATAACTCTCTGTGAAGACTGACAGCAGACAGAATTTCAGTCAATACAAATAGAGTATATTCCTGTAAATGAAAAAGATCATTGACTGATTTCCCTGTATTACTTGAAACAGATTCCTGGAAAACTGGTAACATTAGGTATAGGGTAGATCTTTGTGCATGCTAAGTCACTTCAGTCGTGTCCTGACTCTTTGTGACCCTATGGACTGTAGCCCACCAGGCTCCTCTGTTCATGGGATTCTCCCAGCAAGAATACTTGAGTGGGTTGCCATGCCCTCCTCTAGGGTTCTTCCCTGGGTAGAACTTCAAACAAAAACAAAAAAAGAGATTAAATTGGATTGAAATAAAATCTTCTTTGGTATGGAGGTCCAGCATTTTGAAACTGGACGTTCTGGAAGATGTGCCATTCCTGAGGAACGTTCATTCCAGGTATGGAGCAACAGAAAACATTTTCCTAAGAGGAAAAACCCTCTTGCAAAACAAGAGCCTCTGGAGACACAGGTTTGATCCCTGGGTTGGGAAGATCCCCTGGAGTAGGAAATGGCAACATGCTCCAGTATTCTTGCCTGAGAAATCCCATGGACAGAGAAGCCTGGCAGGCTACAGTCCATGGGGTTGCAAAGAGTCCGACACAATTGAGCACACACACATAACAGGAAGCCTGATCATAAGATTATTTTTCCTCCTCCAACTGGACAAGGTAAAAACTCTTCTTGACTGCTCACTACTTCTTCTCCTGTCCTTTCTCATTGATAGAGATCTTCCACCTTTGTAGCTAGGACATTCTCTAACCCAATGAAATAACATCTGTGAACAATAGAAATCTACCATCCTATTTTGGTGTTCATTATAACTGGAAGAAGGATACCAAGAGTTCTAATCATTTGCCAGGTACCAAATAACAGAAGTGCCCTCTGTTGGTATTCTCAACAATTTGAAAGCAAGAAGGAAACCCATACCCCTAAATGTCTCTATTAAAAAACATAAAAAGAAAGGACTTAAGTATTCAACTTAAAAGCTAGGGGAAAAACACATTAAGTTATAGGAGATTATTTGACATAAAAGGCGCCTGGGGTAACTGAAGAGCTTAACCACAGCCCTGATGTAAAGACTCAATAATGCAAAGTCAGCTGTTTCCATTTTATTCCATACAGTCAGTGTCACTCAAACCCTAAATGTCAACAAGGATTTTCCTGGAATAGGAAATCTTGACTCTAAAATCATAGAGATGATCAAAGAGATATGAAGAGCCAAGACAATTTTATGGCAGAACAGAGTGGGAGTGAGCAGGCCTACCAGATCACAAGATATTCACAGCCAAGGTGTGGAATTTGCACAGGGACACACAAATAATCAACCATGGAGAATAGAGACCTCCGAAGCACACTTGTGTATTTATGTGTGCTCAATGGACTATAAAAATGCCACTGAAATCAGTGGGAGTCAGGGAAAGGTGGCCTATACAAGGCACAGGGCTGGCTTAATAAGTTATCTATGTCAGGGGGAGTCAAGTTAGATTTCATGTTCACACCAAACAAAAGATTCTGGGTTAAGTTGTAAATGTGAAAAACAGAGTTGTAAACTCTAAAATGTAGGTGTACAGGAGATTTTCTTAAAACATGACACTCAGAAAACATGGAGAAATGTTTTGAAATGAAAATTTGTTGTATAATAGGATGCCAAGAGTAAAAGTCAAAATTAGCTGTGCTAAGAGATAGTATTTGCTATGCTATAATTGGCAATAAATAAGCATCTAGAACATATCCAGAATTTGCATAAGAAAAAGACAAGCCAGTAGGGAAACAGCTACGGAAACATTAAAAGCCAACTAAGATGAAAGACGTTCATCCCCTAGGAATTCCCTGGCCATCCAACGATTCTGTGCTTTCACTGCCAAGGGTGCGGGTTTGATTCCTGGTCAGGGAACTGAGATCCCATGAGCTGTGTGGCACAGCCAAAAAAAAGAGGTCAGCCTCACCAATAAAATGTACCCATCACCTGAAACTTACATGTTTGGTAACGCCAAGGATTTGATGAAGATGTGGCCAAATGGAAAACCTCACTCACTGATGGTGGGAGAGCGAATTGGTATAAAAACATTTAGGAGAGCAGTTTGGTGATCTGTGGCGATGTTGATGGTGGTGCTAGAACCGAACAGTTTTACATCTACATATATTCTGTAAAGACTCTTTCAAACAAGTATTCAAGGAGACAGGTAGAAGGAAGTTCGTTGTATCACTGTTTGTATTGGGAAAAGTTGGAAACAACCTAAATGATCTTTGACAGGAGAATGTTGATGGCATATTCAAACTGCAAAAGAATGTTGAAGGCAAAAAGCAGCTCTTAGAATGGAATGCACATGCTTCAACAAAGTTCTTAAAGTTTAAGAACATGCTGTTAAATAATGCTATTAGATTGAATCGCATGAAACAGCCATTTATGTAGGTTTAAAAAAGCTGAATATCACCATCTTTATTAAGTTCAACCTAGTAATGGGGATATCATGGTAATGCTGGACATGGAACTCAGGATGGCTTTGTCTCCTTAGGGGTAGTGGTGAGCAGGGGACTGATACAATAAGGAGAACTTGTGGGGAAGCTTCTGCTGTAACTGTCATATTTTATTTCTTCAAAATTTTGAAGAAAATATGGCATATGTTAAGTATATTAAAGCACCATGGTGGGTACATGGGTATACTCTTACTATGTTCTTCTACCACGCTGTTGAAAATATTTGATCATTTGTTTAAGCAAACCCAAGTGTCAATAGAAGTAGAAGAATTATAATCTGATGACATTCTAAGGCAATATTTACACAATGATTAACTCCTTTGCTGCTTAATTATGTAAACATAGCACTCACAAGGCTTTTAAGTATAGAAGATTGAAAAGCATCTCCCCTCACACACACCAGGCAGACGCTTCAAACTTTATTTTGTTTTTTTGTTTTTTTTCTTTAAGCATTGCTAAAATTGTCATCATAAAAACCATTCATTAAGTGCCTCTCTTTTGCTTGCTATTGTGTTTGGTGGCGGTCAGATATATCTCTCTGCCATTAGTATAAGAAATGTGGTGATGATATTCAACTTCCTTTTTCTTGTTTTTTCCCTTGTTTTTTCCCCCCACTTCTTTGATGCCAAATAGGAATCTGCAGGCTGAATATGATCGTCTCAAGGAGCAGCATGAACATAAAGGCCTGTCCCCACTGCCGTCCCCTCCTGAGATGATGCCGACCTCGCCACAGAGTCCCCGGGATGCTGAGCTCATTGCTGAGGCCAAGCTACTGCGTCAACACAAAGGCCGCCTGGAAGCCAGGATGCAAATCCTGGAAGACCACAATAAACAGCTGGAGTCCCAGTTACACAGGCTCAGGCAGCTGCTGGAGCAAGTGAGACACCCCTCTCTCTAACATGGGATCTTTACAAAAATCCACTTTCCCCGCTTACAACTAAGAACTAGAACTCTCAGTCCTTTTCAGAAAGGCAGCAAACATTGATTTGGTCATTATTCAGTGTGTGCTTCACCAAGTGCTAGATAGCAAGGGATATAAGAATAGGAACGAAATGAGCATGTTGTTTTATGTTGCTTCCAGATTGTGTTCTCTGAAAATGTGTTTTATTTGACCAATTTAAAATTCATCTTGGGAAAAAAATGCAGAAAGGTTTCTACTGGTATCCGAAAGTGAAATTTTTACCTCTTGAAAATCAGGAGCTCTCTTTTTTGCAGTTACTCTTATTTTGTGGTATGCCTTTGGTTTCTTTTGATAATCCCTAAAACATAATTTAAGTGGCTTTTGAAAATGTAGCAGGATATTGCATTGTAGAAGACCCTTCCCTGCACATAGTCCTGGCTTTCTGGGAATTATAAATTTTGAGATATGGTCTCTCCATCTTATTGCATAATACTTCACAAAAGTGTGAATTTTCCATTACATTTTTGTGGTCTCATTTGGGCTTCCCTGGTAGCTCAGTTGGTAAAGAATTCACCTGTAACACAGGAGACCCCAGTTTAATTCCTGGGTTGGGAAGATCCACTGGAGAAGGGATAGGCTACCCACTCTAGTATTCTTGGGCTTCTCTTGTGGCTCAGCTGGTAAAGAATCCGCCTGCAATGCAGGAGACCTGGGTTTGATCCCTGGGTTGGGAAGATCCCCTGGAGAATGGAAAGGCTACCCACTCCAGTATTCTAGCCTCAAGAATCACATGGACTGTATAGTCCATGGGGTCACAAAGAGTTTGACATGACTGAGTGACTTTCACTTTCACTTCACATGATTTCAACATTCTCACATGACCTTCTACATCTTTCAGTTAGTGTAATGATTTTCTATATCTTATTCCACTGTAGCTGTACTGTCTTTCAAACTTTTAAGGGGGTATGATTCAGGTACAAAGACAGTATCCATGGACCTTATCAACTGTGAAATTTCCCAAACTTAACTGTTTGTGGGAGACTTCTAAGTAGGAAAAATCATAATTTCAGAGTCTTGAGTGTCTATAATGGGTTTATATTTATGTATTTGTTTGAGTGTTTATTATGAAAAATAATTGTATTTTCTTTGGATGCCTTAGCCCCAGGCCGAGGCCAAGGTGAATGGCACAACGGTGTCCTCTCCTTCTACCTCTCTTCAGAGGTCAGACAGCAGCCAGCCTATGCTGCTCCGGGTGGTTGGCAGTCAAACTTCAGAATCCATGGGTAAGTGTCCGTCTTAGCTACTCCTCGATTTTGTCATCTCTTAAGGTCTGGAAATGGTGAACTATTTGCAGCAACTTTTAAATTGTCTGCTCAATTATTTAATATCAGCTATGGACCAGAGGTTGTCATGAATGCCTTGGGGGTACAGAGATGAAAGACACAGTCCCCTTACCCTCTAAGGTCTGGCTGTTCAGTTACTAGAGTAGGGCCTTGTGGTATTAAAGTTTCAGTCATTTAGGAGATCTGAGAAGGATTTTTGATGAATTGATATCTGTGAAGGGTTTTGAAGGACAGAGGAGGAACTGAGCATTTGTTTAAGATGGAGAGATGAAGGCCAAGGGCAGGAAAGAGCCAGGGTTCCAGACATTAGAAAGATAGGATCCCAGCAGGAGTGGGGGAAAGTAAGGCTGCAGAGGAAAGTAAGGCTCACAACACAGTGATGTGAATACTGGGCAGAGGTGTTTGGTCGGTGTCACAGAGCCACTGAGCATCATTTAGCAGGTAAGAGATAGCTACAAAGATGCACTCTGGCAGCTTTATCTGTTCCAGGGTAAAACTTCTATAGTTTGAAAGACTAGTGAGAAGGCAGTCACAGAGGCCAAGTTATGGGACTTCTGAGGATGCTGATGGGATAGGAGGAGATGACTGTGACTTATTTGAAAATAGAGTACCCAAGACCAGGGGACTTACTAGAAAATGTAAGGAAAGGAGGGGAGAGGACTTGGTTGGAAGAAGACGGTGATCCTTTTGAAGGTGGAGACACTGTCTTTGAGGAGGTGGTTAAAGGGCAGTCTGGATTTGAGAGTGAACCTCACAGAATGGGGAGCTGAAAGGTGTGAGAGGAGAAATATAACAAAGGTGCTTGGTTTCAGGGCCTTGGGGAGGACCTCCATTTAGTTGATAGGGAGAGTAGTGTTGGAAGGTGTAGACACATCAAGTCATATTCTCCAGACTGAGAAGGAACGTTAAGACCAAAAAGTGAAGCAGCTAACTCCATAAATAAAAGCCAGCTTTCATTTCTTTTGTGAAGGAAGAGGAGATGTTTGAAGTTGTTTTCCCAGCTTTGCCACACCTCAGTGATTTAGGGCATCGGCTGCTCTTGCCTCCATCTGAGATCTGAATCGAGCTAATTGACTGTTGGGAATGTAAGCAATAGCTCAGCATCTGAAAACATGCCTTTTTAAAGTCCTTACATTCCCAAAACAATGGAGTTTTAGTATGTCTTATTATTTCCTACTGCAGGATTTTCTCCTTTTTTGAAGTAAGCCCAGCCTGAGAAGCTAAGTCACATATTTGAGAGGTGAGATACAAACCCCTGGGTGCTTAGAAGTATTAATTATTTACACCTGTCACCATGAGCCCTGAGGCAGCATGCCTATGAAAGCACCCAAATTAAAGTACACCTCAGGCTGTGGGCCTGATGGTTTGTGGAGCTCGGAGAATCATGGCAGACCCAAATACAAGGACAGCAGTGCATTTGCCAGTGGCTGAGTTAGGCTAAGAGATAACTTGCCAGTGTCAATGGATAAGCTCTATTGTTAGTGAGTTTGTTCTCTGAAGAGACTGAATGAGAGGTGATCCCCCCCCCCACTGTTGTTGTTCATTTGCTAAGTCATGTCAACTCTTTGTGAACACATGGACTGCAGCACACCAGGCTCCCCTGTCCTTCACTGTCTCCCTGAATTTTCTCAAATTCATGTCCATTGAGTCCTCACTGTAAAGAAGGGGCAGGGAAAGACCCTCTTCTTGAAAGATGCACATGTGTTAAAATAAATGCAGTGTGTATCCTCATGCTTTGAAGCTCCAAGGTGTGATAAGGCTGGGATTTGCTGAACCATACTCTGGTAGAATGCCAATATATAACCCCAGGACTCTGTAAAGAGAAGTACAGGTGAAGTCATACTAGGTGATCTATCTAATGAGTTGGAGTGTTTCCTCAAACCATGACATACTTAGCAAATGTAAGTCTCTGTGTACCATGTGGGCATTCTATACATTTTTTTTAATGGGATGGTGTGCTATGAAGTTCACATTATGTTTTCAAATAAGACAAATAGAAATGGACGAAGTCTGTCTTCCCAACAACTTATCTCTGACTCCTTAACTTGTACCCAGTCATTCTTTTTAAAGAACGTTTTGTATTTTGTTTAAACAATGTTAAAAGGTTCCTTTACTGCTTAGAACAACTTCAAACTTAGGGCAGAATTGCAATTTAGTCAACGTTTTGCCAATTTGCTGTATTTATTTATGTTGACATCTTTGTGTCTGTGTGTATGTGTGTATATACTATATATATTCCTGTTTTCTGTGCATGTATAGTTTTACTCATTGAATGACTATATTTCATACATAGTAACATTTCACCCCTAAACATTTTAACATGTATCCTCCAAGGTGAAAAATCTTTTCTTACATAGTCACACTCAGGAAATTAACACTGATATGCCACTATTATCTAATATATAATTTAGATTCAGATATCCCACATTCTGCCAATAATATCCTTTCTATTAATAGCTTTTTATCTTTTTCATTTAGAAGCCAATGAAAGGTCACCCTTGGCATCTAGTTGTCATGTCTCTTGAGTTTCCTCTAATCTAGAACACTCGCCCAGCCTCTTCAGATGTTGCAGGACACTGGCATTTCAGAAGAGGTCAGGCCAATTGTTGTGTAGGATGTTTCTCATTGGGGATTTGCCTGCTTGTTTACTCCCAGCTGGATTCAGGCTAAGTATCTTATGCCAGATTATCACATAGGTGATGCTGTGTCCTCAGCACATTACTTCAAGGCTTTTTCTCAAGATTGCCAGGTAGACCTCTCTCGTGAGTATGTTATGGATAAAACCAGATAAAAATAGAACACACTCTGAAATCATGATCAGCCTCCAGAACATCTCTCCCACTTTCTAAACTGTATAGAGGTACCAGTTTTCCGCATTTTCTTCCTTTACCTACCTGCCTTTTTTAGCTTCATTCAGGTATAAATGATAAAGATGTATTTTTTTTAATACAATATCTTTATTTGGCATTGGGTGTCCTGACATTTGTTCATTACAGTCCCTTAAAAAACAAACCAAAAAATCAGAACAAATTAATCAAAAATAAAGATCCAGTGGCCCTATGTACATGTAGCAGAGACAGCCCAGGCATCTCTCATGTGCAAGAACATGCATACACACACAAACAGATGCACACACATACTCCCCACACACCCTGGGAGACAGTTAAGGGGTTAATAAGCTTTGGGGAGTGCAGGGAAAGATGTATTTTTAATGTATACATCTTGATAAGTTTGAGCGTGTGTGTGTGTGCACGTGCATATATGTATATATATGCACACACACACACCCACCCATGGGCTTCCCTGGTGGCTCAGTGGTAAAGAATCCCGCCTGCCAATGCAGGAGACATGGGCTCAGTCCCTGGGTAGGGAAGTTCCCCTGGAGGAGGAAATGGCATGCCACTCCAGTATTCTTGCCTAGAGAAGCCCGTGGACAGAGGAGCCTGGTGGGCTACAGTCCATTGGGTCGCAAAGAGTTGGACACGACTGAACAACATGATACCGTCATCATAAGCAAGGTACTAAATTCTTCCTTCTTTCTCTCTTTCCTTCCACTTTATTCCTTACCATGATATTCAAAATCCACCTTCCTGTACAACTCATTTTTTTCTCCCTAGTTAAGTACTTAACCTCCTTAAAAGCAAAGACTAAGTCTTGCTCATTTTCTTTGCCAATTGATCACCTTTTATGCAACAAGCATTCAGTGAAATGCTTCTTGAATGAATATTTTTAAAGTCAAGCGCAGTACACCATTATATAGATACAGAATGATTTACACACTGAGGAAGTTTCACTGGAGTTTCTGGATCAAGATGACAACATAAGATCCTGAACTTCCCTCCTTGCACACAAACACGGAATCTACAACAACTACACACTGAGTAGTTCCCTCTCAAAGACATTTAGGAAATAGCTGAGTGAGTCCTGTACATAAACAATGGACAAACAAAAAAGCCCACATCCAGCACTAGGAGATGTAGAAAACAAAACTAACGGTTACCAGGGGAGTTGGGAGATTGGGACTGACATATATACACTACTGTATATAAAACAGATCATAAGGACTTACTGTATAGCACAGGGAATTCTACCCAGTACTCTGGAATGACCTATGTGGGAAAAGAATCTAAAAAAGAGTGGATGGATGTATAACTGATTCACTTTTCTGTATACCTGAAGTTAAGAACATTGTAACGCAACTCTACTCCAATAGAAACTAATTTAAAACAACATAGGAGTGTCTGAGCCACAGTCTTGCTGTGAACCCCATTCCAGTTATGGTGACACACAGCCAGGAAGGAAATCACAACTATTAGCTTCTCTCTGAGTAGTAAAGGTTTGAGTCCCAGCTCTTAATATGTCCTTCTACCTGAGAGATGGGCTCCCCAAACATTTAGCATCCATAAAGTCTAGAAAGCCAGAGTGAATAAAGAGACAGTACTTACAGGGCTCATGGGGACTCACCATGCCTAACACTGCCCCTGTCCAGCTGCACAGCATAAAGGCAACAGGCTGGAATGCACCCAGTCTTTCCATGAAAGAGGCTCATTCGTTTATATCTTAAAAGCCTCAGCCTGAAGAGGCAGGCTTCTAATGTAACACTCCAGGGACTGACTTCCATACTATCCAGAGATGATGTAGGCCAGCTAGTGCCATCTGACCACTCCTGCCTCGCTCCAGGTCATTGGTATCTCCCGTAAAGGAGCTTGTGCACATATCTGCTGTTCTGGTAGTCAGTGGGGGGGTTATGTTCACAGCTCAGTGAAATGGTAGCATACCAAAAGAAAAAAGAAAAAAAAAAAACACACAGCAGTTTTTAAATAGCTAGCTATCTTCCCAGAGCTCAGTGCAGAGGGAGCATACAGAAACTTACGTCTCCCAGTCTTTCCCTAAAAGAGGTCTGTTTACATACTTTAAAAGCTGTTGCCGGAGGCTCAGTCTTCCACTCATCTTGCATCTAAGTGCTGACTGAAATCCTCCTCCCCGTTGGAACACTGACAGGTCTGGGCACACCCTCAACTACAGAGGCACTAAGAACAAAAAAGCCTCCTTGGACAATCCCGAGAGTTTCAGAGATGATCAAGAGGTTGGGCAGAGCTGAAAAATAAGGCTCATCTCCTACCTGAGATCACCCCTTCAAGATGGAAGGGGTAGCTTGTAGCTAATGCATAGAAACCAACAGAAGGCAAACAAGGCAAAGGGAAAAAGAAAAGAGAAATATGTTCCATAGAAAAAAACAAGCTAAAACCTCAAAAATGACCTTAAAAGAAATTGAGATCAGTGTTTTCCAAATAAAGATTTCAAAACAGCGGTCACAGAGACGCCCATCAAGGTCAGGAAAACAATGCACAAACAAAGTGAGAGTTCCAACAAAGACAGAAAATATAAATGACAAAGCAATGAATACAGTAACAGAACTGATAAATACAATAGAGGCATTCAGCAGCAGACTAGACGAATTGGGAATAAAAGATGAGCAAACTCAAAGAGGGCAGTGAAATTCATCCATAATACACCAAGTTTTTAAGTAGCTATATGGTTACTAAAGAGAGAAGGGATAAATTAGGAGTTGGGGATTAACATATACACACTACTATATATAAAATAGATGATCAACAAGGAACTCTTATCAATACTCTGTAACAACCTATAATGGGAGAGATGGATGTAAAAAAGAATATTTGTATATATAACTCAATCACTTTGCTGTATCTGAAACTAACACAACATTGTCAGTCAACTATATTTCAATAAAAAAAATTAAAGATAAAGAGAAGATAGCTTAAGGAACTTATTGTACACCATCAAGCAGACAAAACAAATATTCCTAACATAGAGTCCTAGAAGGAAAAGAGAGAAAGGAGCACAAAACTTTCTTAGCCTGAGGAAGGAGACATACTGTCAGGAAACCTGGACAGTTCCCACACCAAGACACATCATAATTAAACTGTCAAATGTTGAAGACAATGAAAAAGTCTTAAAAGCAACAAGAGGAAAACAACTTCTTACATACAAGGGAACCCCATAAATCCATCAGCAGATTTTTCAACAGAAACTTGACAGGCCAGAAGGGAGTTTCATGATATATTCAAAGTACTAAAAAAAAAAAAAAAAACTGCCAAGCAGAATACTCTATCCAGCAAAGTTGTCCATCAGAATTGAGGGAAAGAGAAAGAATGATCCAGACAAGCAAAAGTTGAAGGAAAGCAGCACCACTAGACCAGCCTTAGAAGAAATGTACAAGAGACTTCTTTGAATGAAAGGGTCATAAATAGTAACAGGAAAACATGGAAGTATAAGTCTCACAAGGTAAGAATATAATTAAATTCAGAATGGCTAATCGCTTGTACATTCAGTAGGAAGGTTAAAAGACAAAAGTGATAAAAGTAACTGTTACCAAAGTAATTTGTTAATGGACACACAAAACATGTAAATTGTGACACCGAAAACATAACATAGGGAGGAGAGTGAAAATGTAGAGCTTTAGAATGTATTTGAACTTTTGTTATTATCATCTTAAAATAGAGTGTTATGTTTCATCTAAACCTCATGGAAACCACAAAGCAGAAACCTATATACAAACGATAGGAAGAACTCTAAGCATGACACTACAGTCAGTCATCAAATCACAGAGAAAGAGAGTGAGCAGAAAGGCAAAGAGGAGCCACAAGACAGAAAACAATCTTTTAACTGGCAGTAAGTACATATAGAAAATGAAGATCATGGCATCTGGTCCTATCACTTCATGGGAAATAGATAGGGAAACAGTGGAAACAGTGTCAGATTTTATTTTGGGGGGCTCCAAAATCACTGCAGATAGTGACTGCAGCCATGAAATTAAAAGATGCTTACTCCTTGGAAGGAAAGTTATGACCAACCTAGATAGCATATTCAAAAGCAGAGACATTACTTGGCCAACAAAGGTCCATCTAGTCAAGGCTATGGTTTTTCCTGTGGTCATGTATGGATGTGAGAGTTGGACTGTGAAGAAGGCTGAGCGCCAAAGAATTGATGCTTTTGAACTGTGGTGTTGGAGAAGACTCTTGAGGGTCCCTTGGACTGCAAGGAGATCCAACCAGTCCATTCTGAAGGAGATCAGCCCTGGGATTTCTTTGGAGGGAATGATGCTGAAGCTGAAACTCCAATACTTTGGCCACCTCATGCGAAGAGTTGACTCATTGGAAAAGACTCTGATGTTGGGAGGGATTGGGGACAGGAGGAGAAGGGGACGACAGAAGATGAGATGGCTGGATGGCATCACTGACTCGATGGGCGTGAGTCTGAGTGAACTCCGGGAGTTGGTGATGGACAGGGAGGCCTAGTGTGCTGCAATTCATGGGATCGCAAAGAGTTGGACACGACTGAGTGACTGAACTGAACTGAAGTACATACCTATCAAAAATTACTTTAAGTGGACTAAATCCCCCAATCACAATATAAGAGTGGCTAAATGGCTGAAAAGCAAGACTTACAGTCTCCCAAGGCAATAGAAATAAAGAAATAGAACCTAATCAAACTTAAAAACTTTTGCACAGCAAAGGAAACCGTAAGCAAAATGAAAAGACAGCCTACGGAATGGGAGATACTATTTGCAAATGATACAGCCAATAAGGGCCTAATTCCCAAAATATACAAACAGCTCATACAACTCAACAGCAAAAAAAATAAATACATAAACAACCCAATTGAAAAGTGGGCAGAAGACCTAAATAGACATTTCTCCAAAGAAGAAACTACAAATGGCCAATAGCCACATGAAAAGATGCTCAGCATCACTAATTATCAGAAAAATGCAAATCAAGACTACATGAGTTATCACCTCACACTGGTCAGAATTGCCATATTAAAACTCTACAAATAACAAATGCCAGAGAAGATGTGGAGAAAAGGCAACATGCCTACACTGTTGTTGGCAAGAATGTAAGCTGGTGAAGGCACTATGGAAAACAGTATAGAGGTTCCTCAGAAAACTAAAAATAGTATGACCACATGACCCAGCAATCCCACTCCTAGGCATATATCCAGACAAAACTCTAATCCAAAGAGACACATGCATCCCTATGGTCACAGCAGCACTATTCATAATAGCCAAGACAGTTACGTGACCTAAATGTCCATCAGCAGAGGAATGAATAAAGAAGATGTGGCACATATATACATTGGAATACTACCCAGCCTTAAAAAAAGAACAAAATAATGTCATTTGCAGCAATGTGGATGTAACTCTAGATTATCATACTAAGTGAAGTAAGTCAGAAAGAGAAAGACAAATACCATATGGTATCACTTGTATGTGGAATCTAAAATATGATACAAATGAACCTATCTATGAAACAGAAAAAGACTCACAGACATAGGGAATAAACTGGTGATTGCCAAGGGAGAGGAGATCAGGGTTAGCAGATGTAAACTCTTATATATGGAATGGATAAACAAAGTCCTACTGTAGGGCACAGAGAACTATAACTAGTATACTATGATAAACCATAGTGGGAAAGAATATTTACAAAGAATGGATATATGTATAATATTATGTATATTATGTATACATATGTATAATATGTATGATACTATGTATAATATGAATCATTTTACCATACAGCAGAAAGTTAGCACAACACTGTAAATCAACTATTCTCCCCCGCCCCCCACCAAATAAAAAGGAGAAAGAAAAGACATGTGACAAAGAAATGCAATACATGACCTGGATCAGAGAAAAAATATATAAGTATATATGTTACACATACATGTATTTGGTTATAGTTATAAAGGATATTATAAAGGCAGTTGGTGAGATTTAAATATAGTCTACACACTAGATGATAATATAGTGCCAGTGTGGTTCCATAAAATAAGAGTTCAAAGAGATAATGATGAAGTACTTAGGAATAAAGGGGCCTGAACCTTACATTGGAATGAAAATGGGTCACTAATAGTAATAACAACAATAACAAATCTATGTCCTTAGAGAAAGAAGCAAAGCAAATATGGCAGCATATTAACACTTGGTGAATAAAGGTAAATGGTATACAGGAGACTATTTTACTATTCTTAGAATTTTTCTGTAACTTTGAAATTTAAATAAAATTTAACAGAAGCCCTTTCTGACAGAAACAGCAGGAAATAAGACCGTGCTATAGGCTTCCTATAAAAAAAACTCACTTCAGATATAAAGACATAGAAAAGGACTTCCCTGGTAGTCCAGTGGTTAGGACTTTACCTTCCAATGCAGGAGGTGTGGGTTCAGCCCCTGGTCAGGGAGCTAAGATCCGCCATGCCTCACAGCCAAAAAAAAACAAAACATAAAATGGAAACAATATTGTGACAAATTCAATAAAAACTTTAAAGATGGCCCACATCAAAAAAATATTTTAAAAAGATGTAAAGACACAAAGATGAAAGGGATGGAAAAAGATATTTCACAGAAATAAAAACCAAAATAAACCTGGGATAGCTTTACTTGTATCAAATAGACTTTGAAACAACTAAAATAAGAGACAAAAAAGGGCATTACATAATGATAAAGAGGTCAGTCCAGTCAGACCTATAACATTTGTAAATATTTATTTCACCCAACATGGTGAATATAAGGCAAATATTAACAGACCTGAAGGGAAAAATAGATACCAGTACAGAAATAGTAGGGGATTTAACCATACCTCACTTAATATCAGTGGATAGGTTACCCAGGCAGAAAATCAATAAGTAAGCATGGGACTATACATTAGATCAGATGGGCTGTTAGAGAACATTCCTTCCAAATGCAGCAGAGTACATTCTCCTCAAGTGCACATGGAATATTTTCTAGGCGGCAACATTCACTAGGATACATCATATCTTAGACCACAAAACAAGTCTCAATAAATTTAAGAAGACTGAAACCATATCCAGCATCTTTTTGACAATCATGTAATAAAAACCAAAAACCAATTTCAAGAAGAAAACTGGAAAATTCACAAATGTGTGAATATTTAATAACACACCACTGAAACTGCAAATGGATTGATGAAGAAATCAAAAGAGAAATAAAAAATACCTTGAGACAAATGCAAATACAAAAGTTATGGGATGTAGCAAAGCAGTTATGAGAGGGAAGTTCATAATAATAAATGCCTGCAAGAAGAAACAAGAAAAATCTCAAACAAAAAACCTGACTTTACACCTCAGGGAACTAGAAAAAGAAGAACAAACAAGATCCAAAGTTAATAGAAGGAAAGAAAGATTAGGACAGAAATAGAGATGAAAAAGATAATGGAAAATATCATTGAAACTAAAAGCTTATTTTTAGTTCTTTTTTGAAAAGCTAAATGAAAATGACAAACCTTTAGACAAACTAAGAAAAAAAAAGAACTCAAATATAAAATCAGAAATGTAAGAAGAGATATTACAACTTAAACCAGAAATACAAAAGATCACAGAACTATTAAGAATAATTATATGGAAACAAATTGGATAATCTAGAAGAAAACGATAAATACCTAGAAACATGCAACCTACCAAGACTGAATCATGAAGAAACAAAATCTGAACAGACCAACAATGAGAAAGGAGATTGAATCTATAAATAAAAGTCCCCCCAAAAAAAGCCCACAATCAGATGGTTTCTCTGGTGATTTCTACCAAAGAATTAATACCAATCCTTCTCAAACACTTAAAAAAATTTGAGACTACGCCCCCAAATTATTTTACAAGGCCAGCATTACTTTGATACTAAAGACAGATAAGGACACTACAACAAAACTATAGACCAGTATCTGATGAATACAGATGCAAAATTTCTCCAGAAAATATTAGCAAACCAAATTCAACAGTACATTAAAAGGATCATACACCATAACCAAGGGGGATTTATCCCTGTGTTGCAAGGATGGTTCAGTGTGTGTGTATATGTTTAGTCGCTTAGTCATATCCGACTCTCTGCAATCCCATGGACTATAGCCCACCAGGCTCCTCTGTCCATGGAATTTCCCAGGCAACAATACTGGAGTGGGTTGCCATTTCCTTCTCTAGGGGATCTTCCTGACCTGGGGATCAAACCCACATCTCCTGCATCGGCAAGCAGATTTTTTACCACTGAGCCACCTGGGAAGCCCCGTTCAATATATACAAATCAATAAATATGATATACTACATTAATGAAAGATAAAAATCACATGATTACCCCAACAGGTGAAGAAAAAGCATTTGACAAAATTCAGCATCCATTCATGATAAAAATTCTCAACAAAATGGGTATAGAGCGCATGCATGTCAACATAATAAAGGCCATGTATGACAAGCCCACAGTTAACATCGGGGCCCAGAAAATGGACCACAGCCTTGTCTAACTCAGTGAAACTATGAGCTATGCCGTGTAGGGCCACCCAAGATGGACAGGTCATGGTGGACAGTTCTAACAAAACGTGGTCCACTGGAGAAGGGAATGGCAAACCACTCCAGTATTCTTGCCTTGAGAACCCCATGAACAGTGTGAAAAGGCAAAAAGATAGGACGCTGAAAGATAGGATATACAGTGGTGAAAGCTTCCACTAACATCAGAAGACAAGAATGCATACTCTTGCTGCTTTTGTTCAACATAATGCTGAAAGTCCTAGCCAGCATAATTAGGCAAGAAAAAGAATCAAAGGCACACAAATCAGAAAGAAAGTAGTAAATTTATCTGTATTTGCAAATGACATCATAATATATTTAAGAAAACCTGAAAGGCCCTACCAAGTAACTGTTAGAACTCAATGAATTTAGTAAAGTTGAAGGATAAAAACTCAATATACAAAAATCTGTTGCATTTTTACATGTTAATAACAAACTATGAGAAAGAGAAATAAAATAATCTCATTTATAATTGCATCAAAAGAATAAAATACCTCAGAATAAATTTAAGGCAGTGAAAAACCTGTACACCAAAAGCTGTAAGACAATGATGAAAGAAATTGAATAAAACATAAATAAATAGAAAGATACTTCATGCTCATGGATTGAAAGAATAGCTGTAGTTAAAATGTCTTTACCACCCATTGCAATCTACAGATTCAAGGCAATTTCTATCAAAGTTTCATGGCATTTTCCACGTAAAGAGAATGAAAAATCCAAAAATTTGTATGGAACCACAAAAAAGAACCTAAATAGCCAAAGCAGTCTTGAGGAAAATAAAAGAGCAAAGCAGGCGGCCTCATGTTGCCTGATTTCAAACTGTATTACAAAGGCACAGAAGTAAAAATGATGTGGTTTTGGCATAATGACAGATATACAGATGAACAGATCAGAGGGCCCATAAATAACCCTCACACATATGGGGAATTAATTTACAACAAAGGAGCTAAAAACATACAATAGGAAGAGTCTCTTCAGAAAATAGTATGGGAAAACTGCACAGCCACATTCAAAAGACTGAAACTGGACCATACATGAAAATCAATTCAAAATGGATTAAAAACTTACTGTAAGACCTGATACAATTATGTAAAGTTTAAAAATAAAATAAAATTTAAAAAAATAAATAAAATATGAGATTAAAAAAAAAAAGACCTGAAACCATGAAAATCCTAGAAGAAAACACAGGCGGTAAGGTCTGTGATATATCTTGCTGATGACTTTTTGAGTTGATACCAAACATAAAGGCAATAAAAAAAAATAAAATGACTACATCAAATATAAAGCTCATGTACAGTGAACAAAACCATCAGGAAAATGAAAATGCAACCTATAGAATGGGAGAAAATATTTGCAAATCCTATATCTTGTAGGAGAATATCGAGATTTTTGTAAAGAACTCAATAGAACCAACAATCTGAAAAATGGGCAGAAGATCAATTAGACATTTTACCAAAGAAGATATACCAGTGGCCAGCAGGTACACGAAAAGGTGGTGAACGTCACTAATCATCAGCGAAATGCAAATCAGAACCATGAGATATCACCTTGGTGATATCTTGGTGCAAATGTAAAATGGTGCAGAGAACAGATTGGTGGTTGCCATATGCAGGGGGTTAGGAAAAGTGGTCAAAAAGTACAAACTTCCAGTTATAAATTAGTCCTGCATGAGCTATGGGGATTACAGTGAACGATACTATATTTGTATATTTGAAAGTTGTGCAGCAGCATGGATAGACCTAGAGATGATCGTACTAAGTAAAGTAAATCAGACAGAGAAAAACAGATACCATATGATGTCACTTATATGTGGAATCTAAAGAATGATACGAGTTAACTTTATTTGTAGAACAAATAGAATCACAGACAAAGAAAACAATTATCAAAGGGGAAAGGGAATAAATTAGTACGGAATTAACAGATACACACTACTATATATAAAATAGATAAACAGCAGGGTCTTACTGTAAGCGCAGGGAAGAATATTCAGTATCTTGTAATTACCTATAATGGAAAAGAATATGAAAAAAGAAATATATATATATATATGAATCCCCTTGCTGTACACCTGAAACTAACACAACATTGTAAATCAACTGTATTTCATTTTTTTTTAAGTTGCTAAGAGATTAAATCTTTTATTCTTGTGATGAAAACTTTTAAGATTTATAACTATGGTGATGAAAGTTAACTTACTGTGGTAATCAATTCACAGTATATACATATTTCAAAGAATCATGTTGTCCATCTCAAATTAATAAAATATTATATATCAATTAGATCTTAGAAATAAAAAATGAATAATAGCTACTAATTTCAGTATCTTTCATCACCATTCAACACAAACCAGCTAGTAATCAGCATCATCACTATATACCATTAATATATTAGAGAACTTAAACACAGTATTTTTATGTAGAATTGATACCATCCTGAGCTTTCCTGGTGGCTCAGTGGTAAAGAACCTGCCTGCCAACACAAGAGATGCAGGTTTGATCCCTGGGTCCAGAAGATCCCCTGGAGAAGGAAATGGCAACCCACTCCAGTTATTCTTGCCTGGGAAATTCAATGGACAGAGGAGCCTGGTGGGCCACAGTCCATAGGGTCACAAAGAGTCAGATAAGACTTAGTGACCAAAGAACAACAAAAAAAACCCATCCATCATCTATCCCAGATCATGATTTCAAAAAGTCACTGAAGATAAGTATCACATACAGGAGAAATCTTTTTTTTTTTTTTTTCCTTAAGAAAAACTAGAGAACGGCAGGGACAACATAATAAGTTATCACACATCCAGTTGGAAATTAGTTAAAACAGAATATGTGATTTAGATAAGTAATCCAAAGAAAAATAATGGTGGGTATATTTGTTTATACACAGTCACCTTTTTTAAGAGAAAATAATGTTCTAATGGGCTTCCCTGGTAGCTCAGTTGGTAAAGAATCTGCCTGCATTGCTGGAAACCCCAGTTCAATTCCTGGGTCGGGAAAATCCCCTGGAGAAGGGATAGGCTACTCACTCCAGTATTCTTGGGCTTCCCTGGTGGCTCAGCTGGTAAAGAATCCGCCTGCAATGCAGGAGACCTGAGTTTGATTCCTGGGTTGGAAAGATCCCCTGGAGAAGGGAACAGCTACCCACTCCAGTGTTCTGGCCTAGAGAATTCCATGGACTGTATAGCCCATGGGGTCAGAAAGAGTCAGACACAGCTGAGCGACTTTCACTTTCACTTTCACTTTACACAGCTTCCTTTTATATGAAGAGAAAACAGCAACAGTTCACTTGGGTGTAAAGAGAATAATGGATGTAAGGATTCTTGTGTCTCAGCTGCACCACTTTTGGCTAACGTCACTTTTTAAGCAAGTAAAATTATCATTTGAATTGACAGGCAAATCAGATAGATGGGATCTCTTCCTTTCAAAAAAGCCTAAAACCATGGTGAATTTCAGAAGACTTGAAGAATGTCTTGCCCATAGCAAATGATTTCATTTCTTTTATCTCAGACTTAATTGAGCCATCTCCTTTTCTCTTTACTTCAGCAGTGTCTAGCATATTATACTATATCAGAGTGCTGTTTTAACTTTGACTATGTCTTTCCTTATTTTGAAACATTTATCTTTTTCAAATGTTTCTGTCAGTTCTTTGGACCAACTTCAGACAAACCATGAAAAGTAGGACTAATAATGCAAAAAGGATTTTTATGGACATCTGTGGGAATTATCTTGGATTGGAAAATTGAAGTATTAATGCTAAAGAATTGCGATTAACTAAGGTAGAAATCCCTTAAAAATTGGCAGTGCTATTTTAGCAGGCAATGCATTGGTGAAGTAGAGATGATGGCTCTCCAAGTTCCCAGTGTACACAGTTGGAACTCAATAAATGTTTTCTTGTTGAACAAATGAGGGTGGTTTTGGTGGGAGGAGGTTTATGGTCACTATATTGTTGTTGGAGTCAGGAACATTTTGGAGTTGCCTGTAATATTGGTGGCTCAGACCGTAAAGAATCCGCCTGCAGTGCAGGAGACCCAGGTTCGATCCCTAGGTTGGGAAGATCCCCTGGCGAAGGGAATGGCTACCCACTCCAGTATTTTTGCCTGGAGAATTCCAGGCATAGAGGAGCCTGGCAGGCTATACTCCATGGGGTCACAAAGAGCCAGACATGACTGAGCGCCTAATGCCTTCACATAATATTATAGCTACATATCAGCATATGATTAAGATAATCTGTAAACATTGGTATCTTGCTGGTTCAGTCCACTGAAACAGAGTATCTCAGATCTCAGATCAGTCGCTCAGTTGTGTCCGACTCTTTGCGACCCCATGAATTGCAGCACACCAGGCCTCCCTGTCCATCACCAACTCCCCAAGTTCACTCAGACTCATGTCCATCGAGTCAGTGATGCCATCCAGCCATCTCATCCTCTTTTGTCCCCTTTTCCTCTTGCCCCCAATCCCTCCCAACATCAGAGTCTTTTCCAATGAGTCAACTCTTCGCATGAGGTGGCCAAAGTACTGGAGTTTCAGCTTTAGCATCATTCCTTCCAAAGAAATCCCAGGGCTGATCTCCTTCAGAATGGACTGGCTAGATCTCCTTGCAGTCCAAGGGACTCCCAAGACTCTTCTCCAACACCACAGTTCAAAAGCATCAATTCTTCGGCACTCAGCCTTCTTCACAGTCCAACTCTCACATCCATACATGACCACTGGAAAAACCATAGCCTTGACTAGACGGACCTTTGTTGGCAAAGTAATGTCTCTGCTTTTTGAATATGCTATCTAGGTTGGTCATAACGTTCCTTCCAAGGAGTAAGCATCTTTTAATTTCATGGCTGCAGTCACCATCTGTAGTGATTTTGGAGCCCAGAAAAATAAAGTCTGACACTGTTTCCACTGTTTCCCCATCTATTTCCCATGAAGTGATGGGACCAGATGCCATGATCTTCGTTTTCTGAATGTTGAGCTTTAAGCCAACTTTTTCACTCTCCACTTTCACCTTCATCAAGAGGCTTTTTAGTTCCTCTTCACTTTCTGCCGTAAGGGTGGTGTTATCTGCGTATCTGAGGTTATTGATATTTCTCCCGGCAATCTTGATTCTAGCTTGTGTTTCTTCCAGTCCAGCGTTTCTCATGATGTACTCTGCATGTAAGTTAAACAAACAGGGTGACAATATACAGCCTTGACATACTCCTTTTCCTATTTGGAACCAGTCTGTTGTTCCATGTCCAGTTCTAACTGTTGCTTCCTGACCTGCATACAAATTTCTGAAGAGGCAGATCAGTTGGTCTGGTATTCCCATCTCTTTCAGATCAAAAAAGAAATCAAAATTTGCATAGAAATGAATGAAAATGAAAACACAATCACCCAAACCCTGTGGGACACTGTAAAAGCAGTCCTAAGGGGAAAGTTCATAGCAATACAGGCATACCTCAAGAAACAAGAAAAAAGTCAAATAAATAACCTAACTCTACACCTAAAGCAACTAGAAAAGGAAGAAATGAAGAACCCCAGGGTTACTAGAAGGAAAGAAATCTTAAAAATTAGGGCAGAAATAAATGCAAAAGAAACAAAAGAGACCATAGCAAAAATCAACAAAGCTAAAAGCTGGTTCTTTGAAAGGATAAATAAAATTGACAAACCATTAGCCAGACTCATCAAGAAACAAAGGGAGAAAAATCAAATCAATAAAATTAGAAATGACAATGGACAGATCACAACAGACAACACAGAAATACAAAGGATCATAAGAGACTACTATCAACAATTATATGCCAAGAAAATGGACAACGTGGAAGAAATGGACAAATTCTTAGAAAAGTACAACTTTCCAAAACTGGACCGGGAAGAAATAGAAAATCTTAACAGACCCATCACAAGCACAGAAATTGAAACTGTAATCAGAAATCTTCCAGCAAACAAAAGCCCAGGTCCAGACGGCTTCACAGCTGAATTCTACCAAAAATTTAGAGAAGAGCTAACACCTATCCTACTCAAACTCTTCCAGAAAATTGCAGAGGAAGGTAAACTTCCAAACTCATTCTATGAGGCCACCATCACCCTAATACCAAAACCTGACAAAGATCCCACAAAAAAAGAAAACTACAGGCCAATATCACTGATGAACATAGATGCAAAAATCCTTAACAAAATTCTAGCAATCAGAATCCAACAACACATTAAAAAGATCATACACCATGACCAAGAGGGCTTTATCCCAGGGATGCAAGGATTCTTCAATATCCGCAAATCAATCAATGTAATACACCACATTAACAAATTGAAAAATAAAAACCATATGATTATCTCAATAGATGCAGAGAAAGCCTTTGACAAAATTCAACATCCATTTATGATAAAAACTCTCCAGAAAGCAGGAATAGAAGGAACATACCTCAACATAATAAAAGCTATATATGACAAACCCACAGCAAACATTATCCTCAATGGTGAAAAGTTGAAAGCATTTCCTTTAAAGTCAGGAACAAGACAAGGGTGCCCACTTTCACCATTACTATTCAACATAGTTTTGGAAGTTTTGGCCACAGCAATCAGAGCAGAAAAAGAAATAAAAGGAATCCAAATTGGAAAAGAAGTAAAACTCTCACTATTTGCAGATGACATGATCCTCTACATAGAAAACCCTAAAGACTCCACCAGAAAATTCCTAGAACTAATCAATGATTAGAGTAAAGTTGCAGGATATAAAATCAACACACAAAAATCCCTTGCATTCCTATACACTAATAATGAGAAAACAGAAAGAGAAATTAAGGAAACAATTCCATTCACCATTGCAACGGAAAGAATAAAATATATCTACCTAAAGAAACTAAAGACCTATACATAGAAAACTATAAAACACTGGTGAAAGAAATCAAAGAGGACACTAATAGATGGAGAAATATACCATGTTCATGGATTGAAAGAATCAATACAGTGAAAATGAGTATACTACCCAAAGCAATTTATAGATTCAATGCAATCCCTATCAGGCTACCAACAGTATTCTTCACAGAGCTAGAACAAATAATTTCACAATTTATATGGAAATACAAAAAACCTCGAATAGCCAAAGCTATCTTGAGAAAGAAGAATGGAACTGGAGGAATCAACCTACCTGACTTCAGGCTCTACTACAAAGCCACAGTCATCAGGACAGTATGGTACTGGCACAAAGACAGAAATATAGATCAATGGAACAAAATAGAAAGCCCACAGAATTTTCCACAGTTTATTGTGATCCACACACTCAAAGGCTTTGGCATAGTCAATAAAGCAGAAATAGATGTTTTTCTGGAACTCTCTTGCTTTTTCCATGATCCAGCGGATGTTGGCAATTTGATCTCTGGTTCCTCTGCCTTTTCTAAAACCAGCTTGAACATCAGGAAGTTCACGGTTCACATATTGCTGAAGCCTGGCTTGGAGAATTTTGAGCATTACTTTACTAGCGTGTGAGATGAGTGCAATTGTGTGGTAGTTTGAGCATTCTTTGGCATTGCCTTTCTTTGGGATTGGAATGAAAACTGACCTTTTCCAGTCCTGTGGCCACTGCTGAGAAATAGATTTAAGGGCCTAGATCTGATAGATAGAGTGCCTGATGAGCTATGGAATGAGGTTCGTGACATTGTACAGGACACAGGGATCAAGACCATCCCCATGGAAAAGAAATGCAAAAAAGCAAAATGCTGTCTGGGGAGGCCTTACAAATAGCTGTGAAAAGAAGAGAAGCAAAAAGCAAAGGAGAAAAGGAAAGATATAAACATCTGAATTCAGAGTTCCAAAGAATAACAAGAAGAGATAAGAAAGCCTTCTTCAGCGATCAATGCAAAGAAATAGAGGAAAACAACAGAATGGGAAAGACTAGAGATCTCTTCAAGAAAATCAGAGATGGGCTCGATAAAGGACAGAAATGGTATGGACCTAACAGAAGCAGAAGATATTAAGAAGAGATGGCAAGAATACACAGAAGAACAGTACAAAAAAGATCTTCACGACCCAGATAATCACGATGGTGTGATCACTGACCTAGAGCCAGACATCCTGGAATATGAAGTCAAGTGGGCCTTAGAAAGCATCACTACGAACAAACCTAGTGGAGGTGATAGAATTCCAGTTGAGCTCTTCCAAAACAGAGTATACCAGTCAGCTATTGCTATGTAACAAAATAATCGCAAAATTCTCAAGGTACGTATTTGTCATTCATGCATCTGTTGGTTGACTGGAGTTGTGCTGGAGCTCAACTAGCACAACTCCTAGTTGTGGCTTGGGGTCAAGTCTGTTTGACGTGTCTCTCATCCTCCTTGGGTCAGCAAACCACTGGATCCTGTACTTCTTATGGCACATAAGCACAAGAAAGCAAGCCCAATCACCCAAGGACATTACAAGCTTCTGCTTATGTCATATCTGCTAAAATTCCATTGGCCAAAGCAGGGCATATGACCGTGTCCAAATTCCTGGGCCAGGGAAGCACGTGCCCTCTAACACTTGGTCACTTTACTTTGTATGCCCTAGCCAACTTCCTGGTCTTCCTGGAACAAGCCAGTCATACTCTCCCCTCAGAGTCTCTGCATTTCCTATTCTGTCAGCACTCTTCCTTCAATTAGCTACATGGCTGTAAGTCTTCTTTCTAATAACTACTTTAAGTCCCTAACACTTTAGCTCACCTGCCCCTTATTAATGAGGACTTCTTAGACTCCTCTTTCTGCAGAGTCTTCCTCACTGCCCTTCCCTGGCCCTCTTTTCTGAGGCCTGTATTCCTCTATAAGAATGTCTCCATGGAGACCAAGCCTTTTAGTTGTGTATTGCTATAATCTCAGTACTCAGAACCCAGGGTCCCCAACCTCCAGGATCTCATGCCTGATGATCTGAGGTGGAGCTGATGTAATAAGACTAGAAATAAAGTGCACAACAAATGTAATGTGCTTGAATCATGTAGAAACCATCGCCCCCACCCTGGTCTGTGGAAAAATTGTCCTCCATGAAATCGGTTGCTGGTGCCAAAAAGGTTGGTGACTGCTGCTCAGAGCAGTTGCCTGCCACATAGTTGGCTTTTGAGAAACATTTGAATTTATAAATAAATCTGTTTTGAATTTTTTTTAACATTTAAAATCTGACTCAGTGTTGAATAGTCCATTGGCATTCCTTTAATTTCAGGTGTCATTCAGCTGTTTTCACTTTTCCAGTATAATCTGACAGAAAATATTAGGCTGTAAAAAACATTTTTCGGTGGTTGATTCACCTCTGCTCATGCATATATATAATTCTGATTTTGATTCTTAAAGGAGATTAGTTAAACCCAAAGGAGTTTCTGCTTACTGTGAAAATCTTAAGAACAGACTATATTTTACTTGTTTATGTTTACACCTAGGATGTAATAGGCCTTCAAAAACTGTTTCAATAGACACATTGATCACTGCCATGAAAATTTCCACTGAAACCAAGAAGCCAAGTTTACATTCCTACTCAGACACATACCTTTGAGACTCATAGATGACAGTTATGCCTGGTTGACATCATTAGGTTTATACTATTTTTTGATCCTTGAAGTAATTCAGGGAGAAGAATGTCAGTCACTTCATTGAACTGCACGTAAACCTTAATCACAGTCCAGTGGAGTTCCTAGAGCTCCAGCGTGAGGTAATTAAACTGTCAGAAATATTAACATAGCTGCTCATGAGTGTCTCTATTGGTACCGACTTATTCTGTAATGTGTACAATCACTAAAGTTGACTTGATGCCATGAAAAATGCCTTATGTTCCCCAAATCAGCAAAATTTGTAATTGGTAATGGAACCAAGAGATGTGATCAACCCTGCAGCTGTCAGCATCCTGTTCCTTCTGGCGATCTTTCATTCATTCCATCTTTTTCAGATGATGGTAGTCTAAAAGCACAGGCAAGAAGAAACTACACATGCTGAATTTCATTCTTTGATTTTTAAAGGCATGGATATGAGCAAGTAGTTTGTGCATGTGGATGGATAAATATTCTAACTTCCTTTTCCACCTTATGACCTGAATTCTTTAGCAATCATTTCCTGTCCTTAGTACTTCAAAGAGGTTTCCTATGGTATGTTACCAGGAGACTTACCGAATCAGAGAGGCTTTTTTCTCTCCCAGGTCCTTAGCCCTCCTTTCTAATAATGGTATACAGTCTCACATTCACCTTGCATATGATTTTATCTCAGTGGTGAGCATTGCCAATGATTCTTTCAGCTTCTGCTTTAAGAAAGAAAAGGTGAAAACTTGGTAATAAATGGAGGGTTATAATCAGAGATGAAATTCCAAGTGGCATACACCAAAGGAAATGAAAAGCATATTTAAGTCATTATATCACTGGCTCCCTTTTAAAGTCAGATGTGAACCTGAGGTTGTCCTTAAGTATGTCCATTATTGTTGATTTGCTGAAACAAGGTCTTGTTTTGAATGGAAGTGACAATGTACTGAACAAACAGAACTCAAAAACACGTTATTTTCACAGTTGGAAGATTGAATATTATGAAAAATGACTTTCAGAGACCTTCAAAGTTCAAAATAATTTTGTTTGCTCTTAAGAAATTTCTCCTTACTGCAAATGCTATTTGAGGTGTATTTCCTTGACATGAATAAAAAGTAGAGACACAGATCAACAAACACTACAAGGAGACTCCCATCCCCAGAAGACCATCCATGCCTACCCTCCTTTCCTTCCAAGTCATCTTTCTCTTTTCACAGAAACAAATTCTCAAAAATTAAAAACAAGTTTTCCTTCGTAAGCCTCCAAAAACATAAGTATGAAGTAACCCCATGTAACAAAGGGGAAAGGAACATAACTTCTAGTATCTCGATACGTACAGTCCTTAAAATACCAATATTTCATTACCTTTATAGGTAACATGAAATTCTTATTTCTCCCTATTAAACTGGACTTCAAAGGTGCTTGAGTTTTGTTTGTATTTTTTTGTTAAATGTCAAAGGAAAGAGTGGAAAAAATACATCAGTGTCTTCACTTCTTACTTTCATAAAGTGAATCCAAAACGTCACATTCTTCTTTTGTGTTGAAGAGACACACTGCAAGTGTGCACTAATCCTTTTTTATTACAAAGAACAGCATTTCATATTTGTTAACGGGGCATAAGCAACTTATGGCAACTTTATCTTAACTTCTAAGCAGGTACACAGTTTTCTTTTCCAAAGATAATGATGTACACAAATATCTGCATGAAATTCTTCATCCCTTGAAGGAACTGCTCCCTAATTAGTAAGCTTGAGAGGTTATTTTTATTTCTGTTATTTATGAACAAGTGGCAAAGAATTTATGATGGATTTTAAAATGCTATCATGAACCTTTTCTCTAGTCTCACTGTCTTTTTCCTAAAGTGTAATTTGCCATTATTTGTGTTTGCTTTGATTTAGGCGAGGAAGACCTTCTCAGTCCTCCCCAGGACTCAAGCACAGGGTTAGAGGAAGTGATGGAGCAACTCAACAACTCCTTCCCTAGTTCCAGAGGTAAGTGCCATGACTTGGAAGTCACTCAGACTCACCGGAAGTAGACTACTCACTGCCATACACAACTGGCATGTGTAGTTTCCATGTTAACATAAACAAGTGCTGACAGAATGCCAACTTGGGATCATTGTGAGAAGAATTTCTTTTCAAATGTGAATTTCTGACTTAGAGTGTTTTCAATTCAAATAAGCTGTTTCCAGAAATAAGAATACTAACTTAACATTTATAAGGTGTCTTCCTTGCTTGGCACATTAGTCTGAAGAGTTAATGATGAGATAGCTTTTACTGTGGAGCAATTACTAAGTGAGATTTACAGATGAGGAAATTAATGCCTTGACAGTGCCTTTACCAGAGACATACAGCTACCACGTGATACATTAAAGTGCAGAATATGCCTAGTGTATAGTAGTGGTGGGCACTTGAGCTTCGAATCTGATGCCCTTTATGTATATTTTAAAACTGTATCTTACCCCTTCATTTAAATGTAAGTACAGTTAAATATATATGTACTAGTTTGTTATTTTTTTCACTTCCTTAGATAGAATACAATTTTCACAAAGAAAGGCATTCGTTTCTTGGACTATTTTTCTTGGTTCATTGCCCTAACATAAAACAAAGTCACTGACCCGCTCCCCCTTCAGTGAATAAAAAGAATGGCAGAGAGCATGTGGACAAGAGTCAATAATATTGTATTGCAAATCTGAAAATTGCTAAGAGTGAAAATCTTAGGAGTTCTCATTGCGAGAGAAAAACCTGTAACTTTGTATGGTGACAGATGGTACATAGACCTATTAGGGTGATCATTTCACAATGCATACAAATGTCAAATCACTAGGTTGTACACCTGATACTAATATAATGTCATATGTCAGTTATACTTCAATTAAAAAAAAAAAACATAATGGTATCAGTCACCTGTGAGCAAGTAGAAGGAAATTCTAGAGAAGCCAAGGGGAGAAAGCACAAGGCTAGGTGGCCAATGATTGGCACCCCTAATGGGCAGCCAAGGAGGGAAGGGCAACAGACAATGGGGCTATTTGTTCCTCTCCATAAGGGCAATGAGGAGGGTGTTTGCAGTCCTATGTTTTTCCTATCTTTTGGTTCAGTGTCAGTTAACAATGGCCATTTCCCAGCTATTTGATGTGCGCATGAGCATTGTGCAATGCACATTAAAAACAATAACATTCTGATAGAGCGTTGCTAAGGAACTGTAAGGGGAAGCTAATTTTAAATGTCTGCACCAGCCATCTTTTCACTGCTGAGTGCCTCTGATGTGTTGATTTTAAGAGATAAAATTCTTGTGTCTTCCACCCACCTCCTTATCCCCCACCTGGCCAGCCTCTTCTCCATCCTGCCTTCACTGTCTCCCTAGATGCCCTGATTCATAACAGGAAGACTGCATGCTGGTCTGACCAAAATCAAATGCATTCACCTTTATCCTGCCTCCTGTCACTAGTGCCTACTATGCACCAGCAAAGGTGTTAGGGATGCAAAGGAGAAATGCCAAGTTCTTGCCTTCAAGGTGCTTATAGTCAGTTGGGGACACAGCCCTCCTAGACGTTCAAATCACCACACAATTAACGGGATTACTCCTATGATGGAGACATCTGCGCCATGAGAGAACCCTAGAAACACCCTTCAAGATAAACAGGAGGGCGTCAGCCTCAAGCAGAGCAAGGGTCTTCCTCAAGGTCACACAGCTCCTCATGGGCCCAGTGCTGTGGAGCCCAACTTTCACACACATTTCACTGACCCCTAGCTTTCTCTTGAAGGTCACAGACCTGCGTCTCATCCCAAGTCCTTGGCCTGAAAGCTTGTTTACTGATTCTGTGGGAAGTTAGTGGTCACCTCAGGCATTTCTTTCACATCCAAACCACTGGAGTAGATCCAAGGAGAGACTGGAGCAAGGTGCAGGGCTCTGCTTCCCCAGTGGCAGCCTTTTCATCCCCATACTAGGTCCCTGGCCATCCTGATTATCTTAAAATGGGAGCTAGGCATCCCCCTCTTAAAGTCCTTGAGGCTAAACAGCACAGGAGTGTGAAAGATCAGAAATACACCTCCTCTGATAGGGTATTTGGCAGTCAGCCTCTGATCTTACATTCACTTGTATGATGGTAATTTACTTGCATGGAAACCTGGGAAACTCGCTTCAGGCCGCCTGGTTAGTGTTTACTAAATTAGTGCTTATGGAAGCATTTCATCCCCTGAGTGCTAATTGGACTTCTCAAATACGGCATAAGCAGGCTTTGTCTGAAACCAATTCCATTAACCAAGTTCCTACTTACTCAACAGTACCCTGGTGGCCTGAGAGAATTCATTCATTGTCCTGAAGCAAACACAATCAAATCAACAAACAAACACAGAATAAGAGAGTAGATAAGGTGCTGGAAGAGCTGACTGGTCTTTCTGTGATGCGATGACCCTGACATTTTTTTGCTGTTGTTAATTCCTACCAAATTATACCTTATCATAGGCCCTTTATGATTTTGTACCCCATTGCAATGAGTAGGTTCTTTTTCCCACACTGCCAAACAGTTCTCATATACCAGCAAGTATATGCAGGAGATATGTGCTCCAGTTCAGCTCAGATTCTGACTCTTACCTACCTAGAGACAGGATCAAAGTCCACAGGTTAAGGTCTCAGTCCCACAAGACAGCCCCTCCTTTCCTCACTTCAGAATGCCAGTTTTAAGTCTGGGTTGTCCGCTGGGTTTCTGACCCACTGGCTAGACACTAGAGATTCCAACAACCCGCTCTTCGGGTCAATTAATTTGCCAGAGCAGCACACAGAACTCAGAGAAACATTTTCTTTACTAGATCATGGATATTGATAGAAAGATATAATCAGAAACAACCAGATGGAAGAGATGCATAGAGCAAGGCATGGGGAAAGGGGGTGGAGCTTCCATGCCCTCCCTGAGCTCACCACTCTCCCCACTTTGTCTCCACACATTCACCAGCCAGGAAGCTCTCCAAACCCTGTTCTTTCTGGTTTATGTGGAGGCTTCATTACATAGGTATGACTGATTAAATCATGATTAAATTGGCCATTGGTGATTAAAGTTAACCTCCAGCCCCTCCCCTCTGGGCTCCCTAGTGGCTCAGTGGTAAAGAATCTGCTTGCAGTGCATGAGCCACAGGTTCAATTCCTGGGTTGGGAAGATCCCCTGGAGGACGGCATGGCAGCCCACTCCAGTATGCTTGCCTGGAGAATTCCATGGACAAAGGAGCCTGGCGGGCTAAAGTCCGTGGAGTTGCAAACAGTTGGACACAACTGAAGTGATTGAGCATGCAGGCATGCCCTCTTCTCTTCCTAGAGGTCAGGGGGTAGGACTCAAAGTTTCAACCTTCTCATCACTTGATTGGCTCCCCTGGCAACCAGCATCCATCCAAAAGTCACCTCAGTAGCACATAACAAAAGACACTTTGCTGCTGCTCACCACAGGAAATTCCAAGGGTTTTAAGAGTATTGTGTCTTCAAGAGGGACAAAGACTAAATATATATTTCCTGTTATATGTCACAGTATGACACCTATCTGTCCATAAATTTAAATGGATAAAATGTCTTCTCATTGTAAAAAGGCTGATGATCGATGCACTCTAAAAAGTGGTTTTTCAAGCATCTAGATCCCAGACAGGTGGGAACCAGAAGGTTGATGATGCTGACTCCTAATTACCTCACCACCAACCAATCAATGAGCTTATCACACACACAAACCCCCTCCCTCACCCTGTCTTTATAAACCTTTCCCTGAAAGCCTTAGATGAATTCAGGTCTTTTAAGCACTAGTTATCCTGGACTCCTGGCTTGGCTCCCTGCAATAAAGCAATTCTTTTCTACTTCACCCCAAAAATTAAAAATTATAAAAGTGGATTTTTGGATACTTTATTTCTAACTAAAGGCATTTTTTTTTTATTTTCAAAGAATGATAATACATACATACACATACATATGTATGTGTGTGTGTGTGTATATATATATATATATATATAGTAGGATTTAGTGGGACTATATTAACAATTGGTAGATACATTGATATTAAGCCAAAAATCTTGAGATTCTTAACGTCTCAGGATTACAGACTATCCCAAATTGGAAGGGCCTTGAAAGATCATTTTAGCATCTTTGATGTTCAAAACCATGGCTTTTGATCTTTTCTGATCATTATCCATAATAAGAGAAACATATTACATCTCAGACTGGGGTAAAGATACAAGTTATTTGTGAGTGTATGTACACACATATATGTATGTACCCACTGTGTATATACCACACATATATGTATACACTCACATATACACACAAAGATCAGAAACAAGTTTCATGACAATACTTTCTTTACTACATACAATTCACACTGTTTCTGTTTTATGTATTTAAAAATAAAATGCTGGTTGCAACCCACTATATTGATTTCTGATCCAGTGGTTTAAAAACACTGTTTCCTAGCAGTTGAAAACCTTCATACTGCTATCTCTGCTTCACTAATAACAAAGGAACTGGTGAATGACTCAACCAAGGGCTGGAAGCTGAAATAGTTTGTGCAGAATCAGGACTCAAACTCTAGGTTCTTTTAGTTCCACATACTGTGATCCATCAGAGAAGGCAATGGCACCCCACTCCAGTACTCTTGCCTGGAAAATCCCATGGGCAGAGGAGCCTGGTAGGCTGCAGTCCATGGGGTCGCTCAGAGTGGGACATGACTGAGCAACTTCACTTTCACTTCTCACTTTCATGCATTGGAGAAGGAAATGGCAACCCACTCTAGTGTTCTTGCCTGGAGAATCCCAGGGACAGGGGAGCCTGGTGGGCTGCTGTCTATGGGGTCGCACAGAGTCGGACATAACTGAAGCGACTTAGCAGCAGCAGCAGCAGCACTGTGATCCATAACTGAGTACACTATTCCCTACACTTATGTTAAAGATCTGTTAAATGAAAATACAGGTACTATTATTTATTGAAAACAATCTGTGTAAGTGGATCCACGCAGTTCAGACCCATGTTGTTTAAAGGTCAACTGCAGTCTTTTATTAATAAAGAAACAAGTAAGATCCATGCATTGAAAAAATTAGAACAGACATACAAAACTAAATGTTGCATTTTCACCGGAAAAAAAAAAAAAAATACTGCTCTAACTGATTTCAGCTTTCCTGACCCAGGTGAATATATATATATATTTTTTAAATGATGTTTTAAAAGTTTCACCATGGAAGTTTCTGCCAAGACCTGGCTAGTGTCTTAGAGAACACTGGATTTTTCATCTAAGTCTGCCATCCACGTTCCCATTGGTGTATTACAAAAAGTGAAGTTCATGCTTGCTACAGCTGTCTTGGACAGCTGTTTGCATAACTTAAAACAGATGTCAGACCCAAAGGTCTGACATTTAGTGGAAAAGTGCTATTAAATACCACCTCATGGTTTCCTTAACCCTGCTAGGTAATTGCCCACAGAGGAAAAGACTTTTTAGTATTATGTTTTTCATAAATATAAAACATATAAACAGGGGAGTGTGTACTTTAAATTCACAACTTTTTTTGTTACACTTTCCCACAGTTTTGACTTAGCAGTAACTCTTCAGGTATCAGCTAATCTTCACCATTCCACTAGAAGTACCTGGATACCCAAAGGAGGGAAGAGCCTCGTTCAGTTGAGCTTCAGCTTTTATCTTGATGGCCTTGCTAAACTGTTCTACGAATTAATAAAGGGAGCTGCCTGCTCCTCCACTTAGTGATCAGGTGATAGTCAGCACTACCCTGTCTCAGAATGGCTCTAAACTGCAGGGAGTTCACACTGAGCATGTATGCGTGTTTAGCTTTGCAATCCTATCTTTCCTGATGAATCTCTAGCTCTGGTTAGTTACTCACAACCACCAGAGGAGCTTGAGGGCCTTGGTGTATTCTAAACCCAGAATGTTAGCCAATTTGTAGTTAATCTATTTAATCTATCTATATAATCTCTCCCTGTGTGTATAAATGGAGGAGTTGAACTCTACTGTAATAAGAATCATTGTCTATCATAAGATAATTTCTAAATCCCCACCATCATTCTATAGGAATGCTACCCGGTTAGAACGAACAATAAACATCATTTTAACATCAACTCTTGAAGCGATTTGTCCACACATCTCTGATCATTTAGCAGTCAAACAAAGAGCTTTTTTGATGCATGCACATTCATGAAAGAAAATGCTTCCCTAGTCAGGGTTTGTATTGGCCCCTGTAAAAATGAGGTGTCACTGTCCATATAGATTAATGATAGGATCCCAGATAAGCTCTTAGTGCAGTGACACAACTCAGGAAGTGGTCAGCACTGTTAGTCGGGTCTGTCTGCTGCCTGTATCATCTTTTACCTGCTGACATTATTTTTATCCCCAACAGCCCCATGCCATCCTCTCTCATACTCCCCCTCCGAGATAAGCCCACATAACAGTCTGTTAAATGCCTCTAAATTAGCAACCCAACAGCTCTGCAAAACCTACAATTCAAGCCTTGTCTGTGGTTCTTTCATGGAAGAACAACAGAAAGCCTGCAGATGGATGGAAGCATCCTAGTCCCGGGCCCCCTTGGGGCTCCCTTCTCTTTCCTCTCGGCTTCCAGAAAGGATCCAAGCTCCTTTACATCAGAGGTCGGTGAACTGCAGTCTGTGGGCCAAATCTGGCTCACTACCTGCCTTTATAACTAAGCTGTCATCATAACACAGCCACCCCCACTCATTTACATATTGTCTACGGAGGCTTTCTCACTCCAAGGGCAGATAGTTGTGCCAGAGCTGAAGAGCTGTTCCAGAGACCATGTGACTGACAAAGCCTGAAATACTTACTATCTGGCCCTCTACAGAGCAACTTTGCCAACTCCGGCTTTACATGATTACATTGTTGTCCACTCTAGCTCATGATGTATGTACAGTCACAGATTTCAGTGCTGCAAAGCTCAGCAAAACTTTGCCTCTGAATTGATTTATACATTTATATCTGTGTTCACCAAAGACCCTGCATTTTCAATCAACTATAGCCATTTCAGTCTTCTTTTACTTGTAATGAAACAGAGATCCTTAAAAGGGACTCATTCTTCCTGAACTTTTAAAAACAGTCAGTGAACTGAGATACAGAAGCTAATAAAGACACCCAGAAATAGGAACATCCTGGGACTATGACTCTGAACAATGAATTACAGCCAATCATCTCGGGTTCCCACTGCCTGAGGAAATGCGACTTCTCCAGACCTGATCAAGCCCTTTATTTAGACTCAGGACTCCCCGACACACTTCCTCTTTCTCTTGATTCATTTCCTGACAGACAGCATACCACATTGCCAGATGGACCCCCTAACCCAAAGTCTAAGGAGACTCATTTCCAAAGAATGTGTTTTTGCAATGCAACTTTTATCTGGTACTTGATTTATTAGTAAAGATTTTTGTTTAATGACGCAACCAGTGAGCCTCTGTTTTGCCAGCATAGAAACTACTCCTGATACAAGCAGAAAACATGTGTTTTAAGTCTTTTTAAACACACAGTGGACCTCCGTTTGTACTATGCTAATAAGCACACCAGAACCCAAAGTGACAAGGGAGGGTTTTTGAAAGAACTTAGGGATCATGTAACTTGGGGAGGTCCATTTCACAGAAAGCATGGCTTCTGAAGAGGTGCCTGAAACAATCCAAAGCATCCGCTGCACCTTCAGCAGTGACCAGTTGATCCTGAGCTCTGAATATGGCTTGGTGAAGAACTAATAAAGATCTGTAACCTTTATCATTCTAGTAACTATAATTACATTCCAGAACTAAATCACATTGCTTTCTAACAACCCTGACCTTCCTAAGGTTCTGAAGTCTTTAAAAATACACCCAAGTCAAGGACCTACTGTACAGCACAGGGAACCAGACTCAATATTTTGTAATAACTTCTATGGGAAAAGAATCAGAAAAACAGTATATAGGGACTTCCCTGGTGGTCCAGCAGTTAAGACTTAATCTTCCAATGCAGGGGGTGTGGGTTCAATCCCTGACTGGGAAACTAAGGTCTCACATGATGGGTGGCAAAAAAAAAAATAAAAAATCCAAAACATAAAAAAAGAAGCATTCATCTGCTGATGGACATCTAGGTTGCTTCCATGTCCTGGCTATTATAAACAGTGCTGCGATGAACATTGGGGTACACGTGTCTCTTTCCCTTCTGGTTTCCTCAGTGTGTATGCCCAGCAGTGGGATTGCTGGGTCATAAGGCAGTTCTATTTCCAGTTTTTTAAGGAATCTCCACACTGTTCTCCATAGTGGCTGTACTAGTTTGCATTTCCACCAACAGTGTAAGAGGGTTCCCTTTTCTCCACACCCTCTCCAGCATTTATTATTTGTAGACTTTTGGATCGCAGCCATTCTGACTGGTGTGAAATGGTACCTCATAGTGGTTTTGATTTGCATTTCTCTGATAATGAGTGATGTTGAGTTTAAAAATAAAATAAAATTTAAAAAAAAATAAATGTGTATGTTGAAGACCTAAAAAAAAAAAAAAAAGAAGCAATATTGTAACAAATTCCATAAAAACTTTAAAAATGGTCCACATCAAAAAATTCTTAAAAAAAACTTACCCCCAAAAAAAGAATAAATAACTATATATATATGTGTGTGTGTGTGTGTGTGTGTGTGTGTGACACACATACATACTACATACACACACATATATAGCTTCCCAGGGGGCTCAGTAGTAAAGAATCCACCTGCAGTGCAGGAGACAAAGGAGACGTGTGTTCCATCCTTGGGTCGGGAAGATCCCCTGGAGAAGGAAATGGCAGCCCACCCCGGTATTCTTGCCTGGGAAATCCCATGGACAGAGGAGCCTGGCAGGTTACAGTGCATGGGGTCGCAAAGAGTCAGACACAACTTAGTGACTAAACAACCACCACAACATACATACATACGTATTCATATATATATATGAATCACTTTACTATATACATGAAACTAACACAACATTGTAAATCAACTATACTTAAATTTAAAAAATAGAAAAATAGACCCAAGTTACAAGCCAGAACCAGTTAGCAGCCCTTGGCATCCAAGCTAAAGGATAGCAAGCAAGGCCAAGTATCCAAAAACATCAAAGGACTCTTGGCCATGACCTAGTGTGGTGACCTTCCTACCTTAGTTCACCTGGCAGTTACCAAATACCCACGGTGTCAAGGTACAGTAGAGGTATCAGGGATAGAGAGGTAGGTGAGCAACATGTGGACCCACCTTCAAGGAGCTCATATAGTCTTATAGGGGAAGAGAGTTAATTCTACCACCAGACAGGATAACCATGAAGTAAAAGATTTCTTTTTCATTTTGCCAGTGGTGTCAAGGAGAATAGATGATTTATTCACGCTGGGTTTGGGCCCTCAAAGATGATGCTGTTCTCCCCTTTTCCTTTTTCCCATTGTCTGCTATGGTCCTACCACTGGAAATGCCCACAACTGCTAAGCCAGTACTTTTTTGTCTCTCTCTCTTTTCTGGTTTGAAGAGCATCGTGAATACCTTGACCATGTTTATTACATCACCATGCCTGCCATTTTTGTATCCCCAAGAAAGGGCTGAATCAGGAAAATTGGAAGGAAGGGGGAAGCAAGAGAAGGTCATACTTAGAAAACCTTTACCTGTATGCTAGAAGTTCAACCCTAGGCTTGAGTTTTGAAAGCTTTCTTCTGGATGAGTAGCTCCAGACCTCTTTGCTCTCGACAAGGAATCCTGGGTTCGTAGGTCCTTTTGGAGCCATGGCTTGCGCACTGACCATGGTTTGTTGGGGGAAGGGGCTCTGCTCTGCTTATATCTCGCTCTACATACTGGACTCCAGAGAAGATTGTTTTAGGAAATATCTCACTATTAAAGCCAAAGTTTAACAACCAGTACTTCACTTTGGGGTACCCTGGAGATAAAAAGGAGATTATGTGCCCGAGACGTGCCAGGTATGATCAGCAGTCCCTCATTTTCTGTCCAGTTATAAATACTAGCATAGCAAAACTTTCTCAGCACAGCCTGCTTTTTGAAAACACATAACCGCATGTACAGACATAGGATTCTAGAACACCAACAAGGCCAGGGGGGTCTGTGGCTGACCCTTCAGGCTCCCGGAATCTGCTGAATCACGAGGTGGAAGGTGAAGGTTCATTGCTGAATTGTGCTCCGTGGCTTGCCCATAGCGGGACTTAACTCCTCCCTGCTTTGTTTCCGTTTTCTCCAATGCCCCCAGTCCCGTCACAGACATGCTGAGCTCCTATCAGACAGAACAAGTTCTCCCGAGAGGATGGGGTCTAGGCTCTAAAAAGCAGTGTTCCACCTTGCTTTCGCAGTGCAGATTTTTGGCACTCCAAACCAACTGCCGTGTATGATTTGGGTGTTGCTTGTCAAGTGGACAATGAAGAGATTCTGAGATTTTTGGCCAGTAAACTTGAGATTCTACAGTTGCCCTTGAAAACAATCTTCAGCTTGTCAGGTTTCCCTGCCACTTTCATCCACTTAAACACATGAGCTCTATGGATCTTCTGAGTGATGTCTCCTGGATCATGTTATCTGTTTACACCGATTTTAAGTGTATGTAAAGGTTATTTGACTGGATGTGTCTTTTGGGTTTTTTGTTTCTGTTTTTTTTTTTTTTTCCAGAAGGGGATAAATGAATTGTCATCTCAACATTTGTTTGGTAAAAGAAGCAAATTGGTATGAAACTGTATATTTATGCATGTTTTTTTTTTCCTTTCTGATATCTCTGCCTCTTCCTCTCTCTATTATTAAAGGAAGAAATACCCCTGGGAAGCCAATGAGAGAGGTTAGTGAGATTCAGGCTCACAGCCATGGCTTCTGTCTGTCTCATCCCGCTTTCTATGTTTGGCGTCTGTGTAAGAATTGTGTGCGTGCACGCGCATGTGTGTATTACACGTGTCATCATGTAAGGATGGTAGTCACCTCTCCACTTGCAGCTCATGAGGAACATGCCTCAAATGTTCATAGCCATTGTCATCACCATGACAACAGGACCAGGGGTTGGGGGAACAGGACTCTCTTAAAGGGCAACCCTTCAAAGTCCCTAAGTTGGGATCCTGAAGTTCATCATCTGTTGCCATTTGCAACACAAACAAAATCTTCACAATACATTTAGCCTCGCACATAGTCGATGAGTCATAAAGCTTCCTTCCACTTCCAAGACCCTAGTGTTTTCTGCCAGTGCCCTTGGTTTTTATTCTTCTGGGATGACTTCATTTTGTTTTCATTTTCTTTTTCCTGGTTCCTACACTCTCTCTTTCCCACTTTAGCTAACATTTTTTTTTTTTTTTGAGCACTTACTGTTTCCCAAGGACTTTTCTAAGCACTTGCCATCTTTTTCATTATGTAATCTTCACAACAAGCCTCTGAGGTAGGTACTCATATCAACCCTGTTTTAAAGATAAGGAAACTGAGTCAATAAGCGGGTAAGCAGGGTGTCCAAGGTGACAGAGCCAGGATTTGAATCCAGGCAGTCTGGGTCCAGAGCCACGCTCTTAACTATGTGCTTTACTGCCACTTAGAAAACAATGTGTGAAAAGCATATGACATCTCAACTTGCCCATTAGAGGAGTTTGTTTGTTTGTTTTTAACTTGGCATCTGGAGCCAAATAGACCCACACCCAGTCAGGAATAAAAAGTGAATTTTGGAATCTAGAGGGACTTTTTTAATGCCTTTTATAGGTAGGGTACAGTGTTATCACTGAATGTGGTTTGGGGTTTAATAGTAAAAGCCACTTCTTTCTGCATACTACCTGGAATATTATCTAAACACTGAATTACCTCACGAAATGACATATTGAGTGACAGCCCAAATGAAACAAGATCGTGCTTACCAAGAGTTGAGTATGAAGGAAGCGAGAAGGAATGTTCTCCCATGGGTGGCAATAGCGTATACTCTGGTGGGAGACAGGCTGGATGGGTGGGGAGTCCTTAGGAGAGGGTTCTGAATCCTTAGCAAGAGCATGGACAAGAGTAGCCACTGATTCATTTAAATGTAAGGAGTCACACTGGAAATTCTGCCAAACCATGCCATGCAGGTCTAATCGACTGAATGACCCTCCAGTGTGTCTCCACCTGTACTCCCTTCCAAGGCTTGTGGGTCCGAGGGAGGGGAGTGGTGGGCTGGGAGGAGAAACAGGAAACCTGAATCTGTGAAGTATTGAATGCTCCTGACGGTTTGCCTTCTAATGTGAGACTTCTTGGGTTCACTCTGATGGTAAGTTCCCCTTAAAATTTATTCTAACTTGTGGTAAAAAGTTGCACTGTTTTTTTTTAACCACCCTGAACATATGTCTCTTATGAATGACTTTTAGAAAAGACCAGCACATGCGATTGAAATCCCACAGGCATGTGGAAACTTTACTACCTGAGGTGTATTACAGTCAGACAAGTTTCCAGGAAGTCAGGGAATCAAAATAATAGTGATGTTTTTTATTGTTATGAAAATAACCCCCAAATGTACAGTAGACCAGATATTTTCTTCCAAGATTACATTCTAGGAGAGAAGATAAGCACATTTCACCACGGTATTCTGGCTGTTCCTTTGGCGAGTTGAATGCTCACCATTTCTTTGGGAATGGTGTTTTTTAAAAAACAGAGTGCCAGATTGCTCTTGAGGTCTTGGGGCTCTGCCAGAAATTCTCAGTTCCAATCACCGCAGCAGACAGCTCCCTGAGGCAGAGGTGGCGCGTGCAACTCAATGTGTCACAGTTCACGCCGACTCGGAAAAACATGTAGCTAGCCTAATGTTAAATGCACGGTGCCATTCTCGTCAACAGTCCTTGCTTAAGAATGGATGAAATGAATACTTGCTATAGACAGATTTTTCGGTCTACTTGTGCCTGAAGCTCATCGCAGATGTCTGAATCCTGCCTGTTTTTCAGGGCCTCTAGTGCTCCTAGTTACGAGATTTTCATTTTGGCTTTAGAACAATCTGTCAGGTGAAATGAAGGCTCTCACTAGTCTGCTGCCTTCCACACATGGATAATAGACGCAGGATACAAACCTTTACTTTCTGTGTCCCTACTTGTGTGTGGTTTTATGCCTCCAGCAGGTTCAGGTGTATGATTTCTTCGGGGCAATATTTTGAGCAAGAGAATTGGTTTTTTTTTTTTTGCTCGAAGGAAAACCTCCATGGAAAACTGTAGAATTGTTTTTCTGGTGAAATGAGTATAGGTAAACACAGTCATGAAGGGCATCATATAGATACTTTCATTTTTTTGGACAGCCATGAGGTCATTTGTGAACATTTAACCATCTGGATAGGTTAACGGCCACCTAACATTTTGTGGGCATGTGTGTGGTGGTATATTAAGAACCATGACCCTCTGCTTGACCTGGTAACTTTGTAAACAGCAGATACCCCTAGAACTTAGGCCTCTTAAGAGACTCAAGACTTTTTCTTCCGTGTAGTAACTGAACACCATTTTGAGTAGGAAAAGTACCACCTGGCTACCTAATCTATAAATGCATTTCTTTGTTTTGATTATCTTTTGAACCGCATTCTACATCTCCTGGTACACAGTCTAAAATAGGCCCTTTGTAATCATTGTTAATCAGCTGATGGGCGGGGGAGTGATTTCTGGCCTGTTTCATAATACATGTTTCTAGCCACCAGGTAGACTATACTATAGGCAGCTGTGGGTCATGAGAAATGGTTGGAATTATATTTAGGTGTCAGGTTGTAAGAATGTTGGGTTTTTGCTTTTAGTGGTTTCAGTGACTGTTGTTAAGATTGTAAGCAATTTAAAATTTGCAGTTAGTCCATCTATTTTCAACCACACATGAATAATTGTACAGCTTTCCCAGAGAGACACAAGAGAAGTTCTCTAACCTGCTGGCATCAGGTTGATATCTGTGCTTTGAGGAGCAGCAAAGGACTCACTATGTCTTTGTGTGGTTTTTATGGTTTAGAAAACCCAAAATCCAGAGTAAATTTTTTTACAGCACAATTAGTCCTCACTGAAAATTTCTGCCCTAATAAAGCTCAAAGAGATTTACAAACTTGGTCACCCTAATATAAATGGCTGCACTGCCTTAAACTTTTAATAAGTCTTAACTTGATCTGGTGCCATGGCTGTTTAAGTGCCAGCCTATGAATCCTCTTCAGATCCTCTCGTATATTTAAAAATGATATGTCTCTTGAAATAAATATTAAGACTAGAATGCCTGCCCTAGTCTATCTTTAATTTTTATAGGGATTTTAACAATTATTATGGGAATCTGTAAAGTTGATACATGGCAAGGTAGTAATAGCCTAGTAAAGCATTTTTCCTTTCAAAGGCAGTACTTGAATAGTAGAATGATTTAATAATGTCCAAGAATTAAAATTAGCCGTATAAAAATATGGGACATACATGAAAAGGCAAGTCATAAAGTATGTCTCAAATTATCTTACTCTAGATCTGAATTTCACCACAAAGTACCAAGAGACATTGGGCTGCCTTTATGCTCCATGCTGGGGAATTAATACTAGGTCATGTCGTATTATTATTAAAAGGCTATTCTTTAACCCTCATTTAGGAGGAGATCAAAAATGGATTCACAGGATATACAAAGGCATGCTACACATGTGGGTCATATTCTAATTAGGCTCTCAAATAATTTGGAGCCAAAAGTGATTTTTTTTCCTGAAGCTTTCTAATTCAAATGTTAGTAGTACATAAAAAGGTCAATTGTTTATCTTTCAATTCAAGTAAGAACATAGAGAAAACAGTCACCTCCACCATAGCCTTAGATGTGAGCCAACAGCTTGTAACAGCCTTGAGATGAAGACTTCACATCATGGCTATGGTAGAGTGGTGGTGGTGGTGATGGTAGTGGTGATAGTTATGGTGGTGGTTGTTTGATAGTAAAAACAAATTTTCTTTTAAATACAAGTACATAGTAAATATTCTCCTACAACAAGGTGGAAAAGATACATGCCACCATGAATTATTCCTCTTACAACAGGAATCTTGCTCTTCTCCATGGAATCCTGATATATATCTACAGGGAAGAGGAGTATAATCTTGGACTTTTGCCATTTCTATGATGCTAAGAGTCTGATCCCTGATAGGAGGCTGATACTAACAATGTGGAATGGCTTCATTAACAAGGCTTTGCTTCTTCCTGGAACACTGGTGAAAAACCAAGCCCTGTTGTGTATCCCCCTCGATGCAGCGTCTGTGTTGTCTTCACCTAGAAACGGGGGATGATTTCCACAGCAGCAAAGAGTTGGGGTGATGATCTCTGCACCTTGCATCAAGTCTCTCTCTCTCTTTGTTTTCCAGGACACAATGTAGGAAGCCTTTTCCACTTGGCAGATGATTTGGGCAGAGCGATGGAGTCCTTAGTTTCAGTTATGACAGATGAAGAAGGGGCAGAATAAATGTTTTACAACTCCTGATTCCCGCATGGTTTTTATAATATTCATACAACCAAGAGGATTAGACAGTAAGAGTTTACAAGAAAAAAAATCTATATTTTTGTGAAGGGTAGTGGTACTATACTGTAGATTTCAGTAGTTTCTAAGTCTGTTATTGTTTTGTTAACAATGGCAGGTTTTACACGTCTATGCAATTGTACAAAAAGTTATAAGAAAACTACATGTAAAATCTTGATAGCTAAATAACTTGCCATTTCTTTATATGGAACGCATTTTGGGTTGTTTAAAACTTTATAACAGTTATAAAGAAAGATTGTAAACTAATGTGTGCTTTATAAAAAAAAAGTTGTTTATAAAAACCCCTAAAAACAAACACATACCTACACACACACACACACACACATACACACACACACACACACAAACACAAACTGAGGCAGCGCATTGTTTTGCATCCTTTTAGCGTGGTATCCATATGAAATTCATGGATTTTTTTTCTTTTCTTGCATATTAAAGATAGGACTTCCTCTAAGACCACCAAATGACTACTTCACATAGCTCTGTTAGGAATTGTTGACTGAGTGGGACTGGCCATGGGTTTTCGTTTTACACATCTATATGTCTATCGGTATGTAAGCACTGTAGGTATACAGGTAAATATAAATTTCAAGAGACATTTAAAATTTCTCGTTCAAATGTTCTTGCCACTTCCTAATGGAAAGAAATTGCTTCTCATCACCCAGGCTCACCTGCTTGGTCTAGAATGAATCCTCCCTGGAGCCTGAAGCCAGAAGGAAACTACCACACTAAAACATGGTCTAGGGTTCCAGATGTTTCTCATTTTGAACTTTCCACTGACAACTAGAGTATTGAATTTTTTAAGGGACATATGAATGAATACACAGGACTTATGTCAGAGTAATCCACTGGTTGATTCATTCAGCTTCCTGCTGCTGACAATGCCACGGTTTAGAGTTAGTGATGCTTTGATGAAAGAGCATCTGAAGGCATTTTTAACTCCCAGGCAGGAGGGCTGTAGATTCCCTCAGAGAGAGCAGACCACTCTTCATGTAAAGGATTGGATAACTGTTCATAACCTTACAGAGAGAGCTTTATAATTACAGCGCAGTTCTTTTCTCACAGTCAAACAGTAGTGGGTGTCTTGGTTTTCCAGTTTTGTAAGTTTTTTTCCCCATTTCAATGAGTTTGTAAATGCCACAAGACATAATTTAAAATAACCCTTGTGAAAATGTGGAAGACAGTTGCCCCATCACATTATGACACTTAAAAATCCACCCAGACGCCCAGGACCCTGCGTCCCTGTTCGGCATTTTTCTCTGTAAGTAACTCCAGGCAGGTTTGTTGAGTGGGAATGTAAATGGATTCAAACGTTCCAAGAGGTACTCCAAACCCCTTTTTGGTGGCTTAGGCAGGTTAAATATATATAAGTAAACAGAAATCGTTCGAAAGGAGGAGTACAGGCAAGAGGACTAACTGATAGGAAAAAAGCTTTACTCTTTCATTTTGTCTTATTAGTCTTTCACTCTTCTTTATCATCCATTCAATAGAAATCACCCTGTGATCTATCATTTTGCAAATCTGTTACCTCTTACATCAAGTGTAATTAACTTTTGGAGAGTGGGTTTTGTTCCTTATTTTACTAATGATAATTAACATCCAACATGGCTTCTCATGCTATTTCTACCTCACTTTGGTTTTGGGGTGTTCCTAATAATTGTGCACACCTGATTTCACAGCTTCACCACCTGTCCATTGTGTGAACATTTTCCTCCATTTTCTTTTTCCTTTATAATTTCCAAAAGAAAACCCAAAGCTCTAAGGTAACAAATGACATGAAGATTTGATTTTAGTCTTGGCTTTTTTTTTTTTTTTTCCTTTATGTGACGCTGGACTTTTTCTTTACCTGAGATTTTGGGCTTTTTCTTTTCTTTTTTTTTTTTAACCGTGATTTAAAACAAGGAGTTACTTTACTTCCTACTAAGAAGTTTAAGTTTCATTCTAAAATCAGAGGTAAATAGAATGCTTGATTTTGTTTTAATCTTTTTTGTTTTATTTTATCTTTTAGACATTAGTTCTGGAGTGAGTCTCAAAATATTTGAATAAAAACTGAGAGCTTTATTGCTACATTTTATGCATTAATTTGGACATTATTTCATGTTCCTTATAACCACCAAGTAGTAAACTGTAAGTCATAATGTAACTGAAACATAAACATCACATGGCATGTTATGTCATTGTTTTCAGGTACTGGGTTCTTACTTGTGTATCGTAATATATTGTGTTTTAACACCAACACTGTAACATTTACTAATTATTTTTTTAAAACTTCAGTTTTACTGCATTTTCACAACATATCAGACTTCACCAAATATATGCCTTACTATTGTATTATATTACTGCTTTACTGTGTATTCTCAATAAAGCACGCAGTTATGTTACAAAAAAAGTATCAACTGCATTGTTTTTATTTTAATTTAGTCACTTTTATATAGGTAATACTTTCATATTGTCAAAAAATGAAAAATCTACACAGCCAGTGAAAAGACCCTCACTACCTTATTCCCACTTCATCCTCACTGCCCTCTGAATAAATATCAATAATTTCTTGTGTATCCCAAAGTGTCAGTAGTATATGAGCAATTACAAACATAGGTTCCTACTTTTTAGAACCTAGCATTCTATGCACTCATTAATACATCTTGATTTTTTAAACTTAAGAATGGGCTCAAGTAATCCATTCTTAAGTATATTGAAATAGATCTTTTTGTTTCAACATATAAAATGCTTTCCTCATACTTTTTTCAGGAAAAAAATCCAGGAAACCAGGGATTCCCTGCTGTCTCAGACGGTAGAGAGTCTGCCCACAATGTGAGAGACCTGAATTCGATCCCTGAGTTGGGAAGATCCCCTGGAGAAGGAAATGGCAACCCACTCCAGTATTCTTGCCTGGAAAATCCCATGGGTGGAGGAGCCTAGCGGGCTACAGTCCGCAAAGAGTTGGACACAACTTCACTTTCACTTTTTTTCATACTTTTTTTATAGATGTCTCATAGTCCAGTGGGTATTTGTGGGATATTACTTAAGTGGTCCCCTTTGGTGGGACATGTGGGTGGTGGTTTTCCGCTTTTGCTCTAACAGACAACACTACACGTCTCTCGTTTCATCTTTTCACTTGTGCGAAAATATATCCGCAGGACACATTCCTAGAAGTGAGCTTTCTGGATCAAAGGTGGTAAGCATTTGTAGCTTGGGAGGTAATTTTTATGCAGCAATGGTTATAGTGTTTGTTTTGTTTTGTGTTTTAGTAATGACAAGTGTATGAATTAACCAGTGTGCCATAGACACGTTGCTTACCACTTCTATTACTATAAATGGTATCAGACCTAAGGAGATGTCTGAGCAACAGAAGTCATGCCCAAAATGATGTCTCAGAACTGGTCTGGGGAGTACGCCCCTCTCCTACATAGTCCTGACCACCACTAGAGGGTACCCCCCTCACCCCTGTCCTGATCTGCCTCTGTCCCAGCTGCAGAGCAGGCTTAGAAAGGATTAGCAAGGTCAAGTCCTCTAGCAAGAGCCTATCTTTGCCTCCCACCCAGATTCATGGAGAGGACTTCCCCAACAGTGTTCAGATGCTGGGAAGTCCAAAGAAATGACCCAAGTCCAATAGGTACAGCCTATTCTGTGCTGTGCTTAGTCAAGCCGTCATGACCGACTCTTTGCGACCCCATAGACTACAGCCCACCAGGCTCCTCTGTCCATGGGGATTCTCCAGGCAGGAATACTGGAGTGGGTTTCCATGCCTTCCTCTGAGTTGGGGATCTTCCCAACCCAGGGACTGAACCCAGGTCTTCTGCATTGCAGGCAAATTCTTTACCGTCTGAGCCACCAGGGAAGCCCAAGAATACTGGAGCGGGTATTCTGAGCTACCAGGAGAGCCCACAGCCTATTCTAGAGATTTGGAAAATAACCAGCAATGGTCAAGCTGGTTAAGAATGGTGTTGAATGGGTGTGGCAATTCTGAAATGAATCCCCACGTTTTTGAGGCTAGGGTGATGATGCCAACCTAAGTGACTACTACATGGCAAGACTTCCCTTGAAATCCACACATACCAGGGCTAATTTTCAACCTGTTTAAATAAATCATGTATCCCCCCCTGCCATTCCCCAAACCTGCTTCTATTTGAAACACCCAGTCTGGCTGTTTTGATGGCATTCAACTAGGTACCTGAGGACTCCAGCACTTGAACCTGTCTGAGACAACTGTGAGGGGCTGACTCTGAGGAGGGCACTTGGCTCTCCTTTCCACAGTTGGCAGAGGCTGGAAGGGAGGGAATTATTTCAGTTAAGAATCAAAATGGATCAAGCTGGCACAGCTTGTGCATCAGCAAGCACAATGTGTGTTTGGGGGGAAGCACCAAGATTAATGGATGTGTTTTGTGGAGCTGCGGTGGGACTTCCCGATACTGTAATGCTCTACCAGAAGAATGAGGACAAAGGCAAGCGCTGGCACACTCACAAAGACTCTGCCTTCACATGAAGTGCAGGAAGGACATGAATCACATTCTACCCCACAGTAGCAAAGCCACTAGAGTAGGAACCATAAATACATCCCCCACTGCTCCTTGAGCTGCCAGGTGTGGTGATCTCCTGGACTTACCTGACAACACAAGAGCGGCAACAAGCCAGAGGTGCAGTAACAAGCAATATTCTGTGAGTGTGTGAAGTGTGGAGATGTTCCAGAGTGGCTTTCATATAGAGATGAATTTCTCATAATCACATAAAGACTATGTACAGTAACTTTAGGCTTAACTTCTCTGTGTGTGTACACACACACATGTGTTTGCTTTATATATATTCACAACACATTTTTAGCTCTTCTGTAACTTTCCATTTTGCAATAAATCAAATTGGAGCCTTGGTGTGAGCCTTGGTCAGGGAACCAAGATCCTGCATACCACATGGTCAACAAAAAGAAAAATGAAATAAGGAACATTTCACTAATATTTATCACTCCAGGATTTCATTACTCCTATTAAGATTAGGGAACTAAATTCCGTGTATGTATCTACTGATCAGCTTACATATGATGATCACCACGAAGTTTCAAGGATGGCAGTCCTGATGTTTACTAATTGTTAAGGCATATGCATTTCATATATTTTTGACACATTAAAATACCAAAGGAAATTATAATGTTTAGAACACAAGTGCCAACATAGCCATTTATTCATTTTATGACTGTCCAATCACTTATTTAATACTTACTGAATTGATTATTGCCAACAAACAAATAATCAAAACCATGTTCATGAAATTCCACATTCCAGTCGAAGAGTCTGCCACAGAGAGGAGGGCAGAGGCTTGATTAGACAGTAAAGAGTTTGTCCTTTATTTGTGGTGCAATCTAAAGTCACTGAAGGATTTAAGCAAGGTAATGGTATGATCTCATTTGTGCTGAATGTTTTAAAATGATCATTTTGGCTGCTGTCTAGAGAATAAACTATGGCAGAGCAAGGGTAGAAACAGGGCCCATTTTAAAGTAAACTGTACTAGCTTAGAAAACAATTGACAGTGTTTCAAACTAATATATTAGGAGGTTGAGAGAAGAGGATGCACATGTATTTGGGGCATTGAACTAACACAATTTGCTAATAGATTGTACTTAAAGGGAGAGAGAAAGGGGAAAGTTGAGGACAAATTTTATCCTATTGTCTGGCCAACTGGATGGCTGGAGATGCCTGTAACTGATATATTAATATTGGAAAGCCATGGGAAAAGAAGTCTAGGGTGGGGTATCAGGAGTCCTATTTTCAAACACACTGAGTTTGATATCCATATGAAGATGTCTGGGAGGTAGCTGGATATTGGAATCTGGCATTCAGAAGGGAGGGCAGGGTTGGAGATGTAAATATGGGAGCCATGAATGTACAAGTGGCATTGAAAGCCATGGAACAGGATGAATTATGCAGAGAAATCATGTAAAATAGACAAGAAGACCCAGAAGCTCAATCTTTTAGAAACTGGGAAGGAGTAGCAGAGTCAGAAAGGAGACTGGAAGGCACAAGAGTGGGAGGCTAGGAGAGTTTGGCATTCTAGAAGCAGGTTCAGGAGCTGGAGCAGGTAGAAATCCAATTGGAGTTTAAAGATATTTAGGACAAAGGAAGTAGAGACAATGCATGTATGCCACTCTTTCAGTAAATTGTAATGGGAGTGGAACAGAGCTATTAATTTTCTTCTCTAAAAACACAGTATTTAAAGATGATACCTTTGATCACATTTCACTTCTGCTACAAATCAAATCACCACAAACATAGTTACTTAAAAGATAATTTTAAAAAGGATAAATATTTATACTTGCTTACTATTTGGCAGGCTGTTCATCTGGTCTGGGTAAGCTTGGTGGAGCTTGGCTTGTCCCGATGGCCTCATTCACATGTCTGATTGTTGACTCTATGGCGGGTAAGGAAGAAGATGACTTGGCCATGTGTCCCACATCATCCAGCAGGTTAGCCTGGGCTCATTCACATCTTGTGATTATAGAGCTTCCAAGACCAATGCACACTTTGCAAGTCTTTGCTTATGTTACACTTGCTGTGGTTCCATTAACCAAAGCGAGTCACACGGGCAAGCCAGGAGTGGAAGGGAAATGCTCAAGGACATGAAGAGAGAGAGGAAATTACTGCAGTTCTTTTTGCAAATAATCCCCCACAACTATTAATGTATTTCTAATTATGTGAATTCATCCTCCGAGTTGCTCATGTTAGAAATCTCCAAGTTATTTTCTCCTTTTTTCCTCTCCTAGTGTAAAATGGGAATTATTTAATTTACTAAGTAAAAACGTCTTTTGTGGAAAATCATTTTCTCTCTGTACTTTAATAATCTAAATATTAATATAAACTTTGATCACAGACACATTACAGTTTTAATTATATTCAGAAGCTGGAGAGAAGTAACATAATTGGCAGACTAAAATATGAAATTTATTTACATCCCTTATAACAAAATGTGGCTTAATAACCCAGTAATCCATTTCATTTTATTTGTTTTCTTACACATATGCAAAGAGGTAATCTCCACTAAGTGGTAATATTTAAACACTTGGAAAAAATATTAAGCAGCACTCCTGTCTTAGGTGATTGTGTATATGCTTCTTATCAGAAGTTGGCAGCAAGTGAAATTAAATGGTTTTCCGAATGACTGCATTGTCAATCCACCTCCTTTCAGCTAATTGGCTGATCCCCATCATTGCTGCCTCCCAAGGGGGTCACCTGCAATGACGAGGAGTATAACAATCCTATGTGGCACCAAAGCTTCTTACAACCAGGGGTTGGTGCAACCCTACAGGGGGCGTTCTCTCTCTCTCTCTCTCTTTTTTTCTTTGCCTTCCCGTGTGGGATCTTAGTTCCCTAACCAGGGATCAATCCTACCCCTCCTGCATTGGAAGCATGGAGTCTTAGCCACTGGACTGCCAGGGAAAGTCCCTACAAAGGGCCCTTTAGACCATGCTCAACAGGGATTCTTTCCTGCCTGGAGAGGCAGAACTATAAGCACGACATTGCACAGCACACATGCATGCAAAGTCACTTAAGTCATGTCTGACTCTGCAACCCTATGGACTGTAGCCCTCCAGACTCCTCTGTCCATGGGATTCTCCAGGCAAGAATACTGGAGTGGATTGCTATTTCCTATTCCAGGGGATCTTCCTGACCCAGGGATGGAACCCAAGTCTCCTGTGTCTCCTGCATTGGCAGGTGGATTCTTTACCACTAGCGCCACCTGGGAAGCTTAAAGCACACTCAAGTTAGCTTTGTAACAATTTCGGGCCTCAGTTTAATTCATCTGGAAAACAGGAGACTGGGGACTTCCTAGGCAGTTCAGTGGTTAAGACTCTGAGCTTGTACTGCAGGGTTCGTGGGTTCAGTTCCTGATCCCAGAACTGAGATCCTACATACCAGTGAGGCTCGGCCAGAAAAAAAAAAAAAAAAAAAACCAAGCAGATTGAATTTAAAGTTTTCTCTTCAACCCGTGGCTCTGGGTACCATAGAATCTACACTCTATTGACCATAGAAATGGAGGAGGGGCCCCAACATCCCCCAATTCTGGTTAAAACAGGAGGCAAGAGCTGTCATAACCAGCATCTAGAAACACGTTTACCATTCTGCAGACACAAATCCAAAGTTCAAGGACACAAGTACTATAATAGGTAGGTATCCAAAGCTTCACAAAAGTGCACAAAAAGGTGAGGAGTGTTGGTTCCATAATTGAGCCTTGAGTGTTTGGGGTTTTTTTGTTCTGGGCAGCAACCCCTTGTGGCTGAAATGACTGCTCCCTTGCTTTCTGAAGTCCGCCAAGCTGAGCCGATCACAAGGGAGTCATGCCACGGTTCCAGGTGTAGCCAATCCTTGGCATCATGCGCGCACGCACGTGGGCACGCACACGTGCAAACGCAGACGCCCACTTCCTGCGTCGTCAGAGGCGCCGCCGGGACGCTGGCTCGTTTGGCTCACCTCTCGCGCTCTTTCCAGTTTCTGAGGTGCGTTGAGACATCACCCGTCAGTCTCTCAGCTCCTCGTCCCCCACGCCAGTCAGGCCACTCAACCCGGGAGCAAATTCATCTCCAGGTAAATTCCACCTCCCCTTGTGTTTACCTCCCCCACAGCTCTCCTTCTCCGTACTCCTCAGGAGGCTTCTGTGTTGAGTAAACAGTTTGTAGTTCTAGTGCTGCATTTGAGATTTTAGAATAGACCTGGGAGTTCCAAGTCTCACAGTCTTTAGAGCTGAGTCCTAAACGTTGATCTAGAATGTCCCTGGGACTTTCCTGGCGGACCAGTGGTTCAGACGCCCCGCTTCCACTGCCCAGGCACGGGCTCCATCCCTGGTGGAACTGGGATCAGGCTTGCCGCACAGCATGGCCAAAAAAAAAACCCCCAAAAAACTAGAACATCCCTGCCCCTTCCTTCCTGCTGCCCAATCTTAAAAGTAAATATATATATATATATATATATATATATATATGTTTGTATTACTGAGTCACTTTGCTGTACACCAGAAACTTCCTGTTGTTCAGTCCCTCAGTCATATCTGACTCTTTGCAACCCCATGGACTGTAGCCCACCAGGCTCCTCTGTCCACGGAATTCTCCAGGCAAGAATATTGGAGTGGGTTACCATTCCCTTCTCCAGGGGATCTTTCCGACCCGCGAATCCAACCCTTGTCTCTTGCATTGGCAGGCAGGTTATTTACTACTGCACCACCTGGGACTGCTGCTGCTGCTAAGTCGCTTCAGTCGTGTCCAACTCTGTGCGACCCCATAGACGGCAGCCCACCAGGCTCCCCTGTCCCTGGGACTCTCCAGGCAAGAATACTGGAGTGGGTTGCCATTTCCTTCTCCAATGCATGCAAGTGAAAGTGAAGTCACTCAGTCGTGTCGGACTCTTTGCAACCCCATGGATGATAGTCCATGGAATTCTCCAGGCCAGAATACTGGAATGGGTAGCCTTTCCCTTCTCCAGGGGACCTTCCCAACCCAGGGATCAAACCCAGCATTGAGGTGGATTCTTTACCAGCTGAGCCACAAGGGAAGCCCCAGCTGGGAAGTAGAGTTTCAATTTAGGGAAGGATTCTCCTGGTGTGTCATAAAGCTGAAGATGGGACTGTATCTCTTAAAGAATAATCAACATAAAACAGTAAAATAATAATAAAAATAGCTAAATTGCTAAATCTTTAACAAGTGTCAGTGTGGCACAGTGAAAGGTAAAGTAAGCCCTTCACCTTTTGACTCATGTGATTTCGGTCACACATACATGCAGGATGTACTGTTACCCTGGATGGGCCAGCTGAAGCTTGGAGAAGTTGCACATCTTGTCAAAGAAACTATTACAGAGGCCACATGATCACTGATTATTTTTTCCAGAAATAATGTATGCACAGAGTTTACAGACTTGTTTGGTTTACATTATTTTCACTTGGTTTTCCTTCTGACATGTTCACGGGGGTCTGCTCCAAGCACATCTTGCCTGCCATCTCGTGTACCTTTCATCAGAGAAACTAGAAAGTGTTATCTTCCCTGATAGCTCAGATGGTAAAGAATCCGCCTGCAGTGCAGGAGACCCAGGTTTGATCCCTGAATTGGGAAGATCCCCTGGAGAAGGGAATGGCTACCCAATCCAGGATTCTTGCCTGGAGAATCCCGTGAACAGAGAAGCCTGGCAGGGTACAGTCCATGGGGTTGCAAAGAGTTGGACACAACTGAGCGAATAATGCACACATCTTTAGAATATTGTCTACATCTTGGAAACAAGGAGTTCACATCTGGCCCTAAAGGCTGCCTCCATAATGTGTTCTGGGCCAAGGAAAGTTTCTTATCCAGGTAAATGGTGGATTGTGTAGAGAGGCCAATAGTCTCCAGTGTTCCCAAGGAGCCCTCCACATGGTTAGTCACTAAGACATTCATCACAAACCTCAGTCCCCATTCCCCCTCCTCACCGAAGTCACAGTACAGCCAGGCAGAGCCAGAGCGGGAGGTTCCTTCCTGGCCACTAGAGGCCAGCACGCCACAGCCGAGACCCTCCGAGCTGCAGGGCGCTGCTTCTCACATCATAAGGCCGGTTCATTCAAAAGGAGGGAAGTGTTACTAGAACATTTTCAGAAGGGAAAAAAAAAAAATATTTTCAGTGCCTACTCCTGAGACGCTCCTGGTTCTTAAGGCTTCCCAAGGCTTCTTTGCAAGTCCATGTCCTTGGGGGCGTCTGTCCAGTCTTCTCATAGCCCCATGAGCTCCTTTTCAGCATGATGCTTTGCTTCGTTCCCACTGGTGTTTGAAATAAAGCACAACTCTGAGTGTTCTCCCCCCGTCCAGGATTGTTTGATTTCCCAGAAGCCGTCATGAATGTTTCACCCCTTCCTCACTTCTCTTGAGGCTGAATGGCCCATCCCTCCCTGTCTCTTTCTGTTGTGTCTCCTCCTGCTGTGTTGCCCTTCTAGAAGGGGAGGGGGGTGTTGTGGCCTCAGAGGAGAAGGGAGAGCATATGGGAGAGGGCTTTTCCCAGCTGAGCACTGTGGTGCCCTGCTCCGGGCTCCCTTCGACTGGCCACTGGGACCCTTCTTCAGTGTTTGTTCTTGGAATTTTAAAGGATATTTGAGAAGATAGACTTAGAAAATACATACTGAAGTACTTAGGGTACAGAACCACAATGTAGGCAATTCAGTTTCATATGATTCAATGTGTGTATGTATAATCACTTGAGAGTAATAGGAGAGAGTCAGTGTGTGTGTGTGTGTGTGTGTGTGTGTGTGTGTGTGTATAAAATGAGAGTAATGGAAAGAGAGTGTGTATATATATATATGGGGGAGATTAGAGTACAATGATAAAGCAAATGAGGCAAGATGTTAACAATAAGTGACTAGGGGTAAAGGGCCAGCTCTTCTACCTACTATTCATGTTCTCACAATTCTATATGCTGAAAAATGACCTCCAAATACAATGTTAAATGTAAACTGTTAAAACCACTCTTTTGTTTAATTAAAAATTTTTTATTGATTTTGATTTTTTTCCTGCTGTTCTGGGTCTTTGTTACTGCACAGGCTTTCTCTAGTTGCGACAAGCAGGGGCTACTCTCTAGCTGCAGTATGCGAGTTTCTCACTGCGGTGGCTTCTCTTGTTGCGGAGCAGAGGCTCTAGTGCACATGGGCTCGGTAGTTGTGGTGCATGGATTTAGTTGCTTTGCGGCATGTGGGATTCTCTCGGATCAAGGATCGAATCTGTGTCTCCTGCATTGGCAGGCGGATTCTTTACCACTGAGCCACCAGGGAAGCCCCTGATAACTCTTTTTAAAATGAAATTTTTATGTGCAATCATCTTTTTAAACCACACTGTACACGTTTCCAGGAGGTGTGGCTTTGGGGTGACCCTGACACCCATGAGCTGATGGAAGGAGGGAAGGAGCAGCCATGGCCTGCCGCCTCCAATTGAGGTCTTCTGTGTCTCCTTTCTCACCCCCTCAGCCATCCACTCCTCAGGAAATGGGCCCCCTGGCTTCCCCAATCCTTCTCCCAGCTGAGTAGACATGGACGGAGGTTTTACACCCAGACGTGCGCCATCTCTTCTCTCCGGGGATCTGCTTTGACTGTCTTCCCAGGCAGCATGCAGCAGCCCTAGTAAGGCAACAACATGCAAGGGCTCCACGAAAGGCAGGCGGTACCACTTTCTTTTTTCAGTAGCTTGTTTTTCTGCTGTTACCTTCTGGGAGAGTGACCAAGGGGAAATAATTCAGATGCGACAAGGTGGTGGAGGCTAGGGCCTGTGTGTGAAATCAGTCAAAAACAGCCACAGATTTTTCCCATCCCTGCATATGTGCCCCTGTTCAGTGTGGCTGGGCAGATTTTTCCACACAGAGGTGGTCTTTATATTGCAGCCTTCCACTCCACTATTCTTGTCTGGAGAATCCCATTAACAGAGGAGCCTGGTGGGCTACAGTCCATAGGGTCTTACAAAGAGTCGGACATGACTGAGCTATGAAACCTACCTATATGTGGGCTGTCTTTGTGACCCAGCCACCTGACCCAAGCAGAGGCTCCAAAGCCCAAGCGCTTGAACTTGTCTTCTCACTGCATTTGGACCCCTGAGACCATCATGAGGATGAGCCAGAGCTAGCCCCTACTGGATGATGAGAGGCACCCGCATCAGTCCAGGCTGACACTGAGCCAGTTTCAGGAAACATGCATGAGGCCATCCGAGCCCATCCATGCCCTGCTGAGCCACCAGCTGGCCCCAGACACGGTGCGAGCTCAATCTAGGTCAGAGCAGTAGCCCAGGCAAAAAGAACTACCCTGCCAGATTTCAGAAGAGTCAGAAGGTATACCTATTTTTTTTTAATTGATTTATTTGGCTGTGCTGGGTCTTTGCTGTGGCACTTGGGATCTTTGTGGCATTTGAACTCTTAGTTGCCACCTGCGGGATCCATGAACAGTTCCCTGACCAGGGATCGAACCTAGGTCCCCTGCATTGGGAGTGCAATCGTAGCCACTGGACCACCAAGGAAATCCCTATACCCGTTTGTGGCTTTAAGTCACTCACTTCTAGGAGGGCTTGGTCTGCAGCAAAAGCTTACCACAGCAAGAGTGGTGTAGTTGGACAACGAAGCTCTTACTGCAGCGTCAGGCTGGACAGAGAGTCACCTGGCTTACCAGTGTTGTGCTTTACCCTGGCTTCACTCTTCATCAGCTGGTCCCCACCCAATTATTACTGGCCGAGATAAAGAACAAGAGAGTAGAGTGGCATGGACTATCATGATGAATTTATTTCTGAAATTTCTACTCGGTCTGACCTAGTATGCATTGTCGCGAAGGCTGGAAAATCATTGCTCTGAAAGGAATAGTCTGCTTTTCATTATAGGCTGCTGTTCTCTTTAAGAGACCAAACAGTTCAAAGTATATGTGGGCTGCTTATCTTGCAGACAAGTTCTATCCAGAGGGTGATATCTTTATCAAGAAGTAGTCAAGATGTAGATGAGTACCAGAGGGATTACTGGAAAAGCACCCTTCCGCTGTGTATTTCATAATAGCAGGGGCCCCATCTATTTCCACAGAGGGAAGGAGGCAGCAGCCAGAGAGGGTTTTGTAGTCCTGTGAATAAAGGTTTATTACTTTCCTCTGCCTTCCATCAATCAGCTCAGTGTTAGAAGTAAGTAAAAAGGAAAAAGCAAGCCTAATCTTTGTGTCTGCTCATAAAATAAAACTGGCAGAATATTCCCTCATTCCTGACCTTGAAAGTAAGTTTTTCAAAGTTGGATAAAACCAGGGAGCCTGATTTGATTAGACCCAGAAACCGGAAGAGAAAATCTTTCACTTTTAACCTCAGTTGAGGCATTTTTCCCCTAGCTGTCACAGTTCAAGTCACTGACCATTTATGAGCACCCACTCAGCACAGGGAGCAAGGCTGATGACGCAGAGAATGCAGAGATGGACGAGACATGTCTGCCCTTCCTGGACTCACAAAATAACAGAGAGCGAGCCCACATGCAACTAAAGGATGCTGGAATCAAATGACAAATGAATAAAGAAACAGGGATGGAACAGATTAATTCTGACCTCGGGGCCAGCCCAAGTTAACAGAGTAGGCAGACTCGGTGAAGGAACTTGGCTTTCTTGGGCAGAAATGGTGGGAAAGGTGGCTGCCTGACAGGTGAAAGAGCTGGAGATGCTGCCTTTGATCAAGAGGTGGAAGTTGTATCTTTGGAAGCCCCAGACTTGCTGCCCTTGGACTATTTGAAAAAGAAACAGCTTTATATCTTGTTTAAGTCACTGTTTCAAAAAAAAAAAAGTGGTATGTGGAGGTGTTCAAACAGGTACAAAGTTCCTGTTACAAAATAATTAAGTCCTGGAGATGTACAGTGTGGTTAACTATAGTTACTAACGTGTGTGTTAGTCTCTCAATCATGTCTGATTCTTTGTGACCCCATGGACTATAGCCCGCCAGGCTCCTGTGTCCATGAGGTTTTCCAGGCAAGAATAGTGGAGTGGATTTCCCTTCCATTCTCCAAGAGATCTTCGTGACCCAGGGATTGAACCTGCGTCTCCTGCATTGCAGACAGATTCCTCACTGCCTGAGCCACCCAGAAAGCACATAGTGACTAATACTGCAATGAAGATTTGAAAGCTGCTAAGAGGGTAGATCTTAAAGGTTCTCATGACAAGAAAACAACTTTTGTGACGAAATATGGTGATGGATGTTAACTAGACTTATTCTGGTGATCATGTCATAATAGCTACAGATATCAAATCATCATGTTGTCAACCTGGAACAAATATACTGTTATAATGTCCATGATACCTCCATTTAAAAAAGTGCTGGGAAGGGAATTCTAGACAAAGAATAGGACATAAGGAAAAGTGGAAAGCTAGGAAACATGTTAAGCAGAACAGAAACTGCAAGGGTCCTTTGAAGGCTGGATGCGTATTAGGGACAGGTTGTGGAAAGGGAAACGCTGAGAAGAGATTGTTGGAGATGTCAATGACAGTGACATGATGGAGGACCTGATTGTATACTTCAGATTGTATTTGAAAACATAATGTTTTCCTCACAGAGACTTTTCTCTGCTACTACCAGGGGCATGGGGACACTAGCGATTCAGATCACTACATCTAGTTTTAGGGCAGAAATCTGGTCCTCAGGGATGACTTGAATCTGGGCTGCAAGTTCATGGGAGGTTTGCTTCTGACTTTTTCTGACTCCTAGAGTAGTTTCCCTGGAGAAGGCAATGGCACCCCACTCCAGTACTCTTGCCTGGAAAATCCCATGGACGGAGGAGCCTAGTAGGCTGCAGTCCGTGGGGTCGCTGAGAGTTGAGCACAACTGAGCGACTTCACTTTCACTTTTCACTTTCATGCATTGGAGAAGGAAATGGCAACCCACTCCAGTGTTCTTGCCTGGAGAATCCCAGGGACGGGGGAGCCTGGTGGGCTGCCGTCTATGGGGTCGCACAGAGTCGGACACAACTGAAGCAACTTAGCAGCAGCAGCAGCAGAGTAGTTTCCTAGGGTCCTCACGCTGGACAGGCCATGGACACTGACTTTCATCTCCCAAGCCCTGAGAATCTGTCAAAGCAGAACTCGGCATCTCAGCTGCCCAGTCAGGATCACCCATGGCCCCCGAGAACCAGAGCAACCGCGATACCGTTGTTGCCTTTCCAAATTTCCTCTCCAACCAGTCTCTCTTCACTTTTTTGTTACCTACTTGTTGCTTTTCAGAAGTCTTAAAAAATCTTTTGTCCAGCTTTTCTGTCTGGAGCATTAGACCGAATTACCCAGTTATCCTTCCTGGGTGTGGAAGTTCTGCCGAGTTGCTCCTTTATTTATGATTAAAAAAAAAATCTGAAGTGGACTCTGAGCATTGCTGGGCCATTCCATTGCCTCCAGTACTTAATTCACTCCCTCTTTTTCTGAGATAATTAAAAATACCTTCTTCTTTCTCCTCAACTGTTCAACAGCCCTGCTGCCTCCTCACTCTCAGCTGGAGCTCCCAGTTTGAATTACACTGAAGAATGAGAAACCAAATGAAGAAAATGGCCCTATCTCTCCACCACTTGTCAGCTCTGTGGCGCTGCTCATGTGTTCTTCCTGTACCACAGACGAAATGTCTGAACCCCCACCAGGACCAGGTGGTCTAGTTATCCCCCTGTACCTCTCAGTAATTTTCTCCTGTCATTTTACTCTTTTCATGTATCACCCCTTTTTCTCTCTCTGTTGTATCATCGTAGAAACATGCCTACCGCATATTTAAGATGTCTCATTAAAAACACCCAACCCCATTTTTTTTTTAAACTGGCATTCCCAGATTCCAACACAATCCAGACATTTATTGCAGTTGCCAGCCAACTTATTTAGATTGTCTGTGGGATGGAGGGAAGAGAAGATCTTCATTTTAAAGATTTTATTCATTTATTTTGGCTGTGCTTCTCTTGTTGCGGAGCACAGGCTCTAGGCACATGTGCTTCCAGTAGTTGCAGCATGTGGGCTCAGTAGTTGTGGTGCATGGGCTTAGTTGCTCTGTGGCATGTGGGACCTTCCCAAACCAGGAATCGAACCCATGTCCCCTGCATTGGCAGATGGATTCCTGAACATGAGGCCATGAGGAAAGCCCCCAACCCTCTCTTAACCATGTATTCCCATTCAGCTAAGTAAAATTCCCTGAAGGATTCCTCTTTTGCTTTATTATTTTTTAATCCTTTCTCCTTTTTTAATTTGTAGGGCTGTTTCGAGTCTTAGTTGCAGCACATGGGGTGTTTCATCTTCCCTGCAGCATGCAAAATCTTCAGTTGCAGCGTGTGCTATCTAGTTCCCAGTGTGTCTGCATGTGTGCTCAGTCGTTGAAGTTGTGCCCAACTCTGTGTGACCCTATAGATTGTAGTTCCTTGACCAGGGCTCAACCTGGCCCCCCTGAGTTGGTAGTGTGGTGTCTTAGCCACTGGACCACCAGGGCAGTCCCTTGATTCTTCCTTAATCTCCCACTCTCTCATCAACAGATCTCTATTATGTTCTCTTCCCCAGCACTCTGCTGAAATCTCTCCTGGTATGGTTGTTCATGACCTCTATCTTGTTAAATCCAAAAGTAAGTTATCAAATGACTTTTAATAGAATAGATCTCTCTCACCTTTTAACTTTTTATTTATTATTTTTAGTTTTATTTTATTTTTTAACTTTACAATATTGTATTAGTTTTGCCATATATCAAAATGAATCCACCACAGGTATACATGTGTTCCCCATCCTGAACCCTCCTCCCTCCTCCCTCCCCATACCATCCCTCTGGGTCGTCCTAGTGCACCAGCCCCAAGCATCCAGTATCGTGCATCAAACCTGGACTGGTAACTCATTTCATATATGATATTATACATGTTTCAATGCCATTCTCCCAAATCATCCCACCCTCTCCCTCTCCAACAGAGTCCAAAAGACTGTTCTATACATCAGTGTCTCTTTTGCTGTCTCGTATACACGGTTATTGTTACCATCTTTCTAAATTCCATATATATGTGTTAGTGTACTGTATTGGTGTTTTCCTTTCTGGCTTACTTCACTCTGTATAATAGGCTCCAGTTTCATCCACCTCATTAGAACTGATTCAAATGTATTCTTTTTAACGGCTGAATAATACTCCATTGTGTATATGTACCACTGCTTTCTTATCCATTCATCTGCTGATGGATATCTAGGTTGCTTCCATGTCCTGCTATTATAAACAGTGCTGCGATGAACATTTGGGTACACGTGTCTCTTTCAATTCTGATTTCCTCAGTGTGTATGCCCAGCAGTGGAATTGCTGGGTCATAAGGCAGTTCTATTTCCAGTTTTTTAAGGAATCTCCACACTGTTCTCCATAGTGGCTGTACTAGTTTGCATTCCCACCAACAGTGTAAAAGGGCTCCCTTTTCTCCAGACCCTCTCCAGCGTTTATTGCTTGTAGACTTTTGGATCGCAGCCATTCTGACTGGCGTGAAATGGTACCTCATAGTGGTTTTGATTTGCATTTCTCTGATAATGAGTGATGTTGAGCATCTTTTCATGTGTTTGATAGCCATCTGTATGTCTTCTTTGGAGAAATGTCTGTTTAGTTCTTTGGCCCATTTTTTGATTGGGTCATTTATTTTTCTGGAGTTGAGTTGTAGGAGTTGCTTGTATATTTTTGAGATTAGTTGTTTGTCAGTTGCTTCATTTGCTATTATTTTCTCCCATTCTGAAGGCTGTCTTTTCACCTTGCTTATAATTTCCTTTGTTGTGCAGAAGCTTTTAAGTTTAATTAGATCCCATTTGTTTATTTTTGCTTTTATTTCCAATATTCTGGGAGGTGGGTCATAGAGAATCCTGCTGTGATGTATGTTGGAGAGTGTCTTGCCTATATTCTCCTCTAGGAGTTTTCTAGTTTCTGGTCTTATGTTTCGATCTTTAATCCATTTTGAGTTTATTTTTGTGTAAGGTGTTAGAAAGTGTTCTAGTTTCATTCTTTTACAAGTGGTTGACCAGTTTTCCGAGCACCACTTGTTAAAGAGATTATCTTTAATCCATTGTATATTCTTGCCTCCTTTGTCAAAAATAAGGTGTCCATATGTGCGTGGATTTATCTCTGGGCTTTCAATTTTGTTCCATTGATCTATATTTCTGTCTTTGTGCCAGCATACTGTCTTGATGACTGTGGCTTTATAGTAGAGCCTGAAGTCAGGAAGGTTGATTCCTCAAGTTCCATTCTTCTTTCTCAAGATTGCTTTGGCTATTCGAGGTTTTTTGTATTTCCATACAAATTGTGAAATTATTTGTTCTAGCTCTGTGAAGAATACCATTGGTAGCTTGATAGGGATTGCACTGAATCTATAAATTGCTTTGAGTAGTACACTCATTTTCACTATATTGATTCTCAGCAATTATATGCCAATAAAATGGACAATGTGGAAGAAATGGACAAATTCTTAGAAAAGTACAACTTTCCAAAACTGGACCAGGAAGAAATACAAAATCTTAACAGACCCATCACAAGCACAGAAATTGAAACTGTAATCAAAATCTTCCAGCAAACAAAAGCCCAGGTCCAGATGGCTTCACAGCTGAATTCTACCAAAAATTTAGAGAAGAGCTAACACCTATCCTACTCAAACTCTTCCAGAAAATTGCAGAGGAAGGTAAACTTCCAAACTCATTCTGTGAGGCCACCATCAACCTAATACCAAAACCTGACAAAGATCCCACAAAAAAAGAAAACTACAGGCCAATATCACTGATGAACATAGATGCAAAAATCCTTAACAAAATTCTAGCAATCAGAATCCAACAACACATTAAAAAGATCATACACCATGACCAAGTGGGCTTTATCCCAGGGATGCAAGGATTCTTCAATATCTGCAAATCAATCAATGTAATACACCACATTAACAAATTGAAAAATAAAAACCATATGATTATCTCAATAGATGCAGAGAAAGCCTTTGACAAAATTCAACATCCATTTATGATAAAAACTCTCCAGAAAGCAGGAATAGAAGGAACATACCTCAACATAATAAAAGATATATATGACAAAGCCACAGCAAACATTATCCTCAATGGTGAAAAATTGAAAGCATTTCCTCTAAAGTCAGGAACAAGACAATGGTGCCCACTTTCAACCATTACTATTCAACATAGTTTTGGAAGTTTTGGCCACAGCAATCAGAGAAGAAAAAGAAATAAAAGGAATCCAAATTGGAAAAGAAGAAGTAAAATTCTTACTGTTTGCAGATGACATGATCTTCTACATAACTTTTTATTTTAAAATAATTTTAAACTTGCAAAAACATTGAAAGATAGAACAAGACTCAGTACTTTATACCAAGAGGCACATAATGTCAGTTTGTCCCATTATTTGGGCAAAATGATCACTTTTGAAGTTATTATTCCATCTACATTTATTCGTTGATATTAGTTAGCATGTAAAAAAGAGCTTTTTCTATTTATCTATTGATATCATGGGTTTTTGTTTTATTCATTTGGTTATTATCCATTCACATCATGATATATTTTGATGTGAAATTGTCCCAGATTTGGCCAGTGGAATCCTATTCAGGCTGACTTCTGTGTACTTTCTTACTTTCTGGCACATATACACAAAATAATATTTGCAGCTCATCTGATACTTCCTATATCCTAGCCCTGGAATCAGTCATTTGTATAAGGATCCTTGATTCTTTTTAGTGAAAAATGATATTTAGAAATAAAGATCTGGTGCTCGATGCTGTCACTGCCATTGTGGTATTTTGCTTCCCTTACAGTGGAGACCACTGAAAGAATTGGAGTTCATGCCAATTCGCCATCAGCATACTCTTCCTGGTCTTTACTCAATCCATATTTATATCTATCTCCTGTCTTCAATACTGAGACACCTGGCTCCCAATACCATACGTATATTTACTCATTTGGTCAACCCTACAATACACGGTGAAAGGTTTCAGAATTTCAAACCCACACCATTAAGAAAATCAACATGAAACTCATCCACTGAAGTTCAAGGTTAGTTTGCAGTTCTTTTTGTCTTTAGATTGAAGCTAAATTGTCAAAGGGACTTCCCAGGTGGCACCAGTGGTAAAGAACCTGCTTGCCAATGCAAGAGCTGAAGGGGCATGGATTCAGTCCCTGGGTCAGGAAGATCCCCTGGAGGAAGGCATGGCAACCCACTCCAGTGTTCTTGCCTGGAGAATCCCATGGACAGAGGACCCTGGCAGGCTACAGTCCATAGGATCACACACAGTCAGAAACAACTGAGGTGACTTAGCATGCATGCATAAATTGTCAAAGAACCATGTCCAAAAGTTAACATCTCTTCTCAACTGTGTTCTGTGAAGCCACATTTACACCATGGGGATTGTCAAATACTGCCAGTAAGTACTTTGTTCCCTCCAGAGTGACTTTTTTTTTTTTTTTGCTGTGCCATGGGGCGTATGGGAATCCTTGTTCCCCAACTCGGGATTGAACCATACCCCCTGCAGTGGAAGCACAAATTCCTAACCTAAGGACCTGCAGGGAAGTACCCCCCGCCACTCCCAGTGATATTTGTTAAACATTTTCAGCATACTTTCACTAATTCCCTCATATTTTCAGACCCCAAACCTAAGAGGTATCCTCGCTGACTCTCTTTCTTATATCTCTTATCAGATCCATTGAATTATATATGTAATCTAGCTACTTCTGTTATGGACTGAATGTTTGCATCTCCCCTAAAACTTACTTAATCTCTATTTATCTTCCTAATGGCTACCTCAAACATTGACTGTTCTCTTCAAATCTTCTTTCTTTTCAGCATATTTAATAGTCACAGAGAATATTTGTTTTGCTTTCTTAGCTTCCCAGAATCTTTAGAACACCCATTCTATGCTCCAATCTCCATAAAGGATAAGCCAGAACCATGTTTTGTGCCGATTAGAAGAGGTGCCCTCTCTGGGGGAGGCAGTCCCATGGGCTCACAATCAAATGTGAGCACAGTACTTTTATGTGATAAAATGATATGGTTACTGGTATAATGATATGGTTCCTGGTTTACTAAGAAGGTAAGGCCCATCAAATAATTCCCATACACTGATGACCTTATCCCTCCCTCCTTCCTTCCTGCCTTGGAGGAAAACACTGTTTCTAATGGCTTCCATCAAGGCTGACTGCTCTGCCCAGGTGCTTCTTCATATCTGTGTTACAGCTCCATTACACTCCCTCTCTCTGGAATCCTGATCTTCAGTTTGCTTTCTCCCCTCTGAATATAAATAGGTTCAGATTGCTCTGATCCTAAGGAATTCTTCTCTTGACATCATGACCATCTCTTCCAACCCTGAAAAACAAATGCCTTACCTATTCCTTGACCTCCCACCAGGGCTTTGAGACCAGATTCTACCTGAAAGCTATGTCATCAGCCCGTGATGTTCTTCACATTATCTTTGACTTTTGTGCCGGGCTGCCCCTCACCCCCGCCCCAATAGATGTTCTATTCTTCTCAAATACTTCATTGTGTGGCTTCCAGACCAGCCCTTGTTTCTGATTTCCTCCTTATCCCTTCGATTGTTGCTTGTGCTTTCTTGATTCCTCTTCTCTCTCTTCCTGACCCTTGAATGTTGGAATTCCCCATCATTCTGTCTTCAGGAAGTCTCCCTTTTTTACTTTCAACAGTCTCTGATGCAATGAGTTGATTCCTGTATCATTAACTCCCACTTCCAAGCCAGTATATTATCATGTGTACATTTCTACTTACTTTTATCAATATAGGCCATATTTCTTATTTCTGCATACATTTACCACTGGCATCTCAGACTCAACCTAACTGTATCCTAACTGCATCTCAGACTCGACCTAACTGTATCCTAACTGCATCTCAGACTCAACCTAACTGCCTGGTTTCATCAGAGACATAGAACCACTAGGAAAGCACATATATATTATTTATTATAGGGAATTGATATCTTGCCCTTGTTGATGTTGGTAAATGTTTTCTGTGAGGTTTGGCGTCTACACTGGATTCTGACACTTGAAGTCAGCAGGGTAGGCAATTAACAAGGGAAGATAGCTGTAAAATGGGGGTGGATCAAAGGACCAATAGGAACCCGTGAGAAAGGACTAGAGCCTGCGTCAGTGTCTTACGGCCTGTCCCTACAACTTTGATGATGTGGGTGTCCTACAGGAGAAGCTAGCATCTTTTACTATGAAGTTAACCATACACCAAGTCCAGGAGTCAGAAAAGCAGCAGGTGGATAAAGGTGCAAAGTGGAGCACCTGTGGGCCCAGCTGCCACCGAATCCCAAGTACTGAGCCAATACATAAGTGACAATGCATGAACTGCAGCATTGCCTGGGGCCTCTGCACTGACCTTCCAAGTATCGGGTTGGCCAAAAAGTTCATTTGGGTTTTTTTCCATACCATGTTAAGGAAAAGCCTGAATGAACTTTTTGGCCAACAGAGTATCTAGTGACCAATTGTAACCAGAAACATTCAGAGAAAGGAATTCTGGGACATACAGATTCATCTAGGCAAATGGATATATTACAAAGCCACCACAGTGTTCAAAATTGGATTTATAACCTTCCGTCATACTCTTCCTGGAAAAAGTGCTCTTTCTAACCCCTCCTATTTCAGGATTACCATCACCATCCTTCTAGTTGTCTATTCAAAGAACTTGTGAATCACCCCTACCTTTTTTCTCTTACCATCCCAGTCCCCTCCCACTCCTGCCATATCTAGCCACCAAGTTAGCAACCAAGTATTGGTAATCCTAACTCATCAATTTTTTTCACATTTATCCTCTTCATGTGATCCCATATCTTAACCATGGGCCATGGTCATGGTCATGAAGTAGAAGCACTTGCCCCTGTGCCTCCAGTCCCTCCCGACCCCATTCACCTTTCATATAACCACCAGGATGAACATTCCAAAATTTAGATATAATCACTTCATTTCCTTAACATAATACCTTCCATAGATCTTGTAATCTGTAGAAAGAGTGAAAACTCCCAAACATGTGGATTGGATTTTTTGATTTACAGTGCTGTGTTAATTTCTGTTGTACAGCAGAGATTCAGTTATAAGCAATCCTTGCTATAAGGTGAACTCTATATACTTGCCCATTGGCTTGCATGGGTCAGTGGAATCTTGACTGATGTGATGTGAACAGACTTTCAATGTGCTTATATGGTTTGGGTCCCCCTCTCTGGCTTCAGCTGCTGTCAAGAGAAATACCTGCCCATAAGTTATGCTCCATGCAGGTGACTATAGGTCCCATAGTAAGACACATGGAGCAGAATTGGTCTGTAGCCTGGTGCCAAGCCCACCTTAACCCAAGCAGGTCCAGCAAAATCGAACCCAAATAAGCCAAACCTCAGCTTACCTACCTGTGAGTATGAAAACAATGCTTGTTGTCATAAGCTACTAACATTTGGGGGGTTTTCATTACACAGCATTACTGTAGCAATTGTTGAGTAACACGTGTCACATATAAGCTCTCCACAATCTGAAATGAGACAGACTTCTAATGCCAATCTCAAGCCATTTTCTCCCATATGCTTCTAGTAATACTTGTTGCCATGTATTGAGCACCTTGTTTTCATGTCAGGTTAACTTGCTGAGGTGCCCAGCTAGTGAGTGAGGAGCAGAGCTAAGATTCTTATATGTCATAGTCCAGGGCAGTGCGTGCTGTTGTCACACTTCCAGTCTGCGAATCTGTTCTCCAGCCACAGAGTTGCTTGGGACTCTCCAAACATGCTTCTAACATGAAGTCTGTATTTCTCTGTTCTACTTTTGTAGGTCAAGTTTCAGGCTCTCTTTAGTGTATAATTTGATGCCATTAATATTGACTAATATTTATTGAGTACTATGTTCCAGGCACTTTTCTAAGTTACTGATTTACTCTTCACAATGACCCTTTGTGATGTGTAGTCTTATTATCACTATTACATTGACTCAATGGACATGAGTTTGAGGAAACTCCAGGAGATAGTGAAGGATAGGCAGGCCTGGCATGCTGCAGTCCATGGGGTTGCAAGGAGTTGGACACGACTTAGTGACTGGACAATAGCAACAATAGGAGGAAGCTGAGCACAGAGAGGCAAAGTCACTTTGCAAGATCACACAGGGAATCACAGATCTGGAATTGAAATTCAGTTTGACTCTAGAGCCTCTGCTCTTAAGCACTCTACTGGATCTCCATCCACTAATGTGAGGTGTCTGTGACCCTGTACTACTGTGCACGTACTTGGATTACAGCTCTGCATATTTCAACATGATTATTTAGACTACTGTTTCCCCCACATCACTGCAAACTTTTGGAAGTCAAGGACTCAATCTTAGGTGTCCTTACATGTCGAGTACCTGGTAAGTGACTGGCCCATAGCTACTGTTCACTAAGTGTGATTGCTGTTTGCTGTTGAACTGCTTTGTCATCAGTCAGATTTCCTCCCAGACTGCCAGAGAACTGGTCCAAATTGCCTTTCTCTGAAAACTGAAAGTGACACAACAGATTTTGAAAGTGATTTATAGAAAATCGTGTATTTCATACAGTTGGAAAAGATACAATGATAGGAATTTTTCAAATTTCCTCTCCAGCACTTGTCTTTGAAACATCAAACAATCCACAAATCATGACCAAGAGCCTCCTGTGCATCAAAAAGAGGCCAACCACTTGTATTGGGTTGGCCAAAAAGTTTATATTTCCATCTAATTCTGTAAGATGTTAGGGAAAAATACGATGAATATTTTGGCCAACCCAATACTGCTGCTGCTGCTAAGTCACTTCAGTCGTGTCCGACTCTTTGCGACCCCATAGATGGCAGCCCACCAGGCTCCCCCATCCCTGGGATTCTCCAGGCAAGAACACTGGAGTGGGTTGCCATTTCCTTCTCCAGTGCATGAAACTGAAAAGTGAAAGTGAAGTCGCTCAGTCGTGTCCGACCCTCAGTGACCCCATGGACTGCAGCCTTCCAGGCTCCTCCGTCCATGGGATTTTCCAGGCAAGAGTACTAGAGTGGGGTGCCATTGCCTTCTCTGAACCCAATACTAGAAGTGGAAAACTAATTACTTTGTGCTCTGATGGCAGTGTTTTATTTTTCTCAGATGCAGTCTTGTTTTTGTGTCTTTGAGCCAGTGGGATCAATGAATATGGAAAGAAGTGAAGATAAAATAAAAATTTTACCTGGCAGGCTTTTCTGGAAGCTTCAATGACTCTGGGAGAGTTTATTGATTCTTAGAGAAAAATTACCATTCTCTTTTAAGGAAGGGTGAAACAAAGGAGGATTTAGTGAATAAAAGGATTTAGAGCAATTAGCATAGCTTTTTAAAAATCCAGGATTATCTCTATTGATTAGACTGCCTTAGAATTGTTGACAGCAATGGAAATTACATATGTGAACTTGACAGGAGTTAGGTCTGTGAACCAAGACTAACCTTTTTGAAGAAAAAAGTCCAGGGTTGAGAGAATTCAGTCATGAAAGTGAAGCCAGAGTTTCTGAAGGTTTCAAAGTACAGTGGGAAATAATGTTATCTTTTCTTTATAAAGGTTAGGTACTCAGGCATGCACTGAGATTTTCGAGACCAAGTACAAAGCACCTGGTTAAAACACTAATCAAAACAGAAAGAGAAACTAGAGGCAATATTTATTCAACCTCTTAAATCTATGAAAGGGAACAGAGAAGGTAAGTCTCATTCTTCTTAAAGTTCAGGGTTCATTAGTGGGTTATTTTCTTTCAGCAAATGTATGAATATTTTTATTTGGTGGTGGTACATTTTAAGCAGATTCCTTGTCCTACCTAAATGAAAAAACTGAATACAATAGGATTCAAATATTTCAGCCCAGTTCATCAACAACAACAACAAAATACAGGTAACATTTTCTTTCTTAGTGTTGACTTCTCACCAGTTCTATATGAATCTAGTCAATGAAAAAAGTGATTTTTGAATGGCCAAAAGTGATTTGGTTGGTCAAATACTGCCTGGGTTTAAGAGAATTAAAATGCACATTTCCGTATCACAATACATTTTCTTATATGAACAACAGAATGGTTTGTAACCCAAATGTGGGGAATGCAACTGACGAAAAGTAAATCTCAAGATTGAAGCAGGAATAAATATAATGATGAAAAACATAATTGAGGCAGGAAAGCATAGAGCTCAGTATTTTGTTAGATAGGGTACTTAAAAAAATTATTTACATATGTAAAGAGAAAGATGAAAGATGGTACATTGGTGGTTCTTTTTGTGGTGTTATAGCATAGGATGAATGGTATGCAGTTAGGGCCCATGTAAAGTCACATTCTAACAAACAGGAAGGGTTGGCTTTCAGTGCAGGCCTGCATTCGCAGTATAAGTAAGGCATCATTTCCTCAAAACACACACACTCATCTCTTCCATTGCACAGCCACACCTGTTTGCTGTATATGCATTCATTTATTCATGCATATGTATTATATCTGGATAATATGTTTGGTCGAGGACACAGTAACTGTTCTCTTAGCCCCAAACTTGTCACTCTCACCATCTTTCCTTTTGGAGTGGAAGTCGCCATCTGTTTTGCTTTTAGACCTGGGCCCCAAGAACAGGCTTACATCCCCTGAAACCTGCCCTCTGGAGAGTCCCACTTGGGTCCTCCTTTGGTCACAGCACTCACCAGTAGGTGAGGAGTCTGTGGGACCAAGGAGATCCACCCACCGAGAAGCTCAGTCTCTCGAAAGCTTGTGTCCATTGACAGCCCATTCCCCTAGCCTTCTAGACCAAACTCTGAAATCAGGGCCAGTTTCATAGGCCTGTCCCCTGTGCAGTCATACGGGGCGCTGTGCTCAGAGAGGTCCACCCTACACAGGGAACTATATTCAGTATCCTGTGACAAACCATAATGGAAAAGAATGTGAAAAAGAATGTGCATATGTACACACACACACACACGTATAACTGAATCACTTTGTTTACACAACATTGTAAATCAACTATACTTGAAAATATTTTTTATTATTTTTAAAAACTACTTATTTGGCTGCATCAGGTCTTAGCTGGGGCATGCAGAATCTTCGCTGCCTTGTGTGGGATCTTTTAGTTTTAGCATGCAGGATCTTTAATCACAGCCTGTGAACTTTTCATTGAGGCATGTGAGATTAGTTCCCTGATGAGGGATCAAACCCAGGCCCCCTGTATTGGGAGCATGGAGTCTTAGCCGCTGGACCAAGCAAGTCCCTAAATTTAAAAAAATAAAAATAATAAAGGTCCCACCATGATTTAGTGCTCTGCTGTTACTGTCTTGAAATTCTTAGTAATTTGATTTTCGACCTTGTGTTTGGTGGAGGAAGTCTGGTGGGACAGCGGATGAGCACATGAGCAGAGGAGATAGGCTATATTTCCCATATGATCTGTCTCTACTGCTCAGTGCCACCACTCTAGCAAGTAACATTTGCACTGCCCCATGAACACAGAATTCTGTGGGACTACATGCATGGGAGTTTAGTGGGATGCAAAGCAACTATGGGGTGAGTGTCTTACATCTGTGACTAAGGAAGTAAGGGCACAAACAGCCTGGAGAGACCAGGCTCACCTTTCAAACTAGATCTACTTCAGAAAAGAAGGAGCTTCTAAGAAAGCACGAATGACCAAGGAACCCTATGGAACCCATATCCTTTCCTACTCATTTATTTTCCTGTATTAACAAACTACTGTTGCTGAAAATGAAGACATAGATGGAAAGGGAAAAACATGTCATTCCTACTCCTTTTTTTTTCTACCTGAAGGTAGAGAGTACTGGTAGAAGGTGTGTATGTCAAGAAGCAAAATAGAAATGGTTGAGTTAATTTGGCACAGGCTTTCCATTGTTCTGTAAGAATGAAATACAGATGTATATATACTGGTTATAAAATAGGACTTACATAATTTTGGTATTCTTCATAGGAGTTAAAAGCTTTTGTATTTGCATTTCAAACTGGCATTGCACAATATAAAGATGGATGGTAAAACTCATGATAAGAATTTTAAATTTTAATTTTTCTTTACTTAGAGTGGCATTAAATAGCAAGTAAAGAACACCGTGGTACATTGAGAGAGACCATGGAAAAAAGGAACAAGCTTTATATTTTAGGACCTTTAGCACTTTTTTCCTGCTTTGTGTGGCTTTTCATTTCGCACTGGGCCACACGTATGGTGTAACCAGTCCTGCTCAGGCTATCTAGGACCCAAGAACCGCTTGCCTAAAGTGTTCTTACCCCTCTTCCAGCCCTTTTCCTCAGATGCATCTTCTTGCGGGCAGCCTGTCTCATTTCTCTGTGCACCCCTAAGTGAGGGGAGCCCAAAAGGTAGCTGTTGGCATAGCTCTGGAAAGAGCTGGAGCTTGCAGGCAGGGACACACACTGTAGGCCGCTGTGTTTGGGTTGCTCATTACATGGCAAGAGAAAACAAGAACACAGACACTGTCTTCTTCTTTTCTGTTTCCTTCACTAAACTCTGGGTGCACGTGGCCCCTTGTTTTTCCCATTATCTTTCCACCTCCTAGCGCACAGCAGGATTCAGACTGCTGCTGCTGCTAAGTCACTTCAGTTGTATCCAACTCTGTGCAACCCCATAGACGCAGCCCACCAGGCTCTGCTGTCCCTGGGATTCTCCAGGCAAGAACACTGGAGTGGGTCAGGATTCAGACTAGATACTCAATAAGTACTTGATAAGTTAGTGAATGAATGAATGAACATATGAACAGGAAAGTCCCTGCCTTCAATCGTGTAACATCTACAGTGGGCAAACCATGAGGTTAAATTAGATTATAGGTACTTTTTTAAAAAATGAATGACTGAATAAAGATAAGGTGCTGTAGGCTCACAGAAAAGGGGCCCTCGACTCAGCTTTGTTAGTGTCTAGGCCAGCAGTCTTCAGCGTTAGGTGAACATGAGAATGATGTAGGATTTTTTTTTTTTATTGGAGGATAATAGCTTTACAATGATATGGTGGTCTCTGCCATACATCAGTGAGAATCAGTAATAATGTTTTTTATACACACACACACACACACACACACATATATATATATATATATACACACACACACACATCCCCTCCCTCTTGAGCCAAGCTGAGTAATTACAATTTAATTGGTCAGTGCTGGATCAATTAAAATCAGACTTCCTAGGCGTGGCACCCAGATAGCAACACTTTTCTAAAGCTCCGCAAGCAATTCCAAGATGAAGCCCAAGCTGAGGACCACAGGTCTAAACTGGGTTATGAAAAATGTGCGGAATCGAAGCAAAAGGTGGTAGGGGCAGCCAGGGTGGGACAATGACATAGCAAGAGAAGAGAAAGTGGACCAGAGGGTAAGGAACTTTACATTCCTTGGGTCTCATTTATCTCACCTGTAAAATACGGCTAAGAATGTTGAGCTCATGGGGTTGTTGTAAGGATTAAAGAGTTGATGCCTGTGAAGTTCCCAGTTCATAAGAGATGTCCAATAATACAGAAGTTAGAAGTTTCATGTGTGCAGTGCTTGAGGATTTGTGTTTTCTGTGAATGTTGTTTGGAGTGTGGAGAATCTACCCACACTTCTGAGCATTTCTCCAAGAGGCCAAGGGCATGCTGAAGGGCTCCTTGCAAGTCGTGTCTGGAAGCAGAAGCCAAAGCTTTCTCCCAAGGCTCAACAGGCCCCTAGCCTCTTTGTGTTTCCTGGTGGCGAGATTCCTTATAAATAATTAGTTTCTGCTCTATTCTTAACATTTTTCTCTTTGTTAACCTGATTTTCAACTTAGTTCCTCTGCCTCAGCTCAGTGCATTCCATCTGTGTTCTTTAAGAAAAACAAGGAAAGGCATTTCCATCAGCATTTCTCAATAGCCTGAATGACTCTGGCATGTTTCATTTTGGTTTGGGGTCTGGGGATGGGATGTGGGGGTTTCAGAGGGTCATGCAGTTAGTTGAGTCTGTATAAATAGGATGGAGTGCATGGATCCCAGGTAACAATTTGTGCTAAATCCTTTGATTCAAACCTTCTAGGATTCAGTTGAGTGAGTTGGGCCAGCCCAAATCTAAAGGATTGAGATGCATGCAGTTTCCCTGGTAGGCCAAGATGGTGCCTGTTTTTGTTCAGTCACTAGTCATGTTCGACTCTTTGTGACCCCATGGACAGCAGCACCCCAGGCTCCTCTGTCCTCCACTATCCCACATAGTTTGCTCTAATTCATGTCCATTGAGTCAGGGATGTTATTAACCATCTCATTCTCTTCTACCCCCTTCTCCTTTTTCCCTCAATCTTTCTCAACATCAGGGTCTTTTCCAGTGAGTTGGCTCTTCACATCAAGTGGACAAAGTATTGGAGTTTCAGCTGCAGCATCAGTCCTTCCAATGAATATTCAGGGTTGATTTCCTTTAGGATTGACTGCTTTGATCTCCTTGCAGTCCAGGTGACTCTCAAGAGTCTTCTCTAGCACTACAATTTGAAAGCATCAGTTCTTTGGCACTCAGCCTTCTTTATGGTCCAACTCTCAAATCCATACATTACTACTGGAAAAACCATAGCCTTGACTAGATGGACCTTTGTTGGCAAAGTGATGTCTCTGCTTTTTAATACGCTGTCTAGGTTTGCCATAGCTTTCCTTCAAGGGTCTTTTAATTTCATGGCTGCAGTCACTGTCTGTGGTGATTTTGGAGCCCTAGAAAAGAAAATCTGTCACTACTTCCACTTTTTCTGCTTCTATTTGCCGTTAAGTGATGGGACCACATGCCATGATCTTAGATCTTTAAATGTTGTATTTCAAGCCAGTTTTTTTCACTCTCCTCTTTCACTCTCATCAAAAGGCTGTTTAGTTCCTCTTCACTTTCTGCCATTAGAGTGGTATCATCTGCATATCTGAGGTTGTTGATGATTCTTCCAGTAATCTTGATTCCAGATTGTGCTTCCTTCAGCCTACCATTTCACATGATGTACTCTGCATAGAAGTTAAATAAGCATGGTGACAATATACAGCTTTGTCATACTCCTTTCCCAATTTGGAACTAGTCTGTTGTTCCACATCTGGTTCTGTTACTTCTTGACCCACATACAGGTTTCTCAGGATACAGGTAAGGTGATCTGGTATTCCCATCTCATTAAGAATTTTCCAATTTGTTGTGATTGAAACAGTCAAAGGCTTTACCATAGTCAATGAAGCAGAAGTGGATGTTTTTTGAAGTCACTTCCTTTCTCCATGATCCAACAAATGTTGGCAGTTCAGTCTCTGGTTCCTCTGCCTTTTCTAAACCCAGCTTGTACATCTGAAAGTTCTTGGTTCATGTACTGCTGAAATCTAGCTTGCAGGATTTTGAGCATAACCTTGCTAGTGTATGAAATGAGCGCAGTTGTATGGTAGTTTGAACATTTTTTGGCATTGCCTTTTCTTGGGATAGGAATTAAAACTGACCTTTTCCAATCCTATGGCCACTACTGAGTTTTCCACATTTGCTGACATATTGAGTGCAGCACTTTAACAGCACCATCTTTTAGGATTTTTAACTAGCTCAGCTGAAATTCCATCACCTCTACTAGCTTTGTTCATAGGAATACTTCCTAAGGCCCACTTGACTTCACACTCCAAGATGTCTGGCTCTCAGTGAGTGATCATACCATCGTGGTTATCCGAATAATTAGGATCTTTCTTGTACAGTTCTTTTGTATATTCTTGCCATCTCTTCTTAATCTCTTCTGCTTCTGTTAGGACCTTACTGTTTCATGCCCATCCTTGCATGAAATGTTCCCTTGATATCTCCAATTTTCTTTAAGAGATCTCTAGTCTTTCCCATTCTGTTGTTTTCCTCTATTTCTTTGCATTGTTCACTTAAGAATGCTTTCTTATCTCTCCTTGCTATTCTCTGGAACTCTGCATTCAGTTAAGTATATCTTTCCCTTTCTCCCTTGTCTTTTGCTTCTCTTCTCTCCTCAGCTATTTGTAAAGCTTCCTCAGGCAACTACTTTGCCTTCTTTCATTTATTTTTTTTTGGGATAGTTTTGGTCACTGCCTCCTATACAGTGTTATGAACTTCTGTCCATAGTTCTTCACGCACTCTGTCTACCAGATCTAATCCCTTGAATCTATTGGTCACCTCCATGGTATAATCATAGGGGATTTGATTTAGGTCATACCTGAATGGCCCAGTGGTTTTCCCTACTTTCTTCAATATAAGCCTGAATTTTGCAATAAGGAGCTGATGGTCTGAGCCACAGTCAGCTCCAGGTCTTGTTTTTACTGACTGTATACAGCTTCTCCATCTTCAACTGCAAGGAACATTATCAGTCTGACTTTGGTATTGACTATCTGGTGATGTCCATGTGTAGAGTCATCTCTTGTGTTGTTGGAAAAGGGTGTTTGCTATGACCAGTATATTCTCTGGACAAAACTCTGTTAGCCTTTGCCTTGCTTCATTTTGTAGTCTAAGACCAACCTTGCCTGTTATTCCAGGTATGTCTTGGCTTCCTACTTTTGCATTCCAATCCCGTCTGATGAAAAGGACATCTGTTTTTGGTGTTAGCACTAGAAGATGTTGTAGGTCTTTGTAGAACCTGTCAAGTCCAGCTTCTTCAGAATCAGTGGTTGGGCCATACACTTTGATTATTGTGATGTTGAATGGTTTGCCCTGAAAACAAACCTAGATCATTCTGTCATTTTTGAGATTGTATCCAAGTACTGCATTTCAGACTCTCTTGTTGACTATGAGGACTACTCCATTTCTTCTAAGGGATTCTTCCCCACAGTAGTAGATATAATGGTCATCTGAATTAAGTTTGCCCCATTCCTGTTCATTTTAGTTCACTGATTTCCTAAAATGTCAATGTTCAATCTTGCCATCTCGTGCTTGACCATGTCCAATTTACCTTGGTTCATGGACTTAACATTCCAGGTTCCTATGCAATGTTGTTCTTTATAGCATCAGATTTTTCTTTCATCACCAGACACATCTACAAGTGAGTGTCATTTCCACTTAGGTCCAGACACTCCATTCTTTCTGGAACTGTGAGTAGTTGTCCTTCACTCTTCCCTAGTAATAAATTGGACACCTTTTGACCTGGGGGGCTCATCTTCCAGTGTCATATCTTTTTGCATTTTCATACTGTTCATGGGGTTTTCAAGGCAAAAGAATACTGGAGTAATTTGCTATTCTCTCCTCCAGTGGACCACATTTTGTCAGAACTCTTGACTGTGACCCATCTGTTTTGGGTGGCCCTGCATGGAATGGTTCATAACTTCATCGAGTTACACAAGCCCCTTCACCACAACAAGGCTGTGATCCATGAAGCAGGGAAGATGGTCCCTGTGCTGTGTGCTTAGTCGCTCAGTTGTATCCAACTCTTTGTGACCCCATAGACTGTAGCCCACCAGGCTCCTCTGTCCATGGGGATTCTCCAGGCAAGAATACTGGAGTGAGTTGCCATGTCCTCCTCCAGGGGATCTTCCCAACCCAGGGATCGAACCCAGATCTCCCACATTGCAGACAGATTTTTTGTCATCTGAGTTTGGGCAGTGCTTCTTAAGCTATCTGTGGTCAGTTATCAGATATTAAAAAAATTTCAGCCAGTAGCCTATCGATACTTTTGAAAAATTACAATAAAACTAAAATACTATGAAAATAAAGACATAAAATCCAAGCTTGTTTTATTAGATTCAAGAGCCATCAATTAAATTTCAATAAATAGAATCAAAGCAAATACAAAAATCAAAAGAATTACAGAAATCACACATTTATGAAAGTATGCATGTAGGTGATTAATATAATTAATTAATATAATTGCTGTTATGCCTGTTTGTAATTCCACAAAAAACCCAAAAGTTGAGTGAAGTAATTTCTCAAACACCTATGTACATTTTTAAATGAACATTATGTGTATATCAATATTTGAATTTTCAGTGTTACAAATGAGTTTTCACTTCTTGCTTGTTAACTAATCTGGAGACCACTACTCATGGGGCATGATGCATATCTAAAATGTTTATGTTTTGTTTTAATAACAATCATAGTAAAGAGACCAGTCTTATGTACAAATGGTGATGAAAGTAGAACAAGTTATTTTAAGGCAATTTCAGCAAGCTCTGGATATTATAATCCAAAGTGAACTAAGTAATGCTGTATTTGGGCTTCCCTGGTGCCACGGACAGTAAAGAATCTGCCTGTGATGCAGGAGATCCGGGTTTGATCCCTGGGTTGGGAAGATCCACTGGAGAAAGAAATGTCAACCCACTCCAATATTCTTGCTTGGAAAATCCCCTGGACAGAGGAGACTGGAGGGCTACAGTCCGTGGGGTCACAAAGAGTCTGATACAACTGAGGGACTAACAATACTGTATTTATAGAATGTGTCTTCAATATCTCCTTAGCACCTAGTTCTAATAGTTAATCTTATAAACTACAATTGAATTCAGATTATCTTTTTATGAAAGAGAGATTAAAGATTCATTAATTTCTTGCATGTGAAATTTTTTGAAGGAAAATAAAATCCAAAATGTTCTATCAGATTGATAAGGTATTCAGAGAAAACTTTTTGCAGAATTGTAATATTAAGAGCCTTGCCTAAGTCAATGATAATTGTTAAATTATGGAATATGTCATAAAAATATGTAAAACCTTTGTTCTTCCAAGGTTCTAACTTTCCTTTCAGTTTTCAGAGCTTGTCTGTCACTGAAAACCACATTGTACTGTGTCCTTGCATGGGGTAAGTACAGAACTTTGATCACAAATATACTGAAAATATAACACAAAATATCAAACTGTCTAATTTGTATCTTTAAAAAGTTGATTTAAACTGATTTCTGTTTTAATGTTTTTAAAGATTTTTATTTTTTGGCCATGCCATTAAGCATGTGGGATTGCAGGCACACCCTCTGCAGTGGAAGCATGGAGTCCTAACCACTGGACCTCCAGGGAAGGTCCCCAAACTGGTTTCTTTTCTTGCAGAAACATTGAGAATTTATTCTGTAGTTCAGACATTCTCAGTAGAACTTTCTTCTTGGTTATCATTCATACCCAGCATGCAATAATCATTGTTTACATTCAACTTATATGGTATCACAAAATATAGAGCATAATCTGAAATGTAATACATTAGCTTTTAGTAATTCTCAGATTTTACCACATCAGTAAGCAGATTGTTGAGTGCCACTGACATTATTTTCATGGCAGTGTTTTCTTGATGAAGGTAAACACGTTGATTTATGTTCTGGGGACATCCTAATCTGAGTAACTACTCAGAAAATTTTCTTATAATTGCAGTTGAGCCATCACAGTGTTACTTCTATTGGAAACCTAAACTTTCAGCCACATTGGTTGACAGTGTTTTATCCCTTGAAACATTTGTCTATGTAGTTTTATACAGTGCAGGGCTAGTCTTATTTTTAGTAGTGATGTTGAAAAAAATTCTTCCTTAGTATTTCCTTTATATTGAAATTGTATATGTGTAATAAACTGCTATTTTAACTGTTTGTTAGTACTGTCAAGTTACACTGAAGAACATTTTGCAAGCTTTATGTTTTCTATGAATTGAAAGAAAGTGAAACTGTTAGTCACTCAGTCGTGTCCAACTCTTTGTGACCCCAAGGACTGTAGCCTACCAGGCTTCTCTGTCAATGGGATTTTCCAGGCAAGAATTCTGGAGTGGGTTGCTATTTCTGTGAATTGGTGCTTAGCATACTAGCCCATTCCTATCTTTGCTGTCTAGTTGCTAAGTCATGTCTGACTCTCCTGCGATCCCATGGTCTGTAGCCTGCCAGGCTCCTCTGTCCATGGAATTCTTCAGACAAGAATACTAGAGTATGTTGCTATTTCCTCCTCCAGGGGATCTTCCCAACCTTGGGAGGGATCGAATCCACATCTCCTGCGTTGGCAGGCAGATTCTTTACCACTGAGCTATCTGGGAAGCCTATTCCTGTCTTTGGAAAGTGATACTTGAGCTACCTTCTTTACCACTAACTCCAACCAGCATTCTAAGCAAAAACCTTTATTGCATCTCACTAATTCCTTGGCAGTAGTCAATGAATTTTCATTCTTAACAAACTTAAGGGATATTCTATAATAAGCAACTTGCATGGCACTAACATTTCAGTTCAGTTGCTCAGTCATGTCCAACTCTTTGCAACCCCATGGACTGCAGCATGCCAGGCTTCCCTGTCCATCACCAACTCCAAAATTACAACTTGCTGCTGAATAACCATTGACAGGAGAATGTTGGATCCAACCAAAAAAAGATAACCCATGTCCAAGAGCAAAGGAGAAGCCCCAGCAAGATGTGGGGCGGGGCGGGGGGGAGCAAAATCACATTTAGAATCAAACCCCATACCCACCAGAGACACTCGGAGGGCTCGAACAAACATTGTGTGCACCAGGACCCAGAGACCCCACAGAGACTGAGCCAGAACTGTGTTTGAGTGCCTCCTGTGGAGGTACAGGTCAGCAGTGGACTGCTGCAGGGGCAGGGGCTCTGGGTGCAGTAGACCTGGGTATGGCATAAGCCCTCTTGGAGGAGGTCGCCATTAAACCCACCATAGAACCACAAGAACTTACACAGGACTGGGGAAACAAACTCTTGAAGAGCACAGACAAAAGCTTGTGCACACCAGAACCCAGGAAAAAGGAGCAGTGACCCCACAAGAGACTGACCCCGACTTGCCTGTGAGTGTCCAGGAGTCTCCAGTAGAGGCGTGGGTTGGTGGTGCAGGGTTGGGGGCACTGAGTGCAGCAGTGCATGCATGGGACGTTTTGAAGGATGTCACCATCATCTGCATTACCTCCACCATAGTTTATCCTAGGTCAAACAACAGGGAGGAAACACAGCCCCACCCATCAACAGAAAATTGTATTAAAGATTTACTGAGCATGACCCTGCCCATCAGAACAAGACCCAGTTTCCCCCTCACTCAGTCTCTCCCATCAGGAAGCTTCCATAATCCTCTTATTCTTCTCCATCAGAGGGCAGACAGAATGAAAACCACAATCACAGAAAACTAACCAATCTGATCACATGGACCACAGCCTTGTCTAACTCAATGAAACTGTGAGCCATACCATGTAGGGCCACCCAAGACAGACGGATTATGGTGGATAGTTCTGACAAAATGTAGTCCACTGGAGAAAAGAATGGTAAACCACGTCATTATTCTTGCCTTGAGAACCCCATGAACTAATGTTTATATGTGAAAATTGAATATATGCTTCTTTCAACTTTTTATTACAATACTGTTTCTTTAAGAGATTTTTTTTTTTTTTTTTGGTCTTGAACTTATTTCTTTTTTTTAATTGAAGTACTGAAAATTGAAGATTTACAGTGTTTTAGTTTCAGATGTACAGCATGATTTGGGTTTTTGTGGGTTTTTTGCGGATTATATTCCATTATAGGTTATTATAAGATACTGGGTTTGTAATGTGCAGTGCTATACAGTAAATTCTTGTTGATTATCTATTTTGTGTAATTTGTATCTGTTAATCTCATCTGCTTAATTTGTCCCTCCCCACCTCCCTTTCCCCTTTGATAAGCATAAGTTTGCTTTTTTATGTTAGTGAGTGTTTCCATTTTGTATATAGATTCATTTGTATTACTTTTTAGATTCTACATATGTGTCATCATTTAGTATTTTTTTCCTCTGGCTTGTTTCACTAAGCGTAGTACCTCCATGTCCATCCACATTGCTGTAATTGGCAGTATTTCATTCTTTCTTATGGTTGAGTGATATTCCATTGTATACATACACCACTTCTTCTTAAGCTAGTCACTGACTGTTGGGCAGTTGGGTTGTTACCATATCTTAGCTATTGTAAACAGTGCTCCTACGAACACTAGGTTACATGTAGCCTTTTGAATTAGAGTTTTCATTTTTTCTGCATGTGTACCTAGGAGTGGAATTGCTGGATCATATGGTAATTCTATTTTTAGCATTTTAAGGAACCTCCATACTGTTTTCCATAGTGGCTGCACCAATTTACATTCCCACCAACAGTGTAGGAGGATTCCTTTTTCTCCACATCCTCACCAACATTTATTATTTGTAGACTTTTGATGATAGGCTTTCTAACCAGCATAAGGTAATACCTTATTGTAGTTTTGATTTGCATTTCTGTGATTAGTGATGTTGAGCATCTTTTCATGTGTTTTGGCCATCTGTATGTCTTCTTTAGGCTTCCCTAGGGGCTCATTCATAAAGAATCTGCCTGCCTATGCAGGAAACTCGTGTTCAATCTCTAGGTTGGGAAGATCCCCTGGAGAAGGAAAGGGCAACCCATTCCAGTATTCTTGCCTGGAGAATTCAATGGACAGAGGAGCCTGGCTGGCTACAGTCCATGGGGTCACAAAAGAGTTGGACACAACTTAGTGACTAAACAACTACAACATGTCTTTGGGAAAATGTCTATTTATGTCTTTTGCCAGTTTTTTTATTGCATTGTTTGGTTTTTTGTTTTTTTTTTTTTTTTTGCGATTGAGTTGTATGAGCTATTTGTATATTTTGGAAATTAAGTCCTTGCTGGTCACATTGTTTGCAAATATTTTCTCCCATTTCTGGGTTGTCTTTTGGTTTTGTTTATGGTTTCCTTTGCTGTGCAAAAGCTTTTAAGTTTGATTAGGTCCCATTTATTTATTTTTGCTTTTATTTCTTTTGCTTTGGGAGACTGATATAAGAAAACAGTGCTACAATTTATATCAAAGAATGTTCTCCTATGTTCTCTTCTAGGAATTTTATGGTGTGTCATTTCTTACATTAGGTCTTTGAACTGTTTTGAGTTTATTTTTGTATAAGATGTAAGGAAAAGTCCCAATTTCATTCCTCTACATATAGCTGTCCAGCTTTCTCAACACTACTTGTTGAAGAGACTATCTTCTCTCCATTGTATATTCTTGCCTCCTTTGTCATAGATTAATTGACCATAGGCATGTGAGTTTGCTTCTAGGCTCTGTGTGTGTTCTATTAATTTTTGGGTCTGTATTTGTGCCAGTACCATGCTGCTTTGTAGTATAATCTGAAGTCTGGAAGGGTTGTACCTCCAGCTTTGTTATTTTCCCTCAGGATTTTTTGGCAATTTCAGGTCTTTTGTGGTTCCATATAAATTTTAGTATTATTTGTTCTAGTTCTGTGAAAAATGTCATTGATATTTTTATAGAGATTGCATTCACTTCAGTTCAGTCGCTCAGTCGTGTCCGACTCTTTGCTACCCCATGAACTGCAGCACGCCAGGCCTCCCTGTCCATCACCAACTCCCGGAGTCCACCCAAACCCCTGTCCATCGAGTCGGTGATGCCATCCAACCATCTCATCCTCTGTCGTCCCCTTCTCCTCCTGCCCTCAATCTTTCCCAGCATCAAGGTCTTTTCAAATGAGTCAGCTCTTCACATCAGGTGGCCAGAGTATTGGAGTTTCAGCTTCAACATCAGTCCTTCCAATTAACACCCAAGACTGATCTCCTTTAGGATGGACTGGTTGGATCTCCTTGCAGTCCAAGGGACTCTCAAGAGTCTTCTCCAACACCACAGTTCAAAAGCATCAATTCTTTGGCACTCAGCTTTCTTTATAGTCCAACTCTCACATCCATGCATGACCACTGGAAAAACCATAGCCTTGACTAGACGGACCTTTGTGGGCAAAGTAATGTCTCTGCTTTTCAATATGCTATCTAGGTTGGTCATAACTTTCCTTCCAAGGAGTAAGCGTCTTTTAATTTCATGGCTGCAATCACCATCTGCAGTGATTTTGGAGCCCAGAAAAATAAAGTCAGCCACTGTTTCCACTGTTTCCCCATCTATTTGCCATGAATTGATGGGACCAGACGCCATGATCTTCGTTTTCTGAATGTTGAGCTTTAAGCCAACTTTTTCACTCTTCTCTTTCACTTTCATCAAGAGGTTCTTTAGTTCTTCCTCACTTTCTGCCGTAAGGGGGGTGTCATCTGCATATCTGAGATTGCACTAAATCTGTAGATTTCTTTGGATAGAATGGCCATTTTAACTATATTAATTCTTCCAATCCAAGAGCATGAAATATCTCTCCATTTCTTTCAATCACCTTCAGTTTTCTTTATTATTCTTTTATAGTTTTCAATATATAGATCTTTCAGCTCCTTGCTTAAGTTCATTCTTAGGTATTTTATTTTTGATATAATTTTGAATGGACTTTTTTTTTTTTTTTTTTTACTTTTTCTGCTAGTTCATTATTAGTGTATAGAGATGCAGTTTGTGTGTACTCAGTCATGTCCAACTCTTTGTGACCCCATGCACTGTAGCCTGCCAGGCTCATCTGTCAATGGGATTCTCCAGACAAAAATAATGGAGTTGGTTGCTGTTCCCTTTTCCAGGGGATCTTCCTGACCCAGGGATCGAACCTGTATCTCCTGCATTGGCAGGTGGATTCTTTAGCACTGAGTTTACCTGGAAAGCCCATAGAAATGCAGTAGATTTTTGTATATTAATCTTGTGTCCTGCTACCTTGGTGAGCGTATTAGTTTTTTTAAATTAATTAATATATTTGGCTGAGACAGGTCTTAATTGCAGTACCTGGGGTCTTCATTGTGTCATGTGGAATCTTTTGTTGTAGCATGAGGGCTCAGTAGTTGTGACATGTGGACTTAGTTGGTCCATGGCATGTAGGATCTTAGTTCCCCAACCAGGAATCAAACTGCATCCCCTGCATTGCAAGGCAGATTTGTAATCACTGGACCACCAGGGGAGTCCCTGGATGCATTAGTTCTAATAGTTTTTTTAATTAAAATTTTTTATTTTTAGAATTTTATATTGAAATATAGTTGATTTACAATATTGTCTTAGTTTCAGATATATAGCAAAGTATTTAGTTATCCATATACATATATCTATTCTTTTTCAGATTCTTTTCCCACATAGATTATTACAGAGTAGTGAGTAGAGTCTCCTGTGCTATATAGCAGGTCCTTGCTAATTATCTGTTTTATATATAGTAGTGTATATATGTTAATCCCAGCTTCCTAATTTTTTTTTATGGCTCAGTAGTATTTTGCTGTGTATATTTTTATTTTTTTATTTTTTTTTAAATTTTATTTAATTTTTAAACTTTACATAATTGTATTAGTTTTGCCAAATATCAAAATGAATCCACCACAGGTATACATGTGTTCCCCATCCTGAACCCTCCTCCCTCCTCCCTCCCCATACCATCCCTCTGGGTCGTCCCAGTGCACTAGCCCCAAGCATCCAGTATCGTGCATCAAACCTGGACTGGCATCTCGTTTCATACATTATATTTTACATGTTTCAATACCATTCTCCCAAATCTCCCCACCCTCTCCCTCTCCCACAGAGTCCATAAGACTGTTCTATACATCACTGTCTCTTTTGCTGTCTCGTACACAGGGTTATTGTTACCATCTTTCTAAATTTCATATATATGCGTTAGTATACTGTATTGGTGTTTTTCCTTCTGGCTTACTTCACTCTGTATAATAGGCTCCAGTTTCATCCACCTCATTAGAACTGATTCAAATGTATTCTTTTTAATGGCTGAGTAATACTCCATTGTGTGTATGTACCACAGCTTTCTTATCCATTCATCTGCTGATGGGCATCTAGGTTGCTTCCATGTCCTGGCTATTATAATTTATCCTTTTCCCTTACCTCCTTTCCCATTTGGTAACCATAAGTTTGTTTTCTAAGTCTATGAGTTTGTTTCTGTTGTGTAAATAAGTTGACTTGTATTGTTTTTTAAGATTCCACATATAAGTGATATTATATGGTACTTGTCTTTGTCTGACTTTACTTAAAATGGTAATCTCTAGATCTTTCCGTGTTGCTGCAAATAGCATTATTTCATTCCTTTTTAATGGCTTGGCTGAGTAATATTCCTTTGTATATATGTACTTGTGTGTGTGTGTGTGTGTATACACCGTATTTTCTTTCTCCATTCATCTGTTGATGGACATCTAGTTGATGTCCTGGCTATTTTATATTGTAAAGAGTGCTGCAGTGAACATTATGTATATGTATGTGTTAGTTGCTCAGTTATGTCTGACTCTTTACGACCTCATGGACTGTAGCCTTCCTCTGTCCATGGGATTCTTCAGGCAAGAAAGCTGGAATGGCTTGTGTAGTGAACATTGGGGTGCATCTATTTTTCCAAGTATGGTTTTTTCCAGTTATATGCCCAAGAGTGGGATTGCTGGATCATATGGTAAAGAGTCTGTCTGCAGTGTGGGAGACCCGAGTTTGATCCCTGGGTCCAGAAGATCCCCTGGAGAAGGACCTGGCAACTCACTCCAGTACTCTTTCCTGGAAAATCCCATGGATGGAGGAGCCTGGTGGGCTACAGTCCATGGGGTCACAAAGAGTCAGACATGACTGAGTGACTTCACTTTCATTTTTCACATGGTAGTGCTAGTTTTAGTTTTTCAAGGAAACTTGATACTGTTCTCCAGTTGGCATTCCTACCAACAGTGTAGCAAGATTCCCTTTCTCCACACCCTCTCCAGCATTTATTGTTTGTAGACTTTTTGATGATGGCCATTCTCACTAGTGTGAAACCTCATTGTAGTTTTGATTTGCATTTCTCTAATAATTAGTGAAGTTGAGCATCTTTTCACATGCTTTTTTAACCATCTCTGTGTTTTCTTTGAGAAACATATACTTAGATCTTCTGCCTGTTTTTTGATTGGGTTGTTTGTTTTTTAGTTCTAATAATTTTTGTGTGGAGACTTTAGGGTTCTCTATATAGAATATCACGTCACCTACAATAGTGACAGTTTTACCTCTTCCCTTCCACTTTGGGTATCTTTTATATTATTTATTTTTATTTTTTTGGTCTCATTGCTGTGGCAAGGACTTCAGTACTCTGTTGATTAGGAATGGGAAGAATGGACATCCTTGTCTCCTTGAATGTAACAGGGAGGTTTTCAGCTTTGAATATTGTGTTGAATATTATGTTGGCTGTGGGTTTGTCATAAATGGCTTTTATTATGTTGAGATATGTTCCTTCTCTACCCACTTTGATAAGTTTTTTTTTTATCATGAATAGATGTTGAATTTTGTGAAATGCCTTTTCTGCATCTGTTGACATGATCATGTGTTTTTTTTTCCTTTCCTTTGTTGATGTAGTATATCACATTGATTGATTTGCCTTTGATAAGGCAAGCAACATCACTAGCACAGAGCTTAGTACTTAGTAAATGGTGATTTTTATCACAATTAGTTCATGATTATTTAGTGTTACCCTTCAGGAGACTAAAATTCCTTTATTTGGGGATGTTCATTACAAATGCGTGTGTGCACACAGATATGCATGTACTCATAAATGCCCATGTACACACTTGCCCTCAAATACACTCATACTCATATGTCACAGACATTTTGTTTGGATTCAGCCAACTCTTTCTAGAGCACATGTTCTTTTGAATTCATAATCACTTGAAGGCCCAGAGAAGAGGGAGTTAGATTGGTTTGAGGGTAGAATAGGATGAAATGAGAAGCTCCCAAATTGGGAACTATCAAAAGGCCAAGACCAGGATTTGATTCTGCCCCAAATTTCTGTGCATTTAACGCGATTGATTTTTCTGTTCCTTTGTTAAAAGTGTCACTTGTTTCTTTTGATCCTGCCAGAGGTATTACATTTGGCAGAAGCCATGGAAGAAAGTATATCAGAGAAGTGAGAACTGTTGTCGTCAACTAACCTTCACAGATGATGTTTCTCAAACATTCAGCTGACCTTCACTACCTTTTCATGAATAACTTACACTTATAAAATTGTATACACAGTGCGATAAAGGTTTCTTTAAAAAAAAAAAAACAACAACCCAGTATAGATGTCTACAGAAAGAAAATGGTTATTTTTGACTGGTGAAATTATGAGTATTTTCCAAGTTTCTCCTAACAGTATGTATTTTTAAAAATAATCAGAAGCAGCCAAGTGGTGTTTCTATCTTTCTTTCTTTCTTTTCTTTTTTTTTTTTTTTACAAAGAAAGAAAATAACCTACTCTTAGTAATATGAAGAGGCTTGTTCTTCTGTGCTTTCATTGTCATCATGAGGGATGTGGAGGAATGGAATTTATTGGTTTTGGGGTTGTTTTGAGAATTTCTCTTTTGGATTTTATCTCGACATTCTCTGAAAAACACTTACATGAATTTACTACTCAGATTGCTTCACTGGTTTATTATTAGACCATCCTCCTCTAAACTTGGCCGGAAATCAAAGGCCCATCCAGATAAGAATCTCCACAATGTGCATTTTTCAGAGCAAGTCAGAAGCTGTTTTGTTTTAACACTCAAAGAAAGCTTTTGTATTTTCAATTTCAAGTGCTCTGCAGTAAACCAACAGTCTGTATAGATTATACAAAAGGGTCATATGTTGGTTTGAGCTAGCTTCTAGGGGGGAAAAATCACCATGGAGGAACAGCACCTATTTAAACAATGAACTGACAGCTGCTGGCCCATTACATCCCTCCATGAAGCCAACTCCTGCTCTTTCCAATTTCACTGGGATCTGTAGATACTACTCTCTGTGGCTGAGCTGGTGATGATGGGCTGTGTTGAGTAGCACCTGCACTTATAAGAGCAGTACCTTTTATCGAAAAATTCTCACATCACGTCCTTTATATGGAAGAAAAACAGTGCCAGCTTGGAAAGGGAGAAGAAAATCTATACCTATTTTCAAGTTCCAAATTGACATTTAAGTACTTGTAGAGATAGAACTAAAAACTTGGAGCTCTTGATTTCGACTCTATTCTCATGGCATTCTCAGGAGTATCAGGATCCACCCTTTGCTGAATTTTAAACCAAATAGTTAGACCTCACAGCTTGCTAAGTTAAATGCTTATTTAACGATGTCTGCCTTAAAAAAAAAAAAAAATCTTTGTGGTGACAGTCGTAAAGAAGCAACATGAAAGAATGTTTTCTTCAGCTTCTGCTTCAGGGAACCATAATTCTCTTCATTTTTTTTTTTCTTGTATTAGATCAGGTGTCCATAATCATCCACCCCTTTGAACAGCCCAGGGCTTTGGTCCAGGGTTCTGTTAGAGGAGAGTAAAAAGTCCGAGGTGAAGACAAGCCTTTGATTCTTTTTATCAAGGTCTTTCCTCACCTTTGATTTGATTCCCTGCTGAATTGCTCTTTTCCTTCAGTCTCTTAGTATGTCTTCCTTTGGGGTCTCTGGTTTAGATAGTTGGTTGATGTTTCCATCAGTATTTGGGGCTACTGCTCGCCCTGATCACACCTCAGATCTGCCACATATTTTTTTATTTTATTTTTTACCGCACCACACGGCATGTGGGATGTTAGTTCCCTGACCAGGGATCAAACCCACACCCCCTGTAGGAGAAACGTGGAGTCTTAACCACCGAACTGTCATTTTATTCCCTCAGATCTGCCAAATGTTGCTTGCTTTCTCAGTTCTGAAGCCCGTCACCTCCCTTTACCTCTGATCCTGAATAACTGCCCCTCTACATTCCTAGATACACCTCTAACCCGCCCCTGCCTCTGCCTAGGCTGAGCCTAACTAAGTTTCACCTCGACTAGTTTGAACTGAGCCAGACAGTCAATTCAATTTACATTAAAAAAATAAGCCCCACTAGTTCTTCAGTGCAATTGATTTAATTTTTTCGTAGTTAATGAGCAATTTTTTATTAATTGTGGCGATTAACTTTGTTTTTTTTTAAGATATTTTATTTATTTATTTATTTTTAATTTTATTTTATTTTTAAACTTTACATAATTGTATTAGTTTTGCCAAATATATTTATTTTTTGACTGCACTGGGTCTTTGTTGCTTTCTGTAGTTGTGAGTGGGGGCTTCTCTAGTCGTGATGCTCAAGCTTCTCATTGTGGTGGCTTCTCTTCTTGTGGAGCACGGGATGTAGGGTGTATGGGCTCTAGTGGTTGTGGCACAGGAGATGAGTAGTTGTGGTTTGTGGGCTCTAGAGCACAGGCTCAGTAGTTATGGTACATGAGCTTAGCTGCCCCACAGCATGTGGGATCTTCCTGGATCAGGGATGGAACCTGTGTCCCCTGCACTACAAGGCAGATTCTTAACCCCTGGTCCACCAGGGAAGCTCATGAGCAAATTTTTGATTGCACAAAATGATAAAGTCAAAACATAAAATTGGTCCTGTCTCACACGGCATCCTTTTTGTTAGCTTCTCCCCTGCTAGAAGGATGCTACATAAATTTGGTAGATGTAGTGAATAAGCATTTTTAATTTAAAGTTTCATAGTGTGACTTCTAACTGGAAAGAGGCTACCTCCTTTCATCAGATGGAGAGGACAGTAGAGGCAATAGTTTAATAGGCACGTCAGGGGAAACTTAAAATCCATGCTATGGTACCTTCAGTAAGTCATCTTTTCATCGCCTAAAGTCATCTGAAACCCCGTTCACATATTCTGTTTAGTAGCTATTGGCTTTTGAACTCTTCTTCTTCAGGACAGGTGTTGATGTCTTAAGAAAAGGCATGTCTCCTCTTTTATTTGTGCCTTTCACAACAATATCTGGCACCAAACTCAGGGCCCAGCAAGTCTCCCAAAGTCACTGAATTGAATTCATGGTTGACCTGAAGAAGGGAGAGGCTTACACTAAAAGATACAGATTCATGCACTTTTTTGGGTGGTAACACAGGAATGAAAGATGTTATAGTACCTGAGCGGAAATGCCTCAAAGGGAACCTTCAACAACTCAGAATAGATCGATGTCGTGTCACTTTGACTATGGGGAAAGCACATCAAATAGGTTTAGTATTCAAAAAGCCACTTAGAACATTAAAGCTTCTACTAAGTAAATCCAGCATAATATGTTTACCAAAAAAGTCATAAGGCATCAGATGGCAAAGTAACATGGTAAGATTTATTAGACCTACTTCCTCCATCCAGAATGAGATGAACTGTGGAGCAGTTTTATCTGGACGTGGAGAGTACCCAGCCTTGTCTGTATCAGACAGAAACATTCAAAGCAATGAGATAAATGCAAATGCTACGAAGCATTCTCTATGTATCATCAGAATATAGAGCAACATAAGTTATAAGAAAAAAATTCTGAACAAAGTCTGAACTACTACCGCTGTCAAAATGCTGACATTGATTTTATTCACTTCTTGAGATCTAAATTGGAAAATCAAAAAGGATCAGATTGCACACAGGTCTTTATGATATGCTGTAATCAAAGACAACATAGGGCTAGAACTACAATGCATAATGGAAGATCTTGAAGGATGGAATTTGCTGATTCTGGGATTGATAAATAAGCTGCCATTATCAGAGTGAGTTTTGTCCCACAACTTAGTGATTTATTGCTCGTGTTGCCAATTCACAGATCATTGTCATGTTACTCAGACAAATCTGAAGCTTGGTAAAGAATAATGAAAAGGAAAGACCTAAACTTACAAAATTATATGCACATAAACAAAGAGAAGGCTAATTCACTATCAAGTGGCTTTTATCTTTACTTAAAAAATACAGAGGAACAAAGAAGCAATTCTTCTCTGTGGTTATACATACAAAGAGGTAGCTTAAAATTTTAAAGAAATTAAGTTTCATAGAGAAATGTGTTCATAAAGAAAATAGAGATGCTGCAGTGGTATCGGAGAGCACGTCAGATGGTTCTCTGTTAGTTAATGCACTAGGGTCAGGAATCTGTAAACTACTAAGAGGGTTGGTTTTTTTTTGTTTGTTTGTTTGTTTGTTTTTTAATGTTCTCTTTCCCCTTCCCCTTTAAAAAAGTTGAAATATGTTGATTTACAATGTTGTGTTACTTTTAGGTGTACAGCAAAGTAATTGCATACTACATACATATGTATCTTCTGTTACAGATTATTACAAAATACTGAGCATATTTCCCTGTACTATACAGTAGATCTTTGTTGGTTATCTATTTTATATATGGCAGTGTGTATCTGTTAATCCTAAACTCCTAATTTATCCTCCACCCCCTCTAATAAGAGGGGTTTTGACATTTGTATATATGGTTGCAAAAGTTTTTTTTAGAAGAATGGGAACTCATGACATGTGACAATTATAGGAAGAGTTCGACACACAGCCACGCCTATGCATTTCCAGATGACTTTCATGCTACAACAGCAGAGTTTAGTTGGGAGAGACCATGTGGTCTGAAAATACTAAATCCATTTACTATCTGGCCCTTTATGGGAAAAAGTTGGCAACCCCTGTATTGTAACAATCCGTCTATGGGGTCGCACAGAGTCAGACACGACTGAAGCGACTTAGCATAGCATAGCATAGCATAGCATGACATTGTTTAGTCACTCAGTCCCGTCAGTTGTGTCCGACTCCTGGTGATTTCATGAACTGTAGTGCACCAGGCTTCTCTGTCTTTCACCATCTCCTGGGGCTTGCTCAAACTCATGTCCATTCAATGATGCCATCCAACCATCTTGTCCTCTGTCACCCGCTTCTCCTCCTACCCTCAGTCTTTCTCAGCATCAGGGTCTTTTCCAGTGAGTCAGCTCTTCACATCAGGTGGACATATCTAAACCTAGAAAGAGGACATGTTTAGAAAGAGACTGGCACTTCATATAACTTTACATCTGAAGAAAAATATATCTACTACACAGATACACTTATCTCTATGTACACACAAAGGGGCTCCCATAGATGACCCATAAAGGCAGCTAATACATCTCATGGGTGCTTTTGATAGCAGAGTAAATTCACATATTGCTGGGAAAGCTACTTATGAGAAGAGATTAGCATTTGGAACAGAGTCCCTTGTTGGTTTTCTCTGTTCTCTTTATGGCTGGAATAAATGGGCTGGATTGGACTGAGCTGTTTCACAAGAGCTATACAGCAAGCAGAAATACCAGCATTAGGTCTTTTCAAACTTAAATAGATTGAATGTTACCAGTACCAATGAGAACCTAATAATTCCTAGCAACTTGCAACATTAAAAAAAAATTAGCAGCCTCCTTGACACCATCTTACTCCCACACTCGAGGATGCACATAAGGTTGTATGTTTTCTGATTACTTGAGGACTTGGCCAGAGAGAAAATAGAGCAGGCACCAGAAAATATATTGTTGAATTTCCGGGTTATGGCTTTCTTATTTTAGACAGCTCAAGTATAAATGCAATCTTGACCTTTATATGTGTGAAAAATATACAATACAAGCAATAAACAAGCAGCCAAGCATTATATTTCTAATTGAGTCTGCTACTGTCTTGTAGCATGTTGATTTGCTAAATATAATTTGTAGTGTTGCTATTAGGCAGAAAGTCACTGCCCACAAGCAGGATCCCTGAGTAAAACTGTCCTGTAAAATAAAATCTTTAATACAGAAACAAATACATTAAAACAAATATTGTTGTCTGCACGAATGACCCTGGGAATAAAACAATTAGTGCATGGATGAAATTGATAAGTCATTGGCTAATATGGAATGCTGGCAATTTCTATTGGAATTTTATCAGGTTGGAATAGTGTGACACCTCTCTGGGACCCAATTAAGAGGCAAGCAGCTGTGGGAAGCAAGGATTAGAAACCCTCTATTTTTCTTGGGGTGAAGAAGGAGGTTTGTGCTTGGAGGACTCTGGACAAAGTGGTTGATTGCAAAAAAAAGGCCACAACCCATGCCCCCCATTTCTACCTGTACATCCTTTGCAAGTTAACTTTACTTCTCCTCCCACAAGTTAAAGTGTTAGCTGCTCAGTCATGTCCGACTATTTGTGACCCCATGGACTGTAGCCCACCAAAATCCTCTGTCCATGGAATTCTCCAGGCAAAAATACTGGAGTGGGTTGCCATTCCCTTCTCCATGGGACTTTCCCGATGCAGTAATTGAACCTAGATGTCTTGCATTGTAAGCAGATTCTTTACCGTTTGAGCCACCAGGGAAGCCCTGGATCTAGTTCCCTGACCAGCAATCAAACCTTGGCCCTCTGTATTGGGAGCTTAGAGTCTTAACCACTGGACCACCAGGGAAGTCCCGCCCATCAAGAGGTTGCATCTATTTTCCCACCCCTTGAACCTGAGCTTGGCCATAGGATACAACAGAATCTTTTTTTAAAATGTTAATTTTATACTGGAGTATAGTTGATTAACAATGGTATGTACGTTTCAGCTATACAGCAAAGTGACTCAGTTATCCATATACATATATCCATTCACTTTCAGGTTGCTTCCCCATGTAGTTTATTACAGAATATTGAGTAGAGTTCCCTGTGCTATCCAGTAGGTCCTTATTGATTATCTGTTTTATATATAGTGGTGTGTTTTGTTAATCCCAGACTCCTAAGCTATCCCTCCCCCAACCTTTCCTGTTTTCTATGAGAATTGTCACTAGCCCCTGCCCTGTGAAGCTGCCCTCTCTTTGCCACCCTGAGTTAACTGTGTGAAGAAGCTCAAGCTAGCCTTCTGGAGTCCATGGAACAGAAATGAGCCATCCCACCTGTGGCCCTGAGACCAGCCAACCTGCCAACTACTAGACAGGTGACTGAGACCATACTAGGCAGCCCAGACTGGAAGAACCTCTCAGCTGACACCCAGAATCAGGAGAATGAACCAATGCTTATTAGTTTAATCCACTAAATTTTTTAAGTTAATTAATTTATTTTAATTGGAGGCTAATTACTTTACAATATTGTAGTGGTTTTTGCCATACATTGACATGAATCAGCCATGGGTGTACATGTGTTCCCCATCCTGAACCCCCCTCCCACGTCCCTCCCCATCCCATCCCTCAGGGTCATCCCAGTGCACCAGCCCTGAGTACCCTGTCTCATGCATTGAATCTGGACTGGCGATCTATTTCACATGTGGTAATATACATGTTTCAATGCTATTCTCTCAAATCATCCCACCCTAGCCTTCTCCCACAGAGTCCAAAAGTCTGTTCTTTACATCTGTGTCTCTTTTGCTGTCTCACATATAGGGTCATCGTTACCATCTTTCTAAATTCCGTATATATGCATTAATACACTGTATTGGTGTTTTTCTTTCTGACTTACTTCACTCTGTATAATAGGTTCCAGTTTTATCCACCTCATTAGAACCAATTCAAATGTATTCTTTTTAATGGCTGAGTAATACTCCATTGTGTATGTACCACAACTTTCTTATCCATTCATCTGCCGATGGACATCTAGGTTGCTTCCATGTCCTGGCTATTGTACAGTGCTTTGATGAACATTGGCATACACGTGTCTCTTTCAATTCTGGTTTCCTCGGTGTGTATGCCCAGCAGTGGGATTGCTGGCTTGTATGGCAGTTCCATTTCTAGTATTTTAAGGAATCTCCACACTCTTCTCCAGAGTGGCTGTACTAGTTTGCATTCCCACCAACAGTGTAAGAGGGTTCCCTTTTCTCCGCACCCTCTCCAGCATTTTAATGGCTTGTTATGCAGCAAAAGTTAGAGTAGGTGCTGAGGTCCTGGGTCCTGAGTGGTTCCTGCATGGGAGGTCCAACCAACCACATTGCTTTTGCCCAGAATGTGCCTGACCATGAGGGCTGTTACATACAAGTCCTCTGAAGGCTGATGGGTGGCACATGGATTGCTGGGGCTTGTTTATGGGGCCCAGGGTTACCTTAGGTCACACGGGATGATGCAGAGTCCTAGGGGACCTTCTAGTGCTGGCAGCCGCTTCGGTGAAGGTTCTTAAAATGCTGGTTGCTGTGGGCTTCCTGCTGGAATGGCTCAGGTCAGAAGCTGGGGCAGCCCCTGGAACTTCCCACCAGCTGAAGACTTCTTTGTACTCCACAGCCTCTAAGGGCCCTCTGATATTTACATATCTTTGCTGGACTTGTCCTGACTCTAGGGAGAATTTTTGAGATAGTCCCAGAAACTCCAAGGACAGGGACAAAGACATAAACCCATGTGTAGGCTTGGGGTGGGGGTGGGATACCAGGGTCTCTGGAGGCAAATGGTGCTGATGAAGGGATTTGGCAGGCCTCAGAGGGCATGCATTTTCATTGATGGTCTGGGTGGATTTGGCCACAAATTAGCTCTGCATCCTGACCAATAAATAAACAAGTTGACTTTTTTTAGGTCTCAGTTTCCAAATCTATTTAGTAGGGAGAACTAGATATGATGGTACTTGACTGTCTTTGCTGGGATTCATCTCCCAGACTTTGCACCGTGTCTTCCTCCAGACCTCACTTGGTTTGACTTTGTGTTGTCATCCCTGGACCCAGTTGTGATTTTGAGAAAGAAGTGAGGCAGGCGCATTTCAGGATGAGGATATGAGCCATGTGCACAGATTTTATTCAGAGCTTGCCCAACTGATGTTAAGTGACTTCTGACAGGAGTCTGGCTAAAAGAGACCAAGGAATTGCTGGGGGTGGGGGAAGAGGGAGCAAGCAGCCCAAAAAGAAGTCTGGGAAGAGGGCCTGATCTATTATTTTGCCTTGTAAATAATCCGCAGAGGGGCTCTCTATCCCTGACCCTGCCCACTGATCAACTGATCTTGCAGTAGCACACGAAGACTTCAACCTATGGTTTTTACTTAATTTATCTTCCTCTGTGAATTTTGTTATCCTAACACACTTTTTGATTTCCACACTGCATTAGTACACTACTCTCAGTTTTGCAAGGTTTTGTTTTGTTTTTTAAATGAGGTAAGGTGGTCAAAAAAACCGACTATTTAAAAACATCACAGTTTAGCTCAGGGCTGAAGTATTTTTTTTAAACTAAATGCTGACTAACTGTTCAAAAGTCATCAGTGGCTTCTCATCAATCCTAGTTCCAGTGGCCTGAAGGTCACTTTGGAATGGCCTTTCTGGCTGGCCTCAACTCCTGTCACTCTCACCATCAACTAGCCCTATTTGTTGTCCTTGAAGTACTCCAAGACTGTCCCCACCTCATAGGCTTTTCCCTGGCTCTTCTCTGGACCTGACATGCTCCTGCCCCAGGTCTTGTGGTTTACTGCTCTCTTGGGAATAAGGACTTTTTAAAAATTGAAGTATGTGTGTGTGCTAAGTCACTTCAGTCGTGTCTGTCTCTTTGCAACCCCATGGACTGTAGCCCACCAGGTTCCTCTGTCCATGGGATTCTCCAGGCAAGAATACTGGAGTGAGTTGCCATGCCCTTCTCCAGGGGATCTTCCTGACCCAGGGATCGAACCCATGTCTCTTATGTCTCCTGCACTGGCAAGTGCATCTTTACCACTAGTGCCACCTGGGAAGCCCAGTTGATTTTCAGTGTTGTACTAATTAGTGCTGAACAGCAAAGTGATTTAGTCACACACACACACATACACACACGTATTCTTTTTTTAAAAATGTGTTCTTTTCTATTATCATTTATCATAGGATGTTGAATATAGTTCTCCCTGTGCTATATACAATAGGGCCTTTTTTATCCACCCTATTTATAAAAGCTTACATCTGCTAACCTTGGCCTCCCACTCCACCCCTCTGCCAACCCCAGCCTCTATCCAAATGGGAACCACCAGTCTGTTCTCTGTGTCCATGATTCTGTTTCTGTTTGTAGATGGGTTCATTTAGGTCATATTTTAGATCCACATATAAGTGATATCATATGGTATTTGTCTTTCTTATTCTGACTTACTTCACTTAGCATGATACTCTCTAGTTGCACCTGTGTTGCTTGCAAGTGGCATTATTTCATTCTTTTGGAGGAGCGGGGGCTGAGTAGTATTCCATTGTATATGTGTAGCATATCTTCTTTATCCATTCATCTCTCAATGGACATGTAGGTGGTTTCCATGTCTTGTGCATAGGAGTGCATGTATCTTTTTTGAATTACAGTTTTGTCCAGGTATATGCCCAGGAATGGGATGATTGGATCATATGCTGATTTTCCTTTTAGTTTTCTGAAGAACCTCTGTACTGTTTTCCACAGTGGCTGCACCACCTTACATTCCCAGCAACAGTGTAGGAAAGGAAACAAGGATTTCACAGACTCTCCAGAATGTTCTAATATGCAACTAGAGTTGAGAATAACTGAGCTAGAGTCTCATTTCAAGTCAAAGCCCCTCGAACTTCCATATCAGTAGAAACCACCTTGAGGTCTTGATTGCATGTAGATTCTAATGCAGGAGTGGGGAGGCGTTCGAGAGTCTGCATTTCTAAGGATGGTGAATTCCCTAAGACAAGGGAATGTATTTCCGTCTGTGCCAACTGCAGACTAGGTGCCCTGTGAGTATTTGCTGCTCACAAGCTTCCCAGTTGCCACAGTTTCCTTTCATGGTCCTGTGCCACCTCCAGTAGGTCTGATGACCTAAAATACAATGGGATGTGTGACCTGATCAAGATATCAGGCCTACGGACGTTATAAAAGGACTTTAAATGGATAAACCTTTTGTATGAAGTCCTTCTATTCTGGAGCCATAGGGATGTGATCCTGGGCGAAGAATGAAGCTTTCATCTCTCCTGCTATGATAAAATGGGCTCTTGGTCTTCAGATTCTTCCCCAGGGCTATTATCACCCCCTCAGTCTTGCTGGGTTTGACATGAAGTGAGGCAGACTTCAGCCAGAGTGGTTTTCTGAGGGGAAAAAAATGGGAAAGTAAAGCTGCTGCTCTCCTTTTTGGTTTCCAGTATCCTCTGTATGGTCATAAATAGCCCTGATTCCTGACATCCATACCACGAAACTAAATTTCCAGGTCTCAGTCCATCCTGTCAGCAGTTGCCTTTATAACATCTTCTTCTGAAGGCTTCTTTGTGCTACTTTATATATGTTCCCCTGCCCAGAGGGTCCTCACCCAAAAGACATCCCTCAGGCGTCCATCCCGCTTAGCCAGCTGCTAAAGCCAAAACCAAGTCACCCCTGGTCTGGCCCCATCTTACTCCAGCAGAGCCGATAATTTCATTCCAGGGGGGCTACATCTTCTCTCCTTGCCATGGAATTTCTCCCTAATGAGGTTAACAGGGGTATTGTTGTTTCAGGGTTTGCTGACAGGAGGAGGAATTATCCTCTCCTCTACTCTTTTTCCTGACTCTGAAGAAATTTGCAGACCTGAAATCTGCAGTGCCTCTGGGTCACTTGGTAATTTAAAACTGATGACTTGAAAAGAGAAGGGAGATGAAGATGCTGTCCTGGGATGTGTCCTTTTACAGAGAGGTATTGTAATTGGGGGACAGTATTCTTTCATGCAACTCTTTTGAGAAAAACAACACACGGTGGTTTAGGGGTCTATTGTGATGACTTAATCAGCCAGCTATTCATTGGCACCCTTTCTGAGTATAGAGACAGAAGATGTACAATTTACTGATTAGAAAAGAGTTCATGAAGGTGCTAATTAAAATCTTAGAACAGTGCATGATTCCATCTTGTAATGCTCAAAACTGGGCAAAACCACTATGCTATTAGAAGTCAAAATAGAGCTTACCGTGGGGTAGGGGTTAGTGACTGGAAGGAAGCATAATGAGTGCTTTCTGGGGTTCCAATGATGTTTTATGCCTTGATTCTTTTCCTTGGGCCCTGTTCACTTTGTGAAATTTCATTGATTCACTTTTGTGAATTTTCATTTGTGTGCTTTCCTCTGTCTACCATACTTCACTAAAAAGTTTACCAGTAAATATCCTATAATTATAAACACACTTTAAAATGGTTTCCTCTTTATGAATGGATCAGAAGTTCAACAAATCAGTGTGTGAAAATGTATATGAAAGGCCGTTGTTCAGTTAAAGGCCGGATTCCTTCCCCACCCCCACCAAAATGTACATTTTCCCCCTCAGACTTGAGTGCCCTGTGTGTGTTAGTCCTCTTCCTGATCCTAACAGCTTTGCTTTGATTGTGCTTAATGCTGGAAAAGCTGTCACTTGGAAGGAGCTGTAACCTTAACAGGCTTCTTTATCTGGTGGATGAATTATATCCTAGATACGTGCTCATGTCAAAGTATGCAGCCTTCCACCAGTCATTAGTCACGGAAACCACCCCAAATCTCAGTGACAGGGCTCACCATCAACAGCTGCAGGACAAGATGAGGGACCCTTGTGATCAAGCCTGGTGCTTCCTGGATACTAATGATATCTCCACACAATGGATCCGCCTTTGCTTACCCAGTTAAAGAATGAATCAGAATGTTGAGACAGATTAGACTGGGGCCGGCTTTACTTAGCTAGGAACAAACCAGACATAATAGATGAATTGTTTTTTTTTTTCTTCCTCTTGTAAATGTATTTATCTAATTTCTGGAATGAGTATACCTTCACGTGGTTCATGAATCACAGAGTACAAATAGTATGCAGGGAATAGTATTTCTCCACTTCTCTCCTCCATCAATCAGTGTCCACCCCTACCGTCACTGCTGATAGTGGCTTTGTTGCCAGAGACTTGTTGTGTATACTAAAAAATAAAAAAGACCCTGAAAATATCAATAAGAGGATTTCATCAGGCGCCTATGATCACTGACAACTCCCCGTTTTAGGACTGTGCCACTCAAAGTGTGCTCCTCAGAACAACAACATCAGGCTCACTTGGGAGTTTGTTAGAAATGGAGAATCTCAGGCCCCAGCTCAGACCCACAAATTGGAATCTGCAATTTAATAGGATCTCCAGGGTATGTAGCACTCTAAGGTGTGAGAAACAATGCTTCAGAGGAAAGGGACCTTGTGTGTCAAGATGGGGGTCTACAAAGGTACCCAATTTATCCTCAAGGAGTTCTTTGTTCTTTGGAGGAAAAATGAATTCCATAGATTCTCATCAATCAATTTTGTGACAATTTTCTCAGAGGTTTTTCTCTTGTGCACATGAATCTCATCTCATGTGCATATAATGATGTGTAATTGTCTTCAGCAGACATTTAAGACTCTGAGCACTTGCCCTGGTTCTAGCTTTTGAGGACTCTTACCTGAGCATGTCAGGACCAGAACATTGGGTGACTAAGTGTTGAGCAGTGGACACGTTGTCTTGTTTTGCTCTGAGGATTTGGAGCCAGAGAGTTATCAACATATGAAACAAAGGAGAGAAATCGCTTTAAAATTCTTACTGCCTCTTAGAAAGAATATATTGGTAATGTGTATGACTTTTACTAGAGAGAAGAAATTGCATGAGATGGTTACCTTTTGCCTTGACATGTGACCTTTTTGCTAGTCAAGATTGTTATTCTTGTTCAGTCTTTCTGGCATGTCTGACTCTTTGCCACCCCATGGACTGCAGCATGCCAGGCCTCCCTGTTCTTCACCTTCCCAGAACTTGCTCAAACTCGTGTCCATTGAGTCAGTGATGCCTTCTAACTATCTCATCCTCTGTCGTCCCCTTCTCCTCCTGCCTTCTATCTTTCCCAACATCAGGGTCTTTTCCAATGAGTCGGCTCTTTGCATCAGGGGGCCAAATATTGGAGCTTCAGCTTTAGCATCAGTCCTTCCAGTGAATATTCAGGATTGATTTCCTTTAGGATTGACTGGTCTGATCTCCTTGCAGACGAAGAGACTCTCAAGAGTCTTGTCCAACACCACAGTTCAGAAGCATCAGTTCTTCTGTGCTCAGCTTTCTTTATGGTCCAACTCTCACGTCCATATATGACTACTGGAAAAACCGTAGCTTTGACTGTATGGACCTTTGTCAGCAAAGTAATGTCTCTTTAATATGCTGTCTAGGTTGGTCATAGCTTTTCTTCCAACAAGGAGGCATCCTTTAATTTCATGCTGCATTTAGCATCTGCATTGATTTTGGAGTCCAGGAAAGAAAGTCTGTCACTGTTTCCATTGTTTCCTCATCCATTTGCCATAAAGTGATGGGACCAGATGCTATGATCTTCATTTTTTGAATGTTGAGTTTTAAGCCAGCTTTTTCACTCTCCTCTTTCACTTTCATCAAGAGGCTCTTTAGTTCCTCTTCACTTTCTGCCATAAAGGTATTGTCATCTGTGTATCTGAGGTTATTGATATTTCTCCCAGCAATCTTGATTCCAGATTGTGCTTCATTCAGCCTGGCATTTTGCATGATGTACTCTGCATATATGTTAAGTCAAGATTGTTGATGTGAGACATTTTTTGCATTGGTATAATTATTCTGGTTTCTTCAAGAAGGGACATACTGAAACTTAAAAAAATGTTTTTAGTATATTGGAGTATAATTGATTTACAATGTTTTTTAGTTTAAGACATACAGGTAAAGTGATTTACTTATACATATATCTATTGTTTTTCATATTCTTTCCCCATTTAGGTTATTACAGAATATTTAGTAAAGTTCCCTGTGCTATACAGTAGGTCCTTGTTGATTATTTTATATATAGTAATGTGTATATGTTTATCCAAATTCCTAATTTATCCCTCCCCCTGCCTTTCCCCTTTGGTAACCATAGGTTTATCTATTTCTGTTTTGTAAATAAGTTCATTTGTATCATTTTTTAGATCTCACATATAAGTGATATGATATTTGTCTTTGTCTAATTTACTTCATTTAGGATGATAATCTCTGGGTCCATCTGTGTTGTAAATGGCATTATTTCATCCTTTTTTATGGCTGAGTAATATTCCACTGTATATATGTACCACATCTTGTCTATCCTTTCATCTGTTAATGGACATTTCGGTTGCTTCTGTGTTGTGGCTATTGTGAATAGTGCTGCAATGTACTGGGTGCGTGTATCTTTTCAAATTATGATTTTCTCCAGATATATGCCCAGGAGTAGAGTTGCTGGATCATATGGTAATTTATTTTTAGTTGTTAAAGAAACCTCCATACTGTTTCCATAGCAATTCTACCAATTTACATTCCTACCAACAGTGTCAGAGGGTTCCCTTTTCTCCTCACTCTCTCCAGCATTTAGTGTTTGTAAATTTTTCATGATGGCCATTCTGACCTGTGTGAGGTGAGACCTCATTGCAGTGTTGATTTGTATTTCTCTAATAATTAGTAATGTTGAGCATCTTTTCATATGCTTTTTGGCCATCAGTAGGGACATATTGAGATTTAACACACTTTCTCACTTCCTTTTCTCTACTTTTTGAAGTTCTTTCCTCAAGAAATATTAGCCACAGAGCACACCCTTATACTCTGGAAGAGAAGCGGGTAACAGAGGTTGAGTTGATTGGATGGCATCACTGACTCAATGGACATGAGTTTGAGCAAACTTTGGGAGATAGTGAAAGACAGGGAAGCCCAGTGTGCTGCAGTCCATGGGGTCACAAAAAGTCAGACATGACCTAGTGACTGAACAACACCCTTGTACTGGGCTTCCCTGGTGCTCAAATGGTAGAGAATCTGCTTGCAGTGCAGGAGACTTGGGTTCCATCCCAGGCTGGGAAGATCCCCTAGAGTAGGGAATGGCCACCCACTCCAGTATTCTTGCCTGGAGAATCCCAGGGACAGAGGAGCCTGGCAGGCTACAGTCACTTTCACACCCTTGTACCACTTAACCATTCACCTCTGCTCCTCTCGACTTCCTTCACTGTGGTTAACAGTCATTGAGCATCTGTCACAGTCTGATGTTGAGAGTTTTTTCTAATGATTTCAGTTTTTTAAAACTTTGTTGTGGTATGAGCACTTAACATGAGCTCTCCTCTCTTAACAAGTTTCTGAGTGTGTGATACATTACTGTTGTCTGTAAGTACACTGTTGACAGCAGCTCTCCAGGGTTTATTCATCTTGCTTAACTGAAGCTTTGTGCCTGTCAAATGAGTTCTCATGAAATTATTAGTATAATATACATACCAAAAAGTGCATAAATTGTAAGTGCACAGCTCAGTGAGGCTTCAAAAGCTGATCACACGCTGGAAAGCAGCACCCAGAACAAAAATCAGAGCAGGTCCAGCCCCTCAAGAGCTCTGTCATGCCCCCTGCGTAGTCAGCACATGCCTGTGTGGGTCAACACTATCTAACTCCTAATAGCATATGAAAGTAACACTTGCCTGCTTTATGTAGATGGCACCCTACAGCCTGTGCTCTTCCATCCAGGTTCTTTTACTCAGTATTGTGCTTGTGGTATCCAACTGTATTATGTGATCGTTCATTCGCCTTGCTGTCTTAATTTATCCATTCTTCTGTTGGTGATGATTTTGTGGCTTCCCGTTGGAAGCTATCACGACCAGCACTGCTAAGAAAATTCCTGCACATGCCTCTTCATGAAAATACGTAAGCTTTCTGTTGAGTATGTACCAAATATGAAAATTGCTGTGTGATGCTGACTTTTAAAATATATCACAGTGGATTAGTTTGTGCATGTAAGTGCCAAAGAAGTAAGGTATGTGATTAGGCAGAGAGGCATGCATTCAGATACCCTAGCCCAGGAATAGGAGCCGATATCTTTGCTCCCTGACATGAAAAGGGAACTTTCTGCCTTCTAGCAATTTCTGAGCTCCTACCTGCTTCTAGCCTTCCAAGGATGCAGTGTTGATTGATTTAGTTTATTTTATGATTTTAATGAGATCACCCCACTGCTGCAATAGCTTTTCCAAGCATGACACATCCTGGCTCCATAGTGAGAACCAAGTCAATTCTCAGCTGTGTGCCAGCGGCAGCTAAAAAATTGCTCTTCATGAATTTGTGCTTTAGAATCTCCATCCTTGAGGGGAAATAGTGGAGGCAGGACAAGCCATCAGTGAAGGAGTTAGTTGTGTGCATGCCTTCACTGGAAGCTCTGCCTGGCCCTTAAATAGCTCTGTGCTAAACACCCTCTTCCTAGAGGGCCTGGAACCCCCACCACTTAAGCTAGCATTTGAGGTTAGACCACTGAGGCAAGGGCATGCCTCAGGAAGGCCACTGCTAAAATGAAATGGTTTCCCGCAGGGAGAGGGAAGGTCTTAACTGTCCCCTGGGGGATAGTAAGTCAGAAACTTGGCAGTCAAAAGAAGTCAGTACTTGGGGCATGTGAACCAGAGGGTTTGATGGAGGCAGCCTGGCTAGGAGACTGTAGCAGCAGAGACTTGAAGGCAAAAAATTGGGGGGTAGTGGTATGAAGAGCCTCGGGCTGGAGGGGGTTCGTGGTGAGGTCCCCCGCTGTACCACCTTGAAGAGCATCTGGGGTGAAGAGAATACCCATGAGCAAAATGTCTGCTGAGAAGCCCCTGGGATCTTTACAGGTCTGCCCCTCAGATTCTCTGATTTTATCTGATGCATAAGAACCAGTTTTGATCTCTAGATTTAAATATCTTTGCTGTTTGTACTTTCCTTATCATGCTAATCTTATTTGGAGATATTTTAGCTATTTCTTCTGAGAGAGGGTAATGGAGCCATAATTTGATTCTCTATTCTCCGCTCTAGGCTGTTCAAGTTTTTTTTTTTAATGTTAAATTTATCATACTTTTCTCTATATTCATACATATACATTATATATATATATTATATATGCATATATTATATATATATATATATATATAGTGTTTGATACCATTACATTCTGCTACAACAGAGATTTTTCAAGGAGAGGAGACACATTCTTGGAGAATCACCCACATTAAATGGACTTTAAAAATCTTTATTGTTTCTCTGATTATAAAAGAATGCATACTCATAAGAAATTCAAATTGTACCACAAACAAGTAGAAACTAAAAGCTCTGAATACCTGGTGTGTATGTTAAAGGTACTGTTAAGAAGTTAGGGATGCCTTTTGCTCATGTTTTTTATATTCAAGGGCATATTTAAAAAATACTCTGACTGCTTTTTATATAACATTCCACACATGTATTAAATCCATTTCCCGTGACACATGGCCTGCTTGGCCAGGAGATGCGGTGGGCCTTCCAGGGAATGGAGCAGAGCCTTCCCTTTTCTTTTTTTTTCTGGCTCCTTCTCCATCTTGCACTGAGATTTATAAAGCAAAGAAAGAGACTATGAGAAAGAGACTACACATGCAAAGAGACCTTAATAAAATAAGAAATTTATAATGGTCACAAAAGACTGTACAAGAATGTTCATAAGTTTTCCTCATAAATAGCCCCAAACTGGCAGTGGTCCAAATTTCCATCAGTTGGAGAATGGATAAAGAAGTTGTGGCATATTCATACAATAGAAGACCTCTCAGCCATGAAAAGGAAGAATCCGCTGATCACGCAGCATCATGTGAGAAGCTCAAGAACATTTTGTTGAGCAAAAGAAGCCAGAATTAAGAATATATACTATATGATTGAATTTACGTGCAGTTCTTTTTTAAAAAATACTTATTTCTTTATTGGCTATGCAAGTTTTTAGTTGCAGCATGCGGGATCTTTAGCTGCGGCATGTGGGATCGAACCTGGGCCCACTGCACTGGCAACGTGGAGTCTTAGCCACTGGACCACCAGGGAAGTCCCTGTTTATGTGCAGTTCTGAAACAGCCTAACCTAATCTCTGGTGATACAAATCAGGGCAGGGGTTGACTGGGATCAGGACCGGGGTTGGGTGTGGACAAGGACTGGCTCCAAGCAGGTGGCACAAGGAACTTTTGGGGATGATGGAAATGTTTCATATCTCACATGAAGTGAATTTCCATGGGCATATACAGTTGTGAAAATTCATCACTGTGTCTCCTTCTCATCCATGCCTTCTATCACATATAAATTACAGTTCAGCAAAAGTAATTTTAAAAGCATGCCATCATATGTGAGAGGGACACATGGTATATGGCTCTGTTATGACATAAGGGGCATGCTCCTGGATTCGACTGCAGTGGTAGGGGCTGCAGTCACTAGCCCCTCACTGCTGCTGCTACCTTCTGCCTCAGACCTTCTCCAATACCAGGAACATGCTGGATCATCACTGAAGCACTGCCCAAGGGTTGCTGTCCCTGGAGGCCACCGTCAAGCAATGGGGATCATAAGCCCATGGATAAGTAATACACCAGCCTGCCAGGTGGACAGTGCTAGGTCTTCAGTAGGCTATTCAGGGGTCTTGGTGGGATGGAGTCCCTGAAAACGGATTCAAGCATCCTTACACTGGCTCTTTCTTCCCCGTCTGGCTCCCCTTTAACTTTCATGCTCACACTTTGGAATCCCCTCCCCAGTAAATGACCTACACCCCTGTCTCAAGTTCAGCTTTCTGAGAAACCCAAACTAAGGATGGCACCATGGTGGCAGGAGAGGAAGTTTCTGTGGTCTGTGCTTCAGCATTCCCTTGCTCCTTTATTCCTCTCTCCTGTCTCCTCTGACTTAAACATTTCTCTGACTGTATTTTAGGAAAAATAGAGAAGAAGGAAGATGCCTTAGAGGAGGGTTAGTAAGAGAAATCTAAGGTTTTTTTGTTTGTTTGTTTAGCAAATGCTTCTGAGAATCTCTGGGGATGTTTATGGTGACTGTACACAACTCTGTGAATACACTAAAAACTGTTGAATTAGCGCACTTTAAAATGGGTGGACTGTATAGTATGTAAGTTATCTGTAGGTAAAGTTGTTTAAAAAAAATTAGTCCTGGTCCAGGCAAAGGAGTGAGCACTGATTTTAGGAAACAATTTTCTCCTGTTTTAAATTTGGTTCATAAAATGTCAAGGATCATAAATAGTGGAGAGAGAATAGTACACCTGCATTCATATATTTTCCCCAGATGTCCTGTTTTCTGAACCTATTAATGAAATTATTTAATAAATATCTAAATAGTAATTAGAACTGTGTGCATCTGGAAATGCAGTGATGAGTAGGAAGTCACTGTTCCTGTCTCTTGGAAATTAGAATCTACTGGGAAAAAATAATAGAAAAATGGGCAAGAAATGACAAATAAGATACTTAGAAATGGCATAGTAGTATAAATTCAGTTCTTAATTCAGAAAAAGAAATATATTTCTTTTAAAAAGAAAGCAGTGTGTGGAATGGGGCACTCTGATCTGAGAGCCTTGAGTCCTTACATTTCCTGTGGGAAGAATTGGACAATGGCCCCCAACCCTCTAAAGGTTCAAGGATGTAGAAACTGGTCTAAGGCACAAAGATGGTCCATAATAAAGGCTCATGTATGAACTGTATTTTATTTTTTAAAAAAATACTTTCATATTATAATGCACTTAAACAGTATTTATTTATTTTTGTCTGTGCTGGGTCTTTGTTGCTCACGTGGGCTTTCTCTAGTTGCAGAGACGGGGAGCTACTCTCCAATTGTGGAATGTGGATTCTAGGGCCTGTGGGCTTCAGTAGTTGCGGCTCACAGGCTCCAGAGTGTGGGCTCAGTAGTTGTGGTGAACAGGCTTAGTTGCTCTGCGGCATGTGGGATCTACCCAGACCAGGGATCGAACCCGTGTCCCCTGTATTGCAAGGTGGACTTCCAACCACTGGACCTCCAGGGAAGCCCTTAACTGTATTTTCTGATTTTCTCTCTTCTTGATGCTCTGACATCTGGGGCGTGGATGACAGGTGACCAGAGGGTAATTGTTCTTCCCATGGTCAGTTCATTTCTAGGGATAGCAAACAGCCTTTCATGTGCAAACTAACCAGTCCAGACCACACACAACCCCATCTCCTCAGTCTGGCCTTAGACTCCCGGCTAATATTCCCCTGCCTTAATCACCCCAGGGCGAGTATCAGATCACTCAGGGCAGTGCCCCCCACCCCAGAGCTTGCAGAAATGATTCAAACTAGCCAATCCTAAACCAGCATACCCTGCCCTGCCTTTATGGGAAAGGCTTCTCCCCACATTTCCCCCTCACTCCCTCTGCTTCCTGATCAACCCTGGTTCCTCTTGGTGTAGCCCGGCATGGTGGGATATGGCCCTTCCTCTGGGGTTCAGTGGCAGTCATCTCCCAGTCTCTTGGTCTCAGCATACACCACCTGAATAATACTGAACTCAACCTTGTCAAACAGCTCACTGTAGGTCAGGACGAGTCTTCACAGAGGAAGAGAACTAGAAGTATGTACAGGTGGCTCCCTTTTTGCCCAGAACCTGAGCATTTGGAGGGAAGATTCATTCTGCATATAAAATACAGGGAATGATCAAGATGGATTCAAGCATGCTGATAAGCATCCCTAGAGATGCTTAGAAATGTTTGGTTTAAAAAAATTGGGCTCTCTTCTAATTCACTAAGTGGTCAGGACTCCAACATCAACTTAACATGTCATGAATTCCAGGGAATTTGTTAAAACAACCTTACATTTGTATAATTAAATAGCATTATATGTTTAAATACTGAGACACCACTGGGAGGATTTTTTTAATTTTAATATTTTTTAAACCAAAAACATTTTGTATTGGGATATAGCCAATTAACAGTGTGGTGAGAGGCTCAAGTGAACAGGGAAAGGACTCAGCCATACATGTACCTGTATCCTGGGGGAATTTTTTTTAAAGCAGTCACATTTTCTTCTCCTTTGATTTATTGTAGAAGGCTACAGTCCATGGGGTCGCTGAGGGTCAGACAAGACTGAGCAACTTCACTTTCACTTTTCACTTTCAGGCATTGGAGAAGGAAATGGCAACCCACTCCAGTGTTCTTGCCTGGAGAATCCCAGGGACAGCGGAGCCTGGTGGGCTGCCATCTATGGGGTCGCACAGAGTCGGACATGACTGAAGTGACTTAGCAGCAGCCGCAGTTATAAATAATACATTCTCATTGTAAAAAAAAAAAAAAGAAAAAGCTACCCAAAATACTCTGAGAGAAGGAGAAAGAGAAGAAAAAAAAAAAAGATGAAATTTCTCTATCATATAATAACTACCATTATCATTTCAGGTTCTGAGAAAAACTCTCTCCCAATACTTGGTACAACACAGAGCTGTTTCTGGGGAAGAGATGGGTGAATATCCTCAGGGACCAAACGGTCTTCTGAGAGAAAAGAGACTATGATCTCTGTCTCTCTTCTTTCATGGTTTGAAATGGTCCTGATGGAGTTTTGTCACTGGCAAGGCCATGAAAGGCCCCAAGGGGACTCACCACCACAAGAGAAGAAGACTTGATGAGTGATCGTGGTCCAGTACCAGGCCCTCCATGTGGGTGGATGAGCGATTGTTTCTGACACAGGGTGTGTGTAGTCCAGGCTGGAGGTCTTTCCTGATAAAAGATGCTTTAGGGGTACTAACTGAGCATGTGTATATCAAGTTGGTCAGAGTTAAATAATTGGCTAGGGTGCTATTGTCCTTGGTTGAGGAATGTCTGTGGCCTGCAAAGGTCTTTACTACAGTAAGGGTCACAGCTTGTAGTGACTTTATGCGTGCCACAAAGCAATACCTGGAAGAGCGAGAGGCCTGTTAGGGATTGAACAAAAAATATCTAATATTTCATTCCAAGTCTGGGTGTGTCATATGCCTTTATTTAACCCTATCTACTTATTTAACCCTCACAACAATCTAATGAGATTGTTACATTAAAAATTAACTCCCATTCATCTGTTCATAGACATCTAGGTTGCTTCCACATCCTGTGTGTGTGTGTTAGCATCTCAGTCATGTCTGACTCTTTGTGACCCCATGAACTGTAGCCCACCAGGCTCCTCTGTCCATGGGATTCTCCAGGCAAGAATACTGGAGTGGGCTGCCATTTCCTTTTCCAGGGGATCTTCCCGACCCAGGGATCGAACCTGCATCTCTTGAATCTCCTTCATTAGCAGGCAGATTCTTTACCACTGTGCCACCTGGTCCTAGCTATTGTTAAGTAGTGCTGCAATGAACACTGGGTTACATATGTCTTTTTCAATTATGGTTTTCTCAGGATATATGCCCAGTAGTGGGATTGCTGGATCATATGGTACTTTTATTCCTAGTTTTTTAAGGATTCTCCATACTGTTCTCCATAGTGGCTATATCAATTTCTTTTGCCACCAACAGTGTAAAAGGGTTCCCTTTTCTCCACATCCTCTCCAGCATTTATTGTTTGTAGATTTTTTGAAGATGGCCATTTTGACTGGTGCGAGTTCAGTTCAGTTGCTCAGTCTTGTCTGACTCTTTGCGACCCCATGGACTGCAGCATGCCAGGCTTCCCTGTCTACCACCAACTCCCAGAGCCACTCAAACTCATGTCCATCGAGTTGGTGATGCCATCCAACCATCTCATCCTCTGTCGTCCCCTTCTCCTCCCGCCTTCAATCTTTCCCAGCATCAGGGTCTTTTCCAGTGAGTCAGTTCTTCACATCAGGTGACCAAAGTATTGGAGTTTCAGCTTCAGCATCAGTCCTTCCAATGAATATTCAGAGTTGATTTCCTTTAGGATGGACTGGTTGGATCTCCTTGTAGTCCAAGGGACTCTCAAGCGTTTTCTCCAACACCACAGTTCAAAAACATCAATTCTTCGGCACTCAGCTTTCTTTATGGTCCAACTCTCACATCCATACATGATTACTGGAAAAACCATAGCTTTGTCTAGACAGCCCTTTGTTGACAAGTAATGTCTCTGCTTTTTAATATGCTATCTAGGTTGGTCATAGCTTTTCTTCCAAGGAGCAAGTATCTTTTAATTTCATGGCTGCAGTCACCATCTGCAGTGATTTTGGAGGCCCCCAAAATAAAGTCTCACTGTTTCCGTTGTTTCCCCATTTGCCATGAAGTGATGGGACCAGATGCCATGATCTTAGTTTTTTGAATGTTGAGTTTTAAGCCAACTTTTTCACTCTCCTCTTTCACTTTCATCAAGAGGCTCTTTAGTTCCTCTTCGCTTTCTGCCATAAGGGTGTTGTCATCTGTGTATCTGAGGTTATTGATATTTCTCCCGGGAGTCTTGATTCCAGCTTGTGCTTCATCCAGCCCAGCATTTGACATGATGTACTGTGCATATAAATTAAATAAACAGAGTGACAATATATAGCCCTGATGTATTCCTTTCCCAATTTGGAACCAGTCCATTGTTCCATGTCTGATTGCAACTGCTTCTTGACCTGCATACAGATTTCTCAGGAGGCAGGTCAGGTGGTCTGGTATTCCCATCTCTTGAAGAATTTTCCACACTTTGTTGTGATCCGCACAGTCAAAGGCTTTGGCGTAGTCAATAAAGCAGAAGGAAATGTTTTTCTGGAACTCTCTTGCTTTTTCGATGATCCAGTGGATGTTGGCAATTTGATCTCTGGTTCCTCTGCCTTTTCTAAATCCAGCTTGAATATCTGGAAGTTCACGCTTCACGTACTGTTGAAGCCTGGCTTGGAGAATTTTCAGCGTTACTTTGCTAGTGTGTGAGATGAGCGTAATTGTGTGGTAGTTTGAGCATTCCTTGGCATTGCCTTTCTTTGGGATTGGAATGAAAACTGACCTTTTCCAGTCCTGTGGCCACCACTGAGTTTTCCACATTTGCTGGCATGTTGAGTGCAACACTCAATATGACTCAATATGACTGGTGTGAGGTGATACCTAAAGAAGCTGTGGTACATATATACAGTGGAATGTTAGTCATAAAAAGGAACACATTTGAGTCAGTTCTAATGAAGTGGATGAACCTAGAACCTGTTATACAGAGTGAAGTAAGTCAGAAAGAGAAAAACAGATATTTTATATTAACACATATATATGGAATCTAGAAAAATGATACTGGTGAACCTATTTGCAGGGCAGTAATGGAGACAGACATAGAGAACAGACTTTCAACATGGCAGGGAAAGGAGAGGGTGGGAGGAATTGAAAGAATAGCATTGAAACATATACATTACCACATCTAAAATAGATAGCCAATGGGAATTTGCTGTATAATACAGGGAACTTGGCTCAGTGCTCTGTGACAACCTAAAGGGGTGGGATGGGCTGGGGGGTTGGGAAGGAGGCTCAAGAGGGAGGGGACATATGTATACCTATGGCTGATTCACACTGTTGTATGGCAGAAACCAACACAATATTGTAAAGCAATTATCCTCCAATTTAAAACAAATTTTAAAAAATCAACTCCAATTTCCAGATCAGCAGGTGCAACACACAGTGCAGAAGCAGTTAACAGTGTTACTGAAGGACTGTGTGAAATTGTACTGCTGTTAAAAAATAGTCACTTTCCTCTGTACAAACCTCATAGAGAAGTATACGTCCCTGCTCCATTGATTTAAGACTTGACCAGGGTGCTCCAATTAGCTGTTCTTACACAACTAACTACCCCAAAAGTTAGTAGCTTAAAGTGCCACTCCATTGTTTCTCATAATTCAGAGGTTTTGCTGAGGCTTAGCTGGAGGTTCTTCTGCTGGTATTAATTGGAGTCTCGCCATGCATCCATATCACCTAGGATCTAGCTGAGACTGGAATGTCGAGGATGGCCTCTCATCTTTCAGATCTTCACTTCACACGGATTCTGTTCATTCTGTATTCCACTCTGGAATTCCTTCCAGCATGCCAACTGGGTCCTAAGACAGAGGACATGGAAGTGGCCAGCCTTCTTAAGACTTGGGCTTGAAAATCCTCAAGTGACACTTCTTACCAGCTTGGTCAAGGCAAGTTCACAAGGGAAGTCTAGGTTCCTGAGGATCAGAAATAAGTCCTAATTTTTGATATGTGAAACAGCACATACAGGGAAGGGAAGAATTGATGGTAGAAACCACGCCATGTAACTTACTTTTAGCCAAAGGAATGTGAATGGATGTGACATCTTTAAAATTGTTTGCATAGTATGAATTCGTCTCTTTTGTCTTCCACTAGAATAGGCATTCGAAGAAGGCAATGGCACCCCACTCCAGTACTCTTGCCTGGAAAATCCCATGGACGGAGGAGCCTGTTAGGCTGCAGTCCATGGGGTCGCGAAGAGTCGGACACGACTGAGCGACTTCCTTTCACTTTTCACTTTCATGCATTGGAGAAGGAAATGGCAACCCACTCCAGTGTTCTTGCCTGGAGAATCCCAGGGACGGGGAGCCTGGTGGGCTGCCATCTATGGGGTCGCACAGAGTTGGACACGACTGAAGCAACTTAGCACCAGCAGCAGCAGCAGAACAGGCATTTCTCAAGATTGCTCCTGCAGTTAAGAAGACACATGGGAAAAAAATACACATGGAACAGACCCCCACCATGACCAAGAGTCAGGAGCATAGTCACAGGTACCCATGCTGCTGCTGCTGCTAAGTCACTTCAGTCGTGTCTGACTCTGTGCGACCCCATAGATGGCAGCCCATCAGGCTCCTCTGTCCCTGGGATTCTCCAGGCAAGAATACTGGAGTGGGTTGCCATTTCCTTCTCCATTGCATGAAAGTAAAAAGTGAAAGTGAAGTCACTCAGTCGTGTCTGACCCGTAGCGACCCCATGGACTGCAGCCTACCAGGCTCCCCGTCCATGGGATTTTCCAGGCAAGAGTACTGGAGTGGGGTGCCATTGCTTTCTCCGGTATCCATAGCTGCCCATATGTCAAATGCGGGAGAAATATATACTTGTTGTTGTAATTAACATTTGTTTCTTAGGTGGCATAACCTAGGGATAGCTGACTAATACAGAGATGGAGCTAGGATTTGAACTCAAGCAATGTTGTTTGAGAATTCAGTGTCTTGGCCTGGATTATACATTTCACCCAAAAGCAGTATTTTAACTTGGGATCAAAAGGAAGCCTTGAGGGTTCTGAGACAAATTGGGAGGGTTGGAGAGGCGCTAAGTGAGACATTCTGCAGATGTGAAGAAGTAGAGGCTCTTGCAAGACACTTAATTATAATCAGGAGATGTGATCACATTTATATCAGAAGCTGTGCAAGTGTGTCATTCTGCTTACTCAACTAATACGTGCCACACATCTCTCACTTCTACTATACCTTAGCCCCCATACAATACAGGGGGCTTTTACTATGTACTTTTATTATTTATCAATTTTTAAAATCTGGAGGATAGAAAAGAATAGTAAAAGTAGATTTCTCTGTAAGGGAGTGACGTGTATGTGTGTGTGTGTGTGTGTGTGTTAGTCACTTAGTCGTGTCTGACTCTTTGTGACCCCATGGACTGTAGCCTGCCAGGCCCCTCTGTCCATGGGATTCTCCAGGCAAGAATACTGAAGTGGGTTGCCATTTCCTTCTCCATACTCTCTTCCAAATTAGCATTGTAAAAGTTTTGCTGATATGAAAGGTTAAGGTAAAGAAAAGTAGTAAAACTTTGATTTTAAATATTGAGGACTTCTGTACACCAATTCAGTGGTCAACTCTCAATTTTCATGTTACCTGACCAGTCAGTGTGATGAGACGGAGTTGAGCAGCCGTCATCCATTAATTGCACTTCCTTCTGTGTGGCTTCTGAGACACTCTGCCCTTGGGTTTCCTCCTACCTCTCTGGTTGTTCCTTCCCAGTCTCTCTTGCCGGCACCTCCTTTCCTCCCTGCTCTCGTAGGGGAGAGTGTCCTGGAGCTTTGTTTTCAGTCATTCTTTCCTCTGTCTACACTCATTCCCTCAGTGAACCCATTTCATTTTCAAATAATCGGATATTGTGAAAATATCAATGACTCCCAGATTTACATGCAGTCCAGACCTCTCTCCTCAACTGCAGACACATGCATCCAGCTGCTTATTGGACAGCTCCATTTGTACGTCAGACAAACATCTCAAAATCATCATTTCAAGCTGAACTCCTGATTTCCTCCTATTCTCCTTCTCATGGCCTTTTTCATCCCAGTTGATGGCAGTTCCATCCCTTGGCAGAATTACTTCTGCCCTAAGCCTTGGAATCATCTGCATTTCTGTCTTTTGTACTCCACATCCAATCCCTCCAGAAATTCTGTTGATTCTACCTTCTAAATAGATCCACAGTGTTCTCCCTTCCCATTACCAAACTCTCTCACCCTGCTGACTGCAGTTGCTTTCCCATGGGTGTTCTTGCTTCTACCTTTGCTCCCTAGCAGTCTGTTGTCAAAAGAGTAAACAGACTGATAGTTTGGCATGCAGGACTCTGCTTTTCATTTCATATTGAAAACCAAAGTCCTCAGGGCTGGTGCACTGGGATGACCCAGAGGGATGGGATGGGGAGAGAGGTGGGAGGGGGGTTCAGGATGGGGAACACATGTACACCCATGGCTGATTCATGTCAATGTGTGGCAAAAGCCACTACAATATTGTATAGTAATTAGACTCCAATTAAAATAAATAAATTTAAAAAAAAGAAAGAAAACCAAAGTCCTTACTTGCACTTTAAAGTCCCTGTATATGGTCTGACTCCCACCAGAGTACCTCATCTTATATCCTGAGTGTGGATATATATCTAGACACATTGTAGGTACATCAATTAATGACACCAGTTATAGGGAAATTCTTCAATGCCCACATCCTGTATAAGGTTAGGAAATGTGTTTTCAGAATAGAATTTTTTAAGTTGGAAGTCCAGTGAGGTATTGTTCCTATTCTCTTTGTTTGTTTGACTGCACTGGGTCTTCATTGTGGTGTGGGGGGGCTTTTCTTGCTAGAGTTCACAGGCTCTAGAGCACACAGGCTCAGTAGTTCCAGCACACTGACTTAGTTGCCCTGCAGCATGTGGGATCTTAGTTCCCTGACCAGGAACCAAACCCGCCTCCCCTGCATTAGCAGGGGACCACCAGGGAAGTCCCTGTGTTCATATTTTCCACGAAAGCAGGTAGGAGAGTCAAGCTGGAGAGGAGTTTGGCCTCCCTCACCAAATTCTTGTGTTCCTCAACTGGGTTGAATGCATTCAGCAGCCCTCAGCTACACTTTAATGGCACATGGCCACATCTGGCTTCTCTGAGCTCACACAGCTGTTCTGTCAACTCCCTGTGGGTTTATGTCCCCTCCTCTTCTAGGAAATTGCACTGCCTATTGGCAATTAGCCCTAATGAAGCAGCAGGAGTTTCCTGAGGGGAATACATTGCTGACAAGTATAATTACTATTAGCAGCTGTGAGGCCTCTGGCTCTGTGAAAGTAACCCATCCACCTGTCAGAGGGTGCACAGAGACTGCCAAAGCGGCACCTAGCAGCCAGTCCAGCACGTGAAGCTGGGCCACCGTGTGATGAAAACAAGAAGCTGGCATTTGGAAGCCAATTGAGAGCATTTACTTCAAAATGTTCAAATGCCTGCAACCCAGCGGCATGGGTTGTAGAGCCATAGCAAATCACCCGTTTGCATCTTTCAGTTCAGTGTGATCGCTGCTTCTTTCAAGCTTCCATAATGCCTGTCTTTACTTAGAAAGGAGCAGGTGCCCCGTAGGAATACAGAAATTTCTAATTGTATTTGTTTTTATCAAGAAAGAAAGGCAACAAGCTTTGCTAGTGTTGAATAACTGCCTAACCCTGGCTCTTTTTCTGGGTCGATGTATGAGACCTTCAGGTCCCACTTCTGGGGGAAGGTTCGGCTCTCCAGTGCCTCACTTTTGGTGATATATTTCTATGCAAGACTGAATATGGCTGCAGATTCTTTCCTACTCCTGAGAGATGGAATCTGATTGCCCTCCCACTTGAGTCTAGGCTGGCCTTAGTCACTTAGTTGACCAGTAGTGTTCTGTGCTAGTTGTGGGTCTAGCCTATAAAAGGACTAATAATTTCTGCCTTGCACTTTTAGAACCTCAGGGCAACCATGTTCTGAGGAAGCCCAAGCTAGCCAAATGGAAAAGCTGTATGGAGAGAGAGTTGCCTGGCTGGCTCTACACAATCAAATTATCCCAGCTGAGGTCCCGAACACCATGAAACAGACATTAACTGTTCCCACCATCTCTTGTCCAAATTCTTAACTCACAACATTTTAATATTTTTTTTCATTTTAATATTTAATAATAATACTAAATTATTGTTTTAAGCTCCTGTATTTTGGGGGTAGTTATACAGCAGTAGATAGTAGAAAGAGTTACAGTTGTTGTAAGCCTAGCTGAGAAGATTTACAGATTATACTAACAAGTTTGAATGGACTCTTGAGACACTGTGTCTTGAGACACTGATAAAGGCTTCAAGAGATTCTTACCGTGGATCCTCAGATGGATGAAAATATCAAGAATAATACAAGTAAATGGAGCAGCTGACACTCCTCCTACATTTGGAACTAGGTCTTCATCAGTCATATTATGAAGTAACAATAGTAACAATCTTATAAAATCTAACAAGTTATCCAGAAAGTTGTAAATTATTAAAGAAGGCCATGTGAAAAGTTAATATACATCCACTGCCATTAACAGTATACATCACCTTAAGTGTATATCAGTCTTGAGAAGATTAGCTAACATGAGGCTATCATGATTAGCTAAGATATTTTAAGATGTTAAAAGCTAAATATTCAGAACATGAAGCCAGATTTCTACAATTTGATAACAGAAGTGTTTTGGGGGACCATGGAGAAAATTAAAAGAATGTTTTATTTTACCTTTACCCCATCCTTTAAAAATGGCTCTTTTTATGTGTTTTATTATTCCTACATAAATGGTAATGAATCTGCAATACAAAAGAAAAAATCCCTGGGTAGGGAAGATTCCCTGGAGAAGGGAATTGGTAACTCACTCCAGTACTCCTGACTGGAGAATCCCATGGCCAGAGAAGCCTGGCAGGCTACAGTCCATGGGGTTGCAAAGAGTCAGACACAACTGAGTGACTGACACATAGAGTACATAGTTATATATAAAATTTATATATTTATGGTTATGCCCATTAATGTCAAAATTATTATGAAATATATTGTACATGTAAGAGTGTCAAATGTACACATGCAAAGTAAATAATACCAATAAAATACACATTCATGGACCTGCCCTCCAACTTCACAGACTGAACATTTTGAAGCCCCCTGGAGATCCTGTCCTTAATCCCCCAGGTGACCAGTGGCCTGGATTTTGTGCTGACAATTAGCCCATTTGCTTTATAGGTTTTTCTTTAGAAGAAAGAAAAGAGAATTTTATTTGAGCCAGATAAAGGATTATAACCCGGGGAACAGATTCTAGGGAGCTCCAAGAACTATTCCATTTGTCGGGAATTAGAGATACAATTTTATACATTTTTGAGACAAAGAATTTATGTATCATATTGACAGATTAGCACTGTACATAAAGTTGATCAAAGCTTTTTTTTTTTAAATCAGTAATGTGTGTATAGAGCAAGCCTTTGATCAGTACAACCCCCTGTATGGGATGAAAAAGAAATATTAACCTTAAAATGACAAGACTGGTGTCTGAAGAAAGGGACCATATTTCTCAAAGGTTGATTATATTCTCCTCTGAGGAGGTCTGGTTAATGTAGAAGGTAGATGCACACTTCCCACTTGGAAAGGTCTACGAAAAGGGCGTGTTATCCTTTTTCCTTCCTAGTTTGATTGTCCTGTTGTAGAAAACTTTGTGACTCCTCCTCATCATTTGCCTGCCGCTTTTACGCAGTATAATGATTAGAGATTTTTTTTAAGATTTATTTATGTATTTCACTGTGGTGAGTCTTCGTTGCTGCACACAGGCTTTTTTCTAATTGCAGCGAGCAGGAGCTACTCTCTAGTTGTGGTGTGAGGGCTTCTCATTGCGGTGGCTTCTCTTGTTATGGAACATGGGCTCTAGGGCACACGGGCTTCAGGAGTTGCAGCACGTGGGCTCAGTAGTGGTGGCACATGGGCTTAGTTGCTTCGTGCCATGTGGCATCTTCCCAAAACAGGGAACCCATGTCCCCTACATTGCAAGGTGGATTCTTTCTTTCTTTTTTTAACTTGGTGGAAAATTGCTTTACAATGTTGCATTGGTTTCTGCCATACAACAACTCTAATCAGTCATAAGTATATGTATTTCCCCTCCCTCTTGAGCCTCCCTCCCCTCCCTCCAACCCACACCTCTGGGTCATCACAGAACACCAGGCTGGGCTCCCTGTGCAAGGCAGATTCTTAACTACTGGACCACCAGTGAAGGCCCCTCCCTTTTTAAATCTGCACATGAATATATTTCTTAACAATATGTTGCTTAGTTTTCCATGATTGGGATGATCGACAATTGGGTTCATACTGGTTGCATTCTTTGGTGACCTGGCTCTTTCACTCAATTTTGCATCTTTCCGCCTCATTCATGTTGATGCATGGGGCTGCAGTTTGTTCATATCCACTGTTGCAGAGCATCCCAGTGTATGAATATATCTCAGTCCAATGATCTTTCTGCTGCTGATGGAGACCTGGTTGTTTTCAGTGTTTCTCTCTGAAGAATGAGACTGCCATAAGCATTCTTTCTACATCGCCTAGTGCATGTGCAAGAGGTTCTCTAGGGCGTATACATAGAGATGAAATTACTAGATCATAGATATGTGCATGTTAAAATTTTCTTTTCCAAAATTGAGCTTCTACCAGCAGCAGATGAAAGTATACATTGTTTTACATCTTTTGGTCAAACTTTGTTTATTATCTAATGTTTTGATTTCTCCACTCTGTTATATGGAAAATGGTATCTTATGACTTTAATTTCTATTTTCCCGAATATTTGCAAGACTCGGCATCTTTTCATATGTTCTGGCCATTTTAATTTCCTTTTTGGTGAAATGCATTGTCTTAACTATTATAGCCATTAACTACAACTTGGTATCTCATAGGGCAAGTCTGCCTACTTTATTTTTCTTCTTTTGAGTATTGTTGGTTCAGTTCTCTTCTGTATAATTTTAGAATCAGCTTGTCAAATTCCACACTAACCCTGTTGAGTTTGTGATTAAAATAGCATTGGTTGTATAGATCCAGCTGGGAAGAAAGGACATCTTTACAATACTGAGTCTTCCAAATCAGGATGATGCTCTATTTCTCCACTTATTTAAGTTTTCTTTGGTGTGTTTAAGTGGTGCTAGTGGTAGGTGGCTCAGATGGTAAAGAATCCACCTGTGAGACACCTGGGTTCAATCCCTGGGTCAGAAAGATCCCCTGGAGGAGGGCAAGGCAACCGACTCCAGAATTCTTGCCTGGAGGAGCCTGGTGGGATATAGTCCATGGGGTGGCAAAGAGTCGGACTCGACTGAGCGACTAAGCATGGCACAATGGTAAAGAAACCCCCTGCCAATGCAGGAGATGTGGGTTCAATCCCTAGGTTGGGAAGATCCCCTGGATTAGGGCATGGCAACCCATTCCAGTATTCTTGCCTGGAGAATTCCATGAACAGAGGAGCCTGGTGGGTTACAAAGAGTCAGACAAAGCTGAGTGACTGAGCACACACATATGCACGCACATACAGTATTATAATTTTCCCATAAAGGACTTACTCAGCTTTTGTTGAATTGTTTCCTAGAAACATTTATCTCTGCTGCTAATTTAAGTAGCACTTTTTAAAAAAAATTATGCCTTGTAATTAATTTTTTCTGGGATATAGAAGATCTGTTGATTTTTTTTTTTTTTTGAGTTTGTATTCAGCAATCTTGCCAATCCAGTAATTCTAGTAATTCTAGTAATTTGTCTGTAAGTTAAATTCTTTACCAGCTGGTAGATCAGCTGGTAAAGAATCTGCCTGCAGGAGATCCCTGTTTGATTCCTGGTTTGGGAGATCCCCTAGAGAAATGATAGGCTACCCACTCCAGTATTCTTGGGCTTCCCTGGTGGTTCAGATGGTAAAGAATCCGCCTGCAATGCAGGAGACCTGGGTTCAATCCCTGAGTTGTGAAGATCCCCACTTCAATATTCTTGCCCGGAGAATCCCCATGGACAGAGGAGCCTGGCGGGCCATAGCACATGGGGTTGCAAAGAGTTGGACACAACTGAATGACTAAGCACAGCACATCTGTAAGTTCTCTTGATTTTTCTGCATAGGAAATTGTAATCACCTGCCCAGAAACATGTTTTCCTTATCAGTTTGAAGACTTTTTTGTTTTTAGTCTTATGATACTGGCCAGAACCTCCAAAACAATGCTAACTGGAAGCTGCATTAGTGAGCTAAGATACGAGCAACCTGAGAATCTCAGTGCCATACAAAAAAAGTTTATTTTTGATTTGTATTTTTTGCCCCTATTAGGGTGGCTGTAGCCTCCAGGCCATTTTTCATTTTAGAACCAAGAGTGAGGGGCATCCCTTATCTGGGGCATTGCTAAAAAGCTCAATATGGTGGAATCTCACTGTGGTTCTTAAACCTTCAAAAGTGGAGCGTATCATTTTCAGTCAGTTTCATTAGCCAAAGCAAAGTTATTGGCTGAGGTGGACACCAATAGAGTAGGGATGTTTAATTCTAAACAGGGAGTGTCAGCAAGCATTTTGAGCAGTAATAAATCTACCACAGAAAGAGTGCCCCCTATATTTTACTAATAGGAGTGCAGCATCAAAAATGTTTGAAGACCACTGGGTTAGAAGAGTAAGTCCAACTTTCTCTTTGAATTATTATGGCTCTCTCCTTCTATCAGCTCCACTTTCTCCTAGCTGGACGTACCTCTTTTTTTCAGTCAAATGTGACTTTGTTTCCTTATCAGTGATCGCTCATATTTCTCCATATTTACACTTTTGCTTCGTTGCTGCTGCTGCTAAGTCGCTTCAGTCATGTCCGACTCTGTGCGAACCCAGAGATGACAGCCCACCAGGCTTCCCTGTCCCTGGGATTCTCCAGGCAAGAACACTGGAGTGGGTTGCCTTTTCCTTCTCCAATTCAGAAAAGTGAAAAGTGAAAGTGAAGTCGCTCAGTCGTGTCTGACTCTTAGCGACGCCACGGACTGCAGCCTACCAGGCTCCTCCGTCCATGGGATTTTCCAGGCAAGAGTACTGGAGTGGGGTGCCATTGCCTTCTCCATTTGCTCCATCAGTAATACACATACCCCTGTTCCTAGTCACTCAGTCATGTCCGGTTCTTTGCAATCCCATGGATTGTAGCCCACCAGGCTCTCTGTCAGTGGAATTCTCCAGGCAAAAATACTGGATTAGGTAGCCATTCCCTTCTCCAGGGCATCTTCCCGATCTAAGGATTAAACTCCAGTTTCCTGCATTGCAGGCAGATTCTGTACCGTTTGAGCAACCAGGTGGCACTAGTGGTAAAAACAAAAAAACAAAAAAACCACCTGCCAATGCAAGGAGACATAAGAGAAGTTGGTTCGATCCCTGGGTGGGGAAGATCCCCTGGAGGTTGCATGGCAACCCACTCCAGTATTCTTGCCTGGAGAATCCCATGGACAGAGGAGCCTGGTAGGCTATAATCCACAGGGTTGCAAAGAATCAGACACAACTGAGCGACTGAGTACACCCACACATTCTGTTTCAGGTAGAGTCCCTCTCTTTTTTCAAGGTTGCTAAGTCACTTCAGTCCTGTCCAACTCTGTGCAATCCCACAGACGGCAGCCCACCAGGCTCTCCCGTCCCTGGGATTCTCCAGGCAAGAACACTGGAGTGGGTTGCCATTTCCTTCTCCAATGCAGCAAAGTGAAAAGTGAAAGTGAAGTCGCTCAGTCATGTCCGACTCTTAGCGACCCCGTGAACTACAGCCTACCAGGCTCCTCCATCCATGGGATTTTCCAGGCAAGAGTACTGGAGTGGGGTGCCATTGCCTTCTCCTTTTTCAAGGTTAGGTACAGAAACAACTCCTCCATGAACTCTTCATTGAATAAGACCAGTTTTCCTTACTAGAATCTCTAGTGTGTGGCCTCCATATTACAGGAGAAGGCAATGGCACCCCACTCCAGTACTCTTGCCTGGAAAATCCCATGTACAGAGGAGCCTGGTAGGCTGTAGTCCATGGGGTCGATAAGAGTCGGGCAAGATTGAGTGACTTCACTTTCACTTTTCACTTTCATGCATTGGAGAAGGAAATGGCAACCCACTCCAGTGTTCTTGCCTGGAGAATCCCAGGGACGGGGGAGCCTGGTGGGCTGCCGTCTATGGGGTCGCACAGAGTCGGACACGACTGAAGCGACTTAGCAGCAGCAGCAGCTCCATATTACCAAGCCACTGATTAACTATATATTGCATTCTAGTGTTCTGGAGCATTGTTGTTGCTCAGAGCATTGTGTCTTTGTATCGCTTTAACTGTCAGAATTAAATGACAAGTTATGTGGAAACCTCCTGTATGTAGTAGCTAAAAACGTGTATTCACTTCATTATTTAAGAATATTCTCATGTTCTATATAGAAAACAAGAGAAATTGAGATAATAGGTGAAATAGAGAAGCAGTAGATTGCTAATAGGTTGAGATGTATTAGACATGATAAGGTAAGTAGAGCATGTATGTTGAACAGTGAGAAAAAGGACCAAGTCAGACCAAATATTCAGGCGAATTACAGATTTCTTAAATCAGCCACCCATTAGTGACACCAATTCCAGCCCCTCATATCCTCTGAGACACACAGACACAATGTGTAGTAGTACAGTGGCTATTCAGTAGATTATCCATGTATTATAGCAGTGGCCAGGCATACTTGTCCCTTCGTCACATTGATAAAGGAAGAAGATATTGTCTCCAGGTAAGCTCCATTTGCTGAGTCTCCTTATTCATTCTTAACTATGATCTTTGTAACAACATCAGTAGGTGATGTGACCAAAAGATACAGGACACATAAACTCTATATAACCTATGATTCAGCTATTGTGGTCCTTCCATATCATTTGCTCCCCATCCCAAATGTGTTAACCCAGTCTATTGATAGCTTACAGTGAACAATGTCAGATTTGTGATCTTCGAAGACGAAGATTTAGCCTTGGGGCCAGGGACCAGGCTTGATCACTCAAGAGCTTTTTTGTAGCAGAGTTTTAATAAAGTATAAAAAGGAACAGAGAAAGCTTCTGACATAGACATCAGAAGGGGGATGGGGAGTGCCCCCCTTGCTAGTCTTAGCAAAGGAGCTATATACTTTTTTAATTGGTTATTACAATAAATCAAAAAAAAAATGTCTCAAAGTTGTAAAGATCTTACTAGACCCACTCCCACAATTTACATTTTAAGATGACAGGGTTAGTCAGAAGGTTCTCAAGAAGGAGAAACATGTCCTCAAGCAGGATACATTGTTGTCATTGGTACAGAGTTTAAGGGAAAAGATATCCTTGAGTAAGATGAGTTGTTTTGTTGTGCAATCATCAGCTCTGGGCTTAAAGAAAAAAATGTTGTCCTTTTCTCCTCCTTGAGAACCCCAGACCCCTCTCTCCTCCTTGGGGACTCAGTACCCCTTTCTCCTCCTTGGAGGCCCTGGACTTCTTATCAACCTACCTAGGAATTGACCCTCTCACTATCTCCTTCTGTTTCCTTCTCACTGTACATTTTGAGTCAACTCAAATCCTGTAATTTGAACACTATAATTTGATCTGTGAGCTTTTCTGTTTCTTTGTCTTCTTGGATGGCTTTTCTAATAGTGTATGTGGAGTCTCCCAATTCATCAAGATAATTTCCTACCACGACAGTCCTATCACATGGCAGATGTTCAATCAATTTTAATAATCTTCATTTTTCCCCACTAAGCTCTTTGAAGGCAGCAACAATTTTTCTACTTTTCTTATATCCTCTCTAGCAACCAGAGTTGGACATATGATAAACATTTGACAAATATTTATTGATGGACTATTTTCCCAGTAGGCCTACTATCTTGATAGGCCTACTACTGTCAAGTAGGCAAGGTATGACAATGCTGATGTTACTAATTATCCTGAAACATATCGTTTTATAGGTATACTTTCAGGTCTTAGTGTATATAATTTTGAGACAGTAGTGTTTTCCTTCATGTACAGTATTCCAAACAATTATAAATTGGGGTGTGTGTGCATGAGCATGCATTTGGATGTTGGTTGAGTTGTGGAGGGTGGGAGAGGCGGAGGAGGGCACTAACACTTATTCAGTTACTCTGTGATGTGGCTGCCTGGCTTTATGCTAGAGTTATTTAAATACATGGCATTGTTTAGTCTATTAAAACAGTGGTTCTCAAACTCTAGCCTGCCTAGTACCCCTCTGTAAGGCTTGTTAAAGTACAAACATCTGGGCCCCACCCTCAAAATTTTTGATCCAGTAGGTCTCAAATGGGGCCTGAGAATTGGCATCTCAAGTGCCTAGGTGGTGCTGCAGCTGCTCCTGTGTGACCACACTTTGAAAGTTCCTTTATTCTAACAACTCTGTGAGCTAGGTATTAGTCTACAGATGAGAAAATCCACTCACACAAGTAATATATATTTCTCAAATTCACACAGATAGCCACTTGGGAAGTCGGACTTCGAACCCAGGTCTTTCTGGCTCAAAATGCTGCATAGAGATAGAGAGAGGATTATATGATTGTTTTCCTTGAGTTTCAGGGAAAAAGAAACCTGTGGGGTCTTATAGAGATATATGTGTCATCTGCAAGCTCACGGCAAGGCTTCTGATGAAGTATTGTCTCAAACATTTGTTGAATCTAACTCAAGTGTTCTGAAGTCACTACCATTATCTCCTCTATCCTCTAAATACCTTTGATGGTCATGTGCTCAAAGCCAAATCCTTCTTCAGCTTTGTCTTGCCTTTCCACAGTGCCATTATGTCAAATGCTTCCCGCTCTGTTTTCCATCTGTCCTCATATATCCACACCCTGTTTTCCCACAAAGTTAGTTCCATGGGGATTCCACACAGTTGAGTTCAGCAGAAAAATCATATACACAAGTCTGTTTTAAATCATAATTTTGTCATCCTCATCATGGGTTTTTCAGTCACTTTCTGAAGTTCTGCCTGATGGCCCTGATACAGAATATCATTATCAAGAACACAGACGTTGATTTATATTTGTGCAAACCTTTCTAGTTTTGAAACTGCTCAAAGATCTATATCCTTCTTGTCCAACCTTCTCAAAAATTGTTTGAAAACATTATTACTAACCTTAATTTACAGATAAAACTGTAAACTTTGAGGTAGGAGAAGAAACTTGGCTGAGGTTTCTAGACACACTCTAGGCACTCATACATATTTTCTCAATGAGTAAAAATAAAGCAGCTAATAAGATAAATGGACCTCAAATCTTTAGCAGTGGTTCCCTTTTATACATTTTTAAACTTAAAATCCTTCTACAGAGAAGTATCTCATCAAATCCACTTTTTATTCTTTCTTTCTTTATTACCTAGATTAAAACTAAAATGCGACCTTGGAATGAAAGCGTTTTATTTTTTTTATTATAAAGGACATTGTTGGAACAATTTATTTGTTTGGAATATAGGCTGTTGATTAAGTGAAAATATTGCATCAGTGTTAAATGTCCTTAACTTGATAACTGTGTAATCTTGGTCTTTGGACATACACCCTGAAATATTAAGGGATTAAGAAGCATAAAGATATAGTCTGTTCTCAGATGGTTCAGAAAAAATGAAAGAATAACAGGCACATATGGCAAAATGTTAAAAATGGTCAAATCAAGGTTAAAAGCGTCTGTAAGTTCTTTGTACTATTCTCACTGATTTCTCTGGTTGAAACTTTCTCCAAACTAAGAAGTAACAATAAGAAGAAAGACCACCAAGATTTAAAGCCTATCCAAGGACATTTTGTATTTAGCACCATGCCCCATCAGGTTCCTAACTAAGTCCTCTCACCACTCAGATGCTCCTGTCCTCCCTGAGGTTCCTCCATGGTGCTCCCTGACCTGGAGCTGGGGATGTTCCGCCTCACCTTGTAAGAGGGTGACCAACTGTCCTGCTTGGCCTTGTTCTCTCCCAGATGTAGCTGTGAACGTCTTGTGTACAGTGGTCCAAGTAAGAGAGGATGGGGACTTGGATTATGTCATTGCGAGTGGAAATGGAGGGAAGTGGAATTTGGAAGAAGTGTTGGCAGAGTTTACTGATGGATTGTACGTGGAGGGTGAAAGGAAAAAAAAAAAAGGAAGCAAGTACGATCCCTCGAGTTCTGTCTTGAGAAGCTCTCTGGAAGGCAACCACTGACAGTATTGAGGAAGGTGGGCAGCTGTGGGGAAGCCAGCTGAGAGACAGGGAGTCAGCAGTAACGCTTTGCCTGTGTGAAGTCAGGTGTCTGCCACACAGCCACATGGAATTGCCAAAGAGACACCAGGAAATGTGAGTCTGGGGTTCCAGAGAGAGGTCAGAGCTGAGACAAGTCTTCAGTATATGGAGGACCTCATCTTGTGTTCGAAATGGAAGGAGGTGGCCTGTGCTTTTCCCTCGCTGCCAGCACTGTCTGGATTTAGAGATGGGGCTGGGACATAGAAGCCAGCAGTGTGGACCTAGTATAGTAAGAGGAGAAGCAGAAGTGAAGTGAAGAAGCTCTTTTATCATGGAAGTATACTCAGCTCTGCTCCACTCCACCCATGGGACAAGTAACATACCTACTGTCATACATTTACAGTAAATCATCATAATCCTTAAATTCAAATAGCATTTCAGTAGATCAGAGGTTTTGACACTAGTTTTCTCATGTAACCTGAACAGCAGTCTTGCTGTATTATCTTGCTTGGAGATGTGTATTATCATCTTCACATTGCCTGTGAGGGAGCTGCTAATAGACATGTTGAGTGAGGGTCCAGGGTCCCAGTGCATCTTAGGTTATTGTGGTTGTTCAGTCGCTCAGTCTTGTCCAACTCTTTGCGACCCCTTGGACCACAGCATTCCCTGTCCTTCACCATCTCCCGAAGTTTGGTCAAACTCATGTCCATTGAGTCAATGCATCTTAGGTTGGGTTCCCTAAAAGCAATGCCTGGAGCACAGATTCTTTTTTAGGTGACACATTGAGTAAGTGCTCTTAGGAGAAGGGGAGGAGGGAAGCAGGATAGGGCAGCAGATGAGAGCTACACAAGGAAGCTGTCTTGATGACACTGGCAGAATGCAGCCCCATCCCAGGGGCGCCCTGGGGCACAAGTAGCAACACAGAATCGGTCCCGCCTTGAGATGGTTGGCATTTTGTACTCTTTTGTCAGTCAGTTAGTAGCAGATGGCTGCTTCTGGGAGGGAGGGGGCCTTAAGTCTCCTGGGAGAAGGGGCTTCTGTTTATATGAGAGCAATTTCCTAGAGAAGAGGACAGCTGTGAGCAGCTCGCTCTTTCCACTCACCAGCAGCTAGGAGATGAGGGCACCAGCCAGGGAGGGGGCATCTGGACATTAGACCAGCCACACTGCTACTCAGTCAGTGCTCCTGGGCATTGGGGTTTGAACCTAAGTCTTCCAGGGCTTAATCCCTCGGAGTTAGGGTTAGGGTAAAGCTTGCCAGCTTCAGGCTGTACTATAAGATACAGAGAGAGTCCTTCACCAAGTGTGGGTTTTTACTATGGGAGGTGGAAGAATAAGACCGAAAGAGTAGGGAGTGGACGGAGTATTGAGGGAGAGTTTCTAGTGAAGTAGGGGTAAGGAAAGATACTGGAAATAAAGGCTCAACTTGATTCTTTTACTGACAGTCTTATCTTCCAAGTCTGTGACTAGACATTTTCATCCTTATTAAATTCAGCCTCATTATCCATGTCTACCATATTAGAAATTTAATTTGCAAAACTGGTAACATGAAGACAAAAATGCTCAACTTTGAGATTGGAAATGAGAGGTAGGGTTGGTTGGGAAGAGTATTCCTGTGAACATTTAAAACATCTTTCTCTAAGACACCTACCTTGATTTCAGATGTTTTCATTATCATCTTTTCATGAGCTCACTTTGAAGACAATGTTGAAATTAGTTATACTTTGCTGTAAAACTTCCAACAACTTTCATGTCCATTTTTCCCTTCTCCTGTGACCTCAGGATAATTAAGTGCCTTTTTCTCCCAAGAAGAAATGTGGAGCATGTGGCGAGCCTGCTGGCCTATTTGCTGATTTATGGGTCAAGTCTCCAGTTATTACAGACAAAATTTGAAAGTCTCTGATTAAGAAGCCCTGCTGATTTAAGAATCTCACTAGAAATATGTGCATAATGAATTATCCACAGATAATAATTCAAATTGTCTCTGGGTGATTCATATCACCCGCTTTTATTAAATTACCTATTTTCTGGGGGATATTCAGGTTTGCACAAAGTAAGATGTTGGGACGCACATATTATTAAAGGCTGAGCAGAAAACAATGTTACTGCAGAAGAGCATTTACTCCAAATTTAAAGCCAGTTAAGGAAATGGCAACCCACTCTAGTACTCTTGCCTGGAAAATCCCATGGACAGAGGAGCCTGGTAGGCTACAGTCCATGGGATCGCAAAGAGTCGGACACGACTGAATGACTTCACTTTCACTTTGTACAAGGCAGCGAGTATGTGTGTGTGTGACTTACACAGATGTTTTTAAGAAAACTTTCCGCTTCATCCATGGTTGAGCGCTTATATGGTTTATTTTAAAAATGGTTTTCACAAAAAGATAACCATTTTCTTGCAAGCACTGATAGAAGCAGGATAAAAATAATCAAATTATTTCTTAGGGGAAAAAAAATGGAAATGGCAGTCATCAAGGTCCATTTTTAGCAAGACACATGGGCCTGACAAGGCATTAGTTATGAGAATGTGTCACTCTTAAATATGTGGGTTTATTTAACAATGGAACAAGTGGATATATAAAGAACAGAGCTCCAGGACTAAGAATTCCGAAAGACCTATTTTCCTTTTTTTTTTTTTTTTCCTTCCAGGAATGAAGCTTTTTTTTCACCCTTTCTCTTTTTATATAACAAAGGGAAGACAACCTTCACAAAACAGATGCATCAGTATTCAGGAAGGCAGATGCTAGGTTCAGAAAAGAGGTTCCCCCAGAGCCCGTGCCCTCCTCCCCTGGACCCCAGGGAGGGGGTGGGAACAGGGTGGGGGTGGCAGGTTTAAACGGGCCAGACCCATTTTCAACCCACAACCTGTTCAAGAACTGCTCTCAGAGAGCCTGGCTGGCAGAGTTGAGGGGGAGGAATTCACAGCGAGCATGCAAACCTATGTGAAGCTCCTCCACGCCTTCTGCTTCTCCTCCACATTTTGATTTTTCAGGTTATTTTAAGGTTTTCATACCTCCGGCAAGGTGATTTATTATTATTGGGACTTTATATAATGCTGTATTTTTGCAAAGTGCTTTACAGTCATTTTTCTCTCCACATTGTGCACCACGCCTTCCCTCTCCTGCCACTATAATTGGTTTTGGGGGCAGCGGTGCTTCCTTTCTGAGTGAAAAGGAGATGCTGTTTCTGATAGGAGGCACTTTCTGAGGGTTTTTTTTTTTTTTTTTTTTACCTTTGTTTCTTCTTTGCTTTTCTTCTTTTGATCTCATGCCCTGCAGCCTCCTGTCACCTTAGGTTTCTTTGCTCTTCCTTAGACCTGCACTCACCACCCCCCTACACACACACCTTTAAGGTGTCCTCAGTCCCACATGGCCCTCTTGTTTTGGTCTCACCTCTGGGCTCCAGGTGGTCAAGAAACAGTGATCATTTCTGTGGACTTACTTTTTTAAACATTATATACAGATTTGGGTACAATTCTTTTCTATATAATTTAATTTCTAGTTTATTTATTTGTGGCTGCACTGGGTCTTCGTTGCTGCACATAGGCTTTCTCTAGTTGCAGAGAGTGGGAGCTACTCTCTAGTTGCGGTCCACAGGCTTCTCATTGCGGTTGCTTCTCTTATTGTGGTGCACGGGCTCAGTAACTGTGGCACACGGGCTTAGTTGCTCTGCGGCATGTAGCATCTTCCTGGACCAGGGATCGACCTGCATCTCCTGCAATGGCAGGCAGATTTTTTTTTTTTAATTTATTTATTTTTATTGAAGGATAATTGCTTTACAGAATTTTGCTGTTTTCTGTCAAACCTCAACATGAATCAGCCATAGATATACCTATAACCCTCCCTTTTGAAACTCCCTCCCATCTCCCTCCCCATCCCACCCCTCTAGGTTGATACAGAGCCCCTGTTTGAGTTTCCTGAGCCATACAGCAAATTCCCTTTGGCTATCTATTTTACATACGGTAATGTAAGTTTCCATGTTACTCTTTCCATACATCTCACCCTCTCCTCCCCCTTCCCATGTCCATAAGTCTATTCTCTATGTCTGTTTCTCCATTGCTACCCTGTAAATAAATTCTTCACTACCATTTTTCTAGATTCCGTATATATGTTAGAATATGATATTTATCTTTCTCTTTCTGACTCACTCCACTTCATATAATAGGTTCTAGGTTCATCCACCTCATCAGAACTGACTCAAATGTATTCCTTTTTATGGCTGAGTAATATTCCATTGTGTGTATGTACCACAACTTCTTTATCCATTCATCTGATGATGAACATCTAGGTTGCTTCCATGTTCTAGCTATTGCAAATAGTGCTGCAATGAACAGTGGGATACATGTGTCTTTTTCAATTTTGGTTTCCTCAGGGTATATGCCTAGGAGTGGGATTGCTGGGTCATGTGGTAGTTTTATTCCTAGTTTTTTAAGGGCTCTCCATACAGTCTTCCATAGTGACTGTATCAATTTACATTCCCACCGACAGTGCAAGAGCATTCCCTTTTATCCACACCCTTTCCAGCATTTATTGTTTGTAGACTTTGATGATGGCCATTCTGACCAGTGTGAGGTGATATCTCATTGTAGTTTTGATTTGCATTTCTCTAATAATGAGCAGTGTTGAGCATCTTCTCATGTATTTGTTAGCCATCTGTATGTCTTCTTTAGAGAAGTGTCTGTTTTGGTCTTTTTCCCACTTTTTGATTGGGTTGTTTGTTTCTCTGGCATTGAGTTGTATGAGCTGCTTGTATATTTTGGAAATTTTGTCAGTTGTTTCCATTGCTATTATTTTCTCCCATTCTGAAGGTTGTCTTTTCACCTTGCTTATAGTTTCCTTTGCTGTGCAAAAGCTTTTAACTTTAATCAGGTCCCACTTGTTTACTTTTGTTTTTATTTCCATTACTCTAGGAGGTGGGTCATAGAGGATCTTGCTTTGATTTATGTCATCGAGGGTTCACAGGCAGATTCTTTACCACTGAGCCACCAGGGAAGCCCCGTATGCACTTACTTTGGTTGAAGTGAGCATTCCTCTCAGGCATTCCCGAAGCTCCCCACCCTGGGTAACAGAGCACAGCATGGTGCTAGAGATTAGTGCGCCCTGATTTGGTGATTGAAGAGGCCAAAGTCACCACCTGTACTTGCAGCTCCATCTATTGAGGTCTTTTTTTTTTTTTTCCCTAGGTTTTTTTTTTTTTTTTATGGACAGTTTTTTTTAAGTCTTTATTGAATTTGTTACAATATTGCTTCTGGTTTTTTCTCTTAATTTCTTTGCTTTCATTGTTTTATTTATTTTAATTTGAGGATAATTACAATATTTTCATTGTTTTTGCCATATGTAGACATAAATAGCCATGTTTTGGTTTTTTGGCCGTGAGGTATATGGGATCTTAGCTTCCTGACTATAGATCGAACCCACACCCCCTGCATTGGAAGGTGAAGTCTTAACCAGTGGACCTCCAGGGAAGCCCCTGAGGTCTTAACTTAGCAGCAAGTAGTAGTCCATTAACCCCAGGTTACTGCTGAAACTTAAAAAGTCATTCCCTTTAGTATGCAGATATTCTCAGGTTGACCATATGATATTGTCATTTTTGTAGATCAAAAATAGTAAATGGTAACAGTTTGCTGGGCTTCAAATTCAACTGTTCACATGTCACCTTGGAGCTCCATTTGCAGGATGCCTGGGTTCTAGGGGAACAGGCCTTAATGCTTCTCTTTGGTCACCAGAAGCAAGCTGAGGTCAGTTCTTTAAAAACTTTGTAGCCAGCCACACCTTCCATGCCAGCTTTCTCTAGTCCTTCTTTTTTTATTTTTTAAATTTATTTGGCTGCACCAGGTCTTAGTGATAGCATGTGGACCCTTTAGTGGTGGCATGTGGGATCTAGTTCCCTGACTGGGGGTCGAACCTGGGCCCCCTGCATTGGGAGCATGGAGTGTTGGTCCCTGGACCACCAGGAAAGTCCCTCCGGTCCCTCTCTGCTGTGGTATATGAATCCTTCCAGTTGTCTCACCTCCCCATTCCCACTGCAGCTCCCAACCCACTGTGAACTTCCACATAGCCTCACTCACTGCCCGCTGAGTCCTAACAGAACTCCTGTCCTTTGTGAGTCTCTCAGGTGGGGGTGTTCCCTTGCTTATTGTGGGGTATCAAGTTAGGTGGTCGGGCAGGTCATCACTGGCTCTTCATGCTTCTCTCAGATTATTCTCTACCTTCTGGGTTTTTGAGACTCAAGACATCACAATGTTGCTCCCTAAATCTCCTCATCTCTGTCAGCTTCTAGCTTGCTGGTCACTCTCCCTCAGTCAGTGATGCCCCAGAGTTTCTTCTCCACCCCAGTCCTGTCATTAACTTTTGAACTTCATCACCCATGTACACAACAAAGCCCCCCCATTCTTCTCACATCTTTTTTTTTTTTTTCCGTGACCTTCACATACGTTGCCCTCCATTTATTCACTCCATGTCCTTGTTCTGGAACTTGTGACTCTTAGCACTGTGTCACCTCTGACATCTTATGTTCACACAGTCCAGTGACCACAGTCCCCGCACTCAGTTGCTCCTATCATACCTGTTAGTCAAACTCAAGGCAGCTCTCCCCACCCGACCCCCTAAATTCCCCTTACATAAGACCAGCCCCTCCTATCTTCCCTTGTCTATCTAGCTTCTGTTCAGTGGTCCATCCTGTAACTTCTCTCTTGCCAAGGTCCTTAAAGTCTTTGTTCCCCCTCTTCCACTGAATGCCAGGATTGTATTCAGGGATGGATACAACTTCTGCTTTTTGCTTCCATCTAGACAGTTGAGCACTGCTGGACACAATCACACCACCAGCGCGACCAGAAATCCATGATGTCTGACTCCACCTGAGGCCACCCTCCATGGTGCCCGGAAATCCCTCCATGTTTCCATAGTCAGCTCCGCCCTTCTTACTTTCTGTAGTGACTCTTTCACCACTTTCACCTTACCTCTGATCTCCCCTTGCCTCTCCAGTCTCTGCAGGGGTACCGTGGTTCCCTACTTCACTGTGAAGAAAGAAGAATCATTAGATGGAAGCACACAGAATTTCTCCCTGCCAGACCTACAGATAGATCTACAACTGTGCCCTTCTCTCTCATTCCCTCCTGTAAGGATGGAAAAAGTATCCCTCCTTCTCTTTTGTTATTGTTTAGTTGCTAAGTCGTGTCTGAATTTTGCAACCCCATGGACTGTAGCCCACCAGGCTCCTCTGTCCATGGGATTTCCCAGGCAAGAATACTGGAGTGGGTTGCCATTTGCTTCTTCAGGGGATCTCCCTGACCCAGGGATCAAACCCGTGTCTCCTGCATTGGTCTGCGGATTCTTTACTACTGAGCCACCAGGGAAGCCCTCATTCCTTCCTAGCAACATTTTAAAAACTTGTAAGCCTTTCTACTCATAAGCTATTTTCATCCCATTCTCCTCCCATTGTTTCTTCTCTTTTCCCCATTCCCTCCCATGTTACAAGGCTAAGTCTTCATTTCCTACTGTGGAAATGAAATTTCCACGGACTCCTTAATCCACTGCAATCTTACCTTTTGTTCTCACCATACCACAAAAACTTACCTGGCTGAAGTCACCAGTAATTTTTCTTGTTAAATCCAATGAAGTCTGTTACCCTCCTTTCTTACTTGCTTGCTCAGCATCCTCCTTGGTGTTGAAACACTCTTTTCCTTCAGTGTAGTAATACAGACCACTCCAGCTTTTCTTGGTACCTTTCTAGCCACTCCTTCTCAGTCTCCTGCTCAGTCTCTACTTGTTACATTAGTGATTCTTGGAGTTCTGTCCTTAGCAGCCTTTCCTGCATGTGTGCTCAGTCACTTCAGTCATGTCCGACGATTTGCAACCCCATGGACTGTAGCCTGCCAGGCTTCTTTGTCCATGGGATTTTCCAGGCGAGAAAACTGGAGTGGGTTGTCATTTCCTTCTCCAGGAGATCTTCCCGACCCAGGGATCAAACCACATCTCCTGTGTTGACAGGTGGATTATTTACCCACTGAGCCACCCAGGGATCAAACCCCCGTCTTCTGTGTTGACAGGTGGATTATTTACCCACTGGAAGCCTGGCAGCCTTCCCTGGTTACTGGAGAAATGGCCTGGAAACATCCTCATGGATTCATCTGCCATCTGCATGGCTCTCTCTTCTCTGGTTGTGTTCATGTGATGGTTTCTCTTTTTCTTCATTCTCTACTGGTTATTCAGTTATTTGTCATTTGGTGTGTGGATCATTTTTCAACCAAGGACTACAGCCAGCACTTAAATAGTTCTAACATGACCTCAGTTGGTTTTTTAACCTCTTGGCCACATAAAAGCTTCTTGTTAACTAACCACAGTTCAGTGGCAGTTGATGTGGTATGAGAAAATTTCCAGTAATATCCTGGTTCTAGAACTCATATTAATTGACTTAATGATAATAATTTATATGGACTTATTTTGATTTCTTGAATGAAGCTTAAAATTGCAAATTATATCCAGAAAACCTAGATATAAAAAAGGCTTTTTAAAAGGCATTTTAAATTCCTCAGTGAAAAGAAACATACCAGAGTCTATGTATAATAAGCAGGAGGATCCCAAGACTTATTTTGGGTTACACAGTGGCACTCTGGACTTCTCTGGTAGCTTAACTGGTAACGAATCTGCCTACAACGCAGGAGACTCCGGCTTGATTCCTGAATCAGGAAGTTCCCCTGGACAAGGGATAGGCTACCCACTCCAGTATTCTTGGGCTTCCCTGGTGGCTCAGATGGTAAAGAATCCACCTGCAATGCAGGAGACCTAGGTTCGATCCCTGGGTTGGGAAGATCCCCTGGAGAAGGGCTTGGCAACCCACTCCAGTATTCTTGCCTGGAGAATCCCCACAGACAGAGGAGCCTGGTGGGCTACAGTCCATGGGATTGCAAAGAGTCAGACACGACTGAGTGACTCAGCACAGCACAGCACAACACAGTGCATTCTGAGGTGTCCTCCTGAATCAGTACAGTTTGGAGATAGATGTAAGAGAATGGGTTCTCCTCATCCAACAGTAGCACCATAACCATCTAATGAATTGCGTGTGTGGGGTGGGGGGAGGTGCAGAATGAGTATGTGATTTGACTATGGTAC